>NC_086332.1:88612818-89812818 GCF_032445375.1 Bacillus rossius redtenbacheri
CATCCATCGATGAGTTCTTTAATATTCTGACTGATACTGGTATTTCCGAGGCGGATTACACTCACGCACAAAATGTCTGGAACAAGTTTCAGTGTGCTACTTTGGGGGAGTACGCTGACTTGTACCTGAAGACGGATGTTCTGATATTGGCGGACGTATTCGAGAATTTTCGCAGTCTTTGCTTGGAAACATATAGTTTAGATCCGTCTCACTACATTTCTTGTCCTGGGTTCGCTTTCGACGCGATGCTTCGAACCACAGGTGTACAGCTAGAGCTACTCACAGATTACGACATGTATATGTTTGTGGAGGCTGGTATTCGTGGTGGTGTAGCGCAAAGCATTAAACGTCATTGCGTAGCCAATAACGCCTACGTACCAGAAACACATGATTCTTCCAAGCCATCCACATTCCTGGAGTACATTGATGCAAACAACTTGTACGGGTGGGCGATGTCTCTGCCCCTCTCCATTCGTCATTTCCAATGGGCAGACACATCAATTGATGTTATGTCTATTCCGGAAAATTCCACTACAGGCTACATTATCGAGTGTGATGTGGAGTACCCTCTCGAACTCCACGAAAGTCACAAAGACCTGCCATTTCTTCCCATGAATCAGTGTCCACTCGGCTCAAAGCAATCAAAGCTGATGACAACGCTGGAAAATAAAGAGCACTACATCGTTCACTATAAAAACCTACAGCAGGCAGTATCGCATGGTCTAAATTCATAAGAATCCATAAAGTTCTTCAGTTTGAGCAGTCGGCATGGTTGGAGCCCTATATTCGGTTGAACACCAACAAGCGCAAAGCAGCAGCCAACGAGTTCGAGAAGGAGTTCTTCAAGCTCGCTGTGAACTCTACATTTGGTAAACTGATGGAAAACAAGAGACGGAGGCTCAAAATGGAGTTGGTGTGCTCTGAGAAGCGTTTTAAGAAGTTGGTGTGTCTTCCGTCCTTCAAGGACCGCACGATGTATGAGCCAAACTTGTCCCTTGTCCACCTGAACCATGAGACCATCATTTTCGACAAGCCGATCTATGCTGGACTCTCAGTACTTGATCTATCAAAAACACTCATGTACGACTTCCACTATAATACTATGAAACCAAAATATCAGGAAAATATTCATCTGGCATATATGGATACAGACAGCTTTGTGTATGAGATTCAAACACAGGACTTCTACCATGATCTAAGAGCCGACCCTAAGTTCATGTCTGAATTCGATACCAGCTGCTACCCTCCTGACCACCCATGCTTCTCCCCCATCAACAAGAAAGTTGTTGGCAAATTCAAAGATGAATGTGGGGGAGAAATAATGAGCGAGTTTGTCAGTCTGCGGGCCAAACTCTATGCATACAGGTGCGGTGGCAAGGTTGAGAAGAAGGCTAAGGGCATCCAGCGTTGTGTGGTCAAAAACCACATCACATTCGATGATTACCTGGATGCCCTGCAAGACCATCGCACAAGGAGAGCAGGTGTTAGAGCCATACGGTCGAGAAAGCATGTGCTGTATAGCGAATACAGCAATAAGCTAGCCATAACGTGGGAGGATGACAAACGTTTAATCTGTGAAGACGGCATCCACACGGTCCCCCACGGCTATATCGGAGGCGACGAATAATTTTTTTTTCTGTAAATAGTTTTTTTTTTTTTTAAATAGTTTGGTAGTTTGGTTTCTGTTTCCATTCGTTGTATAGTTTCCATTTTTTGTTTTATAGTTTTCATTTTGTTGTAAAGTTTCAATTTTTTGGTGTATAGTTTCTTTTTGTTGTATAGTTTCTGTTTCAGTTTATGTTCTTAATTTAATAAATAAGATTTTACCTACATATTACTTATTATTTTTTAATTGTTATAACCTATATACCCTAAGGTACTGATACTTATAAATGTCTTAGAGAATGGTAAAATGTAATTATACGCAGACAATAAAAATATCTGCTTCCATGCAGCTTTTTAAATACGAGTACGCAAACATGAGAAGAGAATATAACTTGTGAGTTAGGTCTCTGAAAAAATTTCTGGTCCGCTAAGATGGAGTAATAAAGGTTTTTTTTTTTTTAATTATCATTACTAACTATCGCATCCACAACGTAGGTATTGATAACATATATTTTAGTTAAAACCTATAAGAAAACATGGTGGTTACAACAGCAAAATGACTGTGGATTTTGTGGATTTTTGACTATAAGGGTCATAATAATGCTGGTACAGGATAGGAACTCGACCTTACATACACTAGCGTACTTTAAAAATCTACACTTGATGATACCATCAGATGAAATCAAGATGGTGGTCTCCACTAAATAAGATGGCTGCCTCTGGCAGACGAAGATATATATATATATATTTTTTTGATAATAAATTATTTAAAAGAATGCGGTGTAACGAAAAATTGTAACAGGGATGAGTGGGGTGTTTGATGACGATGTCATTGTAACAGAGGAGCGGGATGCTAGATGGTTTATTCGTAATGTAGAGGAGTGGGGTGTTCGATGCGTAGGTTTTTTTTCTTCTAGAAAACCAAATGGCGGATGTATTAGCATAGATAAGCATGGATTAACATATGGATTAGCATAGATTAGCATACGAATTGGCATAGATTGGCATACGAATTGGCATAGATTGGCATGGATTATCATAGATTGGCATAGATTAGCATACGGATTAGATGACGTCATCCAAGATGGCCGCCGGATCCTCGATCCTCCGCCTGGCCTTGAACCCCCTATTTCCAACTACTCGTAACGGGACATTTTTTCGTGCGTACATGGCTGATGAACGTAACGGGACACTTTTTCGAGCGTGTATGGCCGGCGGAAGTGACGTAATCCAACAAGGGTGATGAAGCGAAGCCTTAAGGTGGCTGGACCGGATCCCCGATCCCCCTCCGTCCTCCGGTGTCCCAGAACGAACTATATACATCTACTAAGGTTAGGGTCAAATGTCAAGGTCAAGGTCAAATTTCAAGGTCAAGATCAAAGTTCAAGGTCAAGGTCAAAGTACAAGTTCAATGACAAAGTTCAATGCCTACAGTCGAGGTTAAAGGTATGGTGAACATAAAATTATACTATCATGACGCCTGCACACTCTAGCAGACGAAAACAAGATGACGGTCTCCAGCGGACTAAGACAAGATGGCGGACATGATGTCATACCAGCTGACGATGTATACCTTGGTATTGGTGGTGTGAGGTCGGTCTAGGTAGCTTCCGTGTAGGAAGGATCGGTTGTATGCTCTTAACGGTTTCGAACCAAGGACAGGAATCGATATAATCAATCAGAATTCTAATAAGTTAATTTTTTGACGAATATTGGGATTTTTCCCGATTTTCTAACATAAAAATTACGGATTTCCAAGATGACGACTAAATTTCAAAATGTCGACCATAACGGTAATTGCAACATTAATAGGATCCAATATGACGGATGCAACATAAAGTGTAACGATTACATAGTACTCAACCAAGATGGCGGGTGTAACGAAATATGCAACATTTATATAATCAAAGATGGCGACCGTAACGATAACTGCAACAGTGGTTTTTAAATTTTTATTATTTAATTCGATTAATTAATTTTTTTATGAATTTCAAAAAATTTCCCGTTTTTCTAACATAAAAATTGCGGATTTTAATGACTGCGGGCATAACGATAATTGCAACAGTTACGACTTAATACAAGATGGCGGATCTGTCTCGAACATGTAGTGCTATTATTACTTAAAATTAAAAAAAAAATCAAGTCCCGATATGCATGTTAATTTTTTTATATACCTTATTTTATTCTCAGTCTGGTAAATGTCTCGATAGCCGAGTGGTTAAAGGCGTATGTTTTCCAACCTAGAGATCAGAGCTGCGCTGGTTCGAATCGCAGCGCTTCCAATGTATTTTGCATAAAAAAATAAATTTGATATGTCGATAAGGACCATAATAGTTCTGGTAGGTAATGGAACATCGACCTTATGTGTTGAGACAGAGCGACGCTGGCGCTATCTAGGAACAAACAACATAAACAAAGTCGATGGTATCCAAGATGGCGGCCTCCAGTGGAACAGAAAAAAATCATGAGCGATGCTGGCGCTATCTAGGAACAAACAACAGAATTAGAGTCGACGGTATCCAAGATGGAGGCCTCCAGCGGAACAGAAAAAATCAATATGGCGACAGAGACGAAAATTTCATCATGAGTGGGGCGCTCGATTTAAATATGGCGGATTTTAAAGATGGCGATCGTGACCTACTTGTCCCGTTATGCCTTGTCCTGTTACGGTGTGTCCCGTTACACTGCATTCAAAATGGCGGATCCAAGATGGCGGATCCAAAATGGCCGCCGGGGTCAAGGTCAAAGGTCAAGGTCAAGGTCATCCAAGATGGCCGCCGTGACGTCACAATCCAAGATGGCGGACAGACAATCACAATCCACACAATCCACAGCCTGAAGCCTGGCGCAGAAAATACATTCGTATACTACTGAGCACTGAAGTCATTAAGCTCTCTTCTGCTGGTGGTACCACGACTGTTGAAGTCTCCTCCAGTGTTGACGTCAGGGTTCCTGTAGTCGATGGTACAACCTCCATCGAGTTCGCCGTTAAAGACGGTAAAGATGCCATCGAGTTCATAAGAACAGGTAATTACGCGACTTATGCACCAGATGAAACAAACTAGGTGATCCTTACACCGGTGACGTCAGTAACAAACTGAGCGACCTGCTGTCTAGGACTCGCTTATATACATGCACCCGATGGAATAATATGCAAGTCAAATCAAGACCCATTTAATATAATACACGAGTCAAACAACATTAAAAATAGAAGCCCATATGATCAAAAAATTCGATGCGGTGAGATATGTTCTCGTCTCAGTAATTCGATTTCACTCATGTACGGTAGGTTCCAAAAGCTCTAATTCGTGCCATCAGGTCCATATACATTTGGCTCCTATGCTCCAATTGCCCATCAGCATCAAGTGCTCGAAGAGCTCCATCAGCTCCATTTGCTCCAACACGCAATGTTTACTCAATATACACGTAATGTCACGCAATGTACACGCAATACACGTAATGTACGCAATGTACACGCAATTACTACGCAACGTTTACTCAGGTCCTGCATTTAATGAAAAGAAAGAACATTTGGACGCGAATTCTACTAAACGAAAGCGCATTTAACGAAAAGGAGGTGCATTATCACGTACATTCAACTCGGTAGGACACGATCGTCAATGTTAAGTTAGGATATAATGTCTCCATTAGTCTATGAATCCAACAGTTTTAAGTTCCAAAAGTCATTGTCTCCAAATTCTCCATCAGCACCAAATGCTCCAACAACTCCAAAGCTCCAACAGCTCCAAATGCTCCAAAGAATCCAACATTCATTTGCTCTAACTGTCTTTGACTCCAAAAATCAATGATGTCAAAAGTATTTGACTCCAAAAATCAATGATGTCAAAAGTATTTGACTCCAAATAGTCTTAGGCCTAGCGCTTTTTGACTACAAGACTAGTAGGCTACGAGGATACGAGACTACAGGACTACATGTCTATATGTGTACTTTACTACGAAGCTACTAATCTACAAGGCTCCAATTGCTACATCTGTCTGGCGGAATTTTCTCTTTGGCTCCAACTGCTCCAGCAGCATTATGTTATAAGATTTCAAGGCTACTTGTTTACGTAGCTACAAGTCTACGAGGCTCCAAGGCATCATGATTACGCGACTACGAACCATGAGGTTACGAGACTAAAAGATTACGAGTCTACAAGGTTACGAGACTGTGAGGCTACAGGACTACGAAGCTTCCGGAACACAAGGTTACGAGACTGCATTAAAATTACGGATTTTCAAGATGGAAGCCATAACGAAACATGCAACATTTATAGAATCCAATATGGTGGACGTAACGAAAAGTGTAACGATAACAACATACTTATCCAGGATGGCGGGCATAACGAAACATGCAACATTTATATAATCCAAGATGACAACTGTAATGATAAATGTCCAATGGTGGTTTTTAAGTAATATTTTATTAAATTTTAATTAATTTTTAATAAAGTTTACCATTTTTTTTTATTAAAATCGGATAATAATTACTGATTTTCAATATGGTGGACATGACGTCGTTAGTATGTATCCTGCATCCCGCATAAAATAAATAAATATTATTTACCTGCAAGCAACACGTGGCGACATCTGTTGTTGAAAAGCAGAATATACTTACAACAAGTACCTTTGCATGAGATAACTTAACTCTCGCTGACGAAATATTTAAAAAATTCTATTTAAGTAATGGATTTAATTTAAAACCCTTAGTTTGCATCTGCCATTAGTCGCAGAAGTGAACATGCACCCTGGCCCGTTGTCTGTAGCTGTATCCAAACGACATCACTGTATATACTGCATCAAGGTGTTTACCTTGAGAAAGAATGCTAAACGACATGAGAGAAGCGAGTGTAATTTGTGTCCTTGTCAAAAACCATTTCATTGCAGTCAGTGTCAGAAATCCTTTGGTAGAAGATATTACTTGGATAGACATTGCAAGAACTGTACAACTAAGATGAATAAAGATAACGAAGACTGTGCGCCAACATCGCGGAAGAGGAACGAAGGCGGAATATTAGACGACAATAATTATTACGAAGAATGTAAAAAAGCTAATGCTAAAAATATTGATATAGTTCAAGACAATAATTTAAAATTTAAATAACCGAAGAAAGTAGCAACCTCATTAGAAATGATAAGATATTTACACCAATATCTAGTCGTCAACATGAAAATGTGAAAGATGGAGAACCACCTGAAGCTGACAAGACCGAAGACTGTGATGAATCATCTGAAGCTGACATTATTGAAGATTATGGTGACACATCTGAGGCTGTCATGATCTATGACTGTGCTGACACATCTAAAGCTGACATGATTGAGTACTGTGTTGAAGCACCTAAAGCAGTCAAGATCGAAGTCTGTGATGGCGGCCTGAGACCAAAACGGTGGAAACGTCGTAATAAAATATCCTGATCAAGCTTGTGATGCTGACATGATTGAAGAAGACTGTGGTGACACATCTGAAGCTGAAATTATCGATGACTGTGCTGACCCATCTAAGGCTGACATAATTGAGTACTGTGCTGAAGCACCTAAATATGCAAGAGCGAAGACTGTGATGTTGGCTTGAGACCAAAAAGATGGAAACGACGTAATAAAATAAATTATCCTGATCAAGCTTGTGATAATCACTGGCTCGATGGCGAAAGTGACCTTGTGGTTGGTGTTAAAACAGAAGACACCAGAGATTATAATATTTATTATAAACATACAAGGAAGATGAACATAGCAGAAGAGATTGATCATACCTCATGGGAAGATCCTAACATATTGGTTGACAGGCTAAGACTTCTACATGGTTCGCTTTGTGCAGGAAACTATTCGAGCATAAAAGAAATATACTTCATACTCAAAGAACTGAGGGAAGCTGGCTACATACAATAATGGCTTAAATTAAATGTATGTGTGTAAACTTGAAGAAATTTAATATTTTCTTTCAAGAAGGTATCTACCATTTCTCGAAATCTGATTTCTAAATAAAACTTATAACTTAAAGGTGTAAAAATCGACACCACTGCCAGCCAAAATGTATACTAATACAGACATGCAAGTAATAATGTCAAGTTCGATAAAAAAAAAAAAGTAATTGAAATCAGTTGGAGCCAAATTAAGATGGAGCTTTGGGCGCATTTGGAACTGTTGGAGATTTTGGAGCTTTGGAGCTGTTGAAGCTTTGGAGCTGTTGAAGCTTTGGAGCTGTTGTAGCATTTGGAGATATTGGAGCTGTTGGATCATTTGGAGCATCTGAAGCATTTGGAGCTGTTGGAGCATTTGGAGCATTTGAAGCCTTTTGGAGCTGTTGGAGAATTTGAGCTGTTGGAGTATTTGGAGTATTTGGAGCTGTTGGAGCCTTTGGAGTCTTTTGGAGCATTTGGAGCATTTGGAGCTTTTGGAGCATTTGGAGCTGTTGGAGCATTTGGAACGGTTGGAGCATTTGGAGCTGTTGGAGCATTTGGAGCGTTTGTTGCAATTTTGTGCATTTGGAGCTGTTGGAGTATTTGGAGCCTTTTGGAGCGTTTGGAGCATTTGTAGCCTTTTGGAATTGTTGGAGCCTTTTGGAGCTGTTGGAGCATTTGGAGCTGTTGGAGGTTTAGGAGCATTTGGAGCTGTAGGAGCATTTGGGGCATTGGAGCATTTGGAGCTTATGGAGTATTTGGAGCATTTGGAGCTGTTAGAGCCGATTGAACATTTGGAGCTAAAGAATTTTTTATTTTTCTTGAGGATATCAGGTAGAACATAATCAATCAGCTTACTGATGAAGTAACAACGTACGGACCTTTAAATTATAACTTGTGGCTGGACTGTTTATATGGTAAATCGTATCCGTTCGAGGACCTAGAGAAGGAGTCCTCTCAAGACATCGGCTGTTAATATTTACAGTTCTGACGATGTGAAGCAAACGGTATCCTGAAACTCTGTCAAGAAGAGGAGGACTATGTTAGTAAAGGTTCTGGTTGGTCTCTGTCTAGTATAAACCGATTGGAGCTAATAATTAGTCATTTCGCGCCTACTCAGGGCTAAATGATTATAGGATTGCTGGCTTTCGCAAGTGATCCTGTAGTAGAATAGAAAGATGTAATAAATATTATGTTTGTAAAAGAACTTACAGTGTTTTTATTTTCTCGAACCTGTCACTTTTCTGGTATTTAAATGAAATTTATTTTTAGCTTCGTTCAGAGATAGAACCAAGTATCGATTCTATATGTAAAGTATTGTGTGATTTTTTCGGTGATTTTTGGAATTTTTCCCGAATTTCTAGCTAAAAAATTACACGATTTCAAGATGGCGGCCGTAACGAAACATGCAACATTAATAGGATCCAATATGTCTGTCGTAATGTAAAGTGTAAATAAGACATCGTACTCAACCAAAATGTCGGGCGTAACGAAACATGTATCATTTATATAATCCAAGATGTCGTCCATAACGATAATGGAAACAGTGTTTTTTAGTAATATTTTATTAAATTTTTATTATTAAATTTGATAAAATAATTTTTTAAATATTTTTAAAATTATTTACTTTTTTCTAACATAAAAATTACGGATTTTCAAGATGGCGGACATGACGTCATACAAGGTGACGATATATATACTTGGACATAAGTGGTGGGGGTCATTCTGCCTGTAGCCACCATGAGGGAAGGATTGGACGCCATTTTTATTTTTTTGCCCTCACCGGGTTCGAACCGAGGACTCCGAGCGAAATGTCGAAAAAGTATGTATTAAATTTTTTTTATTAAAATATTATTAATTTAATTTTTTTTATAAATTTAAATTGTTTTTTTTCATTATAATCGGATAATAAATAAACATTTTCAAGATGGCGGGCGTAACGGAAGTTGCAACGGTGATGTCATAATCCTAGATTGCGGTCATAATCCTAGGTGACGTCAGAGGCTTATCGGAGTCTGTAGACATGGATGCTTAAGCCTCTTTTAGGTTTCTGAGTTCTTTCTAAGGCAAAACGACTTTTGAGGTTTTTCGAAATCCTAATTTTTGAATTGTGGAATTTTTTGAGATTTTTTGGCGGAATTTTGTTTTCCAAAAAAAATGGAAATTTTAGCGAATTTTGAGGAAGTTTGGGTAAATTTTGGCCAATTCTGGCAAATTTTGAAGGTCAAATTCAAGGTAAAGGTCAAAGGTCAAGGTCACGACCATCCAAGATGGCCGCCGTGACGTCACAATCCAAGATGGCGGACCGGCTCCCGGCTCCACGCGCCAGCACCAGGCGCAGGACATACTATTACACACTACTCTCTTGGTTAGGAGGTGCTTGTTCTATACGCCTGACATTGAACAAGACCTGTTGGAACGTATTCCATGTATCGAATAATTAGACTTTCATGGTAGGCACAGCATTAAGAATTTATTTTGTTGCCAGGTATTTTAAATGGAGTCGTTTTTCGTTGAGTGAATGATTAATAAACTCCACGAAAGGTAATTGGAAACAGAATTTAAATTTTTTTTTATGCATTAGTTACTCTTAGAACTGGCCGAGTATCAAACCCAGGACGGAAATATATCGATTCAATCTTACATTAATAGTAGATTTTTTAATGTAATTTGGTAGATCTACAGAATTTCTAGCTAAATAAATACATTTTAAAGATGGCGACCAATATGTGTTTATCTTCTTATTGGAGGCTGTTATACTGGGAATGTAAGGTGCGTTTATTGAATATTATTTTTATGTAAAATTTATTATTAGCATCAATCAAGTATCGAACCAAGGACAGGAACTGATTGACTTAATCAGTATATTGATTGCAGATTTTTTAAAATGAATTTTGGAATTTTCACCGAATTTCTAGCTAAATAAACTCAGATTTCTAAGGTGTCAAGAAAAAGTTAAGATGGTGGGTGTCCTGGCAATAAATAATTACTGCACTCTAACGGGTAAAAATTAAAATAACATGGCGGTAGCTCCCTCTAGCAAAGAAAACAATTGTTGGATCCAAGATGGTGGCCTCTAGCAAGATGGCGGGCGTGATGTCATACTAACTGGCATTATATCTACCTTGGCATTGGTGGGAGGAGGTCCCCTACACTATTAAAAATAGAGCCAAGCAACATGCGACAGCTATTTTACTTCTTCTGGACCGTGAGCCACCTTTAATCTTAAAATCACACACATCGCGCCCCGCCGACGTTTCCAATGATTCGATCAAAGTGACGGGGTTGCACTATTTATATTGGCGACCACATTGCGAGTTATGGGAACGTAATAGTTCCCGGTATCGCTGTCACACGCTCCCGGCCGAGCATATGAGGAAACGGCGGCGGGAGGAGGTCCACTTCGCACCAGGCAGTGGTGCAGAGAGGGCAGCCTTTCTCAGGCCTAGCTTCGCTGTTCATACCAGGGTTTGACAGCCACCACTGCTTTAGGTTTTAGGTGACCCCGGCGGGTCGGATAGCCCGCGAACAGAGACAGGGACAGGGATGGCGAACATAACATCAACCGAACAGGCCATGGAGACACAACAGGCAAACGCCAAGGGTGAACGAGCCGACAACGACACCGAGTTCCAGCAGGTCGGGGGGGAAGAAAGCCTTGCAGACCAAAAACTCACATGACCGGAGCCAATCGCTCGGTAGGCGACGGGACACGGTGCTAGGAAACAATTAAGATGCGCGTCCAGCTAGGCGCGACTCCGTACAAACACAGACAGCAGGGACTTCCGCGATCCCACTAAAAAACAGATACGACGGACTGGCAAATCTGCCTTCAGACACGCAACCACAGACACAACAACAAACCACAACGGCGACCAGAAACAGGTACAAGGGAGTACCAATCATGGTCAGGGAAGTTGTGAAACTTAAGGAAATCGCAACTTTCCTCAACACGTACTGTATCGCTTTCCGCAATACTATCGCGTGGAGGACAGAGCTGCGACTCACATTTAACGACATAGAGGGCTACACACAAGCCCTCTCATACCTGAAAACAAACTCAATCCACCACCACACATTTGCACATCCCGACGAGCAAAACGCGAAAGTAGTGATAAAGGGCCTGTACCCTGAGGTCACCGAGGCAGACATCACCACGGAACTGACCGAAAAGGGTTTCGTAGTGCACGACGTACGTATTTTCGAAATCACCCGGACAGATGCTACAGGGCAGCCACAACGCTTCAGGTCAGGGACGTTCTGCGCGACCGTCGCTGCCTCAAACAACAACATCCTTGCCATACGAACGTTACATTACACTTCGGTAAATGTTCAGAAATATCAAGCCCGCCCACAAGACATCGCCCAGTGCAAGCGCAGTGGCGAATTCTACCACACGCACACTCGCTGCAGTAAGCCACCGCGTTGCGTCAGGTGCGGCGAAAACCACGCCCGCAAGGACTGCCAGAAGTCTGACGATGCAGACAAATTCTCTTTCAACTGCAAAGTATGGGGACACACTGCAGCCTGGAAGCAGTGTCCAGTTTTCACAAAACTTGTGGCGAGTAGGACGCAACGATAAGCAGTGCAGACACAGGCACAAACACAACAAGCGCCAGCCACGCACAGCCAGGTGGAGTTTCCCCCCCCCCCCCCCCCCCACCCGCCCGCTCAGGCACAGCCGCGCGCCCAGGTGGTCAACAAGCCATAGCTGCGGCCGCAAACAACAACCACCTAGCTGACACAACCGGGAAGAAAATACTCGGAAGCTGTTAGAGAACCACGCACCACTCACACTCCGTCGCAGGACAGATTCGAGGGAAATGCCGTAAGTGACCTATTCGAGCTGGCTGAAATTATGAAACTCTGTAATTTCTCGCAGCTCATAGCAACACTTTCACCACACTACGCCGCCATCCGAGCTGAACCCGACGTGTCAGAGCAACATATTATTTCACTATCCGCAATTCTGAATCTCGCTACACCTTAAAATTGCACAGAACCCAGGGAAGTCTTTACAGGTTCTAATCTTCAATGCAAAAGGCCTCCAAAATAAAACCTAAAAACTCGAACAGTTACTTTTTGTCTACAGAATCGATGTCACTTTCATTTCCGAAACTTTTCTAAAACCACACATGATAGCTTACAGTTGCGGATATACAATATACAGAACAGACCACCTCGCACTCCGCGGCGGTACAGCCATTCTAATTAAACACGGAATTCACCACCACCTGGTAACTTTAAATAGACTATAACACATTGAGGCCACCAGCATAAACAATCGTAATAATAATTCACATGTATGCATGTGTGCGGTATACAAGACACCACAAGAACCACTCACACCACAGGATCTCAATATTAATGAAAGTTGAGGATCAATTCTTTATAGCAGGGGATTTAAACAGCAAACACAGTAACTGGGACTGCACTCAAACAAATGCTAATGGGAACATTCTACACGGCCACGCAGTAGCAGGAAACTACGTCATTCTTGCGCCTAACTCCCAGACAAGCTATCCAGCAAATGGTAGCACTCCAGATATTTTAGACATAGCCCTAACGAACATACCAAACGTTCAGATAAATGCAGAAACTTTAGACGAACTAAACTCCGATCACTTACCGGTGCTAATACAATTAACATTCAATGCTACCTCCAACATACAGCTCTTTAATAATAACCTAAAGATCACAGGTTGGGACAGGTTTAAGGAAGAACTCATAGACACCCTAAACCAGCCCCCCCGAAATAAATTCACCAAACGAAATTAATCCACAGGTAAAACTATTCACGGACACAATAAAAAATGCCCTAAAAAAACACTCCCGCCTCAAAACAAAAAGGCAGTTCACTAAAACACACTACCCCGATCTGGATTACCACATATCTCTAAGCCGACAAGCCAGAAACAAGGCGCAAAGACTCCGCATACCAGAAGCCAGAAATGAATACAACAGACTAAACAATCTTGTAAAGCGCAAACTAAAACATGAAAAATAAACCAATTTGGAAACTTAATAAACGAAGTAGCCACCAAACCAAAGGAAATGTGGAAATTATCTCGCAGGCTCCGCGGTAACAAAAAATTCATCTCAACTCCAGCTATTTTAACAGCCACCGGGGCTAAATACACAGCAGAGGGCAAGGCAAACGAAAGTAGATGGAAATAGCTGGTTCTGGGACAGGCGCAGGATCCAGGATCCATCTAATCCGTATGCTAATCCATGCTAATCCGTATGCTAATCTATGCTAATCTATGCTAATCTATGCTAATCCATGCCAATCTATGCTAATCCGTATGCCAATCTATGCTAATCCATGCCAATATATGCTAATCCGTATGCCAATCTATGCTAATCTGTATGCCAATCTATGCTAATTCGTATGCCAATCTATGCTAAATTGTATGCCAATCTATGCTAATCCATATGCCAATCTATGCTAATCCATATGTTAATCCATGCTAATCCATGCTAATCCATCCGCCATTTTGTATTTCTAGAAATTTCCACCAACTTCGAATCGTGACGTCACCGTTGCACTTTTCGTCACGGCCGCCATCTTGGATTCGAATTTTTTTTTTCGAACTTCAACTTTTCGAAATTCGATGTAATCAGCCGCCATCTTGTTTCGTCTGCTGGTGGCCGCCATCTTGTTTTCGTCTGCTGGTGGCTGCCATCTTGTTTTCGTCTGCTGGAGGCAGCCATCTTGTGACGTCATATAGTTCTGTTGGTCGCCACCAGATAGCAGAAGGTATTATTTTATTTTTTTCTTTAACTAAAATATTTTCAGTGCCGAGGCTGGGATTCGATCCATGGGACGTGAAAACGTCCAGGATGTCGTGGTTACGAGGCGGACGCCTTGACCACTAGACCACGAGACCAGTTGGGATATAGTGGAATAAATAATCTATATATGCTACGTATTGACGGCAAGTTTATGATAAATGGGGGGGGAGGGTGTTTTTGCCTTCCTTAATGCATACCTAAGGCGCCACATTTGAAATTATAATTATTATACAGCCGCCATCTTTATTTCCAGCACAGACTACCAGATGGCGCTAAAATCAAAAATTAGTTGCCAGAGGCGCCGCCATCTTGGTTCTCAAGTTGGCTGGTAGATGTCGCTAGTATCGCGCGCCAAATTCAAAAATTAGTTGTCAGAGGTGCCGCCATCTTGGTTCTCAAGTTGGCTGGTAGATGTCGCTAGTATCGCGCGCCAAATTCAAAATTAGTTGCCAGAGGTGCCGCCATCTTGGTTCTCAAGTTGGCTGGTAGATGCCGCTAGTATCGCGCGCCAAATTCAAAATTAGTTGCCAGAGGCGCCGCCATCTTGGTTCTCAAGTTGGCTGGTAGATGGCGCCACCGTCGCCATATTTTAGTTCATATAATCGATACCAGATGACGCCACCGTCGCCATCTTTAGTTCCTAGTGTTGCTATCAGAGTGTGCCACCGTCGCCATCTTTAATTCTTAAAGTTACCGCCGGAGCGCGCCACCGTCGCCATCTTTAATTCTTAAATTTACTGCCGGATGGCGCCAAGTGTTATGTAGTCAGTCGAGACAGGTCGAGACAAGTCTAGACAGTCGAGACAAGTCGGGGGGACAAGACGAGACAAGTCGGTAGCCTGTATTCACCAAGTTCTCCGTTGCCGTCACAGCCACCCGGGTATCTGACGAGTCCTAATTAATATACTCGTACACATCCTACCTCAATGACTTCTACAAACAGACTGACCATACCTACTCCAAAAGGACATGTATATATATATTACACCCACATGCAAACATTTGATAACCATCAAGAATGCCAACATACAAAAATAAATTAACCATCGCTGAAACAAATTTCCCAACATTAATTACAATAAAAAAAGTCCGGTAAGATACTGTATTTTGTCTATAATTTAATAAATGATGATAGAGTATTAATAAAATATTGGTCTTGTGTAGAGTCTCTCTCTTCTTCTCGTAGTGGCGTAAGACATCTCGAAGGTAGTGTTAGAATTTATGTATTAAAGCAATCACTCTAGCTGAGGAGGTTAAGAACTTATAGTTACAATTTTTTAAAAATACTCTGAATTTAAAACTTTTTTTTGAATAAGAGGGACCATTAAATGGTTTGAAATTAAAGCAAACAACGTAAATGGTAAACACATATTTATTTAAATCTTATTACAAACAACAAGGGATAAGAAAAATCACTGATTTAAAAGAAGTAAATAATGAGTAATAAAATTACATAATATTCACACACTACACATCATAGTGAAAAAAGTCAACATAACCTATTTACATAAACCAGAGACCCTATACCTACATATTAAGCATAACTACAAGTTACATAGAGTATAATATACTCTGAAATACATAATGAAGACAAAATTGATATAAATAACATTATACCTTGCTTAATAGTTCCAGAAGTAATGAACGTACAGCTACACGAGCAACTCAACAGTTCTTTCATCACTAGTGGTTTCTGTGGAACATACTTGAGTGGTGTCTTCACTGATCGGACCTAGATGACTGAGATCTCGGGTTCGACTCTTGCGAGATGTAGGAAGGCGAAGCTGACGCCGGCGTTTAGGCTGGACTGCTAATGATGTGGTAGGTGCTGGCGATGTGGGACTCATCTGGGTACAGCTAGATGATGTCTGGACTGAAGAAGTCTGACCACATGCAGATGCTGGCGGTGACTGAATAGTTGGTAGGTTGAATGCATGTGCGAAAACCTCTTCAGGCGTTGCAGGGAGAACTGTATCGTCTCTCATCATATTCACACTACAATGTCCATAGCCCAGACATTTGATAACTTCTAGAGGCGTATCTTGAGGTCCTGGGTTTAAAACCTGTTTCACGTGAAACACAGCGTCACAACTCTCCGAAAAATGTTTTAAAACACCGTCGATCCACTCACTATAATCAACAGTGCCTAGCCCAGGTGTTACACTGGAGTATATCCTGTTCGGTTGAAAGTTAGACATCTTGGTTAACTACTTCTGCTGTAGGTCCTTACACCATCACAGTTTCAGCTCGACTGCCATCGCACAAGTCGAGGGTCGTATCTAAAAATATATGTATCACTTGGATAAATATGTCTGTTATGCAATTCCATAGAGTAGAGCATTTATCAGAACAGTCTATTGTTAAAATTATTTTCAGTTGTATGTTATACTCTATGAGATGTTAATTGACAATTCACCCTCGTTCATACAGTTAGACGTTAGATTCGCTCCTAGCATGAGATGCGATGTCCGTGCTGGTCTCCCCACAATTGATGGAGGTGATGGCCTCTCTGTAATTGATGTAGGAGGTGATTGACGAGATGCAATTGGCAGTAGTTCGACAGCATCGTTACTAACGATGGTTGGTGGTAACATTGGTTTCACGAGCAGGATGATTTGAGGTTATGTCTCCAAAAACTTGACGTGATGACTCTATTGGTGAACGATCACGCGCCTTGCTGGCGGCCTCCAACATTCCAACACGGTGATCAACCATCCATGCCCTAAGCATGCTCGCATTGTGTCTTGAGATCGAACCTGGACATGTATTATTGCACGCATACAATTTATTTAATTCTTTCAATGATGGACAGTCATATTCTGCTTGTACATCTAATATTAGCACATGATGCTTACAATAGTTAGTTAGCCACCGTTTCTGCTCTATTCCTACAACCAATACAGGTCCGGTCAGATGACTTGCCAATACGTTGGGTATTGAAGCATAAGGAAAGAGTCCGTGTTCCCACTGTAAACCATGAAAATTTCTAGTGAGCCAAGCATTTGTTTTTTGATGCTTCCTGGTGAGATATCGCCATTCAAATGGAGGTTGAAAGTTACGTGTTATAACATTTCCTTCTTCATCTGCAATGCTAAGTTCCTTGATAATAAACCCATACTGACTAGAGAAGCCTTGGAGGTTTACACATTTCGTCATGGTGGTCGAGACGAGACTAAGCCAATATCCTTTCTAGGATAGTATTTTAACAGTTTTGTCTCTTGGGTTATACGATACAAGTCTATCATGTAGTATAATCGCAAAGGCTTGAGTTAAAGCAGGGATGTTCCTTGAAGTTGTAACTTCAATTTTGCAATCTATTACATTTGAAGCAATCCTTTCATCCTGGCGAGATACATCAAACATAAACAGAGTTGCTCTGTCTTTGAAACTTTGAGGAGTCAAAAGCGG
Source organism: Bacillus rossius redtenbacheri (assembly GCF_032445375.1). NCBI lineage: Eukaryota > Metazoa > Arthropoda > Insecta > Phasmatodea > Bacillidae > Bacillus > Bacillus rossius. Next base: position 88,630,524 of record NC_086332.1, read on the forward strand.
TGCACATTGCCGTCCATAGAAACTCGACTGGAAGTTTGCATACATGTTATATGCAAGTAAGTAATATCCATTAGTGAAATTGTTTTCTAAATCAATGTAGGGGTAACTTTCTGAGTTGAGGTATACTTTGATATTCTTTACATCGCAGTGGTCAAATCTCGATTTATCAGCATTAATGGTGTTATGTCTAGCGGTTTGAAATGCTACGATTATATACCGTGGCTTCTCTGTGGAAAAACTCGATTACACATTCCAAGAAATTGTTTGAGCATGTGGTAAACTAGGATATGATTCTATGCTCCACGATCTAAAAGCTAGGTCGATATTTTTTCCCTTCTCCACCAGTCGAAGAAGCCGTGTTCTTTGGGATGGTGAAACAGTGATCTGTGGAACAAGCCATTCGAAGCTATTTAGAGTTAGTGACACTTGTTGTGGTTGGACACTTACATCTACAATGGCATTAGTAAATGTATTTGCCAATACTATCACTAGCTCTTGCTTTGCATTTATGATAATATGCTTATAGTCTTCTGCGAATCCGAGCAGATGGTTTAGTGGCACACAAATTTCAAACTGTCCAGCTGCAGTAACAGGAAGGCTGTAGTTGTCTTCGAGACTCCACCCTGACATTTCACTAAGTCCATTTTCATCACTTGTGCGTGACAAGTAGTTTTTCACGGTAGATACAGTCCCCACATCTCGACACTCATCAATCTGAACACCATTCAGCTCATATGCTATCCGACTCATCATGTGCATTATTCCATTGTTTATAATTTTTGCATTATCCGGTGCTGTACCATCTGCCTTGGTGAAAGTGCCACGTATGCGTAGAATGCTCTTGGAGATTAGAGTGTAGATATCAGCATTTTGTATTGAAATTCTTACCTCAGAGCTTGCTTCATAGGGACCATGTAGGAATGGCCTATAAGAATGGTATTCACTTTTGGTAATGTCGTCATCGTATTGTATCGGCTGTTCAATTTCTAAAATACTATCGGCCATTTTGATTAACTTTATACCCCAAATTCTTAAGTAAGCGTACGTTTACACGTGTTAGTCGCTTGAGGTCTCTTGATCTACTGACTCTAGGTTTCGTCACTCCCCTACCTTTATACAGATTAAAGTATTTCACGCCCATATTTCCTCAGATGTAGACGTAAAGTGATTTGTTCGTTTCGAAAGTTAATTAGGTAACCGTCCTGGTCAACAACCCGCACAATCAGTTCCTGTATTCTCTTGACGGTGACTGGAGTATAAATGAGACTTTTTGGTAGTTCCATTATTTTATATCCGGGTGGTACAAGTGGAGCAAACTCATGTAGCGTGCTGTTTATCTTTCCGTTGAGAAAACTGTTGCCGACGATATTGGTTGTAATACGTATGACGTTCACTGGAAGGATATTCACAGCCAGTGTTGATTCATGTATTATTCCTTCCTTGTAGATTCCAGCTTCAAAGCCAAGCATGCTTCGTAGAGTATCGTTAGCACGGAAATCTATTGCTACATCACTATACATTGCACACTGTAGTGTGTTGGGGTTGCCTCTTAATGTGAAGGAGATATCAGTAGGTAGCATTTGTTTCACATACATCTCAATGTCTGCAATTTCATAACTGCCTGTTGGTAGAACCAGTTCACGTGGCTGCTCGTCACCCTTTAGGATATATCGAAATATATTGTTTGTTTCATGAACATTAGGAATGCTATTATAGCTGTGGAAGTCAACAAGAGCCATTTCCCACTCCCCTCCACTAAGTTCTAGAGGAGGAAAGTGTGTGGAACATAGTTCCGAACTGTTTCCTGTTAGTATTAACGTGATCGACATTTCAGGTTATACGATTACGTCTCTCTACGTGGTGCAACTTTCCCTCGTTTTTGAACTGTGAGCCTAAACTCTTACTTGTGTTTCTTATATACAGAGAGCAGAAACTTTATGCATAAATGACCACAGTTCCATGAGTTTATCCTCTGCTGTCTAGTATAGTTGTAGGTTATTTTAGATTGTTTCAAATATCGTAGCAGTTCTAATGGTGGAGGCAAATCTCCGAAACTATCGTAATATGTAACATTCAGTCCCCTCTTGCTAAAGGAAACCCAATGACTTCCAGGCCCTTCCGAGGAATCTAAATTAATTATAGCACATTCATTATGCCATGGTTTTCTTGGCAAGTTGTTCCTCATAAACACATTTCTAAAGTATGGAATTTTTAATTTTTTTATTGCTACCTTTAAGTCTACATTGGTAAGAGGACGTTTCGGTAAGTTATTTATTATTGTTTCTTGTATCCCTTCTTCTTGCTTCTGGGTTCCTGCCTTCCCCCTCCTCCCATAACTGGGTAAGGCTGCAAGAAGAGTCCGGACCCGTTTTTTGAATTGCGTGCTAGTGCCTGCATTGTAGCATTATGCTGAGCATTTTGACTTAGCAATTTCACCTGGTTCTTAGCGGTGTTAACAGACTTGGCTATACCTGCAGCTCCACCAATCAAACTACCTAGCGCAGCCAGCGCTGGGAAAATAAAGGGCAACAGTCCACCCTTCTTTGTGTGGGCTTTCCTATTCTGTTTTTTCTTCATGGGTTTGTGCCTTATACCCGATCCGAGTTTACGTTTAACACGCATGATTTTATTTACACCCCAAGCCGCAACTTTCTCCCCAAATTTTGTCCCTGAATTCTTTGCAATTTGCGCAGCTGTGTCTGCTAATATACCATTGGCTAGGTGCCTATCACTTGGATTATTGCTTTGTGAATAGCTAATATCATGCTGCTTGCAAGCTTTGTCGAGAGAATTTATGCCTGGGTCACCACGTGCTAGTCGTTTCGATAATTTCGTCCCTGGTCCACAGTATTGATATCCTGGCAGGTGTAGTTCAATTGGTAGCTTGTTAATAACAGAATTTATTAACCCTCTGCCTTTCTGTACCTTCCTTCTTGCTCGAGCCATAACAACGAACTGATAGTATTCCTTATAAGTATGTCTGTTTTATAGGTTTCCACTTAGTGTCATGGAGCTCATAGCACAGAGCAAGTCGTTACCAGTGCGCATCACTAATGATGATGAAGTCGATGCTTGTGACTCGCGACATGGGTCTTTATTACCCTCAACTGTTCGATGCATAATCGCAGGCCCATCCAACTGTGGAAAAACGTGTGTACTACTGAGTTTACTAGAGGAACCAAACGGTCTTCGGTTCGAAAACGTGTACCTATACTCGAAATCACTACAACAACCAAAGTACCAGTGACTGGCTACGATTCTACAATCTGTGGATGGACTGGAGTATTTTCCATTTAGCGATAATACAGATGTCGTGTCTCCTGACAATGCAAGGGCCAATTCGGTGATTATTTTCGACGATGTTGCGTGCGAGAAGCAAGGCATAATTAAAGCGTACTTTTCCATGGGCAGACATGCCAAGGTAGACTGCATATACCTGTGTCAGACATATAGCCGTATACCCAAACATTTGCTCCGCGATAACGCGAATTTTATAGTACTTTTCCGCATGGACGAACTTAATTTACGTCACGCTTATGATGATCATGTAAACACAGACATGCCATTTCAGAAATTTAAAGATATGTGCTCCTTATGCTGGAGCATTAAGCACGGATTTCTCGTCATTGTAAAGGATTTTCCTTTACAAAAAGGCAGGTATCGCCGTGGTTTCGACCATTTCATAGTTGTGCATCATTGAAGAATGAACTATAGCGTCTCCAAGTTTGGTGGTGGGAGTCTTAAACATCAGTATGAGTCGTGTTTGATTCCTACATATGATGGACACTGTAGTGCAGGTGGTAAACGTTTAAAACGCGTGGCCACACCTAGAGATCCTGATGATGCTGTTAATAAAAACTATGTTGACGGTATTTCCGGATTGATTACTCATGCCTTAAGAACCATTTCGGATGAGTTGAAGCAACGTTTTACTGGACTCACTAGCTCACTCACTGACATGAGAAGTGTACAATTAGAGCTTACCAACTACTTGCATACTATGGAAACGAATAAGCAGCACTCGGTGGATCAACTGAATAAAAATCTTTCTGAAATGTTAATAAAATTAAGTGACATGTTTACTTCGTTGTTGGAAAATAAGCTCTTTTCATTTGAAGGAAAGTTGCGTGAATCGATTTTGACTGGGGTTAAAGATATTCTAACATCAAACTTAACAGATTCTTTGCAGTCAATAAGTGTAAGTAGCACAGGCAACACTCAGAGGTTTACACAAATGGTTCGCACTATCAATAGTATGAAGAATGATATCCATAAATTACTTTCTCTCATCAATACAGGTTCAAAGCCTGCTGCTCCTAAACCAATAGCTCTACCAAAACCTGCGACTCCTAAACCAATAGTTCCCCGTACTAGGCCTTAGACATCGTAGGATGTAAATCTGGGTACACAAGTGCGATCGATCTAACATTTATCGGTTCAGGTTTAGAGCTATATAAGACTTCAGTTATCTTGTTTGTCTTCAGTTATGTCGCTCGAGGCAGATAAGCTAGACCACGTCATTAAGAATGTACGTGCTAAATATTTATTAGCAAAATGGGCTCGCTTAGAGCGTAATGAAATCAATGAAGCTATTTTTCAACCAATTACTTCCCGACTTGAAAAGGTAGCACCTGCGCCCATTGTGAAACAAGAACCCTTACAATCTACTTTTAAAAACCCTCAACCTAAGACTACATCTAGTAGCAGCGATGATGATTTACCACTGAATCTATGGTATAGGAAACATCAGAATTCAGAACCTACTACATCAGATGAATCCAATACCGACGAAGCACAAACATATCTAAGTAATTTTAACCCTAGAGTAAATGATGTCATATATGGAGTATATCGCCGCAAAAACAGATGGTTTATAGGAAATTCAGAAATATTCTTTCTCCCCAAAAGTGAGGTGCGTGTGAATGATGAAGTTGTTCGAGCTGCACCTGGCTTATACGAACTACTATTCACACGAGATCCATCTGTATACTCCGAAATGGCCTTAAAACAGTATAGACATTTACTTGAAATCACGAATGGATATTTAAAAAATAATAATGCTTTTACTGGACAGTATAAGACATTGGAACATCCAAAATTCGGCATTATATATCACATGTTTGGAGGTATCGGACCGCAGCAGAAAGGTAGTGGACTAGTGCAAAAAACATTTGATTTGAAGCGCAAAAAGGATTATATTTACTGGGATGATCCAAATGAATTAGTTTCTCGACTTCGCTTGTTACTGGCTTCGCAATCAGCCGGACATACTGGTCACAGTAACGAAATACTGACTATTCTGGAAGAACTGCGTGAAGCAGGTTACATATCATGAGTAAAGCCGGGATTGCCCGAGAGCTTCATGCTCCTGCAAGACGGAACTACAAACGTCATAAGGTTATAGTGTATGGTCTTAATGATTTATTTCAGGCAGACCTTGTTGAGATGATTCCATATTCACGAATAAACAAGGGCTTCAAGTACATGCTAACAGTCATCGATGTGTATAGCAAGTTTGCCTGGGCTAGACCTGTACAATCGAAGAATGCAGCTGATGTAACCAAGGCTATGGCAGACATTCTACTTGATGGGTGCATACCGTCACACCTACAGACAGATCTTGGCAAGGAATTTTACAATGCAGCCTTCAAGGCTTTGATGAAAAAGAATGCTATCAATCACTACTCCACATTTAGTAATGTTAAAGCTTCTGTAGTAGAAAGGTTTAACAGAACATTGCGCACCAGGATGTGGCGTCAGTTCACAGTTAATGGTAATTACAAATGGTTGGATCTTTTGCCGAAACTTATAAGTGAATATAATTCCACAGTGCATTCTACCACGAAAATGAAGCCTAAAGATGTAAAGGATGATCGTCTACTTGGGACTGTATTCACCAACACGAAGAAGAAAGATACACGCAAGCATAAAGCTAATGTTGGTGACATTGTGAGAATCTCCAAGCAGAAAGGTGTCTTTGAGAAAGGTTTCATGGCGAATTGGAGTTCTGAACTTTTCCGTGTGACACACGTTCGTGAATCGGAACCCAGGACCTACTACCTTAAAAAAATTATATTTAAGTAATGGTTCCAATTGGAAAACTGTCTGTTTGTATCTAACATTAGTCACAGTAACTAATATGAATCCTGATTCGGTGTCTGTCGCTGTATCGAAAGGACACAGGTGTAAGTTTTGCAGCAAAGAATTTATCTTCAGAAAGAATGGAAGACAACACCAGAAGAATGACTGTGTTAAAAATCCACTACGCAATATGATAAGTTGCGTTCGATGTAACAAGTCGTTTACGCGGAGAGAGAGCTTAAAAAGAAATGACAGAACTTGTAACGTTAAGCCTGCGTACAAGCCAGAGTACAACGATGGATCTACTAGACTAAGGAAAAGTGATCTGCATTACGACAATAATTTTCCTTGTCATGAGAGAGATTATGTTCGTGGCTCTTCCGATCTCGACGAAGAACTTAAATTGAAGGACGATGATGATTTATGGAAGAATGAAGACAATGGAAGAATCCTTAACGTGAAAAGTGAGAATACATTCCAGCCGAATTCAAGTAGATCTTTCTTACTTTGTAAAAATGATGGACTCCTAAAAAGGAAGCATGAAGACGATAATGGCACTTCGACATCATCGATATCGAATTCATATGGTAATCTGGGTGAAGAGGATGTCTTCTACAGTGATTGTAACAGTGACTCTGAGGCTGTTGACAAAAGCATAGACTGAGATGAAGCACCTAAAGCTGACAAGATCGAAGAATGTAATGGTGTCCTGAGACCGAAACGATGGAAACGACGTGTTATAATAAATAAATCTGATAACGCTTATTATGATCACTGGGACGATTGTGATATTAAAAGTATTTATAATAAACAAGCAAGCGAGATGGTGGTAGAAGAGATTGATTACACATCGTGGAAAGATACAAACTTATTGGTTGACCGGCTAAGACTTCTACATGGCTCGCTTTGTGCAGGAAACTATTCGTGCATAAAAGAAATATCCTTCATACTCGAATAACTGAGGAAAGCTGGCTACATACAATAATGGCTTATTTTACTTCTATTTGTATATTCTTAGAAATAAATTAAATATTAAAAGTAAAAATTAAATGTTTTTATTTCTTGCATTCTGATTTCTAACTAAGACTTAGTTCTCGTAACTTGTGTTACCAAATGTGCTGCCTTTTTGATGGTGCTTCCAAAATGTGCTTCCTTTTTGTTGATGGTGCTTCCAAATGTGCTGCCTTTATTGATTGTGCTTCCCAAATGTGCTGCCTTTTTGATGGTGCTTCCAAAATGTGCTTCCTTTTTGTTGATGGTGCTTCCAAATGTGCTGCCTTTTTGATGGTGCTTCCAAAATGTGCTTCCTTTTTTGATGGTGCTTCCAAATGTGCTGCCTTTACGTTGATGGTGCTTCCAAAATGTGCTTCCTTTTTGTTGATGGTGCTTCCAAATGTGCTGCCTTTTTGTTGATGGTGCTTCCAAATGTGCTGCCTTTATTGATTGTGCTTCCAAAATGTGCTGCCTTTACGTTGATGGTGCTTCCAAAATGTGCTTCCTTTTTGTTGATGGTGTTTACAAATGTGCTGACTTTTTTGATTGTGCTGCCTTTTCGTTGATGGTGCTTCCATTTTGTTGATTGCGCGTAGTAAAATATGTAGTGACTGAATATTTACTAGTTCAAAACCTCTTGGTGTTACTAAAATATTTTTCAAGGTCGCTTGGTCCTTTAGTATGTATAAAAATTTCATGATGGTCTAAATGACTGTAATTATCTAAAGACGAAGAAGGTCCTGCGGTCCTGAAATGACTAGCCTATACTTCTGATATTGTCATGACTCGGTCTCATGGTCCATAGAAAAAATTGATCTGTATGTGTGGCTTTGTACATGAACGATTTATAGGTTATTTAGATTATCGAATAATTAGACTTTCATGTAAGGCATAGCGGTACTGTATTTAATTCGTTGGTCAGGTATATTGTCTTGAGTTGTTTTTCGTAGAGTGAATGATTAATAAATTCCACGAAAGGTAATGGAAAATAAAATATATTTAATATTTAGTTACACCGGTCACTGGTCAAGCAGTGCGTTCATTACTTCTGGAACTATTAAGCAAAGTATAATGTTATTTATATCAATTTTCTCTTTATTATGTATTTCAGAGTATATTGTACTCTATGTAACTTGGATGTCCAGGTCCGATGCTTAGGGCTTGGATGGTTGATCACCGTGTTGGAATGTTGGAGGTCGCCAGCAAGGCGGGGGACAACAACGGAAGCAACGGTACATGTGACTGGACTGGAGGGTGGTCCTAGCGGAATAAATTGAGGTCAACACCCTAGACACAGCAGTCAACACATAGTCGTGTGGGTATAGTGCTGCTGCTACAAATTCAAGCAAATGCCGTTCGATCCGTCTGCAAAGTACGCGGAAGTAACGCCCGGATTCCGCCGTGTGCACTACGTCACCGAGGATGGTTACTTCCAACTAGAGGTCTGCAACTTCGGTCATCACTGGACCAGTGATTGTGACGAGGAGGCTCCGGACATAATCGAGACATCCTGCAAAAAGGTAGATTGTGTCGTCTATTATCTAAGACCTGACAGTACATTACCGGCTTAGTCTCGTCTCGACCACCATGACGAAATGTGTAAACCTCCAAGGCTTCTCTAGTCAGTATGGATTTATTATCAAGGAACTTAGCATTGCAGATGAAGAAGGAAATGTAATAACACACTATGTGTGGTAATTATTTTTAGCCGAAGTGATAATTTAATAAAACACGTAAAAATTAACTTTAAGGTTTTTTTCTAATGTGTCAACAAATCAATGATAGGATGGATTTGTATGTAGAACTAGAAGTATACCACATCTCTTGAAGAACACTGCATGGTATATATTGAAAGACTCTTGGGCTCAAGAAACTATACTATAGGTGGAAAGGATGATGTGGTTCCTAAGATTAAATGAAAAGAACTTTGTTGATTTTTTTTTCTGTATACTACGATGATTTAATTGTGTTTGGGATGATGGGATGAAGGATTAAATAATAAAACTGGACACACAGGCTTTTAAAGAAAACGAGAATGTAACTAACCATGTCTACAAAACAATAGAGAATAATGTGAAGCTCACAAGATCATAGATTGTGGTAAATCTCTGACAACTGAAATGCGGAAACGACATCATAAAATGAGTGATATTGTTGCAGCTCATGATAATATTGATGACAGCTACGATGATGATGATGATGATAACTTTGCATCTGTGATAGTGACACGGATGCGTGGATTTTAAGACTAATAATAACAAATATGTAAAGAAGATGGAAGCCGTAGCACATGAGACCAATTGTTCATCGAGAGACAATCCAAATGATTGAAGAATAGGTTAAAACTTCTACTTGGTTCGCGAAATGCTGAAAATTTATACGTCCTCAATGAAACATGAACTAAGAAATGCGAGGTTTATATAATAAAACCTATTTTTTTTGATCTGATGTGTATTAATGGGAATAAATATACAATTTAATATGAGTTTTATTAAATATCTTTCTTACATATGTACTTTCAAGCTCTTGGCGTCTACAGTGTGCATAAAGTATATAAAATAATTACGTACCTGGTTCTTCGTTTATCATGTATATTTTGCATTTTAAAATATGAATTTATTAAAGAAAAATGACTGATTTGTTGTGTGTTAGAAACCATAAGTCCGTCTATAACTGGTGTGATTTATAATACTGTGAAATTTTGAGGATAGTATGACCAATAGGATGTTAATATGATGATGTGACATTGGCTTGCTATTTCGCTTGAATGAAATTTAAATGTTAACTTTGTGATGAAATCTGCAGGTGCGTGCATTGCGTGTCCATTTCATATGTCGAATTTGCTTCCAAATATGCTGCCTTTTTCGTTGAGTGGGCTTCTATTTTTAAAGTAGTTTTGACTCGAGTATTATTGTTGATGGTTCTTGATTTGACTAGCGTATTATTCCATCCTGTGCATGTATATAAGCGAGTCCTTGACAGCAGGATGCTCAGTTTGTTACTGACGTTATCGGTGTAAGGATCACCTAGTTTGTTTCTTCTGGTGCATAAGTCGCGTAATTACCTGTTCTTGTGAACTCGATGGCATCTTTACCGACTTTAACGTCGAACTTGATGGAGGATGTACCATCGTCTATAGGAACTCTAACGTCAGCGCCGACGATGTTGGAGCAGATCCCGACGGCAACGCCTCTGACAACACTGGAGGAGACTACAACAGTCGTGGTACCACCAGCAGAAGAGAATTTAATGCCGGTGGTGCTGGCTTCACAGGAAAATACGACGAACTTCGTTTCAGCCTCGATGGAGACTTCAATGGCTGGTGATTCAACAACTAACGGACATCGGTGTTGTTACTGTGACAAGATTTTCACAAACAACAGCAATGCTCGACGACACGAAAAGAGAGAATATGTCAAGAACCTTTATCGTAAAATGATTGTTTGTGAGAAATGCCATAAGCAGTTTGCCAGAAAAGATAATATGAAAACGTACATGAAGACATGCAAAGGTCCTGCTGTTCGGCAGAAATTAAAGGTTTCTATTCAACAACGATGCATTGATGTTCATAAGAGTATGCCTGGAGATGGCGCAACTGCGGCAACGTCAGTATCTGGATCGGGTCTGAAAGGCTTGTCTTCATCAGCAAGGTATCCTTGCAGCTACTGCGATATGTCGTTCACTTTTTCTCATGTACGAAGACATGAGAGGAGTAAATGCAAGAAGAATCCATCTCGCATAAAGTTCCGCTGTGATGAGTGTCATGAATGGTTTACACGTATTGATAGTTTGCGACGGCATGTGAAAAAATGCAACGGTAAAGTCCGTGTGTCTACTGAAGAACTACCTGTAGAAATTTCGACTCCTCGCTTTAGATTGGAGACTCGTAAGCGTACAAGCAAGAAAACCTATGTGCAGCAACCGATTGCTATAACGTCTGGACATGAAAATAAACCTAATACTGTGCTCGGTGCATTACAAGTGAATGATAATGGGTTCTACTTGGCGCAGTCTGCATTTCGTGGAACGTTGAAAGACTACTATTATCTAAATACGTTCGGTGAGTTGAAGGATATTTGCACTTTTCTTGATGATATCAGAGAGGACATAATCAATCAGCTTACTGATGATGTAGCAACAAACGGTCCATCAAAATATAACTTGTGGTTGGACTGTATATATGGAAAGCCGTATCCATTCGAAGACGAAGTGAGGAAGTGTGCATTCAAGACATCGGCTGCAGTAATTTACAATTCTGACGATGTGAAGCAAACTGTTAAAAACGGTATCCAGAAACTCTGTCAAGAAGAGGAGGACTATGTCTGTAAAGGTTCTGGTTGGACTCTATCTAGTATAAACCGATTGGAGCTGAGAATTAGTCATTTCACACCGATGCGGAACTAAATGATTGATTATAAATTTGCTAGCTTTCGTAAGTGATCGATCCTGTAGTAGAATAGAAATTATGTAATAAATATTATGTTTGTAAAAGAACTTGCGGTGTTTAATTCCTCGAACCTGCCACTATTATGTTGAATTGTTGTTACATTTAATTTTTTTTTTGCATCATCCTAAATCGTACCAAGGACCTTAGTCGATCTAATTAATCAGTATATTGATTGTATTTTATTTACTTAATTTTGAACTTTTTCACGAGTTATAGCTAAATAATTACGAATTTCCAAGACGGCGGACATGATGGTTTATAGGATTTAAAGTCTCTTTAAGAATTTTGAACATGGTTTATTGAAATCATTATTTTTTTACATAAAATTAAACTATATTGAATCGATCAAGTATCGAACCAGGGACAGCAACTGACCGAATCAATATGTAAATTGATGAGTGGTTTATTTAATGAATTTTGGAATTTTTCCCGAATTTCTAGCTAAATAATTACACAATTCCAAGATGGCGGCCAAATGACAAGATGGCGGGTGACACATAAATAATAAATGATAACTGCACTCTAGCGGGTGAGAATTCAACTAACATGGCGTCAGCGCACTCTAGCAGACGATAACAAGATGATGGCTTCCAGCAGACGAAGACAAGATGGCGGACATGACATCATACTAGTTGACCTTGTTATTGGTGGTGGTAGGTTAGTCTGTAGGTGACTTCCGTGGAGGAAGGATCGGTCGCCAATTTTTTTTTTGGCCCTCACCGGGTTCGAACCGAGGACTCCGAGCTCCGTGTCGTAAATGTATGTTTTTTTTTTAAATATTTTTTATTAAAATTTTATTAATTGAATTTTAATTTTTTTTATTAAAATCGGATAATAAATTTAAAGATGATATATATATATATATATATATATATATATATATATATATATATCTCGTGGGTTAGGTTAGGTTAGGTTAGCATAGGTTAGCATATGGATTAGGTTAGGTTAGGTTAGGTTAGCATAGATTAGCATATGGATTAGGTTAGGTTAGGTTAGGTTAGGTTAGGTTAGGTTAGGTTAGCATAGATTAGCATATGGATTAGGTTAGGTTAGGTTAGGTTAGCATAGATTAGCATATGGATTAGGTTAGGTTAGGTTAGGTTAGCATATGGATTAGCATACGAATTATTTGACGTCATCAGGTTGGCAACATCGATGGTCGCAAGGCTAAAGGTCAGGGTGGAATTTCAATGTCAGGGTCAAATTTAAAAGGTCAAGGTCAAATTTTAAGGTCAAGGTCAAAGTTAAAGGTCAAGGTTCAAGGTCAAAGGTCAAGGTCAAGGACTCGGTTCAAGGTCAAGGTCAAAGTTCAGGGTTCAAGGTCAAGGTCAAGGTTGGATCCTAGATCCTGCGCCTGTCCCAGAAACGGCTATATCCTACTACTGTAACGGGACATTTTTTCGTGCGTACATGGCTGATGAACGTAACGGGACACTTTTTCGTGTGTGCATGGTCGAAGGAAGTGACATAATCCCCGAAATCCCCCTTCCTCCTCCCCTGCCCCAGGATGAACTATATATATCTACTAACGAAGTAGCAGACCTACTGGAGAAACAATTCTCCCCGAACACCGACGTAAATGACAGAAACTTCACCCTAACAACAACACAGGAGGTAAATAACTTTCTACAAACAGGCACGCAAACTGTCCCTGAAACCATAACCTTTAGAGAACTATAAAAGCTAATTAAAGCCAGTCCGAACAATAAATCAGGCGGCATGGACGCACTAAATTACGAAACACTAAAAAAACTTCCTCTAGAGGCACTTGAATATTTACTGGCGATATTCAATGCTATACTAACACATAAATCTTAACCCGACCCCTTGAAACTAGCAAAAATAATTACAATACCTAAACCAGGGAAAAACCCAGCCATTCCCGAAAACAGGCGCCCTATAAGCTTATTAAACAGCATGAGCAAAATTTTTGAAAAAGCCTTACTCTCGCGCCTTCAAACACACGCAGAGGGACACAACGTGGTTCCAGACATTCAGTTTGATTTCAGGAAAGGTCACTCAACAATCCACCACTTAATTAAATATTTGAAGATGCTACCGACGGCTTTAATAACCCATCTAAAGCCTACACAGTAATGACAATGCTCGATGCAGAAAAAGTCTTCGACAAAGTCTGGATTCCAGGCTGTGAGGACACACTGCATACAAATGGCCCTACTTTGTGGAGGTCAGATAAATTATGTAGAGCTACTTCCTCTACTCTTTGTGGTAGGAATAGGCCCCACGTTTGTGTGCCAGCTTACTATGTGCCGGACATCCTTCCCCACTGCTCACTAGACTATGACACTACACTTTGAGTTATAGAATTGATTATATGAGTTAACCTCTGTGTAAAAATCCAATGCTTAGACAAAAATCAGTTGACATGTGTTGTTACTACTAGGCCACAGTTAGGTATTTGCTTGAAAGTCATAGGTATGGATATACTTGTAATAGGGAAATTATAAATAACATATAACAACACACTAGCAATTTTAAATATTTATTAATGGAAATATCTCAGGTTTATTCTTAATACTAATACTTATTTATTACGTTCAAATTTCCTAACCATTGGTTGACACTGCAGAACACATAAAAATATAAAATGACTGGAGTGTCGTTGCGCACATTCTTTTACTAAGCAAATGTCTTTTAGTTGGGGTTCGAATATATTTTACACAGGTTCAGTTCATAAATTAGGGTTCTTAAAAGTTTTTACCTCGGCTAGATAAAATTTGACTTAGGTCGGTAGAGCTCTGAGGCTCTCGTTCATCAGACCCAGGGCCCCCACATGGCCAGTGCTACCGTTGCTATGGCAACGGGGCCCATGGGTCTAGGTGGTCTGCGAAGGAAAGAAAAAAAAGTTAAAACAAAAAAGTAGACAATTTTAAATAAATCATAGAAAACAATTAAACAGTACCGTAAGGCCTAAATTTAGTTACTGATGAAAATATTACACCAGATTAATATTATTCGGAATATGTGTGTACAGAACGTGTCTGGATCTACAACTGTGAGTAACAAAACCACCACCAATTGACGTGACACCATGTTGACAGTGCAGAACACATACACTCATTTACTTGCCATTATTCAAAATAAATTTACGTTGACAATCGAAACACTGACTTAAAACTAGTTTTAAACTGCGTTTTAAAAATAACTGTGAAAAGGAAAAAAAAAGTATAACTAAAACAATGTACATAAAGGAAAAAAACATTTTTTTATCTCTGTTAGAAAAAAAAAGAAGGGGGGGGGGGGTGGGCATAATGACTTCTAGCAACGGGGCCCACAGAATGATGTGGGGGGCCTGATCAGACCAATGGGTGATGACAGTTGCGTATAAAAATAAATTATCAAATTATATTCTCGTGGTTAATATTACTTTAGTCCAGTTTATCAATGTTTATTTTATATTTAGGCCGCGATGTGACGATGTGTAGGTGAGAGACTTGATGACTGACATAGAAATGGAGTAAATGACTCTTAGATTTCTTACTCACGTATTATTTCACTCCTAATTACTTTATCGTTTTAGATAAAGCCCTATAAATGCTTGTTTACTTCCTAACAATGCAATTATATCATCCCTTTGTGCGGATGCCTATCATTACCTAGCTATTTTGCAGGATAATTTTACGTCGACGTCTTGTAGGAGTTCTCTCTTAAGCAGGCCATTACATTCTCCTAAAAACTTCTTAAATTAAGTCAGTTTAACAATGTCTGACGGATTTTAAATAACGGCTTGTGATTGGCCGAAAGCTAAAAACAGTTACATTATTTAACTTTTAACTCATAAAATCCGCGCGCAACAATAACGCGGAACACAAAATCATTCATTAATTTTAAATAAATAATTACTGAAATACCATTTTTCATTAAGTAATAACGGCGTCAAATTATCCGTTTACCGGTAAAAGTCAATACCTCCTTAGAGGGGTCTTTGAAATTGTCCATTTCAAACGTTCATTTCAGTCCATAGAACATCAATTACATAGATATACACTTTAAAATAAATACAGTTTTCAAATAATAAAATTATTTACATATAGCAAATAAATCAATTAACATAAATAATTACTTAATCTGGGCGACAACATTAAATGTTACAGTACAGATTATTGCCGCCCTTGGCAATCATATTGAATTGTAACCGTTGACTCGTTCAAAACAGTGCAATGTGATTGGCACTCTTCTTTCTCCGTCGCACGATACAAAATAAAAAAACTTCGTTGCCTAGCGACGCGAGCACAAAACGACACAAAAAAAACTCTGGCGCGACTGCTTTTTTTTTTTTTACACGCTTTATATTAGCTTCACCTGTATGTTTGTTTGTATGTTTGTAACTGACTCCTTTGGGTGCGATTTTGACCCACTTTAAACGGCCAGATTTCATTCAAACTTTGTAGATTTATCGAGGACCGATGACAATACACTAATTTGATAAGATTATCTCATAAATCAATTTGCAAAATAAGATTTTTGTCAATTTATATAATTGGTAAAATGAAGCAAAGACGTATTTGTAAAGAAAACAATTTCGCTCATGTGCGAACTCTTTTCTTTCAGTTTGTCTTTGGTGCGATATAAACAGAGCCTACTAAATATTGTGACATTTAATTAAATGAAAAGTGAGAGTGGGTTATGATTATTGTGAACAATATACTTTCTTGAAGAGAATATTCTCTATATTTGTAAAAAATATGAAGAAAAAAACCTGAAATAAGGTCTTTAAATGTTGTTTCTTTCGTTAAAAAGAGAAACACAATTACGTCTTTGTTTCATTTTACCAATTAACCAAGACTGAAATATTATTATAAAACAACATATTATGCAAATATTTCACGAAACATGGAAAAATTGAAGTTTGATTTTTCTGTGAAACCAACAGCAGATGGGAAATCAAACACCATATGCATAACCTCAATAGCTACATCTGATGGGCAGAGTTTTGAAATTCCACTCGAACACCAACCTGCAAGTCTACACCAAGCAGTTACAAATACTCCAAACTATGCCAAGGTCAGTAACTCATTAAATAAAATACATCAAACACGGAAAATATGGATAAGTTTGACAGATGATATATCAAAAACATATTTGGATAGAGAGAAAAACTTACAGTTTAAGGATTTTTACCTGGAAGAAATTGAGGAAATAATTTTTAAAATAAGCTTAAAACAATAATGAATGAAAAATACTAGAATTATTGTGAAAAAAGCGTGGGGCGCTTTGTATTATATTTATCGTACATCGAGCGCCCGATGGTAGAGCAGCCGACATGTATTCGGAAGGCTCTGGGTTCGAATCCCAATCCGGTCTATCCGAATTTTTCTCACATATTGTATACACTCTCATTGAGCAGGTCCTTTCCTCATCCTTTCTCAATCCTTATCCTTCCCAAAATTCCTGTTACGTAAATGTGGAACGCTTCACGTAGGTAATAATTAATCCGTAACTCCCATCCTTTCCTGCTTTACAGCATTAATTTCGTACAGTATGTAAGACTGGTCGATATCACTTGTTCGTCAATAACCTTATACCATTAAGTCTCACTGTATATATTGATAACGTTAAAAATTTTAAATGTCTTCTAAAATCGAGATTTGACTATCAATACAGCTGTACACATTAATAATTTGTAAAATAATTACAGTTACTTATAGTTATCACGGAATTAATAGTAGATTAGAACAAATAACAGTTTTAAAAAATGTAAAAAACACGCTTTTATAAATAAACAAAACTAAAAAGTAAAAAATAAATAAGAGTTTAAAAAACTAAAAAAACACGCTTGTATAGAAAATCCAACTAAAAAATAGAAAATAAATTTTAATAAATTTAATTTGAAAATAGTGTAAAATAAAAAAAAATGTATTTTATTTTAAAAAAAAAGTGTGGGGTGCTTTTTAAGATATTATCAAAATGATAATCCTTCTACTCATATCTGTCAGTAAAATAATTATAACTATTGACACCATGCACCCCACGTTTTTTTTTAAATAAAATACATTTTTTATTTTACACTATTTTCAAATTAAATTTATTAAAATTTATTTTCTATTTTTTAGTTTGATTTTCTATAAAAGCGTGTTTTTTAGTTTTTTAAACTCTTATTTATTGTCTTTTTTTCCGTTACTCAACAGAATTCGCGCACTTTTTTATCACTTTGCCACGGGTTGTCGCTGCTAACAGACCTGCGCGAAGATTGTCCACGGGTTTTCCCGCGCTAAATCTTCAAGGCTGGAACTGCTACACCTCTCCGACGGCGTCTTCTCCCTTGAGCCGCTCCTGTTGAGAGGGACGTGGGAGGACTTACTTACAGTAAGTATTATTCACACAGGGATGCAACGGGTGTATGTACATGGGAATCAACAATAGGACGTTCTCCAGGTCACGTCACGGCAGTGGATCGGCGTCCCGCTGCGGTGATGACGGCATCCTCGACGTCGGCTCCTCCTGTCGGCAGCGGACAAGGCGTCGGGACGGCGCCTGTCCTCAAAGCGGCCAACAAACCTGGCCTGGTTCACCATGCGTCGGCGGGGCCTGGCGTGTGGCGATGATGCAGTACCAGACAACATGGCTCCTGGCTCTGCTGCACTCATCTGCAGCTCTTGGCTGCACCTACATTCAGCCGCCCTGCCTCACGACTACGTGCGAGGCGGCGTCGCGGCGTCTGTGGTTCTGATCGTGTTGGCGGGATCACCACTTCCCACAAGGAAGCACTCGTCGGTTCCCATCACTGTTAGGTACACAATCGTTGCGAACCGCACTATGTCTAACTTTACTCGGTGTAACCTTCGCACCTGGCTTAATTATAGGTGTCCGGGTTTTAATCACTAACTTAATCACTATGAGCGTAAGTAGTGTGTAATAGTATTTTCTGGCACAGGATGCAGGATGTGGTGTCGGTATCGATCCGCCATCTTGGAATTTGATGTCACGGCCGCCATCTTGGACTCAAACATTCCTCAAAATTCCTCAAAAATGACTCAAAATGACTCAAAAATTCCTGTTTTGAGGAAAAATTTCTCGTTTTCTTCCACAAAAATTCGAAAATTAGGATTTCGAAAAACCACAAAAGTCGTTTTGCCTTAGAAACCACGAAATCCCTAAAAACGGCTTAAGAATCCATGTCTACAGCCTCCGATAAGACATTTTTTTTAGGAATAAGGATTCCATGTCCACCATCTTGAATTATGACGTCACCGTTGCAAATTCCGTTACGGTCGCCATCTTGAAAATCTGTAATTTTTAAGTTAGAAAATCGGGAAATTTTTTAAAAATCATTAAAAAATTATTTCATCGAATTAAATAATAAAAATCTTAAAAAAACACTGTTGCACTTATCGTAACGGTCGCCATCTTGGATTATATAAATATTGCATGTTTCGTTACTCTCGCCTTCTTGGTTGAGTACTATGTCATCGTTACACTTTATGTTACGACCGTCATATTGGATCCTAATAATGTTACATGTTTCGTTAGGGCCGCCATCTTGAAAATCTTTATTTATTATCCGATTTTATTGAAAAAAGTTAAAAAGTAGACTTGTAGCTACGTAAACAAGTAGTCATGTAAACTTATAACATAATGCTGCTGGAGTAGTTGGTGCTTTATACACTCGAAGGTAGTTGGTGGAGACTTGTAGACTTAAAGAATTGAAGCTTTGTATCCAAGTGGTCTTGTAGCCATGTCGACTTGCAGTCATTTGGAGCCGAGGAGACTTGTATCCATGTAGCTTCATAGACATGTAGTTTCGTAGCCTCGTGGTCTTTTAGTCATGCAGTCTCGTAAACTTGAAGATTAGTAGTCACGTAGTCTCGTAACCTCATGGCTCGTAGTCGCGTAGTCGTGATGTCTTGGGACCTCGTAGCATTCTAGCTAAATATCTTTGGTGCTGTTGAAACAAAAGGCTGTAGGAGCAATTGGTGCTTTCTGGAGCCTTCGATGTCTGTAGCTGTATCAAAACAACATCAGCGTAGATACTGTAGCAATGTGTTTACCTTGAGAAAGAATGCTAAACGGTATGATAAGAATGATTGTGTTAAAAACCACTACGCAAAATGATAAGCTGTAATCGGTGTATCAGGTTGTTAACGTGAATTGACAGCTTAAAAAGACATGGTAGAATATGTAAAGCCAAGCCCACTTACGGCATAGAGGACATCGATGGATCCACTAGACTAAAGAAGAGTGATCTGCATTACGACAGTAATTTTCCTTGTCCTGAGCGTGATGATATTAGCTCACCCGATCGTACGAAGAACATAAATTGAAGGATGCTGATGGCTTCGAGAATACTGAAACTAATGGAAGTAACAACACCGTGAAAAGTGAGAATACATTCAAGCCGATATTCAGTAGATCCACCATACTTTGTAAAAAAGATGTATGAAGACTATGAAGACACTTCGACATCAACGATAACGAATTCTTAAGGTAATCTGGGTGAAGACGATGCCTTCTACGGTGATTGCTACAGTGACTCTGAATCTGGTGGCATGATCGAAGACTGTGATGGCGGCTTGAGACCGAAACGATGGAAATGACATAATAAAATTAATTATCCTGATCAAGCTTGTGATAATCACTGACACGATGACGAAAGTGACCTTGCGGTTGGTGTTAAAACGGAAGACACCGGAGATAATAATATTTATTATAAACGTACAAGGAAGATGAACGTAGCAGAAGAGATTGATTATACGTCATGGGACGAACCTAACATATTGGTTGACCAACAAAGACTGATGGTGGCATCTGTTCGTAGAGGAAACTACTCGCATATCGATGAAGTATCGTCCATACTTAAAGAACTGCGGAAAGCTGGCTACATACAATAATAATTTGTTTAACTGTCATGTGTGTACTATTGAAAAATAAATGAATTGTTTATATTTAAAAAAAGTATGTTTTATTTCTTGTATTATGATTTCCAACTAAGCATGTGTTTCCGCTAATGTATGTGTGATTATTCCGTTTCCTGTGTGTACGTTCCGTTTCCTGTGTATATGTTCCGTTTCCTGTGTGTACGTTATGTTTTCCTGCGTGGACATTCCGTTTTTCTGTGTGTACATTACGTTTTCCTGCGTGTACATTCCGTTTTCTTGTGTGTAAATTCCGTTTTCCTGTGTGTAAATGCCGTTTTCCTGTGTGTACTATGTTCATGGTCTATATGTCTGACATTGTTCATGACCCAGTCTTGCGGTCCGAAGACGCTTGGTGTATGGATAGTTTTGTACATGAATATTTTAAAGGTTAATCTATGTATCAAAAAACTAGACTTTCATGTAATGCATAGCGGCACTGTATTTATTTAGATGGTCAGGTATATTGTCTTGAGTTGTTTTTCGTAGAGTGAATGATTAATAAATTCCACGAAAGGTAATGGAAATCAAAATATTAAATATGTTTAATATTTAGTTACAACTGTCACTGGTCAAGAATCGAACCGTGGACATGAACTGATCGATTCTATTTGTAAATTAATAATTGATTTTTTAGGTGAATTTTGGAATTTTTCCCACATTTCTAGCTAAATAATTACATGATTTCAAGATGGCGCCCAAATTTCAAGATGGCGGGCACCTCAGTGATAATAAATGATTACTATACTGTAGCAGGTTTGAATAAAACTAGCATGATGGTAAGACGAGTACACACAAGCAGGTGGTAGCTCCTGGTAGCATGCACTGAAAATAAAATGTCGGATCCATGATGTACATCAAGGTCAAAGTCAAAGGTCAAGGTCAAATTTCAAGGTCAAGGTCAAAGTTCTAGGTCAAGGTCAAATTTCAAGGTCAAGGTCAAAGTTCAAGGTCAATGACAAAGTTCAATGCCAACAGACAAGGTTAAAGGTATGGTGAACAGTAAATTATACTAACATGTCGTCAGCACACTCTAGCAGACGAAAACAAGATGATGGTCTCCAGCGGACGAAGACAAGATGGCGGACATGACGTCATACCAGCTGACGATATATACATTGGTATTGGTGGTAGGTCAGTCTGTAGGTGGCTTCTGTGGAGGAAGGATATGTTTTTTTTTTGTTTTTTCCCTCACCGGTTTCGAACCAAGGATGGAAATCGATATAATCAATCAGAATTCTAATAAATTAATTTTTTGATGAATTTTGAACTTTTTTCATTAAAATCGGATAATGAATAATGATTTTCAAGATGGCGGCCCTAACAAAACATGCAACAATAATAGGATCCAATATGACGGTCGTAACATAAAGTGTAACGATGACATAGTACTCAACCAAGAAGGCGAGCGTAACGAAACATGCAACATTTATATAATCCAAGATGGCGACCGTTACGATAAGTGCAACAGTGTTTTTTTTTTTAGTTTTTTATTATTTAATTCGATTAAATAATTTTTTTTAATGATTTTTAAAATTTTTCCCGATTTTCTAACTTTAAAATTACAGATTTTCAAGATGGCGACCATAACGGAAATTGCAACGGTGACTTAATAATCCAAGATGGCGGACATGGAATCCTTATTCCTAAAAAAAAAAGTCTTATCGGAGGCTGTAGACATGGATTCTTAAGCCGTTTTTAGGGATTTCGTGGTTTCTAAGGCAAAACGACTTTTGTGGTTTTTCGAAATCCTAATTTTCGAATTTTTGTGGAAGAAAACGAGAAATTTTTCCTCAAAACAGGAATTTTTGAGTCATTTTAAGTCTTTTTGAGGAATTTTGAGGAATGTTTGAGTCCAAGATGGTGGCCGTGACGTCACAATCCAAGATGGCGGATCGATACCGACACCACATCCTGCATCATGTGCCAGAAAATACTATTACACACTACTTGCGTACTTGTACTCTTGCAAATACAAGTGTCTGCAGGCAATTAAATCTTGTGTTCTTGCTGCAGTGTAATGCAGTGCCAACGAATCTAACTCTTCATCAATAAGAAAATGAAATTCTTAACTTACTAAACATAAACAAATCAGATTATAATTAATTAACATTATTTAAATTACAATTCACCATTGTTTCTCTCTTTAACTTGCATAACAATACATGGTTATTAACAACAACAAAATAAATATTAATACTTTGCTACTAACATTTCACATTATTAGTCTACATTTGGTCATGATGCATCATATTGCATTATTTAATTGTTCATGTTTTCATTTCAGTTAAGAGGCCTATACAGACAGGGCGCAACTCCGCCAGCGGGTTCTGCGCTTACGTGCAAGGTGGGCGGTACAAAACTGGAAGGAGGAGACGTGGATTGGTTATCTTGGCGGCGCGTCACTTCGACTGGGAGGCGGAGTGGGGGAAACACTTTCCAGTGTTTCCACCCCGCCGGCATGGCATTCCAGCTTGCAGTGTCTTTTAGGAAAGATCGCGGTGTTCCGTACCCGCTATCGCTCTGTCCTCGAGTCTCGTGTTGTCGCGGTGTCGCGTTACCTTCGAGGCACAGTTATTTACTATACGTCAGTAGATAAAGGCCGCACTTGGCGTTGTGTTGAGCGCATTACCCACCAACCTCCCAATTCTCTCCCCCGGCCAGGTTATTTACACTAGACAAGACTATTGGCTGGAGTATTTCTTCTCAGAGATCTCTCATTTTCCAAGCTTTCGGAGCTGCGCCGATCTTTAATTGCAAGTTCTATGGAGCTGTCAAAACTACGCAACTCACATCCATATAACGAATCAAATGCATTTTCCGTTATATTTAACCAAACATATTACATATTTTAATATCATAGTCGGAAATATGTAGGCCTACATGTTACCTAGTCAAAAATAATGCATACATAGCATACCAAGTGCGCATACCTATGCATAAACAACACAGGTACGCATACGCGGACACATACACACTTCCTTGCTGGGATATTTTTCTTTTGTAGTTTTAAACCTTGCCGATTAAGAAATTAAAATTGATTTGTGCCAATTATTGGCAAGCAATGATTTAATTAAATAATTAAGTTGTGACTTATTGAGTTATATAATAATTCAGTTATACACTTGGGTCTGGTTATCCTTCAAGTTGTGTGCTATTACGTGTCCACCAGCAAAGAAGTAATATGATTACCATCAAATAAAGAATAATATTTTCCAAATTTTCAATTTTTTACTATGTACGAACGTAGTTATATTATTACTGGGTTTCAAAAATAACTCATCAATAGTTTACATGATTTTTCACCCTTCCGGTATATTTTTTTTTTACAATTTCGTTCATCATAAAATACGAATTAGATTTAAATGTACGTACTAAACTATAATTTATCATACGACTACAAACGAATCGAAGCGTGCACTGATGCAAAAATCAGGCAACAAACATTCGTACATAAAAATGTGTTAGTTTCAATCAACAACAGGTTGAAATGCATCTCTTAGCTCAACGAAGTCATATAACATAGTCTCAGGTATTATTTGTTGCTGCAAATTGTATTTGAAGTTTGCAAAATTACGGAACTAGTCATCTAAGTCATCCGAAACGTGGTGACGTTATAAGGCAAAAATCGTAATTTTGTTCACCCGGACTTTCCCCATTCTATAACATGAAGTGAGTATACAGGAAGTTGTGTGGCGTTTACGGTGAGTGACTAGTGTTCACAGTTTTTATTCGAAACGTACACAAACCAGTTGTTTGTGAATATTTTTTTTTTGTAATAATGACGCGATAACTCAGCATGTCATATCATGTATTTGTAGTTCTTTATTCCTTTAGAAATAGAATCTTTGCAACATTGTCAATATCAATTATTAGTGATTTAAAAAAAGTGTGGTAAGGATAATATGTGCCAAAATGAATTTTCAATACGGCATAGAATCATGTTATTTTTTCTACCTTGTATTTTGTACATGTTTAGATTGTTTACAATTTGTTGTTTAAAATATTTGTATGCACCCAATAACTGTTCAGAAAATAACAATCATCTATTTATCTGTACAAATTATTTTTGGCTTTTCTGAAGGAAAAAAAAAGTTAATGTATGAAGTTTCGTTTCCTGTGTGTACGTTCTGTTTCCTGTGTGTACTGTGTGTACGTTCCGTTTTCTGTGTGTACTGTATGTATACGTTTCGTTTCCTGTGTGTGTACTGTGTGTACGTTTCGTTTCCTGTGTGTACTGTGTGTACGTTCCGTTTCCTGTGTGTACTGTGTGTACGTTTCGTTTCCTGTGTGTACTGTGTGTACGTTCCGTTTCCTGTGTGTACTGTGTGTACGTTTCGTTTCCTGTGTGTACGTTCCGTTTCCTGTGTGTACTGTGTGTACGTTCCGTTTCCTGTGTGTACTGTGTGTATACGTTCCGTTTCCTGTGTGTACTGTGTGTACGTTCCTTTTCCTGTGTGTACTTTGTGTACGTTTCGTTTCCTGTGTGTACTGTGTGTACGTTTCGTTTCCTGTGTGTACTGTGTGTACGTTCCGTTTCCTGTGTGTACTGTGTGTACGTTCCGTTTCCTGTGTGTACTGTGTGTACGTTCCGTTTCCTGTGTGTACTGTGTGTACGTTCCGTTTCCTGTGTGTACTGAGTGATCATTACATTTATTGCATGTAAATTGCATGTATTGTGCGTACATTGCGTACATTACGTGTTGGAGCTGATGGAGCTGTTGGAGCACTTGTAGCTAATGGTCAATTGAAGCATAGGAGCAAAATGTAGATGGATCTGATGACGTGAATTGTAGCTCTTGGAGCCTGGCGTATATTGGAGAGATCGAATTTTTTTTTCGATCAAATGATCCTCTTTTTTAATTTGTAGATTTGACTCTAGTATTATTGTAAATGGTTCTTGATTTGACTAGCGTATTATTCCAACCGGTGCATGTATATAAACGAGTGCTAGACAGCAGGACGCTCAGTTTGTTACTGCCGTCGACGGTGTAAGGATCGCCTAGTTTTTTTTTTCTGGTGCATAAGTCGTGTAATTGCCTGTTCTTGAGACTTCGATGGCATCTTTACCGACTTTCACGACGAACTCGATGGAGGTTGTACCATCGACTGCGGGAACCATGACGTCAGCGCCGACGATGTTGGAGCAGATCCCGTTGGCAACGCCGATGACAACACTGGAGGAGACTTCGATATGTGCTGTTCCACCAGCAGAAGAGACTTTAATGCCGGTAGTGCTGGCTGTGCAGGAAAACTCGACGAACTTCGTTTCGCCCTCGATGGAGGCTTCAATGGATGCCGAATCGACAACAACTAACGAACATCGGTGCTGTTACTGTGACAAGATTTTCTCAAACAGCAGCAATGCTCGACGACACGAGAGGAGCGAATGTGCCAAGAACCTATATCGTAAAATGTTTGTTTGTGAGAAATGTCATAAGCAGTTTGACAGAAAAGATAATATGAAAACGCACATGAAGGCATGCAAAGGTCCTGCTGTGCGGCAGAAAGTAAAGGTTTCGTCGCAACAACGATGCATAGATGTGCATAAGAGTATGCCTGGAAATGGTACTACTGCTGCAACGCCTGTATCTGGATCAGGTCTGAAAGGCTCGTCTTCATCACCACGGTATCCTTGCAGCTACTGTGATACGTCGTTCGCATTTTCCCATGATGCACGAAGACATGAGCGGAGCAAATGCACGAAGAATCCTTCTCGAATGAAGTTTCGCTGTGATGAGTGCCATGAATGGTTTACTCGAATTGATAATTTGCGACGACATGCGAAAAACTGTAAAGGTGAAGTCCGTGTGCCTACTGCTGAACTACCTGCAGAAATTTCGACTCCTCAGTTTAGGTTGAAGGCTCGTGAGCGTACAAGCAAGAAAACCGATGTGCAGCAACCGATTGGTATGACGTCTGAACAGGAAAATAAACCTAAGACTGTGTTCGGAGCATTACAAGTGAATGATAATGGCTTCTACTTGGCGCAGTCTGCATTTCGTGGAACATTGAAGGACTATTATTATCTAAATACGTTCGGTGAGTCGAAGGACATTTGTACTTTTCTTGATGATTAGACAGGACATAATCAATCAGCTTACTGATGACGTAGCAACAAAAGGTCCATTAAAATATATCTTGTGGTTGGACTGTCTATATGGAAAGCCATATCCGTTAGATGAGAAAGTGAATAAGTGTGCATTAAATACATCGGCTGCAGTAATTTACAGTTCTGACGATGTGAAGCAAACTGTTAAAAACGGTATCCAGAAACTCTGCCAAGAAGAGGAGAACTATGTCAGTAAAGGTTCTGGTTGGACTCTGTCTAGTATAAACCGATTGGAGCTAAGAATTAGTCATTTCACACCGATGCGGAACTAAATGATTGATTATAAATTTGTTAGCTTTCGTAAGTGATCCTGTAGTAGAATAGAAATTATGTAATAAATATTATGTTTGTAAAAGAACTTGCGGTGTTTTTATTTTCTCAAACCTGACACTTTAGTGGTACTTTTTTAAAATATTAAAGTTGTTTTGTATCGGCCAGGGTTCGAACCAAGGACCTTAGTCGATCTAATCAATTTTTAAATTAATGGGTGATTTATTTAATGAATTTTGGAATTTTTCCCGAATTCCTAGCTAAATAATTACGGATTTTCAAGATGGCGGCCAAATGACAAGATGGCGGGTGCCACAGTAATAAATGATTACTGCACTCTAGCGGATAAGAATTAAACTAACATGTCATCAGCGCGCTCTAGCCATCGATACAATGATGATGGCTTCCAGCATCGAAGACAAGATGGCGAACATGACGTCATACTAGGTGACGATATATATATGCTTTGAAAAAAAGTGGTGGGAGTCAGTATGCCAGCAGCCACCGCGGGGGAAGGATCGGTCGTCATTTTTATTTTTTTTGCCCTCACCGGGTTCGAACCGTGGACTCCGAACTCCGTGTCGTAAAAGTATATTTTTATTAATAATTTATTAAAATTTTATTATTTAATTTTTTTATAATTTTTAAATTTTTTTCATTAAAATCGGATAATAAATAAAAAAGTTAAAGATGGCGACCGTAACGAAAATTGCAACGGTGACGTCAACATCCAATATGACGGAAAACACATCGCCGGAATGTTCGAAAAACAAAATTACGTCATCCAAGATGGCTGATCCAAAATTGCCGCCGGGGTCAAGGTCAAAGGTCAAGGTCAAGTCCTGATAGAGGCTTAACTGAGGCTTGAGTTAAGGATGCTTAAGCCTCTTCTAGGACATTTCTAGCCGCTGGGATTTTTACGGAATAAAAAGGGAATTTTTCCCTCGAAACAGGAATTTTTCCCTCGAAAACGGGAATTTTTTTCTTAAAACGGGAATTTTTGAGTCATTTTGAGTCATTTTTGAGGAATTTTTGCCGCCGTGACGTCACAAATCCAATATGGCGGACCGACAATCACAATCCACAGCCTTAAAGCCTGTTTCAGCTCCGCCATTCGTATACTACTGACACTGCAGCCTAGATTTCTCCCTGGTTTTGGATTAGGTGATGTCATTATTACACTTTCCTTCACTAACTTCTTTGATGTTTTGCAGACGAGATTTTCATTACTTTTTTCCTTGCATATTTTGCTGTTCTCACTTTTCATTGTTGCAAAGTATTTATCAATACAGCTAAACTTAAGAAATTCACACCAAATATATAGCACTGTTGTCAATGACAAAGCTGCACTAAGACTGACCTTGCTTTGTGAGACTGACGTGATTATATACACTTGTCTGAACTTGCTCTAAGAACAATGGGTTCAAAAGTGGCTCAATTCCACTGCATCCCTATTCAGTATTTGAGATGTAAATTATGTTCCCAGATCCATCCCAAAATGAAACTTATGTCACTTATAGCCAATAATGAACTTCATAACATATAATTGTTTCACATTTTTCAAAAATACACTTTTCAAAATTTCCAAGGTCACAGGTTACATGAACATGACCTTGAAACAAATTTCTTTTAAAATTCGTAAAACTTATTTTTATCTCAAAGTACACTTTTCTAGCTTTCTATTGAGCCCTACATCAAGGTTCTCTCTCAACTACAAAGGAAGTTACAAATATTTTTATTGGACCTTGCGCAGCAAAAATTCCACTTTTTCCACAAGTTGGCAACCCTGCTGTATAAAAAGTATTATTCACAGGGAACTGTAACTTTGCTAATGCACTTTTATGCACACCTCAGAGGCGAGGCGTCCATGGAAGCTGTGGAAGCGGCGCTTCCCTTCCATTAACCAGTAAACAAAAATAAAAATATTTAATTATTATATTATCTAGAAAATGTAATAAGCAACAAAAAAAATATCTATAAAATGTAATAAGTAACAAAAAAAAATCATGGCAGTGTAGATGCATGTCACAATATAACCGTACGAGCAGTCCGCCCATACTAACAACGACCACTTTGTACATACTAAACCAATGGAAGCTGCTGTCTGTCGGGCTTTGAAAGTATCTGCGTGCGCAGCTGGACTGATGCTTCTATCTAGGAGGGATAAAAGGAACTACGAACTGGGCTTGCGGGAGTTGCTGTTGGCCTGGAAGCGGCCTCGCCTGTAGCTTCCAGTTGTGCAAAAACAGTATAAGTACCACGTGTATAATATAAAGGATAAAACATTATACGTATGTTTTAACGTTAACTAATGAGTATCGAGTATCTTAAAATATGCTTTGTTTTGTTTTGTTAAAGTGAATAGTGGTGGTCTATAAATAATCCGTAAACTTTTCTTTCAATACACGAGCTGCGAAATGCATGCGTAGGGTGGCGGGCTATAGCGCGGGCTGGAAGCTGATGTGAAGAAAGCTTCCACGCCAGAATAATGGCAAGTAGTGAGGTTTCTCGACCTGAATTTTCAGAAAAAGCATTTTTGTTGGACTCAGAGGAATCGTGCGTCAATAATTGTAAATGTATTACAGAAAAACTAATAAACAGTCCATTTAGTGCTTTAGGTAACGTTTGAACAAAAAAATGAAATAATCCTCAGTGGCAGACTTATACCTCCGTTAGCTCTGAAGACAAAAGTAAAAGCATTTACTAGGCATTTTCATCCACGCACTTACGAACATATAACCTGGTTATGTGGCTGCAAGAAACTGATGAAACATTTTTGTTGGCCTTGCTTACTCTTTTCAAAAGAAAATTCAGTGTGGAATACTTCCGGTATTTGCGATTTAAATAATCTTCAGAAAGCAGAACAACGGCACAAATTATCCCACAGCTACATTATTTGTTTGAAAGAACTCAAACAGTTCGGTAAAACACGTATTGAATTCGCGGTAAGTATTCAGTATCGGCTAGGCATTGAGATGCATAATGAGAAAGTGCGGAAAAACAGACGGATCTTGAGCCATCTGATAAGAGCAACTTGTTTTTTGGCTAAACAAGAACTGGCTTTTCGCGGTCACGATGAGTCTACTTTGTCACTTAACAAGGGTAGTTATATAGAATTTCTTAATGAATTGGCTGAATATGACAATGAGCTCAAAGCTCACATTGAGAACTCAACAGTTTTCACAGGTTTATCGAGTGACATCCAGAATGATATTCTGTTTTCTCTGTTTGACTTACTGATACGTGAAGTAAAAAAATAAATATCGAAGTCACCTTTTGAGGCACTGATTTTGGATGAGACAACCGACATAGCAGTCAAATCACAATTATCCTAAGTACTACACTATATTACAAGAAATGGGGATGTTGAGGAAAGATTTTTAAAGTTCGTGGATGTCAATGATGATAGAACAGCTAATGGACTGTACTAACATGCCATACAAATTTTAGAAGACTTTAAATGTGTCGATAAATTAGTAGCGCAGACATATGATGGAGCTGCAGTGATGGCTGGAGAGCATGGTGGACTGCAAACAAAACTTAGAGCAGTCTGTGATCAAGCTATTTTTGTTCACTGTTACGCCCACTAGTAAAATCTTGTTCATTCACAGTCTGTAAGTTACATCAAACAGTGCAAGGTATTTTTCATCTCTCTAACAGCGTTTGGCAGGGTTTTTTTTTTTTTTTTTTTTTTTTTTTTTTTTTTTTTTTTTTTTTTTAAATCAACGAAGAGGATGCAGGCTCTAGATGCAAAGGTGAAAAAGAGGTTTCCCGCGCTTGCTCCAACCCGCTGGAATTACAATAGTAAGCTTGTAGAAACTGTGTTCGAACAAAAGGAAAATATAGCAGATCTTCTAAGAGCTATGATAGAAAATGCTGATAAGTGTTCTGCCCGTGGTCTTTTTTCACATTTGAAAGATTTAGATTTTAATTTCTTTCTTGTCATATTTTCGTACATTTTCCCGCATTCTGATTCAATTTTCCGATTACTTTAAGCTAAAATCAGTGACATAAATTTCTGTATGAAGAAGATTTAAAACTTCAAAACCTTTCTAAACGATTTAAGAAATAATTTTGACCGAGTGTGGGGAAATGTTTGCTCAGAGTGAGAAAATACTCTCCCAACAGCAAAACGCGCTGTTGTAGATTTTTCCTCAGGTGAGGATATAAAAGTTATTTACAGAAAACTTTTTTTTTTAAATTGTGGATGCCATTATTGTGCATGTAAATCAAAGATTTTCAGAAGTACCCAAACTAAAATTCGTAAGCTTGTTGGATAGCAAACTTTTCCTTCAGCATGCACAAAACTTCCCAGAAGATGCTTTTGTATCTCTGAAGAAAAACTACGGGAAATTCTTTGATTTACCAAACTTAAGAACTGAGTTGTACGTTTTATTCACGGACAGTGATATGCACAAATGTACTGTGTCAGATTTCCAATTGTATTTGGTAGCATCCGAACCAAGTGACGTATTTCCAGAAACACTAAAACTGCTTATCTTGACAATGCCAGCTACAAGTGCTTCAGCTGAGAGATCATTCTCAGCTTTGAAGCAAATTAAAGACTACTTGCGAAACAGCCAGCGTCAGGAAAGATTGTCTGCCCTTGCACTACTTAGCATTGAAAAAACACAGCTGCAGAAACTACGTCGTGGATCATCTTTCAATGATGATGTGATCGATATCTTCGCAACTAAAAACCGCAGAATTGAGCTGATATATAAAATTTCAGGTAAGAAGTACATTTTTATGAGGTTCTTCACTTTATTTTAAGTTCTTACTTTGCCATGTGTTGTCTGTTTATATATTTTGTACCAGATATCGATGATAGCCTACTACACTCCCACTTAGTATAAATAATGTAGAGTAGGTATTTTATTATCAGAATAATGTAAGTCAACCATTATTATTTTTCAAAAATAGTTTATAATTAAAAAAAAATGTAAATTTTTCTACCTGTGGAATAGTCAATGTTCAGTTAAGAAAACTACTTATATATTTCCGGGGGAAGGCCCCCGGACCATAAACTCCCCCCCCCCCCCCCCCCCGGCCATGTTTTTGGGTGAACGGAGTTGTTGCTTCCCCTCATGTAAACCTCACGCCTCGCCACTGGCACACCTACTGCTACTTTGCCAAGTTTTTTTAATTCGGAGATGGTGATGCCAAAAATTATTATTTTCTGGTTGATTTGGCATGGAATGACCCTTCCCGACCAGGCGGCCTCAGCGGTAGACACTTTTAATGTGAACACATGTACTTATCGCGATATCCGATACCCCGACGCGCTTATAAGGCGACCGAGCAGCCGTCAGACGAACTTCCCCTCCGCTGCCTTCACAGCAGCCGCTAGCCCCACTCCTCGGCTCCAGTCGCCGGCTGAAGAATACGCCGCGCGAGGGAGACACTTCCTGGCAGAATAAATGTGCGGAAATGCATTTCGTCGTAGAAGAATTCTGGGAGTTTTTCAGTGGTGACCTATGTATTTTTTTTACACCATTTTAATCAACGATTAATACTCTATCAATGTGTATGTGTCTACTTTTTTTGTATGCAATATACACGATACATAAAACAGCTGCGTAAAACCACACATTCGGAAATATTTTTACCTATATTACGAATTTTAAAAAGCATTATAAAAGTTATAGATCGACCCATCCATCCTTTCCCTATACACACAAAAAAAACATGACAGTTTTATCTGTAATGATAAGCTGCAAATTCTTCTTAACAAAAGGCCCTGCAATCACGCCCTGAAGACTGTCTGTATAGGCCTCTTAACATTTCATACATTTTCATTTCATACTATTTACATATAATACATTCTCATTTCAAAATCTCTGCATTTCATATTATTTACATGTAATATACCTAATCAATATTTCATTATGTTTTTACATCTTGCTTTTATAAGCAGACAAGACTATGTAGAAATAGTTGCTTGTTTACTTTCTTACAACTTCTTTTATTTTTCATTTGGGCTGCGGTTAACTCGCGCAGCTGTGGAGTCTTATCTTCCCTCCTCATCTTTCACTGCTTATGTGTTCTAACCCGTAGCATTCAATGCCCGTAGCGGGCTCGCTGGGTTGAATAATGCTCATATTACATTTCATCCTAGTTACTCTTATCAGTAACTCGAGTCTTGTAACCGATCGAGGCTCCTGGCTTCGGCGTGAATAAACATTCTTTTCCAATCAGCTGTTTCAAAACATGCTGTTTTCAGGATAGCTTTTGATGCTAGAAAATCATATGTTCAATTTCTTTTTCTTAAGTAGCATTTTCTTGATTTCAAAATCTCTATAACTCCTGTTTAATGAGTTTGCTTGTGGACACTTGATTGCCGGAGTAGGTATATACACTTCTCACGACAAAGGGCTTAGATCCTGTGTTTTTCAGGTCTACAATCTTCGCTACTCATCACAATTCTCGACGAATACAATACAGAAGACTATACAACCGTGAGTGACTAGTGTCGTGGAATTGCGCAGTTTTCTTGTATAGGGCCTTTTCTTAATAAATCTTCAAAAACTTCTTTTGCAAATCTCGTGTTTTCATTTCATAAAATATCAGTGTATTGACATAAATAAAATCATTTAGCTAAATCTGATTGTATGCGTAATGAGTGCATACTTTTCTAATCTGCATCCTAGGGAGAATGCTATCCTACAGATCATTCTTATGCCTAATCAATCCCAGATATGGTAATAAAATATTACATTCTCAATTAAAGTTTCTTTTTTTTTCTTCAAGTATAATTTCAACACATTAAATATTAATTTTCAAATAACATAAAATCTTAGTAATTTCTTCATAACACAGTGAAGTGCTTCGCAATTGGATTAACCAGCAACATCAATAAATCAAGGTACTAACCTTTACAATTCTTGCTTGTAGTTGCAAAGTGCTATGTGCTTTTAGAGATGCTTTGCATGCCAGTGCTTACACATGTTTACACAGCAGGATGGGTTCATACCACATAGGTTCATCGACACTATATAAACTCAGCTTTTCTTCTCGTTTCTCAGTACTAGGTATACACAGCTTCATACAAATAGGCAAGTCTAGTTTCCATGTACAGGCATTAGTGATATTGAGTTCATACTCATACGAAGAATCATGCAAGCCAACTGATACATAAATACATTATACACATAATACACTAGTAGCTTCACAGGCTACAATAACATCTGTATAGGTGGCATGTCACTTCACCTCTAATACAGGAAACAAGCAGGAATCTCACTTCCGCATATCCACACAATAAATTCTGCATAGGTGGCATATCACTTCACCTCTAACACAGAAACAAGTGGTAATCACACTTCCGCCTAACAACATTTTAATTTACAGTGGTTGCATTACGCCTCACATGGCATATTAAATCACATAATCACAGTGTAATACACTTAACCTTCTGTACAGTCAGATCCTTGGTCTGACCTTCACACTTAGACTGAGATCAGCTGTTCATAGTACTATTGCTTGTACCATCACGAGGCATCTTTAACTTATGTCGGTCCTGCTTATATTGTGGTAGGGCTCTTGTATGCCCTTAGCTGCGTTATGTTATATCGGCCTACTGGTCGGCCTGTTGCTGGCTCTGATAGAGTGTAGCAATTCTCTTGCACTATGTCTGTGATGACATATGGTCCTTCAAATAGCAAAAATAACTTCTTTGTTACATTTTCCCAGGCCTTGCTTACTGGAGTTGTCTTCTTCAGTACTTGGTCTCCGATTATAAATTTCGAAATTTTTGATGATGGTTTTCTCCTTCGTCGAATATCAGCTTCTGCTGTTAGCTTCATCTTGACTAATTATTCTACCTTTTCTCCTGTAGGTAGTCTTGCCTCTTCCGGGACTTGGTCACATTGGGGTAAATAGTTCGGGTTGATCGCCACCGATATATCCAGGCTCATAGCTTCTCCAGGGGTAACTCCAATTGAAACATGTACATCATGATTAATAATACATTCAACATATGGCAATTTATTTCGCCATGTCTGCTGCGAGCTGTAGCATAATGTGCGTAGTAGACTGCCTATTGACCTCATGAGTCTCTCCACAGGATTATTTGTGGATGTCGCACACTAATAGTAGTAGATACGGCACCTAGTCTTCTGACTCCCTTCTGCCATAAGTCGCTGGTAAACTGGGTACCTTTGTCTGATAATACCACTTTAGGTATACCAATTTCTTCAGTGAACAGTTTCAATTTCTGCAATACTGATTTTGCAGTAGGATTCACAATTGCATACAATTTAGTAAATTTGGTGAATACATCTTGCATTACAAATACATACTTTACTCCTCCCTTTGACTGTGGTAGGGGGCCAAATAAATCTACTGATAACAATTCCAATGGTGCTGTTGGAATGATGGGTTGCAACACTCCATGCAGGTGTTGTCCAGGTGGCTTCACCTTCTGGCATAGGTCACAGGCACTTGTGACCTTACTTACATAACGAGACATGTTAGGCCAATACACTTGCCTACTCAAAGCCTCAATGAGCTTTTTGCTCCCTACATGTCCCAATGCTACATGTAGTTCCCAGGTGACTGGCTGTCTCAGGTCAACTGGTATCACTGGTTTCCAGTGGTCTTCAAATATGCCTCTTCTCTTGGACTGGGCAAATAAAACATTGTCTTCTGATAGGCAGAAATGCTGGTGAATTTTATTGTCAGCTGACTGTTTCTGCAGCTGTGTGATGGTGCTCCTGCAGTAGTCATCTGCTTGTTGTTTACTCTGTAGGTCCTTCAAGGTATCTCGGAGCTTAGAATTTGTTTTGAATACTTCTGTTGATACTGGTGCCACTAGGAATTCCTTCTGGCAGTTGGACGTTAATGTTGAACTCTCTTGCAGTTCATGCAGGCGACTTAGGTAATCTGCAGTGGTGTTGGCAGATCCTTTAATATGTTGTATATGTATTGACGTCGACCCAAGTGTCTCCTCGGCTCCCTCAGGCCGTTATGCCTCGTCAACGTCCTCCCTGTGTGTCCCCAGTGGAGTGCGACGGCCAGGGACGCACCCGCGTGCGCCCTAGCATGCCAGTGAGGGTTATGTCTGTGTATATATAGATTTGCAAACGATCAAGGGTCTTAAATGTAAATAACTTATTTATTCATTAATGTCTCGTGTAAGTCTTTGTAAATAATTCAATAACTTTCTGAAGGGTTTCGCCGTAGTATGTAATCGCAGCCTGGCGCGCCGCGGGGCGGAGCTCTCTCCCACGCCGGCCGATTTCCCCTCCCTCCCCGCCAGCCGCGGGCGCCGGCCCGCGGGCGAGCGGGGAGAGTGAGTCGCGTCCTGGTCTCGAGCGGAGACAGACGTGTTCGTTGCTCCGCGAGCCGCGCACGTTGCGCTCGGGATTGAACGTTCGCTCAGTCCGCAGTCGGTCACGGCAGCTGAGCTGCCACCGCGAATCAGCTTAGCATTGTTAACTTACGAGTCATCGGGAGACGTGTCTAGCGGGCAGTTTCTACAACGCGAACGTGGTGCTACGAGTCTCTGAACTTTTCGCCGTCCACGGAACATTACGTAACGGGCCGCGTATGTACAGCGCTCCGTCTTCGGGCCCTCTCTCACTGGGTCAGCCTAGCATTAATAAACTTTACGATTCGCGCCGAAACGTATTTGAGAATCGCCCCGTCATCAGGGAGTCCGTGTCGCCGTGGTAGGGCACTTGTTCCGCGACGGTTCCGCCAGGCTGCGGCAGGACTTTATAAGCGTTAATAAAAGACGGCTCGTGAAATTCGTTAATGCCGTGTTCTGCTTGCGACAACCTACCAACATTCCTCGCAATCACTTCACTCTCCCTCCAGGTCCCGCCTTTCCCGGTCCCGGCCACGTTGGCCTGGACCCACACCTCTCCGACGAGGGCAGTACGGGCATAACAGGACATTTATTTCAACGGGAAAACGGGGACCTGAAGCCGAGGGACGTCATTATATCATATTCCTGCAATAGCAGAAACCATCTGGTAAGGCGGCTCCCAAATAGCTTGCCTGCCTTAAGGCATGTTAATTCTTGGTGGTCAGTTAACAGTTTTACAGTTTCTCCAAGTAACATATCTCTGTACTTCTGGAGTGCCCATATTATGGCAAGAGCCTCTCGCTCTGTAACTGTATAATTCTTCTCTGCTTGGCTTAGGGTGCGACTAGCCATAGCAACAGTTTTCTCAATTCCATCTTCTTCCTGTGCTAGCTTGCATCCTAGGGCTGTGTCTGAGGCATCTGTGTACAGTAAAAATTATTTTCCGTGGGTTGGATGGCAAATAACATGTTCTGTCAGGAACAAGTTCTTCAGACTGATGAAGGCTTGTTCATGCTCTTCATTCCAAACCCACTCTTGACCTTTCTTTAGTAAGGTAAACAGAGGAACTGCACACTGTGCTACTTGATTAGAGTATATCCTGTAAAAACCAATGATGCCTAGGAAAACTCTCAGCTATTTCACATTCCTAGGCGTAAGAAATTCCTGGATGTTCTGCAGCTTATCTGGGGCTGTCTTGATGCCTTCAGGTGTGAGGATGTGTCCTAGAAAGGGTAATTCCTCTCTGCAGAAAACAGATTTTATAATTTTGACTGTCATGCCTGCCTCTTGCAGTCTGTGCAGTACTGTGGCAACATGCTGCATGTGTTCTTCAAAACTTGATGATGTTATCAATATGTCATCGACATATGCCCTTGCAAATCCCTGACACTCGGGTCCTAAGGTTGCGTCTAAACATCTTGTGAGTCAGCCACTGCGTTACACCGTCCAAATGGCATGACTGTAAACACATACTGTTGATTTAGAAATATAAATGAGGTATATTGGCAGGAGCTAGGCTCTAATGGTACCTGCCAACAGCCTGACGACAGGTCCATGGTAGTGAGATACTTCACACCTTGATACAATCTCAAAATCTCTGCTGTTTGTACAGGACTTTCCCTGTATTTTACTGTAATTTTGTTTAGCTCCCTAGCATCGAGACACAGTATCACTGTTCCGTCTCGTTTACTCACACACACTATGGGGTTAGCATAGGGGCTCGCTTCTCTCCTGATTACTTGCCAATCAATCATAAATTGTAGGTAGGCTGTGGTTTCTTGTACGTACTTCACCGGAATGGGATAGCATTTGGGGTGGTACAGTGCCTCTTCATTAATTTTGATTCTAGCTTGGTAGAATTTGTTTCTGCCTGGCTTGTCAGAAAATACTGACTGGAAGTTTCCCAGTACACTGAACAGTTGTTGCAGCTGGCTGGGTGACACACTTTTCACCTCTTGTAGTGACTGCCTAATATCTTTTAGTGATGCCTGAAGTTGCTCACTTGTTTGGCTGTTGTATATGTGCCTGTGCATGGGTTCATCAAACAATATTCCTACAAAATTGTCTCTTACATGCCACTTGCCAGTGAGTGAGACTGGAGTTTCACAGTCACTCGAATGGATAGCACATACGCCAAACTGTGATAGAAAATCAGTACCTATTATAAGTGGTTTTGCTAGGCCCTTCACAACTAATGCAGTCTTGTCCTTAGGTTTGCCTAAGCCATGTACTGTGATCAGCACCTGTCTATTTACTATAGGGCAAGCCCTTGATGTCACTCCTATAATCTTGAGTGCTGGCACTGGAATCTTTGGTAATCTTATGCCCTGATGTTCGAGGTAGTTCACCAACCCCTCGCTGATACATGTGACTTCAGCGCCACTGTCTATCAATGCATCTACATTGCATTCTCCAATTTTTAATGTCACATGTGGACAAACTATACATACTTGGTGAACTGAGTTTTCATCATTCTCGTTACACAAAAATTTTCCCTCACTTTCCCTTAACATGACAGTGCATATAAACTTGTCGTAACTGATGCAACTGTATACTGGAGTTGTATCGTTTTGTACCCCTGAGCCTGAATAGTGGGTTTCTGTTCGGGGCGATCTCACGGAAACCCGTTGTAGTTTAACGTGCCCTGGTTGGCATGTCCACCTTGAACATGTGGTTGTCCCTCGTTGTGATTCCATGATCTTGGTCCTGCTACGCTGGACACTGCAGCTTTGAATTCAGCTGCTACTGGATTCACTTCTCCTCGCTGATAGTATGCAGTCTGATGACCTGTTTATGGCGCCTGGAATGGTGGTGGAAATGTTGTATTCTGGTACCTTCGGTTGTTGCCAGAGAACTGGCTGTTGTAGGAATGGCCGCCATGGATCTCTGGTGTCTGGGGGGCATAATGGGGTGGCATTCGGTTGTTGTCGTGTCGTCCCTGGTACCGAGGCTCCTCCGTCTTGCGGTGCTTCCTCGCGTACTCTCGTTCGTCTTCTGACGATGATCTGTGGCATCGAACACGTGACTCCCTGGGAGGCCGTACTTCCGGTGAGTAGGAACGGCGGCGGTTGTCCTTGCGGCCGTCCTGCTTCTTGCGATGGTATGCTTCCTCGTCGCTGTGGTAGTTGCGCGAGTTTGACCACCAGGTCTTCTTCTTGCTGTAGGGCCCTTTGCGCTGGCTCGCGGTGTATCTACCGTAGGAGCTTTGTTCTCTGCCCCTCGGTTGCCAACTCATCACGTTGACAGCCGCTTGTCGGTTGTCCCTGGGCTTATTGTCCCGGTTCTGCCAGTAGTTATTCAGGGGTGGCTGGCGGTTGTGGTGAGGCACTTTTTCGTTCTCTTCCTTATGCGCCGGTACCCTGTACAACTTCTCCAACTTGTCGTAGTTCAGAAGCCGCTCCCTGAACTCGGTGATGTCTCTGTAGGGTAGGCCAGACAGCTGTTTTTGGTATTTTAGCTGCAGCTGTGTGAGGATGGCCGCTACAAACTCCTCGTCCGTCATGGGCAGGTCGAGGTACCTGGTTTTCTCAAACATTGTAGACAAGTGAGCCTCCAATGTTGTTCCCTTCCTGGGGTCATACCTCCCGGTAAGGAGCTGTGCACCCAAGTTGCTTTGGATGTGCAGACTCCAATATTGCTGGCGGAACATGGCCTGGAAGTGGGCGTAGCTACTAGTGGTTGCGCTTAGCATTTCCCACCAGTAAAATGCCTGCCCTTTCAATGCGCTGTTTAGGCATTTCAGTACTTCCGTCTCGCTGAGATTAAATGTGGCAGCGTACTCCTCGAATCTTTTCAGAAATCATATGGGGTTCTCTGTTACCCTTCCTGAAAACGTGGGCATGGCCTCTGCCCAATGCTTGGCTGGATGATGCATCAAGGTGGCTGGGTCCAAGCTTGAAGTGCTGACAAACGTCCTTGCCACTGGCCTGTTCATGATAGGAGTAACAGGAGTCTGTTCATGGAGCTGGTGTTCAGTTCAAATTCAGTGCTGCACTGTTGTTTACTTGTGGTGTGCACACTAGAAACAGTCGGTTCGTGGCACACACTGGCCTGAGTCTAGGTTTAATTTGATAAAAAAATAAATAATAATAATTAATATGAAATATTAAAAATTAAATAAAAAAAGTTTGGACGAAGGAATTTATCGCCCAAATAATAAAACAGGATGACCTTCATTGGAAATAAAATTCACTATCGTCACTCTATTTTACAGGTGCTAGAAGACAACAGCCTGGGGGCTAGCTACAGCAATACTGACTTAGCCTAACTTTGACCGAGCTATGTCGGAATGCAGTAGTTCGGTCCTTAAAGTGGCCAGAGGTTTACTAATCCATGTAATTTCTTTTACCGTACCACCAACATGACCACACGATTATATGCCTGTGCGAGTGTCGGCCTGAATTACCTGTTACATGCACTAATGGGCTAACTACCCTTGCAAGTTATGTGTTCCCAGGGGTTAGTAGGAGCGGCTCGCACAGCTTTACACTTCACACCACACCCGAGTTTAACTAGGTCACTTATAATTACAGCACACCGACAAGCCTCTAATGCACACCAACACGACACTACATCACGCCATTTAGCCGATCTAACTGGTGGGGAGTTTCACTCCCCCGCCGAACTAGGTACACATAACTTTTATAGCATTACACAACCTACCAGCGCACACACAGGCCAGTGTGCCAAACCTATCCCACAAGACACGCACCCCCGCCGTCGATTCAAATGATTCTTCACCAGTGTGGGGTGCACCTGAATAACTATGCACTTAGCGAGTTATAGAAACTTTGGTTTCTGGCCTCGCCCACGCTTACTGCCCCGGATGGCAATATGATGAATCGGCGTCGGTGGGAGGTCAGTCTGTCAGTCGATTCCATGGAGGAATGATACGTCGCCATATATATATATTGCTCTCACAGGTTTCAAACGGAAGACTCCGTGATGTTATTGTGTTTTAAATTAAATTTTTATTATTATGTTAATTATAAATTTTTTATATATATTTTTAATTTTTCCCAACCTTTGAACGATAATACTTACTTTAATTTGGCGCCATGACATTATAATCCAAGATGTTGAATGTTATTAATTAAAAAAAATTAATTTATTGTTTATTAATTTTAAAATTTTCCAGATTATCAAAAATTAAAAATAAGGATTTTCATAGTGGCAGTCGTAACGAAAAGTGCAACGTTTCTAGAATCCAAATGGCGGGCGTGACGTAAGCCATTTTATTATATTGTAATAATTGTAGGGTTCAAGTACTATGCAGCATGTGATTTGTCTAATGGTTTTTTACAGGTCACTCTGGATGAGGCAAGCTCAGAGCTGTGTTGTTTTGTAACACCGTTTGGGAGGTTTAAATTTAATCGCCTACCTACCTTTTGGAATTAGTTGTGCTCCTGAGATATTTCAGAGGAAAACAACTGAGATATTTAGTGATATTGATGGAGTTAAGAATACTTTGATGACATTATTATGAGAGCAAACACTCAGTCTGATTTAGAGTCAATAGTTCGTAAGGTATTGTGCAGAGCTAGAGAATGTAATGTCAAGCTTAATAAATCTAAGTTTCAGTATCAAGCATCTCGTGTAAGCTATGTTGGAAATGTAATCTTTGCACAAGGTATTGAGCCAGAAACAATACATGTTGAAGCTATTGTGTCCATGCCAATGCCCTGTAATAAGACAGAGTTGTTACGTTTTCTTGGCTTAGTAAAGTATGTAGGAAGATTCATTCCTAATCTAGCAAAAGTCTCTGCTCCTTTGAGACTCCTTACTCACAGCGATTAATCTTGGCAGTGGTCAGGTGAACAGGATTCAGCATTTGAATTGTTGAAAAATCTCATTTCTTGTGCACCTGTTTTAGAGGTCTATGACCCAAGCCTGGAACTCATAATCCAAACTGATGCATCCTCTCTGGGAATAGGCTGCTGTGCCTTACAGAATGACAAGCCGATTGCATTTGCATCAAGGAGTCTAACTAGCTCCGAACAGAAGTGGGCACCAATTGAAATTGAAGTTTTGGCTGTAAATTTTGCTTGTGAAAGGTTTCATTAATTTATGTATGGGAGGCCAGTAACAGTTCACAGTGATCATAAACCACTTGTAGGCATCATGAATAAGGACTTAAATGTGTTGACACCTCGCATTCAAAATATTAGGCTTAAATTGCTGCGATATTCAGTAACAGTTGTCCACAAACCAGGGTCTGAAATGTATGTTGCAGATGCTTTGTCTCGGGCATTTCTGAGAAGTGATGATAACTCCCATGATGACTTGCAGTTTTCATTTCATTCATTGGTGTCCAATCTACCCATGTCTGAAGAAAAAAAAAGAGCAGTTCAGAGAAGCTCCGGCACAGGATCCCCAACTCTCGGCCCTCATGAAGGTTATTTCTGATGGCTGGCCTGTTTCAAAACACTTGTTACCTGATTCCTGTAAAATGTTTTAGAGGTTAAAGCATTTGTTGGAAGTAGTAGATGGCTTGATTTTTGTTGGGTTAAAAATATTTGTGCCTGCATCTCTGTGACCAGCCATGCTATCTTTAATCCATGAAACTCACTTTGGGATCAGTAAATGTAAAGCCAGAGCCAGAGAGGCACTTTACTGGCCTAATTATGTCCCAGGACATTGAAATACTTGTTGGTAGATGTGAAGTTTGTTAAACCTAACAAAGATGCAACACTAAGGAGCCGTTGTTGCCACATCCAATACCTGACCGGCCTTGGGCTCATTTGGGAATGGATATCTTACAGTTCGCAGGGAAGAATTTCTTAGTTGTCATCGATTACTACTCTAAATGGTTAGAAGTGAAACTTCATACAGATATCATCAACTGAAGTAATCAAACAGTTGGAACATGTTTTTGCTAGTTTAGGTAGTCCAGATTTAATTGTCTAGGATAATGTGCCTTTCAACAGCTATGAATTTAAGAAGTTTGCTGAATGTTGGAATTTTAAAGTTCAAACCACTAGTCCACACTACCCTCAGTCTAATGGGCTTGCTGAAAAAGCAGTGGATATTGCAAAGCGTATGTTATGGAAGGTATCAGGGTGTAAAATCCCCATATCTCTAGCACTACTTGAATACAGAAATACTCATATTCCTGGTATTCAACTGTCCCCAGCTCAAATGCTGTTGCACCGTCGATTGAAGTCCAAAATTCCCACTCACTCAGATCTGCTTAAACCACACATTCATGCTGATGTTCCTGATAGATTACAAGCACGTCAGGAGAGTCAGAAGTTGTACTTTGATAGGGGTGCGAAAGCCCTCCCTGAATTGCATCCAAATCCGTTTGTTAGAGTTCAACAAGGTAATATGTGGAACCCAGCCACTATTGTTAGTAAATATGATACACCTCGCTCTTATTTGCTTAAGACATTAGATGGCACTGTCTACCGGAGAAACAGAAAACACTTAAGGACAGTGCCTGGCTTTGTAAATAATGTGCCTTCAGGTTGTTATACTGACTTGCCAAGAGACTGTGAAAGTGCTACTTCTATTATTGATCTGGGTTCTGCTTCCGTCAGTGGTAGTGAAGAAACAATGCTCGATTTATTGCCAACCCTTAGGCCAGGAAGCGCTATTAGAAGGCCTCGCTATTTAGAGGATTATGTAAATTAGTTGTAGACATATGGAGATGAAACAGTCACAGTTGCATGTGAGCTAATTGTAGTGTTTTGTATGTAAACTTGAAATGTAAACATATACTGTTGTTTGGCCATTTAACTATGTGAACTGGTTGTAGTTTATTGGGTGTAAAGTAAAGGAAATGTAAGATGTTATGTTGGCGACATGGTAACCAATATCCGGGCGGCCATGTTGTGTGGCAGGAACAATGTAAAAGTGTAAGCCTGTACATATGTGCAATTAAAGACTCAAGATGATAAAACTGCAGTGAACTTCTTATTTA
Source organism: Bacillus rossius redtenbacheri (assembly GCF_032445375.1). Classification (NCBI taxonomy): domain Eukaryota; kingdom Metazoa; phylum Arthropoda; class Insecta; order Phasmatodea; family Bacillidae; genus Bacillus; species Bacillus rossius. The sequence continues at coordinate 88,674,534 of NC_086332.1, forward strand.
TAACAGTGACTGTCGTCATATATCCTTTGTCCGTTATACCCATGTCGCATCCAGTAGGCCCTCCTTTGATTAGCAAACGATTTATTCTTTTATGTGCATATATGAAAAAAGGAGGTAGGTACATAATGACCAGTGGCATTCATAGCACAGACAGCTGTAACAGTCTGACCTTGTTCAGCTGCGACTGTTTTGGAAACATCCCTTTTCCCTGTTGGTGCTACATGTCTTGGAAGTTTGTTTGGCACCGTTTGTACCCCACTTTCGTCCATGTTGTAAATTTGTTTTTGACCAAATTGAAATGTTGTCAATGTGGCCTCCAAATTATTAAAATACATCGATAATTGGACCCGATTAAAGCCCATAGTTCTAGCCACACTTGTCTTACGTTACACTCGTAGTGACAGGTTCACAGGTATTTCGTTTTCATGAAATCCCGAGTGAAGTCTCTACCGGGTAATTTCGCCTCGGTTGAAAATTGGTGGGGAATTTCATTTTCATCAGCATATTGATAAAAGAGAATACGTAATGATTTAAGGATCAAACTAAAGTACCTTTTGTCAAGTTGAATGCAATGTTTAACCAAAGCATCCCCCTGCTCCTTGGTGAATGTCTTCTTCCTCCCAAATTGCCCACTTGCTTTATTTGCCTTCAGTCTATTTCGTAGTGTTTTTTCATCGAATCCAACTTCTTTTGCAGCTCTACGAACCGAGAACCCTCTTTGAACTAACGAACAAGCGACTTTGAATTGCTCTGCTGTCATGGGTTTGTAAGTTTTTTTCCTCACATAGTTCCTGGAACATAACAAACCTTTAGAGTAGGTATGTATCCAACTAAAGTCAGTACACGAATGTTACATGTGCAGGTAGATATTAATTTTAAAGTGAAAGACTTGATGGGTATAAGTAAACCTTTAAGTTAGTAGAAATACTACATTTATTTTCACTATTTATAACTCCATTAGAAAAAAAGGAAAGTAAAAAGGTTTTGCAAAAATGGAGCAGACAAGGGGCAAATGTCCGCAATCGGAAGAGTGCGGACAATTGCCCCAAATAAAGTGAGGAGACTTGCCCCATTTTGTAATGTTTAAATAATGAGCTACTTTTTTTTGTAAACAAAAAAAAAATAAAAATTAAGCATTAATTTCAAAGATAATCAATAACACTTTAGGACAGAACATTCTACAGTTTTAATAAGTAGCTCTATTCTTTTAGAACTTTAAAGAGAAGTCACGAAAATATAAATAATAAACATATAAATATCTGACTTACCTCATTTTTCTGCTCCCGAATGACCATTAAGGGGATTGGTGCAGGACAAAAAACAGTCATTCGTCAGAATTTGTTGGAAATGAGCTTAAGTGTTTCATAAATGCTTGTTTATTACTACTGTAAGGCCAGCCAGCACGTATATAAGCTAGCGGCTTAGATTTGGCAAGTTAGTGGCGAGAGAGCTTCCGTGAGGGGAGGTTGTCGGAGGTTGCAGCTCTGAGGCCTGCCATCTAGCGGGAATCTTTCGAAGGTCTTCCACAATATCGCCTTTCTCTCTCTCTCTCTCTCCAACACGGACGGAAAGCGAACCACGAAACCAGATCTTATCTTCGCTTCCCATCTCGCCCTATCCATTCTCGGATCAGGTAGCCGCCCTTCCCCGCGTAGACTTTCGTGTTACTCCAGGAAACCAAGACTTAAAAAGGCACAAACCTGCGAAAAATTTGTCCAAAGCTGGATTTTTGTACTGTGGTAGAGTTGACTATGCTTAATAATATACCGAAAGTTTACCGCTGTAGACCTTGTGCGTTATCACCGAAAATTTGCATTTAAGTCCTAGGTGACAGCAACTTACATCAGTCCATTAAAATGCTACCCAAGTATACAGTTTTTAATTTTGACTGTCCGTAAACCTACCAAAATAATCTAGAAACTGTAATACACCCATTAATGTAAGAAAAAAATTAAATTTTTAATATTTAAGATATGATATAATATATAAAGCGATTAATTCACGACATATATTTTTTTATCTGTGCCACCCAGATAAAAATACGATTTACACCGATTTGAAGAGCCCAATGCGAAAAAATGTCTAAATAAATGGTTATAATTATACTTTTAGCTTTAAGATAGTATATTTATAAAGAGTCTAGCATAATTAGTTGCCTCATGAAAGCTGCTCGAGCGTTGCAGTGTACTGCGGCCGTACTGATCTTTCGCGGCCGGCGTGCTTAGAAACACGCTGCGTACTGCGACACTCAATAAACTTGGTCTTATTTAAGGATTACTTAAAATATATTTAATGCATATGATAGGGTGTACTCATGTTACATCTATTGAGATATACTACATATTCTTTTTTCTTATATGAATGATTTTTGATACATTAAAATTAACAATAAACAATTTCTGCTTGGAACTTGTAAATCAAAATTTTAGAGGACCTCTGGTTTTATATATGTGTGTTCGTATTTTGTTATAAAAATTTAATTATTAAAAATTATTTTAATACCAAAAAATATAATTATTTTTTTATTTCTAATACATTATATTATTTTCGATCAGAACTACGCAAAATTTTAATGTAGCCTATATTATAAAATATATATATATTTAATTGTATAAAATTAGTTTACTACATAACAATTGAAGAAAACGATACACCGTAAATGTGAGTTTTGTCACTTTAATAACATAATTCGTATGATAATATTATTTTTTCCAGAAAATAAATAAAACATAAGTTGTGTTGTAAAATGTATTGATAGAATTACATATTTAGTATTTTTTTCTAAGTTAATTTATTGGAGTGCTGCACCTAGCTGACTTCGTTGAATTGCTAGTGGCAAAGAGTGGTGGTGGATGTTTTTGCAAGAGTTTGACCGTATTTTATGACTCTAGCTGTGAGAGGGTGTTCGTCCCAGAAATCCTAACGGTCAAGGAAAATAGCCTTTCTCTGTAGTCACGTACGGGTCTGCTACTCGCGCAATATCGTCAGTTTATCACAACTTTCTAGGAAGTTCTATTGTTGTGATTTATTTATAATTTAGAAATTAAAGAGTCGATCATACTAACATTTTTACCTAAGCAAATCGCATCCTGGAAGATTTTTATCTACGTTTGCAGAAAAAATCACTTGTAGTTAGGAAACGTTTATTCTTTCAGAGTAAAATTCAGTCTGGAATTACCATACATTAAAAACCTTAGTTTTCTGGAGCAAAAAACGTCCCAGCACAAGCGACTTTAACACTGCTGCAAACACACTACGCAGCTTGAAATACATCAGTGGTCAGACTATTGTACCAGACACTCAAAATATACACATTTTAAACTTGAAAAAAAAAAACACAATATTTATGAAGTGATTTTGACGCTACGCACAACAAATTTGTGTAACATGTAGTCAAATTTCTATAAAAAAAAAATTTTTTTTTCTTACTTTTTATGATTAAAATTACCAATTTAATAATAGGACGTTTAAACTTTGAGGTGTTTATCACAATTACCATGTAGGACATTCTTTTATATTACTTTGGTGCCATCATGAGAACCAACTTAAAAAAGTATTAAAGTTATTAAATTTACGAAACATTTTTGTGGATCATTGTAGAAATTATCATTAAGGACTCAACTGCTCATTATTGGTGTGATCACAAGGTTTCATCGGTAAACTTTTGACGTGTTACTAAGAAATGTTCATTCTACTAATGTACAAAATTTTTGCTTTGGGATAATTTTCCATGTATTAAAATTTTTTGTTTCCTAACAGCGAAATTCGTCCCAACCCGAGCCTACTTCGGCAACCTCGCAGTAGTATACACTACGCGGCTCGGATCGCTTTAGTGGTCAGACTAATTGTATGAGACACTTAAAAAATATACCAATTTAAAGATGAATAAATATGCAACAACGTTTACTTTAAGCGATTTCCACGTTGGGATCTTTAAGTTTATGTAAGATGTATAGATATTTCCTTAAAATTTAATGAAAGTGAATTCGTTAACTTTAATGATTTAAATGGTCTATTTTATAGAAACATGTTTAAACTTTGTGCTTTTTATCACTATCCTCAGATAGGGCAATGTTTCTAGATTATTTTGGGTTCCATACTGACGGTCTACTCCATAAACTGCATTTGCAATATCCATTATTGTGGATCGTTGCAAAAAAATGTCATTTTGGACTTAACTGCTCGTTTTTGGTGTGACGCACAAGGTTTGCGGCAGTACTTAAACTTTTGACGTGTTACTAAGAAATGTTCATTCTACTACTGTACAAATTTTCGGCTTTGGGATAATTTTCCATGTATTAAAAACCTTTGTTTTTTCACAGCGAAATTCGTCCCGACCCGAGCCTACTTCGGCAACCTCGCAGTAGTATACACTACGCGGCTCGGATCGCTTTAGTGGTCAGACACATTGTACCAGGCTCTCAACAAATAAACTAATTTAAAATTTAAGAACTAAATCGTGATCGTAAAATGGCCGCCATGGTGATTTGCGAAATAAAAGCAGTTAAAATCTTATGTAGTTTCCAAGAGACATTATTACATCACCAATCATCTAAAGTAACAGGTTTACAAAATTTCAACATATTCAGTAACTAGTCAGTTTTTTTTCAAATGTGTTACTATTAACAATCTAGACCATATCTAGTCGGAGAGGTCTGTATTGTTACAGACTATCTGTATTCTGGTATTTGGATTTTGAAGCTACTTAATGATTCGCTTTCAATGTCTATTAAAATATACCTAATGCTAATTGCAGGAATATTTCTACTCGATTTCAAAATTATAATTCCTGAACATTTGTAGCGGACACATTTCAATGTAACACTTACTGATTTTCGAGTTGTGTTGAGGTTTCACATGCGTGGCCCCTGCTCTGGTAACAATGAGTCATCACAACCGGTGCCGTCTGTACGAGCGTCTTCACAAGTTATCCTGAAATATGTTCTTAAATATTAATTCAAGTGAATTCTTAAAATCCTACGCACCTTTTCTTAAGTGTCGTAAATGAATCGTTATATTTTGTAAATCCATATAATATAGGAGCCAACATGGCGCGAAGCGATGGACGCGAAACGAATAATATATATATTTTTTACTAACCACTACATCAGTAAATATTTGTGGTTTCCATTCGCTATGGATTCAAGCATGTAACATTTGTACTGCTTCTTCAATTCGGCCACAGTTAAATGGGAGGCTCTGAATCACTGAAAACTCCTCAACAAAATCAACGATGAATCACAGGCATTACAACAAACAGTTGTCACAAGTCAAGTAGCCAATGAGCAGGTGACATTTTTCGAGTCCGTAGGGGATTGTTGAGACTATCGTACAAGTCATTGGCAACGCGCCCTTACGCGCATGGTTAATACCCCGCATGAGTAGAGTGTAAAGGCGTAAGCATGAGACACATCTAGGTCCTCATCTAACCGCGCACACTTAGATTTAACTCAGGATAGGGTGAAAAATGTTTACTAATTTTGCAGTCCTAACAGTCACCAACGAAACGCCAGCAAAATAAACTAATAAGCTCACGAAAATTGTTTGTGAATGAAGGCGAAGCTGATACTTTGGAAACGTTACCAGCAGATATTAAATAATGTTTAACTATTATTTACGTAGCTTACTTCTTAAAACTGCATTCATGTAAACTGATTTTGTGTGAGACTATGTTGAGTGTTTACTGCTACACTTATTTTTCTGAAAAAAGTCTATTGTGGCTTAATAAACTTGTTAACATTGATGCCTGTCATAAAAAAAATTCAAACGTAATTATACGGATACATGTTGAGTATAGTTTATGAACGGTTCACGCATTACGCTTACAACAAAAAAACATCTGGCTAAATCACTGTGCTAAATAATAACAGAGAATAACCATTCAATTATACGCCGAGCTAGACCAAGCACGTTCTCTTTATCTACTGAAAATGAGTACGTTGACCTTCATATCAGTTTCGCGCGAAATCCCGTCTCCCCTTCGTAAACAGCAGACAGCTGTGGCAGGGTGGGCTGGCTGCAAAAAGTTGGGGAAACAGTCGCAAGGTGTCACTACTGTCCAGCGCGCTCCATAATTTCTCGTATCCGAGCTTGCACGCTGCTCAAACTTCTACAGCTACGTTTTTACTTTAGGTCCGACTGCAATAAACTAAAGACTAAAATAAAGTCAATCATTCAGCCGACAGATATGTTGGCATTTGAATTAAAAATGAAAACGCGAATGTTATTAAATTCGCAAATGAATATCACGCAATTTCGTAGCAGCTCAGTTATTAAAATTCAAATTGTAAATACATTAAAATAATAATGATTACAGATAAAATAATGGTCACAGTCATATCTACCGTGTCTGAAAATTTATCTGCGAAAGTTTTACCACGGAATTCTTTATAGTTTTTTAATAAAGCTTGAATTTAAAAAATTCCCGAAAATCAGCAATAACTAAATTAAAATATAAAAATTAAAAAAATTTTTTACACCAGAATGGTTCAAATTTTCTCTAGCAGCTGAATCATTAACAAATATATTGTTATTTTTAATACGATGCTGGTGCACCAATCCCCTTAACCACGAGTACTCGAGATACAACTAACTTGCACTATTAACCTACTGAGGCGAGACTGACTCAGTAATCGATAGTTAAAATCGATATAACATCGATGCGGACACTTGCCCCCTGCGGACAATTGCCCCCACCTACCATATACACACACACATGTTGACCAGGAATATTTTGATTGTGTTTTTTTTTTTTTTTTCGTTCTGTTAGTCCATTTTTCTTTGTTTTTCTTTGTTTGTTGACCATATTACTGTTATGGAATATTATGTGGTGTTTATATCCTGTTGACAACAGCAATTTTTTGCTTAATTTGTATTTTTTTGTAGTTTTTTTCTACAGACATTCGTGTCCTTAGCAATGGCGTGTGTCCAAAAGCATACATCAAGTCAATATTTGTATCTAATTTTTCTTCTGAACAGCTTAACTACTTACCTTAATAAACACAGGCTAGAACAACTGATATTAATATGACCCCACTCCTGCTGCCTGTTTAAGTTCTTTAGTAATTATTAAGTTGAAAATGATATCAGGGGGCAAAAACGAGGATTCGGCCTCGTGGCTGCAGGCAGGAGCGCGTCGCGGTTCGAAAACTACCCGGGCTGTTCAGGCCACCCAGGACGCCTTATAAATAAATGGTAAACTGATTGACACGACACTGCACTTTATTAAAAACCGTTACACACGCTTGTCCAAGGACTGGCCGCGTCTGTTGTCTGACCGTCGCGGCACGCGAATCTCTATACGTAGACGATGCGCGCAACCAGGATAGATAGCAAAACAGTATGTGCGGACTTATACTGTGGCCGTTATCGACGTGAAGGATGCGGCAGATAATCGCGGAGCTACTATGCTGCAACGGCTTATGCAGTCAATGATGTTAACATGTAAAACAGCACATACAATTGAATGTTCTAAAGTTATTTGCAATCTAACCTGTTACAAAACGTTAATGTCCCGAAATGTACGTATGCCCAGCTAGATAATAACATAAAAGTCACAGTCACTTATTACAGCTTGAAACAGTTATTACGTGGTTAGATTGCACTATAGATGTTACACAGTTAAATAAGATAAATCGTAAATACGTAGATTAACGAGTTAGAACTCGACACACGAGGCTGACTAGGAGCCTATGACAAATGATTAACTGGCTTCGAAACCTGAAAACTGCGTAAGACTCATTTACGCTGTCCGTCTGCTCAGGACATGAAAATTACGTAGTAAATAGAAACCTCCCTGTTGGGAATAAAAGCGTTAAGTTATGAGTCGCACGAAATGACGTACGACTGATTGGGGTCGGGGGCAGAGCTGAAAAAAGGATTTAATAAACTTAAACTTTGGTGATTACTTGGACATGGCGCGAAATCTGTAGGCTCTGCGTTCGCGGAGCGACTGACCCCTGTGAGCTCCCGACGGCAACTGAGCGCGAGGGCGCCGCGCGACCTCGCGCCAAGACACGTGAAGCGCGGGAAAACAGCTCCGACCAGTTTTGGACTTAAATGACATATTTGACAATACATGATTATTGAACAATTGGACATAATTTCCCTTGAATGAATTATTTTTTAATTGTTATTAATTTGGTTGTTTTTATTTTAAAAGAATAATTACTGATTTAATTTAGCGCATTGCCACACCAGGCCGGGTGCTGTAATCGACTTGGTGTTCGTCGCGGTGCACTTTCACCCACTCGGCGGACATCACGCTCGAGTGTGTTTGATGCACTTAAGAGTAAGGGCCGATATTATGACCTCCGGCTAAATCCTTAGGTTAGCTAGCCTCCAGGTAAGGCTAGCTTCCGGTTAACGAAAGAGGGGTGTATTATGACCCATACTTAGCCTGCGGTTGGCTAACCGGAACCTGACGAAGCGTGTGGTGTAATAATGGTTGTGTTGGTAATGAAATAAAACAGAATTTGGTAACTTTTGTTGCAAGACAGTTATTTGTTCTGGTAGAATGTTAGTCAGCTGTTTGTTTGTATTGTGATTCGGAATGTTTACAGCTGCAGTAAAGAAATATGCCGCGAACTTTATCTTGCAACAGATATAATTAAATTAACCAAAAACTACTTTGACATCAAACCTGCTTTGTATTAAACCATAAAATTACAGTTTACGATTAAAAACCGTGTGTTTTCAACTTTACTCTTGTATTGAAACTCATGATTTTGTTAGGTTATATATTAGCCAAAACTAACGAAGTAATTCTATACATACCAACAAATAAATAGGGATGACATTTTTGCTAGAGAACACTTATTTCTTTCATAAATTTATTTCATAATCAAAAAATATAGACCCCGTTTCGGGAAAATACTTGTCGATTTTCATTTCACTGGTGTAGGTTTCATTTTTGTACTAATAGTTTCTTATCACGTATCCAAATTAATCCGATCCTGATGGAATTAGTTTGTGGTATAGGATGCTTGCTGTTTTAATTTAGTAGGTCGAGAGATCCTAGATATATTCACTGGGGAAATAATTATGATTGTAAAATGTATACGAAAGAAATATATTTTTACAAGACCTGACATAATTTGTTTGCATCGTGATATGTTAGGTATTTTGTGTTATGTACAGGATTTTTCAACATTCTAAATTAAAACAGCAAGTATAATGTAAATCAAGACCATCATATAAAGGGTCTCATGCCGATAGGATCAAGGGATAAACTTGGATACGGTAAACAGAATAATTCCAGTGCTGTTTTCGTTTTACACTTGCGTGGCAGGTAGATAATAAGTACCTAATGGTTTGTAAGATAGGGAAGGGATAATTGGGTAACATTTATTTTCACATTCAATTGTATTCATTGAATTAGAACCACGTCTGAAGTCGTATGAAGTGCATTTCATTCCCGGCATATGTCCACTGTATTACGAATAAAAATTCACAGATACAACTTCCACGAAAACACGCATTTTATAGGTAATATAACCCTCGTTTTGCAATTTTAAAATTAACTTATTTACACATATTCTTAAGCAGGAACATTTAAGTTTATAGACATAGCATACGTTTAAGTACTTCGTGATCAATTAAAGTCAAATAATAATACACGACTCGACGAGAATAGAAAAGCGTGACTACACTTTCATGCCATGTAATTTTTAATAAAACTTTGACGAATACGGCGAAGCATTTTACATTTAGAAATAAATTATTCCATCGCATCCTGCAAATATTCAATAGAATTCCTCAAATAGTCATCATCACTATCAACAACTAACCTCGCCTGATACATCGCCATTTTATTTTCTGTTGCTTAGCCTCCGGTAAAGCAGCGAGCGGCCGGTTCATCCACCCGCTAGGTTAGCCGGAACTTTAACTGGAAGGTAGACGTTAACAGGGAGTCATAAAACCGAAATAAGAGCTAGCCTGCGGTTAAATTTTAGCCGGAAATTTAGCCGGAGGTCATAAAACCGGCCCTAAGTGTTGGGATGTAACAGCCGGAGCGATCCAGAGGGAGCACCAGTGGTTGGCGTTAAATATAAAACACACTTGCCAAATAAATATTAGAAGAAAAAAATGAGGGGAAAAAGTTTTTACGTCTGACGGCTAATGCTCCAGCTGTATCCTATCCTTTCCTATTTACAGTTAGTATCAAACATAATTTAATTTAATGTTTAATTGTCAGTGGTAAATGTGCTACAATAAATGTGTCGTGAAATAAAAATGTTTACTTTTTTTTTTAAACATTAGGATAGGTAATTCATAGCAATATTTCGTTAAACAGTTTAACAACAGTGTGGTGAAATTTGACCTGAACCTATTTGGTCACCGGTACCCCTACTTTCATTCACTAGCGCACTTTAAGCCGGAGTGGCCTTTTGTGGCTTATGGCTGCAACAGGAACGTAGGCTGACATGAGATGGTATGTTAAATGAAATGAACCTTTGATTCTTCCGGTTTCGGTGAATGTAAACATGGTAGGTATAATTTACCAAATTTTGTATCAATGAATTTGTTAACAATCTTTGTAATTAGTTCTTGCTTGTAACATTATTATTGAGCTAGTAAGGATTTAATGTAGTTTTAAAAATAAATTTTTGTAGTTTCTATACTATCATTTTACGTATTGATAAGTTTTATCACATGTGTACCATATATTATTTTTCAGGTGAATGTACCTAAGCAAAGGCGTACTTTTTGCAAGAAATGCAAAAAGCATAAGCTGCATAAGGTGACCCAGTATAAGAAGTCGAAGGAAAGACAAGCTTCTCAAGGGCGAAGGCGGTACGACAGGAAACAACAGGGTTATGGAGGGCAGACGAAACCAATTTTTAGGAAAAAGGTACGCTTTGGAAATAAGCCCGCGTGAGTATAAGGGAATACTTAAATTACATTATTTTTCTGTGAACAAGTTTTATAAATGCTTCCGATAAATTAATTTCACGTGTTATGTACACGTTAGTTGAGAACCTTAAAGACTGCACGTTAATCATGGTTATTATTTTCGCCCGTCTTGTGTCGAGGGCGTAACGCTGCGCAAGAAAGAGCAAGCATGGTTTTAGACCACCTATGTCTTTCAACACAAGCATGGTGAGGACCACCTTTGCCTTTCAACGACCTCTTTATGGTTTGTTCTTTAACTAAATCGGTCAATAGCCTCGCCCAAAGGCGTTTACTACTACTTATTACAAATTTTCCTTTAGAGAACTTATTTAATTTGTTGCAAATAGATGTATGTTGATTTGGTGTAATGGTTGTGTCTGGTAACTGCTAGGAAAGGTATAAACTGTATGCATTTCAAATGCAGAGCCCAGTCTCCGATTTTTTCTGCCCCAAAAAAGTTATAAAAATAGAAACCATTTCCATGTACTGAAACCATACATGAATGGTTCTGCTGTCTACTGAATTAACATAATTTTTACAATTGTGTCCGATGGACACTGATTGCGGTTGCTCTAAATGGCCCTCTGACAGCATGAATGGTGAGGACAGTAGTTCGAAATATTGGTGCGCATAAATTGGTAAACTTGAACTTTTTGTTCTATATGTATCATTATAGAACAGTCATGTGGTTTTTGGTTCTTGTTTCTAAAATTGCTATTAAATGATGTAAAGCTCCATACCTCCAGCTAACTTAAAATTTGTCTAGAGTGCACATATATGAACACTAAAGGAAATTTGTTGTGTGCTGAAAAGAAAATATAGGTAAATATGTAGTTGGGCGGTATTTGCGAAAAAAAAATGTTAAAAATCCGAAAATACTTTTATTTTATGCTCTTTAAATTCCTCTTTTCATTAAAAGCGGCGGAGGTAAGAAATTCCAAATACTTTAGGAGATAATGAATTTTTAAATTTCATCATATGTAGTTGAGCGGTATTTGCAAAAAAAAAATGTTAAAAATCCGAAAATACCTATAGTAGATGCTCTTCAACTTCCTCTTTTCATTAAAAGCGGCGGAGATAAATTCCAAATACTTTAGGAGATATCAAATTTTTAAATTTCATCACAATTATACCAGTGCATTCATGTGGCATTCCGCATTGTTTCTTGTTTACGAGTAATCTATTTTTTTATTGGATAATGATGTCACGTGATTGATCGTGATAGGCCAGAATTCAAATTAAACAATACGTGATTATTTAGTTCATTTATTGTTTTAAAACGGTGTTTAAATACCGCCTCCAACTTACGCGAATTTTTAACGTTTCTAATTTTAAAGTCTTATTTTTTATTGTTGCGCAAGTAATAAGTAACAAAAATAAAAAAATTTACGTGAGCTGTTACTGTTCATCCTTTGTCCCGGTTTGTTAGGTCAGGTCAGTTACATTATAAATACTTTAAAACTAAAGAACCATTGAAATAATTTCATGTAATTTTTAATGTACGCTTAGTTTCAAAGTATTTATAATGTAACTGACCTGACCTAATCGACCATTTTCATTAATTAGGCATTCACAAACACACGGCAAAATAAAAAAAATGGCGGCGGTCGAATGATAAACACAGGTCTTGTATGCAACATAAGAACGGCGATATCTCCTAAAGTATTTGAAATTTCTTATCTCCGCCGCTTTTAATGAAAAGAGGAAGTTGAAGAGCATATACTAAAGGTATTTTTGGACTTTTAACATTTTTTTTTCGCAAATACGGCTCAACTACATATGATGAAATTAAAAAATTCGATATCTCCTAAAGTATTTGGAATTTCTTACCTCCGCCGCTTTTAATGAAAAGAGGAAGTTGAAGAGCGTCTAATAAAGGTATTTTCGGATTTTTAACATTTTTTTTTCCGCAAATACCGCTCAACTACATATTTACCAAAATATATGTTTGGAAAGGATACCACTGCCCATGACTACTGAAATGTTTCTGACACATTGTTTTTCGCTGTTCTTTTATCAGTTACCTAAATTCACGAGTTGCAATGGCCGCCATCTTACAAAAACAAATACATGTCAAAACTACAAACTGGTCTTATAAAATATCTGCACTGACTTAAAACTAATTTACGGTTTGAGGTTCCCGAAGGTTGAACACTACATACTGTTTGCAAGTTAGTTGTTTGCAACTCCTGGCTAACAAATTCTAATTAAAAATTTCTGAAAAGGTTAAATTTTGCCATTGCCTGACACATGACCTGTTGGTACGGCTGCCACCATGGCTACTCTTTGTCCTCTAAGGAAAGAAAAGGGAGCTCATGTGACATAATTTCCACCCAATCACAAAAATACACACGATAACATCAGCCAATGTGGGTGTTTGTCAACAAGTCATGAGTCCTTTTTCTCATGCTCAATCAACCTCTGTCTCTAATGCTTTAGTGACTAACTAACTATTTCATCAGCCAGCTTTCAAACAAAGAATCAAGGCAATAAGATACAACAAAAATTTAACTACATAAATAAACTGGTAAAAACAACTTTTGGTGGCCTAGGCACAATAAAGCAAGCAAATAATCAAACACTTTTTAAAGCATGAAACAATGTCATAAAACAAGTGGCAAACCCACAAATACTTATATTGAAATAAAAGCTGGGGTAAATATGTAGTGTACGGATTAGCGCCAAAAAAAATTGTACAAATCTGAAATAACTTTCATTATATGCTCTTTTACGTCCTCTTTTCATAACCGCATGCGGAGATAAGAAATTCCAATTACTTTTGGAGATATCGAATTTTTAAATTTTCATTAAATTTAAAATTTTTTATAAAAATCTGAAATAACTTTTATTATATGCTCTTTTACGTCCTCTTTTCATTACAGCCTGTGGAGATAATAAATTCAAATTACTTTTGGAGATATCAAAATTTTAAATTTTAATCACTATACCTGCACATTCACACGGACTTCACCATTGTTTTTTGTTTACGAGTATCAATTTTTTTTTTGGATATTGTTGTCACGTGATAGTTCGTGATAGGCCAATATTCAAATGAACCAATAGGCCGCCTCCAACTTAGGTGAGTTTTTAACGTTTCAAATTTTTATGCTTTAAAAATTACGTTCGTTCCTACTGTTAATCCTTTGTTCCGGTTTGTTAGGTTAGGTCAGCTACGTTATAAATACTTTAAAACTAAACAACCATTAAAATTAATTTTATTATTTTTAATGTCCGTTCAGTTTCAAAGTATTTATAATGTAGCTGACCTGACCTAATCTACCTTTGTCCCGTTTTGTTAGTTCAGGTCAGTTACATTATAAATACTTAAAACTATACAAGTAAAATAAATTGATATTATTTTTAATTTCCGTTTAATTTGAAGTATTTATAATGTAACTAACCTTACCTAATGGAAAATTTATGTTATTTAGGCATTCACGCGCACACGGAAAAATATAAAATGGCGACCGTCGAATGATTACATAGGTCTTGTATTGCAAAATAAGAACGGCGATATCTCCGAAAGTAATTGGAATTTCTTATCTCCGCAGGCAGTTATGAAAAGAGGACGTAAAAGGGCATATATAATGAAAGTTATTTCAGATTTGTACGATTTTTTTTGGCACTAATCCGTACACTACATATTTACCAAAGCTGGTATTTAAGTTATACAAGAAACCTAACCGTATGTTGTGTATTATCAGACAACATAATTAATTATTAATCAAACTGTTTAACATGTGGGGAGGACTATAGTCATGGTTGTTACATACCGAACCAACTTCTCAGTTAAAAGACTAAACATTTAATTGTAATAATGCCAAAAAAATTAGACTAAGTCCTTAACATGACAAACTCAGACTACCATTAAGGGTGGTATTTATGTTTTGAGCAATTCCTTCATCAAGAAATACTTATATGCATTCTTATTTAAATATTTGGGTGCCATTGACGTTGCTTGAGATTGTCTCAAGTGATCGTAAACAAGACAGACTTGATGAAGACCATCTAACGATAATCCCATATTTCTTTTTTTCTGAGAGGGCATTCTTCCGTATCATAGTAATTGCTTGAGAACACCATCACATAAGCATGTTTCATAGTCGCTGAGACCTTGTTTAAGAACACAAATAAGATCTTCTTTGCCAAGACCACTGCAGACAATGTCGTAAGCAGTTGCTAGTTCAGAAATGGCTGATTCTCGCGAACCTCATATTTTTAAACTTATATAAATCCTGTTTGAAGTGCTGAAGCAATTTGATATAGGTTTTAAATGAGTTTAGTGTTGCATGACTGGTGGTTACATTTCCATGTCCTAAACAGACACTTTTATTTACATATCAATTACAAAATGAGTATAATGGATGTGGAAGATGATGAGTTAAATGATGGTTGATAATGTACATATCACCATTAGAAAAATTAAATCTATATTTGTGACACCCAGAATCCATTAAAAAAAAAAAAAAACTGGCATTACACTAGTGTTAATACGTATAATCTCCATTTGAAATTCCTCAGAACTTTGGTAGTGTAATGGTTAGTGTGTTTGATTTCGGACAATGAAGTAAAGGTAAAACTGTAGCTGTGGTTCAGATTTTGTCACAAAAGTTTTTTTTTTAAATACAGCTTTTTGAATACAAACATAGCTTTAAGAAAAATGGTGTTAATAGTTTTTTATCTAATTGTTATAAATATTTAAATATATAGCTAATTCCATAGGTTGGGTTATTAAGGGGATTGGTGCAGGACAAAAAACAGTCATTCGTCAGAATTTGTTGGAAATGAGCTTAAGTGTTTTATAAATGCTTGTTTATTACTACTGTACGGCCAGCCAGCACGTATATAAGCTAGCGGGTGAGATTTGGCAAGTTAGTGGCGAGAGAGCTTCTGTGAGGGGAGGTTGTCGAATGTTGCAGCTCTGAGGCCTGCCATCTAGCGGGAATCTTTCGAAGGTCTTCCACAATATCGCCTTTCTCTCTTTCTCTCTCTCTCACTCTCCAACACGGACACCCAACCAGCTCTTATCTTCGCTTCCCATCTCGCCCTATCCTTCATTCTCGGATCAGGTAGCCGCCCTTCCCCGCGTAGACTTTCATGTTACTCCAGGAAACCAAGACAACCTGTGAAAAATTTGTCCAAAGCTGAATTTTTGTACTGTGGTAGAGTTGACTATGCTTGATAACATACCGAAAGTTTACCGCTGAAGACCTTGTGCGTTATCACCGAAAATTTGCATTTAAGTCCTAGGTGACAGCATCAGTCCATTAAAATACTACCCATTTATACAGTTTTTAATTTTGACTGTCCGTAAACTTACCAAAATAATCTAGAAACAGTAATAATTAATGTTAGAAAAAATTTAAATTTTTAATATTTAAGATATGATATAAAGCGATTAATTCACGACATATATTTATTTTATCTTTGCCACCCAGATAAAAATACGATTTACACCGATTTGAAGAGCCCAATAAGAAAAAATGTCTAAATAAATGTTTTTAATTATACTTTTAGCTTTAAGATAGTACATTTATAAAGAGTCTAGCATAATTAGTTGCCTCATTAAAGCTGCCCGAGCGTTGCAGTGTACTGCGGCAGTACTGATCTTTCACGGCCGGCGGGCTTTGAAACACGCTGCGTACTGCGACACTCAATAAACTTGGTCTTATTTAGGAATTACTTAAAATATATTTAATGCATATGATAGGGTGTATTCATGTTACATCTACAGACCTGCCAACTCTCACGATTTTGGTGTGAGGCTCACGATTTTAAGGTCCATCTCACGCCCTCACGCCAAAATAGTGTTTCCTCACGATTTTTCGGGGCCCCAAGATTTTGTTTGTAAAAGTTACAAAACAAGTGTTACGAAAGTTTACAGTAACGAGTTTCCATCAATACTCGAGTCACGTAAAGGAAGCAATTTTGTGTTTTGTAGCGTGTGCCGTGCTGATTTTTCTATCTCGCATAGTGGAAGAGGAGACATAGTGAAACATGTCGCTACAAAAAACACAACTAACACGTGAAGTGTATTGCTTCCAATAAAAAAATTAATTTGGCTGTGAACTGTGATAAATAGTGTTACACGAGCAGAATGTTATTTTACATCATTTTTTAGTTGCAGCCCTGCATGATCACTACACGACAGCGCTAAATTATGTTCAACTAAATTAAATCTGCAACCTATAATTTGTTTAAATAAATTTTGAAGTAGAGACCATGTAACATATGTACAGGTATGTCACTTAAATTTAAAGATTCTCATTTGTTGTTTTATCGAGGACCTCATGATTTTTTAAATTTGAATGTTGGGGCAGGTCTGCATCTATTGAGATATACATATTCTTTTTTCTTATATGAATGATTTTTGATACAATAAAATTAACAATAAACAATTTCTGCTTGGAACTTGTAAATAAAAATTCTAGAGGACCTCTAGTTTTATATATGTGTGTTCGTATTTTGTTACAAAAATTTTATTATTAAAAAATATTTTAATACCAAAAAATATAATTATTTTTTATTTCTAATACATTATATTATTTTAGATCAGAACTGTGCAAAATTTTAATGTAGCCTATATTATAAAATATATATATTTAATTATATGAAATTAGTTTACTACATAACAATTGAAGAAAACGATACACCGTAAATGTGCTTATTGAGTTTTGTCACTTTTATAACATAATTCGTATGATAATATTATTTTTTTCCAGAAAATAAATAAAACATAAGTTGTGTTGTAACATACATACATATTTAGTATTTTTTTTCTAAGTTAATTCATTGGAGTGCTGCGCCTAGCTTACTTCGTTGAATTGCTAGTGGCAAAGAGCGGTGGTGGATGTTTTTTCAAGAGTTTGACCGTATTTTATGACCCCAGCTGTGAGAGGGTGTTCGTCCCAGAAATCTTAACGGTCAAGGAAAATAGCCTTTCTCTGTAGTCACGTACGGGTCTGCTACTCGCGTAATATCGTCAGTTTATCACAACTTTCCGGGAAGTTCTATTGTTATTTATTTATAATTTAGAAATTAAAGAGTCGATCATACTAACATTTTTAACTAAGCAAATCGCATCCTGGAAGATTTTTATCTACGTAAGCAGCAAAAATCACTTGCAGTTAGGAAACTTTTATTCTTTCAGAGTAAAATTCAGTCTGGAATTACCATACATTAAAAACCTTAGTTTTCTGGAGCAAAAAACGTCCCAGCACGAGCGACTAACACTGCTGCACACACACTACGCATCTTGAAATACATCAGTGGTCAGACTATTGTACCAGACACTCAAAATATACACATTTAAACCTTTAAAAAAAAACACACAGACAATATTTATGAAGTGATTTTGACGCTACACTCAACATATTTATGTAACATGTAGTCAAATTTCTATAAAAAATATATTTTTCTTACCTTTTATGATTAAAATTACCAATTTAATAATAGGACGTTTAAACATTGAGGTGTTTATCACAGTTTCCATGTAGGACATTCTTTTATATTACTTTGGTGCCATAATGAGAACCGGCTTAAAAAAGTATTAAAGTTATTAAATTTACGAAACATTTTTGTGGATCATTGTAGAAATTATCATCAAGGACTCAACTGCTCATTATTGGTGTGATCACAAGGTTTCATCAGTAAACTTTTGACGTGTTACTAAGAAATGTTCATTCTACTACCGTACAAAATTTTTGCTTTGGGATAATTTTCCATGTATTAAAAATGTTTGTTTCTTAACAGCGAAATTCGTCCCGACCCGAGCCTACTTCGACAACCTCGCAGTAGTATACACTACGCGGCTCGGATCGCTTTAGTGGTCAGACTAATAATTGTATGAGACACTTAAAAAATATACCAATTTAAAGATGAATAAATATGCAACAACGTTTACTTTAAGCGATTTCCACGTTGGGCTCTTTAAGTTTATGTAAGATGTATTTATATTTCCTTAAAATTGAATGAAAGTGAATTCGTTAACTTTAATGATTTAAAAGGTATATTTTATAGAAACATGTTAAAACTTTGTGCTTTTTATCACTATCCTCAGATAGGGCAATGTTTCTAGATTATTTTGGGTTCCATACTGACGGTCTACTCCATAAAGTGCATTTGCAATATCCATTATTGTGGATCGTTGCATAAAATTGTCATTTTGGACTTAACTGCCCGTTTTTGGTGTGACGCACAAGGTTTGCGGCAGTACTTAAACTTTTGACGTGTTACTAAGAATTTTCATTCTACTACTGTACAAATTTTCGGCTTTGGGATAATTTTCCATGTATTAAAAACCTTTGTTTCTTCACAGCGAAATTCGTCCCGACCCGAGCCTACTTCGGCAACCTCGCAGTAGTATACACTACGCGGCTCGGATCGCTTTAGTGGTCAGACACATTGTACCAGGCTCTCAACAAATAAACTAATTTAAAATTTAAGAATTAAATCATGATCGTAAAATGGCTGCCATGGTGATTTGCGAATTTATGGAGAAATAAAAGCAGTTAAAATCTTATGTAGTTTCCAAGAGACATTATTACATCACCAATCATCTAAAGTAACAGGTTTACAAAATTTCAACATATTCAGTAACTAGTCAGTTTTTTTTCAAATGTGTTAGTATTAACAATCTGGACCATATCTAGTCTGTGAGGACTGTATTGTTACAGACTATCTGTATTCCGGTATTTGGATTTATGATTCGCTTTCAATGTCTATTAAAATATACCTAATGCTGATTGCAGTAATATTTCTACTCGATTTCAAAGTTATAATTCCTGAACATTTGTAGCAGACACATTTCAATGTAACACTTACTGATTTTCGAGTTGTGTTGAGGTTTCACATGCGTGGCCCCTGCTCTGGTAACAATGAGTCATCACAACCGGTGCCGTCTGTACGAGCGTCTTCACAAGTTATCCTGAAATATGTTCTTAAATATTAATTCAAGTGAATTCTTAAAATCCTACACACCTTATCTTAAGTGTCGTAAATGAATCGTTATATTTTATAAATCCATATAATATAGGAGCCATAATGGCGCGAAGCAATGGACGCGATACGAATAATATTTTTTTTTTTTTACCAACCACTACATCAGTAAATATTTGTGGTTTCCATTCGCTATGAATTCAAGCATGTAACATGCTTCTTCAATTCGGCCACAGTTAAATGGGAGGCTCTGAATCACTGAAAACTCCTCAACAAAATCAACGATGAATCACAGGCATTACAACAAACAGTTGTCACAAGTCAAGTAGGCAATGAGCAGGTGACATTTTTCGAGTTCGTAGAGGATTGTTGAGACTATCCTACAGGTCAATGGCAACGCGCCCTTACGCGCATGGTTAATACCCCGCATGAGTAGAGTGTAAAGGCGTAAGCCTGAGACACATCTAGGTCCTCATCTAACCGCGCACACTTAGATTTAACTCAGGATAGGGTGAAAAATATTTACTAATTTTGCAGTCCTAACAGTCACCAACGAATAGCCAGCATAATAAATAAATAAGCTCACGAATATTGTTCGTGAATGAAGGCGAAGCTGATACTTTGGAAACGTTACCAGCAGATATTAAATAATGTTTAACTATTATTTACGTAGCTTACTTCTTAAAACAGCATTCATGTAAACTGATTTTGTGTGAGACTATGTTGAGTGTTTTCTGCTACACTTAGTTTTCTGAAAAAAGTCTATTGTGGCTTAATAAACTTGTTAACATTGGTGCCTGTCATAAAAAGAAACTCAAACGTAATTATACGGATACATGTTGAGTATAGTTAATGAATGGTTCACGCATTTCTGAAAAAACAAAAAAAAAAAAAAAACATGTTTAAAATTTTACACATCTTTTTGTTGTCGCATCACGTCCATCGCGTTGTACATACGCAACTCTGAAAAATAAATATAAATGGTAAAAAAAGCTATAATAAAATAATCTCGTATCTTTCTTTATTCTTTTTTCTAAGCGCTCTAATGGTTTTCGATAGTTTTGTTCTTTTGTGTACGCTGCTTGGTGGAGGTTTCTTCTGCATTTTATTCCTGAATAAATCTCACGCTTACAACAAAAAACATCTAGCTAAATCACTGTGCTAAATAATAACAGAGAATAACCATTCAATTATACGCCGAGCTATACCAAACACGTTCTCTTATCTACTGAAAATGAGTACGTTGACCTTCATATCAGTTTCCCGCGAAATCCCGTCTCCCCTTCGTAAACAGCAGACAGTTGTGGCTGGGTGGGAACGAGCTGCAAAAAGTTTGGAAAACTGTCGCAAGGTGTCACTACTGTCCAGCGCGCTCCATAATTCCTCGTATCCGAGCTTGCACGCTGCTCAAATTTCTACAGCTACATTTTTACTTTAGGTCCGACTGCAATAAGCTAAAGACTAAAATAAAGTCAATCATTCAGCCGACATATATGTAGGCGTTTGAATTACAAATGAAAACGCGAATGTTATTAAATTCGCAAATGAATATCACGTAATTTCGTAGCAGCTTATTTATTAAAATTCAAATTGTAAATACGTTAAATTAATAATGATTACAGATAAAATAATGGCCACAGTCATATCTCCCGTGTCTGAAAATTTATCTGCGAAAGTTTTACCACTTAATTCTTTATAGTTTTTTAATAAAGCTTGAATTTAAAAAATTCCCGAAAATCAGCAATAACTTAATTAAAATAAAAAAATAAAAAAATAAATTTTACACCAGAATGGTTCAAATCTTCTCTAGCAGCTGAATCATTAACAAATATATTGTTTTTTTAATACGATGCTGGTGCACCAATCCCCTTAAATACTTGGTAGGTTTTGTGACATATATGTTTTACTTATAAGATTAAATTACAGGATCACAAGTAACTTCTACAAGAAAAATTAACCTATTATATAAGGAAATACTAAATGTCTAATATTATTGATGAATAAACAATGATTTATAGGAACTTACCTATGTGCCTGTTAGCTTAAATGAAAATATGGGATGGTGTTCTCACTTAAAATTTAAGTTTATTATAGGAACTTAAACATTCTTAAACAATGCTTTTTCTTTATTGTACTTGTTAAAATATTTGTTAGCTACAATTTCTGAAAGGATTATAAGTTAATAATCAATTAACATATTTAAGAACTCTTACGGTGAAATTAGTACAATCATTATTACTGCCAATTAGCTCAATGTGCTGTCCTATTAGTAAAATATCATGAATATATCATAAATAAACTACATTAAAACAAAACCCAATTTCTTAAAATGCTTTTAATTTTATGTAACTAGAGTTTCAAATTCAATCTTGTTAAGCCTAAATCTACTATTTTTTTTAATACTAAGACAACTTAGTTATTTTTTTGCCAGTGATGCGCAGAAAGTAAAATATCAAAAATTAATCATAGGTTACATACTTTTAGAATAAATGTCTGAAATTTTATAACATATTTGATTCAGTGGACAGTTACATGTTAATGAACTCCCTTAAAAAAAATATTGCATTTGTATGAAGTTGTTGCATCTCAGCAATACCAAATCATTTTCATAATGTATTTTTAATATGATCAATTATAACTGCAAGGGGTGGAAAAAGAAGGGGTTAAAGGACAAATAAATTTCCTTCACCATTAAATCGGTTACAATTTATTGTAAATCTTCAAATACTATGTAAAACTTTCTTCTGAAACAATTTTTGATAATACGAACCATTCCTTCAAGGAATGGAAAAAAAACAGGGGTTGTAATATAAAAAAATATAACTTCCGTACACTGTACACTATCAAATTCATTTTTATTTATTTTTAACTTTTTTGTTATGTTGAGCTTTTGTTGAAATAAATTTTTATTTGAACTATCATTACCGCAAGGGGTGCAAAAGTACTCAAACACTATTAAAAAAAATTATCTGAACAATTTTTGATGAAACAAAATATTAATTCTGGAATTTGAAATAACAAAAAGGTTTTAAAAAATTTAAAATTCCTTCCTACGTAGCCTACAGTATCAGATACGTTAAAACTTATTGTTAAATTTCTAAATATATTTTTTTCGTACTTAATGTTAAAATTTCTTTTGCTGTGTAGTTAAATATATTTTTATTAAACTATTATTTATGGTACCTCATGCTGAAGCGGAAGCAGAGTGACATTTCCATAAAAAAATTACAAAGAGCAGCTTTTCATTTTTTCATCTGAAATGTTTTTTGATTATTTTGTAAAGGCACATTGCATTTAAAAAAAAGGTTGTTTAGATACGTTGCATCCAGGTTCAGCCACTCGCTGAGGATTTTATTGTGCAATTCCACAAAATATGTCCCACAGATTTTCAATGGGGTTCAAGTCAAGTGATTTTGCAGGCCAATGGAGATGAAATAGGGTAGGGGACTGTTCTTAAAACCAGTCACGTGTGTGTCCAGACCGATGAACTTTGCTATTGTCATCTTGATAAGAGGGTATACTCATCATGCAGTTTATGTCTGAAAGGCAACACCTGATCATCCAGAATGTTTAAATAAACATGCTGGTTCATGTTAGTGGTCACCATAGTGAGCGGGTCCAATCCATAATATGAAAAATACCCCCAAAATATCACAGACCCACCGGTTTGAACCTGATCTTGCAAACATTAAGGATGAAATGCTTAATTTGCCGTTCGGTACACTTGATGATGTACGTCATTGAAATACAGGCTAAAACATGATTCGTCAGACCACATTACATTACGCCAGTCCTCTACTGTCCAAGTTCTATGATTTCTAGCCCATTGAAGATGCGCAGCTTTATGTGACTGTGAGCAATGGCCTCTTATGAGGTGACCAACTCCAAATGTTCATTGAGTGCAGTTCCCGTCGCAGTGTTCTCTCGCCATCAGGTTGGGATGGACCTTCATTCACTGACTGCAGCAATTCCTGTTGGGTTTGGAAGCAATTTTGATTCACAAGCTGTGAAATGCGTCTCTGGTCCCTCTGTCAGGATCTTTTTCCGACCACAATTCTTATGTGTTTCGTGGCCACGTGTAGTACACCACTGCTTGTAAACATGTTGAACATTCCGCTGCGAAACACCAACAAATCCAGCAGCTTCACGCACTGTATGGCCATGGGCATGGCCAAACACGATTTCCCGTTTTTGTCACACTGTCACATCCTTACATCTACCCATTTTGACGTACACTCTCCGCTTGAAACATCAATGTCTCATTGATCGCTACTGCTCACGTAGAGGCAGTGTGCATGTAGTTGAGCACTGGACTCGTTTGCTGCACCATCTGTACAGGCTTAATTATCCTTCTGTGATTGGATACTAGAATGACTAATATTTTGTCCAGTGAGCTTATAGCACAGATATCATTGTACATTTATAGGATGCAAAATGTTTCGGGGTACAACTGGCCTTCCTTAGGCTTCAAAAAGGACCTCGCTGATCAGTAGCGACGAATAACAATGATGAAGAATGGAGCGGTGAAGGAGAAAGGACCTCTGTACCTTTGCAGAAAAAAAAATTGACTGATGCCGGAACAAAATTTTTTTTAAGTTATGCTCCTTGCCTCCCAGTTTGCCTCACAGATGACACACAAAAAGTATCTGCCTCTTAGCAGGGCAAATACAACAATTCACTTAACCTGTGGCTATTTTGAGAATACGACTGATTCTGCAGTTTTGAAATTTGACAATATGCTTTCCTGACTGTTTCAGCAGCAGTTTTGAACAAAAAGCCAGAAGCTTTCAGGGCTAGTTAACCTCGTGACTACTAGACTATGCTAGTGGCTAATCTTGGCAGACACTCATTTAGTAATCAAGAGTGTCAGTAATTACGTTCACAGGTTAAATAATCTTTCCAATAGTAGAAAATATATACTTCATAATTTTTTAGAATCTTATTAGAATGAAAATTTATCTCCTATATTAATAACATTATTATAATTTTATTATTCAGAAATGTTGTGCCTAAGCGCTATTATCTTAACAATATGGTCCATACATTTTTTGAATTTTATTTTAGGTTGTCTCAAAATGTTACTCCACTTTTATTTAAATGTACTTCAATATATTTAGACTTATATTAGTTTGGTAAATTGATTTTAATGGGAGTAGTCCCTTGATTAACATGTCAGCAAGTACACTTACCTGATTGGAAAGCATATTATTTTAATAAACATTACACTCTATGGAAAACATTTATTCAGTTATCGCCCTTGTTATGCTAGAAAGAATTACGGAGTTACTTCAGGATTTGGGGGGAAGGGGAGAGTTATTTGCTTGAAATTAGATGTCTTAATGGAAATTAGTATATTTTTGCAGCAGCTGCAATAAATGCAGATGGTGTATTATTGTTCAACAGGCAAAGACGACGAAGAAGATAGTGCTGAGGATGGAGTGTTCGGACTGCAAGTATCGCAAGCAGATCCCGCTGAAGCGCTGCAAGCACTTTGAACTGGGTGGAGACAAGAAGAGGAAGGTCAGTAAAAGTGTTTGCAGAGCTTATTTGATAACTACATGCTCTGCCTGTAAACTGTGTCACTTATGGCACTTTAGTCCAGGGCTTCCTGAATCTCTGCACAGGCCTGCCATATGAGAAAAGATGCAGGATACACTTGTAATCTAATAAGGGATAGGGGAAATGGCGCAAATGGAGTTTGTCACTGGGTTCCTTTCACTTCTCTTCACTGTGGCTGCTGGTAAAGGCACACCTCCCCTCTCTTATCCTCCCAGGCGACAATAGAATTCTTTGCTTTCTGAAGGACTGCTCATAAAAGCAATCTTTTTCATTAACGCATAATCAGAGTTTGGGGTTGCGTTCTATTCAAGGTCATTGCACTTTTGGGTAAATATGGTAATATTTACAACAATTTTCACCAACTCTTAACCTTAAAATACCATTTTTCATTTGTGGCTGGAATAGTAATATTACCTGGACTTAAGAATGTTGGTGGCCAAGCTACTACTACACAGGCTAACATTAAGTGGTGCATGTGAATTTCTTGAAAAAATTGAAGTGCACCTTGACAGAATAATTAATAAAACAAGGAACTTAATAAATCCATTTTTCAATTTGTTTACTTTTTTTATATTTTGTAGTTATCATAAAATTAATAATGTTAGTTTTAGTTTGTGGTGTTGAATAGTCCTTAAAATTTACCTAACTATATCAATTTATAATTACTGTATTGGGACCTACACAAAAAAAAACTTGTCTTTTGAAATAAAGGGGAATATTTTGAAATGTGTAACCTCAATTAATTAATTCCCAAACCCATCCAATTGTCCGCTCAATTCGGACATTACAAAACTTACAATTTCAAATTTTGTTGAATTTGTCAAAAACATAAAATCCCTCATGCCCAAATTCTTTAGCACGGTCGTATACTGTGATAACCATTTTTCACGAACGTGAACTTAACTGCCAGTAATCAACTTACAATTTTACGGTCACAGTTCTTTAATAATCTATACTATAGCGCTCAAAAGAAAACCTACTCCAATACGCGCGAAAAGCAAGTAAACAGAACATCACTTCCTATTTTCATTTGTTTTGTACCAATGCGACACTGAAACATTGATTGTAACTTCGTAACAACCAATGGTTAGTAGTTACGTAAATATCGATCATTGGTACATAATTCTATATACCGTATTTACCTGAATGCAAGACGACTATTTTTTCTCCCGGCAACGGTAAAAAATTTCACATTCGTCTTGCATTTGAAAATCTTTATTTTTGATGGTAGTTTGTCCCACATTTTTAGGCTAATACAATGTGAAATTACTTTTATGGGTACAGGCAATAAATAACTATTAACATTATAATCATTTAATGAAAAATACAGTACAATTTAAAGCTTATTTGTACGCAAAAAGATTATAAAAAACCTCTACGGTACTAGTCGCCATGCTTTGTTTATTTGTGCTCACGCCATAGATAAAGTATGCACGAAAGAAGACATGAAACCTAGACTTGGGAGTTGGTAAACCAGGTCATTTCTCATGCTGAATTTTGTAGTACATGATATCTCCACTATGTTGCGAGCGCTGTAACAATTTTAGTAACCCAAAGTGTTGTATACGTTTTAACAATGTTATTCTATGTAAACGATATTGTTTATTTTCGTTTATAAACAAATGTGGTAAATTGCGGGAACCTAAAATAGATAGTGTTGAAAGGCGAGGAACATCAAGTTCTTTTATAAAGAAAGGCTCTCTAACATATCACGATGCAAATTTTAAGCTCATTGTGGTAAAATATGCAGAAGAAAACAACAACAGTGCTGCATCAAGACGTTTTGGCATATCCGAAGCAAACGTGCGACGGTGGCGGTAAAATGTTTATTTATAGCTTGTTATATACTATTTTCTGGTTTATAAAGGTTAAAAAGTTGACCTCGTCTTGCAATCGGGTAAATACGGTATATCGCAAAAGGTAGACATATATCGCCACAAATCTATATACGTTTCGTTACTTTTTCGCGAATTTTTGGCAAATAAGCAAATTTTGCTAAAAAGGTTCTGTTACGGCGAAAATTTCGCGATTTTGCGCATCGTGAAAAACAGGTGACTCTAACTATAGCTTCAAAAATAAAATTTGGAACTTTCATTCACCAAGAGTTGATTCTTTTGATGAAAAACATAGTAAAAAGGGTTTTTTAAGCAAAATGTAATGAACATTTCAAATGCTTCTCAATTGAAGATTCTGGATACATATCATGTGCAACGTGCGCTTCGGCATTCAGAGGCCCGCCGGCTCCTCCCCTTCCCTCGTTCCCCTTAAAGCCCCCTCCCGCACTCCCTTGTGACGTCCGCGTGACGTAGGCGCCTTCTTCCAGGCCTACTGAATGCGACACTAGCGCCATCTGGATTTTTTATATATAGGGGTGTAATTATTTTGCTCGTTCTGTTCTGTTCCGGGAGCGATCGCCGTGAGGGGTGCTTCGGCGTCGCGCCGTGTTACGCATGGCTACGAGGTGTTCTCTGGTCGGTGTCTTACATTTTTTTTTTGATAATTATGTAATTTTCCTTCTGCGTCATGTTTGGCCTGCCTTCTTTTTTGGCCTCATAAAGTAATGTTTGCTGGACACCGAATTTGTTTCGTAATTCCTGGTTTGCATTGCCATTGTGTTTCACCTTGTGCATTTCTTTGAATTAGTTTTTTGCTTTCGACCCATTTTCCGTCGGGGCGTTTGTCGTTTTTCTTCGCCGCACCTCTCACGTCCGGACAGACAGCATTCTACCTGCTATTACCATGATTTAAATAACGTTAGCACATAACATTTGTATATTGGCTATTTGTATTGCTCATCAGTACCTGTTTACGTAATTCTTTCTTTCGTAATTCTTGTTATATGTTGCCCCTCTATATTCATATGGGGCTTGATTTAAAGAATAATAAAATTGTGTATTTTTGTATTTCTGATATTTACGCTTATTTCTTTAGGGGTTACACAACACGTCTGGCACTCTGCCTGTCCCTTTACAAGGGCCATAGTTTTTTTTTATGTTTCTTATTGTTAACGTCATTGAGGTAAAGTGAGGTGGATTTCCCCTTCCCCTTCACGATACTTCAAATTCTGCACAACTCTGCTTGGAAGTGTGCTGGGCCCATAACCCAAAGGTCCGTGGATCATAACCACGCTCTGCTACCAAAAAAAAAAATGTAAGACACCGACCAGAGAACACCTCGTAGCCATGCGTAACACGGCGTGACGCCGAAGCACCCCTCACTGCGATCGCTCCTGGAACAGAACAGAACGAGCAAAATAATTACACCCCTATATATAAAAAATCCAGATGGCGCTAGTGTCGCATTCAGTAGGCCTGGAAGGAGGCGCCTACGTCACGCGGACGTCACAAGGGAGTGCGGGAGGGGGCTTTAAGGGGAACGAGGGAAGGGGAGGAGCCGGCGGGCCTCTGAATGCCGAAGCGCACGTTGCACACGAATGAGAATATTGAACGAAAAACTGTTTCCATAGAGATTGGTTTTGGTACCACTTTCAGTCTCAAAAAGGTGAAGGAGCTTGACTCCCTGAAATATAAGACTGACTGCAGGAAATTTCTGTGACTTTATTTGCCAAACTTGAAAAGAGTCCTCTGAGAAAGAGAATTGTGTTGGGCTCAACTTGCTTGTCTTCTTCAGTAATGGTTAGACACTCGGTTAGAGCTCTTAGAGCTAAGGTTGCCATTCAGGAACTTATCTCACACAAAGTTTTGTGAACATCCTGAGGTGTTGAAAGCTGCAAAATCTTTAAATTGGAAAAAGAAAGCCTTGACTAGTTAATTTTTAATTTGATCATCTCAATGATGCAAGATGCACATTAACAGCAGTAGAGAGAAGTTTCTCTTTCAACAAAAATTTTTTCTAGGTGAGTATTTTAATTTTAGACTAATGTGTTTTGGACTATAGTGAGAGTACTACTTACAACTCAGATTGAGTAATATTGCAGTACCAAAAATACATTTTACTCAAATATTTTGTGTATTGGTTCATTTGGTTTCTCAGAGGGTGTTTCTTCTTTCGCTCATCAAATAACAAAAAAAAATTATTTTGGAATTTTGCATTGCTCCGGCAAGGAAGGAAGACCTAAGAATGAAAAAGAATGAACAGGATGAGGTGTTAAATGCAAGAAAAAGAGCAGCACACATAATCAAGTTACTTGAAATTTAAAAGGGAAAATTGCTTGAAAAGAAAAAAGAATTATTAGTAATAGAGATGGGATTGAAAAAAGTCAGAGACAAGTGTATAAACTGTTTTTAGTGCCAGTAATTAACCTAATGTAAAATATTTAAGACAATATTTAAAATATTTAAATTTTTTGTGTACCCTATTAAAAAAGCTTATTGCATAATACAGTAAAACCTCTTACAACAAACTCCTTTATAACGAAATCCTCATTATAACGAATCAGTTGTTTGGTCCCACCAAAACGCCATATAACCCTATGTATTTGTACCTCAAAATAACAAAGTATTTTTTCATATTCCCACCAAAAACCCCCGCTACAGCGAAAGCACAATTAAACATTTTCAAAAAAATTCCTTAGAATTTTCATATTTATACCATTTGCTTCGTTAATATTACGTTTTGGTAAACAAACACAAATATTCCAGCATCTTATAATATTAATTGGCTGACTTTGACCATAAAACTATTGACGTACTGAAACGCACTTCGAAGCTAACACATTGCACCAGCACTAGCGGGAAAAAAAATTCACATTGATTAATCGATGTTCCGATCTTCGCCAAGAAAATTTGTCACAAATTCCACCTACAAAAGTTACATCTGTTTCTGTGGAAATACGCATTTGTTCGTTTGTTGTCATGAATGCCGATATTTATTTTAGATTCTGTGGAAGTTTTACTTATCTAAAATTTGCAGGAGTCTAAGAGTTGTTTTCAATTATGGTGAAATAAATTCTACTTAGAGTATTTTATTGTTTGGAGGTTAGCTTTGATGAATTACTTTTGTTTACATACAAATTAGGTTATGGATGCACAAAACCATGTGCGATGATTAGGACACATTTTAACTTCTTTCGGTGCTATAATTTTTTGTTTACAATAATGGATTTATAAAAAGAAGGCAATATATTTAGCATATTTTGTTGTTTGGAGGTTAGCTTTGATGAATTACTTTTGATTACATGCAAATTAGGTTATGGATGGACAAAACCATATGCGATGATTACGACAAATTTTATCTTCTTTCGGTGCTATAATTATTTTTTGTTTACAATAATGGATTAAAAAAAAGAATGCAATATATTTTACCACAAAATTAAAAATTCTGTAGCCTATGGTGTTGGTTAGGGAGGCAAAAAAGTTTGTCTTATTAAAAAATTTTTTACAGGCTTGCATAGTTGTCACTTTAATACAAAATAAAGTATTTCTCCATTTCATTTAACGGTCAAAGTTTTTGCTTGGATTTACTTACCTTACTCTGCAAGCGGCCCTTAGCATCATGCATTCAATTCTTTTTAATTTATTTTTTTGTATACATATCACTTGTAGTTTTGAATTCACCTCGTTATAAAGAAACCTCACTATAACAAACACACCCGAAATCAGTCCCTTCAAGTTTGTTATACTGAGGTTTTACTGTACTTAAAAATTTCAGGTCATAACAATTTTTTTAAATGTCCCCAAAAGTCACTGATTTTTCCTGTTGGAACCTGGTAGACACCCTGTAACTGTGAATGTATACTTTGTTGATAAACATGTATCAAATATTTCTTATAGTTTCAAGTATCTAACCTTCATCCAGTGACCTGCAAAAATACCTCATGAGAATAACATTAAACCTAAAACACATCTCTTAATTGTGTGATGAGAGTGAAATATTTTATACTTAGTTGTGTTTAGACAACATTTTGTGCAGGAAATTACACCTTATCGTTATGACGGAGCAAAATAAGATATGTAGTCGGCCTGCAGATTTAGGATTTTGCGGTTCCTTTTTCATTTATGACTTGTCAATGCTCTGGTTTCGATTCCGGGTATTTTTTATACGGTTTCTGTATCCTCACGAAGCAATATTTTTATCATGTGAAGAAGGTAAACAAGCTCATTCTTTCAGTTTGACCAATGTCGTGCAATGAAATAACTCGCAAATAATGTATGTCATAGAGTATAGTTTACAATGAATTTGGGGGAAGATGGGAACCGAAAGACTTATCTTAGTTTCAACAATTTTTAGGCCATAATTTTGTCAGTTAATATTTTACTTCGTAAAAGCATCGTACAGTATACATTTTTAAATAAAATTCCTGGAGTTTATGGTGCCTAGTTGTACCAAGTTTTTTCCGTGTGGTCTCTTTAACTAAGAAGAAATTTCAGATGATAAAACAAACTGTTATGGCATGGTGTCTTTCAATTCCTTTCATATAGTGATGGTACTGTTTTTAGCTAGTGGAATGTTAACGATTTATGGCCTTTTAACGTTTAAGGCCAATTACAAGATAAACCAAGCATGCAAGTGATCATATTGCTTTTTCAAACATAGTACGTTTAAACTGTAGAGTATACACCAACAAATTACATTTGATTTGTAAAAAAATATATGAATGAGTCTTAAAAATGCTGAACCAGAAAATTAGTTTTGCCATCAATGATGCCAGAAACAATTTGCCTTCATGTTCCAAGGTTTCAGGGTAGCTAAAAAAATAAATAAAATTCAGTTTCACGCTAATTCAAAGAGAGTATGCCTCTAAGCTGTGTTTTTAATAACCAAATAAAAGGTTCTTTATGTAAAACGGAACCTGAACCGAACTGACCATTAAAACGAGAATCGATCAGCCCTATGCAAAACAACAGATTTTTCTTTTAGATTTGATGTAATTTTTTTAAATTGAATCTTGATGTGTTACTACTTGCAAGATTTAACAGTAGCTTGTAGACTCAGGTAAATAGAAACGACAAAAATCTTTGCACTTAAATCAAATGGAGTAATGTTTTCTTTTGCTTCAAATCATAACTGCAAACTGGCTTTAACACTCAGTTAACGCAAGAAATTATGCATAAAGTAGTAGTGTGCAACTATACCATGTGGAATTATTTATTTGTCATCTTTTTTCTTTAAAAAACAAAATGGTCTAAATAAGGCACTCATCTGCAATTTAAAACCACATCAAAGGCCCTGTTACACTGTAATTTTTTGTCTCCAACTATATTTGACAACATACAAACTTTGAGAGGTCCTGTATTGATCGTAATACAGGTCAAGGTATTACATATTAATTGCTCACAAGAACTTAATACTCATCTGGGATTATGCATAAACAAAAACCTGAGTAGACTTAAACTTAAAGACTACCCATACAGCATTAACTAAAATTCATATGATGTTACTATATGTCAAGTAACCTATATTTAGTATTTAAAATATTGCATTAGAATCAATCTTCTTAATGCAAATTATTTACCTACTATTAAAGAACAGGAAATACAAGTTTAAACAGTATATTGGTTGCAAGATTAACAATATAAATATAAAATAGTATTGTGAATGAATCAGTGTGTGTGCTATTACTTCAGCTGCCTACAAGTTTGAAAGAAGCAAGTTGAAGCTTAAGTTTTTTATAATTTAGTACCAAAATGGAATGCACTCAGTGTATATTAATTTTTTATGTAGGTGCTTCAGAAATGTTTCTGTCCTAAAACAAAATGTAATGGTAACCGAAGTTTGTTTTTCTCTTGTTTCAGGGCCAGATGATCCAGTTCTAAACCATGGTGTTTGATTCACTCTGGACATTTACTTTATTTTTTACATTAACATGTGTAAATAAAAGTTGTGGAAAACCCTGAAGGAAGTATCAATTTGAGAATAAAGAGAACATTTCAAAATGTTGGTAATTGTTACCTTAGTAGCTTCAAAATTGTAGATGCAAGGTAGTACACATTTATACATACATTAGGGTCTCAATTAACCAAGTTAATGTGGACTGCAGCACCCTCGGATTAGAAAAATCTTGAGTAATAGGGATGTGATAAGTGGGGACAAGATGATAGAGTGAATTGCTTTAAAATGGAAACAACACTGAAAAGCATGTCAAAACATCGCAAACACGTAGATGCAAGTTATATCATGAAATTAAGTTGCATTTAACCAAAACTTAATTTGAATCATAAAAAAAAAAAATAATTTTTTAATGTTGGAAGTTCAAGGAATGCTATTTCCTGACAAAATTTGTACTAAAGTGCACGGATCAGAAAAATTATTTAATTTTGTTGTGCATCACTTATTGAATCAATTAAATCATTAATGCTCACTAATTTATTTTTATTGGTATGAATATATTTTTTTAGAGCAATTTATTAAAATTATTTTACCGTAAAAATGCAGCATATAAATTTTATCCTATTTTGGTGGAGTAAGTATACAAAACAGATTTATAAAAATAAAAACAACACAGAAATTCTCTAGTTTTAAAAATAAAATTGGACTCAAAATAAAACCATGAAATCTTGTATCTAGCAATAAGAACATCTTGTTTTTCAGTTTAGATATATTCTTTGGAGTGATTTTTTTTCTTGTGGTTTTTTCTTCAGAGTAGATGCTTTCATGTCACTCCATGATTTTCCCAACCAGTAAAAAATGGTATTTTGGAAGTTAATTTTCTTTAGGTTTTCCAACAAGTTAGATCATTATCTAGGTCTTCAAGAAAATGTTTCAAGTCTATGTTGTCAATGGTGCGTGGGATCTGGATAATACGGAACCTTGGTTAAACTCACGCCAATTATGCTGCCGTTACTTAAATTTAACTTGTTGATATTTTATTGTTGGAAAAATTTTCTTTCATGCTGTAAGAAAGATAATTTTTTAGTTAATGTTGAACGTTACTTTTTTCTTTTGCCAAACATAACACAATATATTGTTAATACAAAACTGTGATTTCATAATGGATAGTGAATTTTTATAAAACATATATCAACTTTTATTTAGCTAAACTTTTTTTTATTAAATTTCAAAGAATTAATCACTGTGTACTGCCCCTCGAAGTAACACTGTTTGAATTATGCTGATTTAAAGTAACTACGCCAATGAAAAGGGCATAATTTGAAGTAATGTAGTCAGAGATTCGAAGTTGCACACACAATGGTCACAGAACTTGTATAACAATTAGGTGAATAAATATGATAAATAATAGGGCTGGGCAATTCCACAGATTTCATTTCGATTCGATTCCGATTCAAATTACTGTAAAAAATTGAAATTTCGATTTCAATTCGATTCTTTAATTCTAGAGCAAATGCATAAGGTAAACAAGTGTAAAAAAATTTCTACCAATGTAGGCAAACATTCTTAGAATCATTACTTCGTGAAGTCCACATGTCTGTGGTTAAAGCTATGGAATTTATTCCGCTGTCAATGTCTGTTGCCAGTTTTGTTTTTATTCTTTCAAGATGATGATCATAAAGATCTGGAATTACACGCCTTGCAAATGTTCTACGGTCAGGCATGCTATATTTTGGTTCAACCAGTGACATGAGGTCTCTAAAACCTGTATCTTGGACCATGCTGAATGGTTGAATATCTGTTGCCAACATTTTGCCTATTGCACTGGTAATGGAAACTGCTCTGGGATGATCGTTTGGATATTTTTCTAACCTAGAAAATGCAGTTTGCTGGACAATTTTCTGTTTGGGTACAGATGAAGATGGAAGTACCACAGATTTCATTTGAGATTGCAATTTTAAAAATTCGGAATATACGTCAGTGTGTTTTGCGAGATGTTTAGCCATGCTGGTTGTGCTCCCATGAACTTGTTTAAGTTTGTTGCCACATGTTTTGCATTTTGAATGCGTTTCTGACACTTTTTCGTAAAATTTCCAAACCGCACTTCAACCTTTAAATGCACCTTTCACGTTTTCACTCATTTCTACAATCAGCACAAAGATTGTTTTCACACTAGAAACTCAACACGGTATTGGACGTGAGGACGTGACAAAATAAAATAAGCATGATGGATCATTTCTCATTTCCACAGTACTAACGCTCTTGCATTTTCCATTAATGTCGTCGGCATCTGTGATACTGCAGTGAAGGCATATATGTTAAGACAAAGAAAAAGAACACAACTACCACATGTGTAGCTATCAAATTTCCTCACTTAAAAAAAACGTATAAATGCGGAACCCAGAACAAAAACAAAGTGGTTATCACAGATATAGTGCAACAACTGCACAGCTTCGATGGAAGAATCAGACTTTTTTATGTCCAAGCCGTGGTACTGAATTCTGCCACCATTAGCGCTCAAGTTGCAGACAATTCGGCAGCCATTTTGTGGAAGAGTTGCGTGCACGTCGGTATATCTATGAAGCTAAGGTAGCGTTTATTTACCGCTTTTGGTGATTGAGGTTATATTCACAGCCCAGAAATGAAACTTATTGGACGATTGGTTCGTGGACTTTCCAATTGCATAATTAATGTGTTCTCGGCCGTTTGTAATAAAGATTTTTTTTCCCATTTTGAACAAAATGAGTGTTGTTATTTAGAGGATTGGAGGTAAATATTGCTTATGAATCATGAGTGTTTGGCAGAACCAAAGTTCGTAGATATGAAGAACGTCGCTAAATGGAATATTTGTTGAGGATTTACGTACATACAAAGTTTATGTGCAATTTAACGGAATGTGTGGAAATTGTCACCATGCAAATGACCTAGACAAAGTTCGAATTTTTCGAATCTTAATTTTAAAGAAGAAACAATTTCGATTATTTATGGAATCGAATCAAAATCGTAATTTTCGATTAATCGCCCAGCCCTAATAAATAATGAATAGCTATTATATAGATTTCTTTATTGCCTATTTATTGTTAGCACAAATACGCAGAAATATTCCCAATGCACATATATTCAATCAACGTTTATATTACACCGTCCCCAAGTCAGCATTCAGCAACAGTTCTGGTAGAAAGGCCAGAAGAATTGATAGCAAGTGTACCTCATGCCTACTTTATTTGGTTAAATGATTTGAGTGTAGTGTTGCAAACATATCCATTTAGCAAACAACATTTTTGGGAATTCATGTGCAGGATAAAAAAATCTTATTAATAGAGAGTATAAATTAAATGCTTATTTAATCATATTCAACATTGCAACAGATTTTCTGTAGTAATAATTAAATTATTTAGTTTCAGAATTGTTGTTAAGCCTACTTGGCATTAAAATGTTGTTATGCTCAAGGCCTATTATGACTAAAGTGTACCTCATGTCTTTTTACTTTGTTTTAGGGTGTTTATTCTCAAAAGGCCTATTAAATGTTTGTTTTAATATTCCTTACATGTATTAAGACTAAACGTTTGAGAACATTACCCTCTTTTATCGCATATTCGTCGCACCCATATTTTAGGGCATCAAAATTTGGATAAAAAAAACTTGTGTAAACATTGCATGATGCTTTTGGTCCTGCTATTAGATTCCGAACGCTTTGTGTATAAAACTTAGTATTTTGTAGAAATATAATATTTACTCGGACATTACCACTTATTTAATTAACGGAAATACAAAGTTGTCTGATGTGTAAATTTTCTTTTAAAGACAGTTTTTAAACCTTATAACATTTATCTATTCGTCTGTCGCCACGGTGTACCGCTTAAAAATATGTAGCCAGCACTAGTTGGCATCATTCATGTTTGGTTATGTTGCTTGCCGTATAGAGTGTGCGCACGTAGTCGTATATCAATATCTCGCCAATACATGCAACGTGCGTGCTCTGTCTACTGCCGAGTTAACTACATTTGATAGCCCCCGCACTCTTTCGTGATGTGTACGACGATAGTTATGCGTTCGTTCAGGCTCGCATTTGGGTCACAGAATTTGTTTTTCTCTTTAAAGTTGAAGATAGGTTATTAATTTAAATAGTTCAGCGTGCTCTTGTACACTCCACTTTTTTAATTAAATGTATTTTCCATGAATGGTTTTGTGAACAACTAAAACACAAAATAAAAAACAAAATAAGGAAATGGAATCCATGAAATGGTAAAAATTATGCAAGTACACATGATAATCACCCTTAAAAAATATCTTACAAATTTATTAAAACACAAATGAACAGTAATTAAATTTTTATTGACAAAATTATTCAAAGCACTAGTATGTCATGAATAAATTTCATAGTATAACAAACAAGAACAAACAGTATACAGCTATATCATGCCAATTGGGGATGAAATAAGCTTCTCCAGCTATGGAAGGCTCCACCATCAGTCGCTGAAGCTACTGTTGAAGCTGTGGGTTGTGCCAGGCTCAGAATCAGAGTCTTCTTTGGGCTCCTGCGTGATGGGGATGCTGTCTGGAACCTCTGCATCAGGATTGCTGTAGAACACAAACATGGCTTTCAGTCTTGCTTACAGGTGAAACCACAGACCAAGGTAGCCCATCTAATTAATAAACTTAAGTTCAACATTGTATTTAAAAAAAAAAAGCCTGCCTAGGATGATTATGGTCATTGAGGGTACTACTTTACAAAAGCATTAAAAAATATATACTGAACCATAATTATATATTATTACTCCACATTAACAAATTACTGAAAAGTATTGATATCTATAAAGACACTTGTAGATTATGGCATCTTCAAAGAAAACAAGATATTTTAGAACTAGTGTTGACTTTCAACACAATTCAGTGCTAGTACAGTAAATTTCCTTTATTAAGTACTTGAGACCAGAATATTACTCACTACTTAATGGAGGTCTGCTTTATATTGGGTTCATCCAGAAGAAATGTTACAATTTCAACAACCTAATGGTTTTTTTATTGTAGGCCTAATTACTACATTATTATTATTATTACTAGTAGTGAACTAATGACAAAATTAAAAAAGTTATAAATTTCAAGACTAAACAGCACAATTAAAAAAAAATTGAAATCCTGCATGACTTTTTGTTACAGTTGAATTAGACATGCCAAATGCACTGACATGCAATGTAACAGTACCAGTCCGTGAGAAATAATTGGCAGAATTTGCATTTTGTGTGTACTTTTTCCCTAATAGCTGGACATATTTAAATTGAAACCCAATTATAAAATAATGTTCAATTATACAACATGTAACGCCCCTCGTACCTCAAAATAAAATTATTTTATTTTAATAAAAAGTCCTTGGAAACTGCTGGGCAAAATACAAAGAAAATTAAAGTTAATTACCAGAGGGGGCACGAGGCGGTGCACAAGACAAAATTTACACTCCCTACACACTAGTAACTTGTGGAGTTCGTGGATCGATAAAATGAAGAAGGTATTTGATAAATAAATACACTACATCGATAGCTTGGTCTATAGGTTTTCCCGGTTTATTATTAAGAGATTTTGTTTTCACATTATTTCAATATGACAATAAAGATCTTAGTAAGTAACAAAGTTAAGGGGGCACCCCGGGATTATTTAAAACAATACATATTACACCTTAACAAATAAATGATTACATAAACAAAAATTTAAAAAATTGCACCAAAATTTGATTCTCCCAACGATTACATATACATGAGTTTCCTTGATTTTACATGTCCCTGAAGATTACTTTCTTAAAGCCCTGCTCGCTGGTATCTTGTTAATGAATTTAGTTGATTCGATGCAAGTGGAATATATATATATATAGCTTATATCACCTGGGTCTTCCCAGGGTGACGTCGGACCGAGAGGAAAACTCTTCTAACGGGGGAAATCAGCAGCAGGTCCCAAAGATCATGCTGGGAGCAATTTCTCTCCCCGGTAATTTTGACCCTGTCTGAAACTCAGCCTAAATTCAAAACGAATTAGACCTGCGTCCAGACAGTCATACACAGTTGGCGCGAAAAGCCAACAACGGGAATTTGGGGAGAAGAAAAAAAAGATTACTCACCAAACAGGGTGTGGAAACAGGGCTCGCGAGGTGTCTCGCGCCGACATCAGCATGGCGCGTACCGAGAATTCGCTGATGGGCGAAGAAACCCAGATTTAAAGAATTAAATATAAATAAAAAAAATTTAACTACGCATGACTTTTTCTAAAAACTACCTTTGCCTGGCTACTGTACAAATGGGATCACATCCCTTAAGCAACTGACTACATCTTTTATGCAACCGAAAATTGCCGTTCCTGTGAAAATCCTCTTAGCGCAGAGGACGCAGAGAAGACGTGGTTAGTAGCCGAGGTCAGAGGACTGAGTGCCCGCTATGGCAGACACAGCTCCTAATTAAATTGGGGCGCTAAAGCCCTAGGGAGGAGGGGGAAGGTTCGGCTCATGGCCGAAAACATGCGGAGGTGTCCGAGGCGGGCGTGACAAGAACACGACATGCGCACTCTCTACCGCCCAGAACAGAAGGCAACAAACAATCGACTTCTACAGGCCGCGAGAAGAAAGCATAGTGCCATATGGCACCGCGGCGCTGCTCTCTAGCGGCATAAAGGGGAACTAACTGAGGCGGTGAGCTGACTTGCCACCAGGTGTCATGAGGGTGAGCTCTGCACGCTGGCGACTAGGCCCGCGGTTACTTTTTCCTCCGCTAGATGTCGGGGACGTCTCTGTCGGACCAGGGAGAAGGACCTTGAATTAGGCCATCGTCCCGTCAGGTCACTGCTCCTAGCTTGATTTCTCAGAACTAATGTGAGGTGGAGAGAGAGGAAGGGGGGGGGACAGAAAACGCCACTAGCTTGAGAACGTTGGTCCACTGGAGACTGCTTCGTGACGAGACTTGCTATTCTCAGCAGCCCTCTAAGAAGAAGCAGCTTGCAGCCCACGAGCTGCTCTATGCAATTTTGGTCATGAAGAGAAATAATATTACAAACTCGGGACGTGACTGCAGGCGAGAGAAATTTCAACCGGGCTGACCATGTCCACATTAGACAGCAAAATATCAGATTGGCCCCCTGGGAAGGGGCTTCGGTCCACTGGCACAAAGTTTAAATACGTGGCGTACACCGGCCTAACAAAAGTAAATTACCCCCTTAACAACCAGATAAATTAAAAAAATAAGAAATCCCACAAAATTTTAAAATTATAGAAAAATTAAAAAAAGGTGACGAAATGCCTAATTTCCGGCACAAACATACAGTACCTACTTTTTTTTCATATAGTCAAGAACGTTTGTTTGAACTTTCCTTTGAGAAATGTCTTTCATAACTACACACACTATTTTCCTAAATAGTTCCATATTTGCCTCTGGAACATCTGATGTCAGAAATACCCTGTGCAGAACATCCAGTGCATTCGTAGCCTCTTGTTTACTAGGACGTTTTTCTTCAGATTCTGCTTCTTCCTCTTGCTGATCTTCATGATTAGAAGTAGAACTGTCATCCTCATTTTCTTGGCAAGTTACTAAAGCATTGTCAACATCAACAAAATCATTGAATGTTGTTGCCTCTACTATAAGACTTTGCGAGACTTGAGACCACTCAGGAACATCATCTTGGCCCTGGTCATTAAGTTCCAAAGTCACATCTGTAGAAGTGTCTCCCTTGAACCCTGCCCTCTTGAAACATTTCACTATGGAAAGAGGTGGGATATTGTCCCATACCAGGCATAGTTTTTGTATGGCATTTAAAATATTCCACAAGAACAAAACTTCCATTTGTTATTGCAACTTTTGAGATGGAACCCACCGGTTCCACATCATCATAATCAGATGAGTTATCTTCACTGTCATAAATAAGGTTATAAACCGGAACTCTGTGATTTTTTTCAGAGTTTGAAGGAAAACTAGAACTTGACTGTGAAATTTTGTTTGTTAGGGCATAGGTCTTCAAGCATTTCTTTTCCCAAATGATGCAATGTGCTTTCATAATTCCTGGAACAGTGTCAGCCTCCTCAAATATGCTTTTCACGTCCAGTTGCTTATTCAGAGAATCAATTTTGTCAACAGACATGTGCAATACAGTGACATTACTGACTTGCTTCGCTAAGCTGCAAAAATCAGAAGCATTATAATTCAACACTGCCTGTCGAACTTGCCTCTTAACAGATCCTCCAATACCATCTACCGGTCCCTTACCATATGATGTTGCAAAATAATTCCACATGATTTTCTTCTTGTGTCTCTTTTCAAGAGGCTTCAAGCTGGCAGCAATAAATTTATTCCAATAAATTTATACCAATTATAGTCTCTCTATTCTCTTCGCAAAACAAAGCATGAGTTTCACGAATTGATGAGAAAAGGTGTCGAGTTTGGAGCTTTTGTTTAGAACCATCACTATGCTTTACTGTTGTTACATCTTTCAGACCAGGGGCTAGTCTACTAATGTCA
Source organism: Bacillus rossius redtenbacheri (assembly GCF_032445375.1). Classification (NCBI taxonomy): domain Eukaryota; kingdom Metazoa; phylum Arthropoda; class Insecta; order Phasmatodea; family Bacillidae; genus Bacillus; species Bacillus rossius. The sequence goes on from NC_086332.1 coordinate 88,716,140, forward strand.
TCACGTTCATAAAACTCAATGACTTTATTAATAGTCTCTGAACTTAAAGCCAATGAATTTGTGTGCTTAGTTTGATTAATATCGTTGATGCCTGGGATGGATTCAAATAATTTTTTTACTACATATGTTTTCTTACGTGGTGATTTTGTTAGTGCCATTTTAGCACGTTTAATGGCTTTTCCCGATGAACATGCACTCTTATACATGACACATGGAGAAGCTTGACTTCTCTGTCTTTCTTTCTTTAAGCATCTATGTCTAGCTACTCTCTCTCTTGTTTTCCTTCTTTCTCCCAATCTTTTAGCCTCTTGTCTTCTTTTTTTGAGCTTTGAAAGCTGTTGTTTTTCCTTGTCTCTGACTTTCTTCATTTGTTCTCTCTGCTTCTCTTTGTATTCTTCATACTTCCCCTCTTCTTTTAATTTATGTCGCCGCCTTCTGATCTTTTCTGCTGCACTTAACGCCATGTCTCTGTAAAAAATAATTCTGTAACATAAAATTATGTTTTCAGAATAAATTTGCAACCTACATTAAGCCTACCACAAATCTATATACTTTATTAACGAACAAGACCCTATTAACCTTTATTAATGAATCTATGATGCCCATCTTGGCTTTGACATAGAGATGCCAACCCCCAGGTGAGACAATCAGTAATCACAATTTTTTTTACACATGCGTAAATCAGGCGCGACAAAAATTTATGAACACTGAACATTATGAACCTACTGATAGTGAGTATAATCCAATGTTAAAGATAAATCTCATATTGGATGTTACACTTGACGTCGGCCCAAAGGCCTCCTTAACTCTTACAGGCCTATATGTCACGCCAATGCCTTCTCCTGCCGAGTGTTGCTTCGTGGAAGTGTTTCTACTCGCCGAGGGTGCAGTGTAGACTTGTGTTTCCTTTTGTATGTACTTATTTTGTATTGTATTTCATTTCAGATTAATTTGTTTTTATAGTTCATATTTCATTTATTTTATTGGTATTATTCACCGGGCGCCTAGGCCGTGGTTCTCCGCCTGTGGCCAATCCGCGCGTTCCGCGGGCTCGCGGAGGGGGGGAGTCAAGGTCGCGGCACGTGGGAGGGGAGTCGCTTGCGCGGCACGTGGGAGAGCAGTCGCGCTCGAGAGACGCAGGGAGGTGGACGCAGGGAGACGTCGCTCCACAGCTAGGCCTTTTTAGTCGCGATTACAGTACAGGTTGGACGCCCCTTGCAGTGTGCGGGAAAATTAAAGTGCGCGGAACCGGGCATCGCCCTTATTGAGATTGCCACAGGCGGGACCGCGGTAGCCCCATGTAAAGGGTATGTTTTATCGTGCATAAAACCATAAAAACTTCATTTGGACTTTATTTCCTGAAGTCATCCTGGGCGGGCTAGATCCCTTAGGCCACGAGGCACGAACCCTAATCTACCGCCCCTGAGCAGCCGGAGACGCGCCACTAATAACAGGGACTAGCCGCGGCCGTGTCACACTATATAAAAACATTTTTTGGTAGTTTATACATGATAGTTTTTTCAGTAAACAAAGGTAGGTAGCTTACCCCATATTACTGTCCTTCATCAGACAGGGACAACTTTGTGGCACGTTTTGCTGCAGCCAACTCTTCTTTGCTAAACTTGTTTTGGTGACATATGGTGTTGTGAGTAAATGACTTCACTTTCTGCACAAGCAGTGCATTTAGTGTTTCTGTAGATAAATTGGGTCTAAATAGTGTTTGGTTCTTTCGTACTATGCTGAAAATTCTTTCAGTTGGTGCATTGCTATGAGGAACTAAAAGAATAGTTAACATTAATTTGCTGAGTTCTCCAAATTTGTACAGCCCACTTTCATCTTGCAATCTGGAAATGTTGTGCCATGCTACATCGATACTAGGAGCAGCAAGAACTTCTTCACCAAAATCAGAGAACTGGTAAGCAGCAAATTCAGTTTCCAATTGGCCAATATTAACAGGCAAGTTTTTGAACAAAGTAACTATGTACTGAACAGAAGAAAATGAAACTTTTCTTCTCAAACGAACATCCAATACCTCAGCATGCTTCAGAAACTCATTGTAAATGGGCATTTTCTTGAGAATGTAGTCACAGCCTGCTTTGTAAAATTCCCTAACATTGGAATAAAACTGACTTATCTGTAAAGCTGTAAGATTTTTCCCTTGGATGTAGGCTCTAGTGCTAGCACCAATCACTAGGTCAGGATCATCTTTCTGATTTTTTCTTCTTTGAAAGTCAACATCAAAAATAGATGCATTATCAGTACTATCTTTGAGTGCTGTAGGCTTAACAAATCTTACTAGTAAATCTGTGTAAAGAGCAACAAGTTTCCTCTGTAGAGCATGTATTTGGGGAGCTTCTTGTAGAAGAAAAACATTGGTAGAAACAAAAAGTGGAAGAGTGTTACTGAAAAAGAGACAGTACAGTTTACATAAAGGATTTTCAATCTGAGACTTTATGTCGAGAAACTGTGAATTGGAAACATCAGCATTGTCACCAGAGAAGAAATGTTCCAAAGCTTCAAATTGTTCGATCATCCTGTTAACAGAATCCAACAGAGACAACCATCGAGTGCTCACATGTTTCAAAATTTTGTGGGGTTTGGTGCCACAAACAGCTTGACACAACTTTAGACAGTTCTTACGTTTCGAGCTCTTTTGAAGAAAATAATACAACTGTATTTAAATCCCTGAATTGTCTAGAGGCTTTTTGTGCAGCTATATGAAGAAGATGACAAGAACATCCTTGCAGAAGTACAGAAGGTTGAACTTCTCTAATGAAAGCTATAACTCCTTTTAAATTGCCCACCATTGTGTTTGCATTATCACATGCGAAGGAGACACAATTTTTCCAAGGTATAGACTTCTGAGTCAGTTCCTTATTCAATATATCGAAGATTCCTTTCCCTGTACTATCAGTGGATTCCAGCAAAGACAATAGCGAGGTGCATATTCGGCCTTGACAACTATTATAGTATGACACAACAACTGGATACAATTTTACAGAGCTCATATTGTAATCTGAACTACCGTCTGTTGCCAAACCAAACGGCCCATTTTGTAACTGCTGTACAATATGCTTTGTTGTGGAATCAGCCATGCATTTAACTAGAGCAGTAGCTTTAGTCCTTCCACATGCAAATTTTTTTGCAATGGCAGAATCGGGAAACATTGCTCGAAACAAAGAATTCGCATGGTCCGCGCATGCAATTGGAATGTTGTGTTCTATCAGAAATGACGAGAATAAAAGCTCGGCATTTGTAACGGAAGTGTCGTCTTTGTTTGCAAAATATGATGTTACCGGCTTCGATGTACATTTTATTTTCATGTTGTCCTGATGCTTAGTAGAATTCACGTGCCGCCTACAGTCGTCTCTACCTCCATGAGCAACTGAAAAGTCGCAATCGCACACAGAACACCACACGTGATTTTCAGACCGTTTGGACACACGCAAACATGGCCACTCTTCAGTGTAGCTTTGTCTATATTTCTGAAGAACTTTTTGCCGCTTTGAAAACATGGTGAGAACATTTATCACAAAAAATGTTGACTTAACACATACTATTATACACACACTATACGGTCGCAACACGTAACACATTAAAATTACAAAAAATTAACAGCACAACACGCCGAGACGCAAGTTCTCACAACTGAATGGCGCACACGCTGAAGTCGATTCGATATATCGCCATGTGACAGCCACAGCCAAGTCAGAGTCGATAACATATATCGACTGTCTCGTCTCTTCTTTTAAGGCATTTTCCGTAGAAATTTTGTCACGTCCGTAACCCCGTAATTATGGTTAAAATCAGTAATAATTACGGAATATCCGTAACAGTTGGCATATCTATTGACATATGCTTCTACCGGTCCTGTAATAAATTATTGGAAGGAAACTGTATAGCCAGCAAATGGGTCATGATATTAAAAACATCATTATAGGCCTAGGTAAATGGTAACTCACGTTACACAAATGTAAGACTGAAATATTAATTTGGAGGTTATGTAAAAAAATTATTTCAGTCTTGGGGTTACTTGGAACAAATATCTTGCAGTAATTCTGAAAGTTCTTTTTATGTCATATAAATATTTATCATTTTAAAATTAAAAATGTTTGTTTTTGGTAACTCACGTTACATTGCACGACCTGATATTGATCAAGCATTAAGAATATATACTAAATTCAAATAAATCAAAATGAAATATTTATTTACACTTACATTTTATCCTAGTTATTTTCTTGTTACAACCAGTTATCTTCCATCTTTCATAAAAGTAAACATAAATTCAATTACAGATCAGGTTAATGTATGTTAGTATCAATTCAACAGTACTGTGTACTCACAATCAGCTGTTAATAATACAAGTAAACATTTTTCCCACCGAAAATATCAAGGCAGCCAACATACTCCCATATATTAGATCTCTGAAAAACATTAAATTGTATGCATAAAAAATATTTTTGAAAAAATGTTGTATGTCCACTTTCTTGTGGACAGACCCTTCCAGCTTCTCGTAAGTTGATGTCCGTACATACTTTCGCTTATTCGCGGTCGCTGCCCCACATTTAACAGAATTTTCTTCCACTGTCTTGCGGTTTCTCAAAATCGTGTTCAGTGTTGAACACGAAATCTTAAGTTCGTTAGCAAGAGAAACTTGGGTACCCACGTGCGCATCATAGTGTCTCAAAATGTCCAGTTTTTATTTTATTGTGAGAGTTTTTCTTACACTTTTTTCGGACATAATGAATACTCCCGCACTAGTAAATAATTTATTTCAGATTTTGGGCAAATATTTAAATAAAACTAACCTATCACTTGTTATGAATTGGAAAAAAAGTAGCACTATCGTTGCCATGTTCGGAATTCACTACTGCCAACTGCTTCCAGAAACCTTTATTTGGGAATTTGTTAACACAAAATAATTTATTAAAATATAAAATACCATTTATATTTTTATAAATGATTTACGAATTTTATTTATATTGCTAACACAAACAGCCATTTTATAATTTTAAATCACTAATATTAAGTCGCCAAGGGATCATTCCATGTCAGTTCATCCAACAAAAATTGAAAATGTAACCATTGTTTTTTAATATTGATAAAAATTGGTTCATTTGTTTGGTGACATAAGGCCACTTAAAAACCAAAATTTCAGATTTTTATCTCAAATACTTCCTGAGAAATCTAAGGTTTCGTCGCGACCATTTTTGGCCTAAAACAGGTTGTAATGACAGCATAAATTTGTCAGTATCTGTGTTTCCTTGCTTTGTATTTCACTGTAATACCAATATTTCAGAATAAGAACACTTTTCCTTATGTAAAATTTTCTAGAGAATTCAAGTTTTGCCACAAAATTGCTATATCTAGAATGGTTTGTAAGTTATAACAGAATTATTAACATGACTGATGTTTCATATATCATCTGCATCCTTTATTACAAAATAGACTGTATCTCAAAAGGCAGACCTCACAAAAAAAAAAGCTTTGTTATGTGAAAGAGAAGGAAATTTCCTATAAGATACATTAAAAAAAATAGTGGCTTTCTGCTGGCAACATGTAATGTACTCGATAATCGCTTACTAATGCTATATGTACACATAAAAAAATTCCCTACTTACACAAATCTATGTATTGCCAATGAATTAGAATCTACAGACACAATCCTCCAATTTTTGCAATTAGCAAACTGCATTGCTTTTCTGATAAAGCTGCCATTCTATATCACACTTGCACAAGTATTCTTTCAAAAAACTGTAAGTTCTGCCAGAGCTGCTTGTTGATGGTGCCTGCAAGATTCTGAGTATGTGTGCAAAAGGAACCCAGCACACATCGTCTCGAGGTGAAGGCCAGTAAAAGGAAGCACTTGGACCGGCAGGGTGCATGAAGGTTACTTGAGCATCTTCTTCTGACCAATCAATGTTGTTTACAACACCAACGAACCATTTTTTGTTATACACACAAGACACATAGCAACCAGTATACAGTTTTGATATCGTACCACCAGGGTCTTTGCTAGCTGCTGTAGCGAAATTGAAAACTAAGGAATATGCATTATCCTGACTTGTTTTCTTCATTCCTATTTCATACTGGGATATTGGTGAAGCATTGTGAAACCCTCTTGTGCCTGTGATTGTCTTTGCCATAGTATACCGTTGTTGTAGAGTCGAACGAACGTCATCCACATCATTCTTGTCAATGTAATGAAAGATAATACCTGTTATGTGTTCACTGCAGTAGGTAAACATCTTAGACACTGATGTAATTTGGTCTTGGAATGGTCGTTGAAGACCAGCTTTTGATGTCAGTCGCTTAACAGTTCCCCCAATTCCATCGCAAATGATTTGCCATGGCTTGCGGCAAAGAATGACCAAGAAGCTGTGAGCTGAAAATCTTGTGTGTGGTGGCACAAATTGAGGATATTCTTGCAGTTCTTGTACTGAGCAGCACAACCATCACTGAAATAATGTATGTGTTTTACATGAGGCAGGTGTCTTTTAACATACACCATGGAAACATCATGATCCAAATCATTTGACAAAAAACAATGACTGCTTGTTTTCAAATTAGCATTGTCTGAATTTTTGTAGTAAATGACTACTGGATGAACTGTATATTGACTATTGGTCCAATGGTATCCTTGTGCTTCATTTTGGATAACGAAGAAAAATTTTCACTGAAATCTAATAAAGCTATAACTTCTCTTTCACTTATTTTCTCTTTCAGCTGCTTGAGGTAGTCCAATTGTTTCTTTGTGGTATAGGAATGGGGTATGAGGAGTTCCATTTGTTGTACTAAAATTTCCATAAAGTCTTCTACACTTGAGGTAAGGGTTTGTAATTGTTTTCGGTCTGTACTGACCCACTGTTGATATACACTCACATCATCTGGATCACAGTCTAAAGTATGATATAGATGCTGTTTTAGAGTATCTGGAGAAGGACATTGCTCACATTGTCTTAGCATACAGGCAGGATTTAAAATGTCACATACAAAATAAGTGAACTATACTTTTCACCTACACCAAGACAGTGAAGAAGTAATTCAACATTTTGGTGTATAGTGCACACACAGACGGAATGGGTTCCAGAACTTCCAGCTAAAACGCACCATTTAGGACGCAACATACAAAACTTTGAAAACCCTACCTTGAGAGATGGATATTTTGCCTTAAAAGAAAAATACATCTCATGCAAGTTGCATAGCAAAAGTCTTTTCTGTTTGTAAACATTTTTGGATATACAGTAAACTCCCGGTATACCGCGCCCCGATAGATCGCGGAATCGGGTATATCGCGGGTCAAACCATGTCCCCCAATCAGAAATGAATAATAATAATAATAATAACACAGTAGAACCTCGTTAATTCGTGATGGTCGGGAACGAGATAATCACGGATTACCGAATTTCACGGTCTAGCGATTAAAAGCCCGGAAGGTCTTGTCAAGCTTCTCAGACACCGGCGTGCAGCTGGGTAGGCCAAGGTCATGTGACGTAACATCTACCGAGGCTTACTGCGCCTTGGCAGCAGATGGATAAAAAATAGTAAACTCTCCATTATTCGTGTTAATTGGGACCCCGCCGATGCCCGGATAATTAAAATCATGTAAAAAAAAAAGTAATAAACCCGGATAATCCGTTCACGGTAAGGACCGTCTTCGAATTAGTCTCGGCTTAAAAAAATACGGCACTGCCTAGCCATTAGTTCACGGTCATTTACAACAGCGGAAGAGAGAAAGATAAGATCGTGCTGACCTTGCACCCCCCCTCTCCACCATCGTCCAGCCGAATGCCAGCCAGACACGTCACTCGCCAGGCGCCTGCCGTGCGTTGGCGGGTGGAAACAAACAAAGGGAGACGGGAAGCAGAAGTCAAGACATCCCCCTCAAGTTTAAAGAGTGACAAATGTGACAGGTGAAAGGGGGACGACACAAAGGGTCGGTACAAACAGCGTTGCAGAGTTTGGCGGCCCACGCGAAGGCTTGCAGTGTTTGCCGGCCGCCGGCCCGCGTGACGTTAATTTTAAGCGCTGACAATTTTTACTTCTCTTTTTTTTATGCACTTTTAAATCGTCCCGGATTATCCGGTTCTCGAATTAGCGCGTCACGGATTAACGAGTTTCTACTGTAATAATAATGGAATAAATGGTTGACAGCCGATTAGGATAATTTTGCGTTGTAACTCACAAACTAAGCATCGGGCAGAAAAAAGCCTAGGCGTAGAAAATGTCCGCAGTGAAATTCTAAACAAGATATCTCCGTACATTATTCCTCTATCTTGTAGTGTTTTCAAATTATGGTCCAATCCAGTCCAGTGTTATTTTCTGAAACACTAGTTCTTAACATTTTTTTTAACCCACAAATAAAGCATCGGACAGGGGACCCGATAAAGCCCACCGTCTAGCGACATCATCCAGCGTGACTCGGCTGGGGATTGATTTTGGATAGGTTTGGTTGACGGCCAGCGCTGGGAGGGGAGAGGCGAGCCGAGAATATGCGACCAAGACACCCGGGTAGACGGGAGGAGTGGAATATAAGCGCCAGTGATGAGAGGGGCGATTAAGACGAAAGGGGGGAAGTCTGGTGACCTTGAGTAGTTCACTCATTTCCGTCTGCACACTTCTCGTGGTCACGTGTGTTGACAAGCGGAGACATATAAATGTTTTGTTACAACTTGAACCTACAGACGTAATATTATTCGTTGTATTATACACGTTCATCTTTTTACTTTTGTATAATGTTTTAACATTAAATAGTAAAGTAAATCAGCTAGCGTATTTTTAATCTTTGCCGAGGAATTCCCAGTGGTCCAATACTTACGTGAACCATACTGTACCACTTTTGCCGTGAGGTAGTAAACAAGCCCCGGAAATGTTTATGTGTAGCGGCCTCCCGACCTTTAACCAGAGGCTGGGGAATATAACACTTGCCGATCCGAGCCACACACACTCAGCAACTCGACACAGCGTTTGATGGAATAAGTAAAGACAACGTTTAACAGACTTTTTAATACGGCGCCACTTATTGCGCTAAAATTATTTTGGCGCAATTTTTGTATCCCACATGTGACCATTTATAATTTACTGTAAGCATGGATAACAAAGTTTAACTAACCACTTTACACGATAGACGATTCTTTATTTTATATTGTACGAATGCTAGAATCGTTTTTCACGTATCTGCTGCATACTTCTGCAAAAGACACGCTATCTGTAAGTACGTAAATCTAGAATTTTTATTTTGTCAATCAAACTCGGTACTTTGCGATTCATATTCGGTTTGAAGTATTACTATGGCCTTTCTATTTAGAAGACTTTGACCACAGAATCGTGTGTAACCGCACACACTGCACTTACTTTGTTACGGACACTCAGACGAAGCAGATACTGTGGCTGACACCACGAGACTGGCAGCAGCTTGTGTGCCGCACGTGTGTATGGCGGCGTGTGGCGCGCTCGTAGGCCGTGCGACAAACTGTGCGCGGCGTGCGGAAAAATAAAAAATAAAATTCAACATTTAATATTTATCTTTAAAATTTATTATTTTTTTTTCACCCGCGTTTAGTGAAAACTGCGGATGCAAAGTCCGCACAATGGCGGGCCGTCTATTCTGTGCGTGCTTGCCGACCTATTAGAACACAGGCGGTGTTTAATGCCTTTTGACCTTGGTCACATCGAAACATCGCGGTTATGCAACAACGCGGGTAAAAGTTATGTCCCCCGACAACCGCGTTAAATAGGGAGTGTACTGTACTAACTTTATCTTTCATTCCTGGCATTTCCCTGGAAAACTCATCATCTTGATAGAAATCTTGAATGACCTGCACAGTTTCTTCAGGTAACTTCTTTCTACCTGTGGGATGAACTAATGCGCAGATTCCTTTTTCCAGTGTAAGTTGTCTTGCTTGTCTTACCATGTACTCAGAAACACCAAATTCTTGTGCTGCCTTCTGTCTGAACCATGATTGAGGGATAAGGGTAAGAATTTGTAATTTTCTTTGTCTATTCATTGTGGGCAGCATTTGCTTTATTAGTTACCAAACGGTCCAAATCGGCAGCCTTTTGTTCCACTTCATGCGTCTGTAATTCTGTACTTTCACTAGTTGATGTGGCTGGAAGCTGTACATCTAATATTTTAGATATTTTGTCTGCTACAGCTGATGATACCTCTTGTACTTTACGTTTCCCATATTTTTCTTTTGCATGTTGTGGTACAGCATGCAGTTTTATTGGTGACTGTTGCAAATATTCCAAACTTTTGTCAAGTAAGCTACGGGTTTCTTCTTTTGATGCTTGAATCTCTAAACCCTCTGCAACGTCACATTCAGATGATTCTGAAGATACCTGTGCACCTACTTCTTGAATATTATACAACCTATTCCTACATGAGAAGCATAATTTTTTACCAGGAATTAAATTAAGTCCCTTGTCTGCTGCTTTTCTGTAGCACTGTAAAGAGATTATGCGCAAAGAACGTTTAACTGGAACAGTATGCACTTTCATAGGATCACAACATGTCTGAAACATTTCATACTACTTAATATAAAACAATTCGTGATGAAAACATATGGTGTGAAGATTATGTTTAGAAATACCTGTTCTCAGCACAAGAAGAGTTTGAATATCTTTGGAAAGTGATTCCAATCTTTTGATTCCCTTTGTTTTAATATACAGTAAGTCCTCGGTTTACGTCGGGGTTACGTTCCTGAAAACCGCGACGTAAATAGAAACGACGCAAAATGAGCCATGTTTCATGCCACCGGCCGGCCACGGCCCAAGGTCGGCCGGAAGCGCTGGCATACAGACGTGACAACGGGCAATTTTATCAGCAAATTACAACCGACAGCGTGGGAAACAAGTCCATCTAGTACTTCTCAGCTTTATAGAATGGTTATTTAACCAGCTGCTTTATTACCTTTATTGATTGAAATATAAAAACAGATATATAGTCGTTTGGAAGACATCTTATGAAGAAAAAATCATAAATTGCAGTGAGCTGATACTGTAGGCCTACTACAAACGCATTTAATCACGATAAAGTTAACAACGGCACGTTTAAAACTCCGGCCAACTCAATGATATCATAGCGACTGAAGTGTAGAGCTGTAGCAAACCGTATGTATTCGTTACTGAGTAACGGGTGCGGCACCTAGTAACGAGTAACGAAACGTTACACACGAATGCATTTCGTTACTCGCATTTTTCGTATGTTTTACGCATGCGCGCGCTTATTCGTTACAAAGAACTATGTTTGTTTATTAAGAAAAGTATAATTTGGAAATTCGTCGTCCAAGTTTTTTACTGTTTATTAAAGGTATTGTGTGTGTAGACAAAGTTTGAGATTGGAACAGAAACAACGTAAGAAAGTATTTTTTACAAATTATAAATATGTATGTTTTTGTTTTTTATTATCGCGTATTTTCACGTTTTTTGATCTTATCTTAAAATAGATATTATAATAAAGCTGCTCTAATGAGATTTTATTGTTTCTTGGTTAACAAAAGCTGTTAATTATCAAATACTTTTAATTTTTTATATTCGATTTATTATTATTTACGTGACGTCATACTGTACGCGTACGAAATACGACTCGATTCGTTGCTGTTACATAACATAGCATGTTATGCGGTATCAGAAGTAACGAGTAACGATACGAAAGTAACGAGTACTAATTGTTATAGTAACGAATACATACGGGTACACTTTTTTTAGTTACTTTTACACCTCTACTGAAGTGCCAAGGAGTTGGACGAAAAGGGGTTGGAGAAAATGCTGTGTCGTTGCGGGAAGTAGATAACACTTCTACGTGCGAGATACGTGGGTGGCCGAGCGGGCGGGCTGGTAGTATTGCATCACCGCACGGAGAGCAGCGGAGAGCAGGAAGCGTCTCTCATGATGTATGATAAGATAAGGCGGTGAACGTGTAGCTTACGCTACATAGCATAAATTAACTACCGAAGGAAACAAAGAATTATAAACGAATTATATACGGTTTTTTGGTTAAAATAAAGATTTACGGTCATTGTAAACGACGTTATTGTGAATCGGCGACAACTTAAATTGAAACATGAGTACTCAAACATTAGCGACGTTAATCCGAAACGACGTAAATCGGTACGACGTAAATAGAGGACTTACTGTAACACTCTTTATGGCATTCTTCATGCATATCATTCCCAACAGAACAGAATTCTAGTTTAGTAGTACTGGTAGACATGTAGTTCTCATCCAACTTATAATGAACTAAGACTTTCCACTAACATTATACACAGGCAGCGCAGTAAGACTGGCCTACACAGTGTAGTCTGCATGGTGCCAGACACACACCTTATCTCTGACCCCCCCCCACCCCCCTCCCGGTTATCTTTATTGCTTTCCTCCCCTCTGCCCCTCTGTTCATGGGCCACTATACTGCATTTGCTGTGACAGCCCAGATGTTAGGCCTATCTCTCAACTGCCTCTGAGGAAGCAGAAAAAAAAAACCAATGCCAAGGGGAACAGATCAAGTATCAAAGAACCCCTCTCTTATAGCTAGCAGGCAGACTCCATGCAGAAATGACATATGTACAGTCACATGACATGGCTCTGCAGATAACACAGGGAAGGTAATTAGAGGCTTTGAAATTTTCACAAAATCCTTGCGTAATATGCGGAAAATATGGGACATACACAACCCTTATATTCGATCCTCTTTGCTTCCATCTTCTGGCTGCCTTTTGTTAGGTGCCCCGTTTACATCACCAAGTCATTTTCATTTTGTTTTTCAACACTCCAGCAAAAAGCCACTATTTTTTTTTTTAATGTATCTTATAGGAAATTTCCTCCTCTTTCACATAGTACCAAGCTCATTTTTTGTGAGGTCTGTCTTTTGAGATACAGTCTATTTTGTAATAAAGGATGCAGATGATACATGAAACATCAGTCATGTTAATAATTCTGTTATAACTTACAAACCATTCTAGATATAGCAATTTGGTGGCAAAATTTGAATTCTCTAGAGAATTTTACATAAGGAAAAGTGTTCTTATTCTGAAATATTGGTATTACAGTGAAATACAAAGCAAGGAAACACAGGTACTGACCAATTTATGCTGTCATTACAACCTGTTTTAGGCCAAAAATGGTGGCAACGAAACCTTCGATTTCTCAGGAAGTATTTGAGATAAAAATCTAAAATTTTGGATTTTAAGTGGCCTTTTGTCACCTAACAATTGAACCAATTTTTATTAAAATACAAAAAAAAACATGGGTTACATGCCCTGGATGAACTGACATGGAATGACCCCAAGAAAAACTTTCCTTCAACTAACCATTGAAGTGAAACGAGCTTGACCACACACACACGAAGATGCAATTTTTGCTGGAATTAATTTTCTTTAAATAATTTTAGTATACACTCAGTAGTCGCATCTATAACTTTTAGTTTACAGTGCATATATAAATTTATGTATAAATATTTAAACAAATGGCACATTTTGTTTTAACTTTACCTATTGTTTCCACATATCACAGAATATTTAGACGTATGGCCGTATAGTTTACTGTGGCACAGAATAAAATTTCGAAGTAAAGGTTGTTTACAATGGCAAATGAAGGTGTCGCGAGTACGTGCATGGACATATTAGAAATATGTTCTAATCATAATAATATTCACTTTATTTTATAGTGTACTTTCTGAACTTTTTCTGATGGTATTCTCACAGATGCTGCGTTGTTGCAACGTAAATTACGGGAAATGCTTCCGCATATAGCGGGAAAATAATGCATTAATACTATAGGAGAAATGATGGTGCAAATAAAAAAATACGTTAACTACGGGAAAACGCAAATCGCGGGTACGTGAAAAAGAGGTTCTACTGTAGTTATCTACATCGCCATTAAACAAGCTTCACGAAATGTCACAAAATGTTCACTAGCGTCGGAAACTGTGTGCTACTAGATCTGTTAAATAAATGTTGTATACGTATTGTATTACATTTGTGTACGATTGCGAAAGATGTCAATCTGAAATGATGTTTACAAACAAATTATAAGTTAGGTCATTGTATCAGAAAACAAACGGTAACAAAAAACGCATTAGTAGTCGTTGGCCATCGTATAATCCACGTTTTATGTACCTAGCCAGATATGGCCGCCATCGGCCAATATTCATTGCTACAAATTCAAACGCAAAAATACGCATTTTGTAGGATAAATATTATAATCAAAATCTCTTTTTCTTAATTGAAAAAGTTAAGCATTTTTTTATTTATAACTCTTGATTATTCTGCATAAATCACCAATCACACAAAAAACGGACATTTCTTTTATACGAATGAAATTTCTATCCGCACAGTTACCAGCACTGCAACTGCCATTTTACTCATCGAAATAAAGAAAACGTCTGTAAACAATTTCCACAAGACCAGTCGTTAAACAAAGCTATAGAATTGTGAATGAAATGTGAAAATGTTTAATATTTTGTTTATTAATATCAGCAAAACGATACGTATTAACGAGAAATTACAGTCCATGGCTTTGAAAAACGTACGTTATATATTTATTATGCCTATTAATTTGCATGGCGTTTCAAGGGACCTGCGACTTTATATGTTATACTGGATTGTACGTTAACAAGAGGGACGTACTAGAGAGAATTTGCTGTATTTCATTTTGCAGGTTATAAATTTTTCTGACATTTTAAAGTTACTAATTTTAAACTTGCATATCAAGGTAGTATAAGCCAGCCTGCTGATTTCACGGTTTTTATCCATTTTCACTGATTTCAGGCAAATTATGTTTTTTATGGATTAAAAAAGTGTGTTAATACAAAATGTAAAATTTATTCTTATCCAATCTTATTAAACATACAAACAGAGCTTATACGTTAATAATACAATTATTTTGTAATCCCAGATTGTTATGTATGCACCTGCTTTGTAAGGAAATGTGAGGTTAGCAGGCTATGTAAAGGTCAATTATGCCACTTGTGATTTTTTTTAGGTAGTAATATTTTTAGATTATTTATAATCAAAATGGAATTTAAATGTTTATATTTGTACTTGAAATGTATTTAGAAGTGTTTACAAAAATGTAAATATATTTCAATGGAAGTAATGTGTAATATGGCACAGTTAACAAACAGATTTCAATGGCTGGAAAACCAATTATTTTGATTAACATGCACTCATATTGCAAAAACGTATTCAATTAACACAATTTTCCCGGAATGAATTTGAGTCTTACTTACTTTGGGGCGGGTATATCTGTGAAAATGGATCAAATGAGAAAAAAACAGCAAGCCTTAAAATTTTTTTTACAATCACAAGAAATCTACATTTCGGTCCAACTGGTTTGCACTATCGAGGTTATTGGTTCCTCAACTCTCGAGTGGTTGTTTAGAAACTTACTCTAGAATGGAGGGGTCCAAACCCTCTTCTTGCATTGTCCGCTTGACTGCCTGCAAGGAAGCGCCAACCCGCACCAAACGAAAGAAGCGAGAGTATCGTGAGTCTTGAGATGCCTTTGGCCGCCTTGACTCGTCGCTAGGTGGCGACTGTGCATCCTCCGCGGGCAGTTGCTCGGTGGGTGGTGAGGCCTCCTGTACCGAGGCGCTGGCGTCCGGCGAGATGACCTCGATCTTCTCGTCTGCCACTGGCACCGTCACACCATCCAGACCCTCTATGGAGCTCAGCTGTAATACCCACCACGTCACATTTTATCATATCAGAATACTGTTTTAACTAAAATTATTTAAGTAATATTAAAAGATTCAGAAAAAGGTTGTGTTCTACACTCATGATACATAAATCCAAAGTACAAGGGCAAAAGATGTGCATCAGTTTTGAAGGGCTATTAAAAAAAATGGAGTAACTAACAGAAATAAGGTTAATTTAAAAGGAATCAATTAAATCCCCATTTTTGTTTATTAATTTCTGAAGATCACATTAGGAAGATAATGGCAATCAGCAGTGATGCATTTATGGAGATTTCGTAACTCTTCAACCGCTTTTTGGAAGATATGGGAGAAATCTGGTTCCAACAGGATGGTGAAACAACCCACACTGCTCTAGTTTAATGTGAAACTTAGAAAGATGTTCCCTGCGTGCCTCATTTCTGAGGGGTGATGTGGGGTAGCCTGCGCACTCACTGGATTTCAGTATGACTTCTTCCTGTGTGTTTAACTCAAGGAAAAGGGTTTTAACATCGTCCTCACATCTTAAAAGAACCGAAGATGCAAATTCGGAAGGAAATCACAGCTTTACCCCTCGAAATGTAAAAGCGGTCAAAGAGTTCTGTCTTCATCAAAGCATCGCTGCTGATGGCCACCATCGTTCCGATGTGATTTTCAGAACTTGTAAAAAAAAAGGGGGGGATTTATACTGATTCCAATAAAATAAACTTCATTTCTGTAAGTTGCTCCGTTTTTTTTTTAATAGCTCTTTAATCCAATACATACCTTTTGCCCCACCCTATAGTAGAAAAAAATATGGTACAAGAATAAATGCACAGATTTATTTAAAAAGTTCAAAGAAAAATACTGTTTTAAAACTCACTTTTGATTTTTTTCCCTGCAAATGATGAAATATTTTCAATTACAATATGATTAACTATAAACTATAAACTTTTGCTATGCAGATAGTGATTGTCTACTACGTAGCTGTAAAGGTAAATTTGCAGCTGTTTGTCTTAGGTCTTTAATTATCACATCTTGTATTATTGCAGTAGAAACATAAACTTGGGATGCACGCACTTTAGCCTCAAGTATGGACAGTGCAGCCTCTGCCTTACGGAGCTGATCGTTGAACCTCTCCAGCCTTGTCTCACAGTTTTCTGCGAACTTGTTGAGAAATGTGACTGTGGTTGCCACAAAGTGATTAATGAATGCAAGTGTCCGCTTCTGCTGGATGGGAGCAATCTGCAACACAAGACCGGTCAGCAAGTGTAAAAAACTGTAAATATTGTACAACAATACTATATAGTATTATTTAATTGTAAATACTATGAGGCTTAAATGAAAGGTAATGCCTCCATGGACATATTTGTTTGATTTTTTCCCCTGATTTTTCAAATTTTTGTTGTACCTGAAAATCACGTGTCCTCTACTCAAGAGTTACATGTGTCCTCTACTCAGAGTAGTGCTGCATTCGGAAGGATTTGGACCGTATAGTGTAGCACACCAACGTCCGCCTGCACACGAGTCGAGAAACATAATTGCAACACTGCAATTCAAGGAGGTTCTACAGCACCCTCTGTACACCCCAACCTTGCACCTTGCAACTTTCAACTCTTCCCAAATATAAAAAGCAGCTTAAGGGCTCTGCCTACCTGGACACACATACGGTGCGGAGAGCTTCAGGAGTAACATGATTAGATAACTATTCAAGATATCAGAGTGGGGTCTGTTTACAAAAAACATTTAAGAATTTACTGAGGGCAGATAAGTAGTCTGGTTTCTAGACTAATTTATAGTCATAAAACAACCACTACAGATGCTTAAAAGCACTTAAGGGACTTGCATTACACATTTATCTTCATATCTCTGCCATATAATGTTACCGCAACCGTTCAAATTTCACAGTTGTCCTATGCACGGTGAGAAGACTGCATGCCAGTTCAAAGCCTTGCGCTAAGAAATGATACTGTGCTAGAAATACTAGCAAGCGTCTCGCTTATCATCCCGCCTCACTAACACAGATACACTCCTGATGAGGCAAGCCCCTTAAGGGACATTATTTTCATTCCGACGACATAGTAAAAGCTGCCATTCAAGAATGGGGTCGACAAAAATCACCGGAATTCTTCTCCGAGAGGTTTTCCTGACTGGTCACACTTTGGTGCAAGTGCTTGGAATGGAATTGAAACAACATCGAAAAAAGAATATGTAAGTTAGTGCATCGCATAGAGGACACATGTAGTTCCAGGCACAACAAAAATTGATAAAATCGGGTGAAAAACAAAAAAAAAGTTATGGTAATGGAGGCACACTCATAAATAAGCAACTACCCTGACTAAAAATAATAATAAAAAAGCAATGTGGAACATACTCAAGAAAAAAATGACATAAAAGTTCTTGTACACACTTCTCTGGCCAGTTAACACAGTGACTGCAACCTACACTTGCATTTAGTTTAATGATCTTCAAAGTTTACAATGGTATTTTTCATTGGAGTTGTGGAATTCTTTTCGTTTGTAAAGTTTGTGATGGAATACGTACTTTGCTAATTAAGTCCACAAATCCTGCAGTTCATTATTTTAATATACTTTTTACGAATACATGAGCATTGGTTAACTCTTGTATGACTTATCAGCTGCTAAGAGCTAAGCTACTGAAATAAATTAAAGGTCCAGGGGCAAATAATTTTGTTAGGCCCTTCCCATCTACTACATACAACTTCCTCACTATTTAATTGAAGGACGGCAAACAATTCAGAGATTATAATGTGTAGATATGACAACACTATGTAATTTCTTAAACACAATTTTAGATAATTTTTTAAAAATTTCTCTATTAAGAAGAAAACATATTTTCATCTGATTATTTTTTTTTTTTTAAAAAAAGAGAAATATGACAAAAATTAAAAATTAACTCTGTTTTAAACGTAACATTTTACTTAATATGGAACAATTTGAAATATAACAACTATGCAACTGGGGGTCATCTTACACCAGCATGTTCAATTTATTTACTGGTCAGTGTCACGGATATAATAAATACAAAGTCAAACTTGGCAGTTTCAACCACTTTAAAGTGATTAATATACTATGGCAGTTATCCACTTCAATGATATCCTTTTTATAAAGAGGTAGAAATAACATTTATGTTATCTGGCAAGTTATTAATAATCGTAGACTGGGCACTTAATGTAAGAGTTTGAACATCAGCACACAATGAATAATCATATCTCTGTAACAAATTATTTTCCTCCTTTCCCCTTTTCATCTGCGTTATTATTCATATATGACCAAGAGACCCAATATTAAATAAATATGTCTGACCTTTGTAAGTCCTTTCTTCTAAATGACCACTAAAGTCCACATAAAATTACTAAATTAGGCCTAATGTATATTTAATATCACAAAAATGATTTAAGTCACTCCAATCATTATAGTTACGTTCAGACCGCTATTCTATTGCATAAGACTTGGATCTTTGTAGGAACTTAATGAATATAGTAGACAAATACGGAGAGTAATAATTTGAGTTACTATTGCACCATTCTGTGGCATCAGTGGTGGCATGAGACACACATTCAATTTCACATGCCGCATACGTGCACGGTACATTACATAGTACAGTGCAAGAGTGGCCTATGGGAAACAAATATACTGGATAGACACAAGCACGGCCGTGCTGCGTTTCTTTCACGAGAAATTGGCAGAACAAAGGTGATTTGACCAAATGTACAAACAAGTAGACAGAAGTGACTATTGGCCAGGAATGTCACAAAAGTACAGCATAACATGCCCACGTGCAACCACTGACACCACCATAAGGCATGCTGCATGGCAACAGCCATGATAACTAAACCCCAAAGATAACAGGGAGAAACCAAACCACCTAAAAAAGGCGCAGGAGATAATGGAAAAGAAGCCAGCATCCAGAATGCATGTATTAGATACCAGTTTAGGAGAGGCATTATAACCCACACAAGCGCAAACAGCAGTACGTATTGGAAGTTGAATATGAAACGCAACAAGGACGGAGGAGAATCAGCAAGGTAACTACACCCCAAAGATAACAGGGAGAAACCAAACCACCTAAAAGAGGCACAGGAGATAATGGAAAAGAAGCCAGCATCCAGAATGCATGTATCAGATACCAGTTTGGGAGAGGCATTATAACCCACACAAGCGCAAACAGCAGTATTGGAAGTTGAAGATGAAACGCAACAAGGACGGAGGAGAATCAGCAAGGTAAACTTCTTGAGGACCTCACAAACCTGATGTCGTGTAGTCACTACACCTAAGTGTGAGCTCCTGGACTTGTTGGGAGAAGCACCCATGATTCAGGCAGATAGAATCATCCATTCAGGGATTTTGATGCCTATCGCGTTGCCACCTGAACCAATAACACAAGCAGCAGGTATGGGCTAGGTCGTCATGCTCTTATAATCACCAGGAGTATCAACAGATGTGGACGTTATCGACAAATCTTGGACGTCAGGCCTGCAGTGTTGTAGGTGCAAACCAGCATGCCATTGGCACTGCAGCAGCTTCACCTGGAGCCAGGTCAATATCAGTAGCATGCGCTCACATTATGCCTTGGCAGCTCAGCATTCAGGAAGAACACAGTGCCGCAGTCACAGCATCATCTCCGAATATGCTGAGCCATCGTATGCCTTACTTGGTGCAATGCTCCAGATCGAGACGGGTGATATCCATGAGGCTGTACCTAACGAAAATGTTACAGAAGGACCGCAGAACCAAGTCCTCTAGCCTTCTGCATCCGTTGCCATGATGCACCTAAAACAGGCTTTTAGAGTTTTTTTGAGCATAGCGAGGTGGGCATTATGAACATGCCCTCGGCAAAAGCTCATTCAGAGGGTTAGCAACAGTCTGAGAGGCAAAGGTAATGGATGGATACGTCGCTGGCTCTGCAGTTGCTAAGCAACCATTTTTACATTGTTCTGTGATCAGTTCTTCGTAATTCTTTAACAAGTTTGGTTTCATGCTAAACAAAATTTCAAAAAGAGTATTATTTTATAAGATTGGTTGATTTTGGTCAGCTACATCAAAAATACTAGGTATAAAATATGTGAGATGGTTGGTAAGGTTAAATACATTATAATAGTTCATTTATAACAACATTTTGAATGCAGCTAACGTAACCTAACAGTTCACACATCCTTGTCCCATAAGAATGTAAAGGTGGTTATGTCAGAGGTGCCATGTTGCTGAAGTCATTAATATTGTTATGGTATTGGGATTAAGATTACTTCCCTACTTTAAATATCGCAATGCCTTTACACAGAATAGTTACAGGTAACAATATAAAGTAAGTTATACCATTTTTATATTTTTTGAATTTAATTAAGTGGCCTTAAGGCTTCCACACACGATCAGTCCGAACTGTCAGCTCGGACTTATTAGTCGGAATTACCATGTATTTGCAAGACGGTGGACTGATTAGTTGGGTAATTATTGGGCGTCGTGGCTTTTTAGAACGGAAAGAAAAATAAAACATGAAACATGGTTTTCAGAAAATACACATGTCCCTAAATTTATTCTGTAGGGATAGTTTCTAAATTCCTACTAGTTTGTGAAAAATAATACTTTATAACTTACATTACTATATCAGCATCGGACGTTGTGGCTTTGGGGAACGAAAAGTAAATAAAAACAGATAATATATTTTTAAAGTACTAGAGACCTCCCTAAATTTACCCTGAAAACATGGTTTTCAAATTCTTACTGGTTCATGAAAAATAACAGTTTAAAGCTTAGGGTACATTACAATACCTAAGATATAAAATTATAATGTTTTCACAAACTAGTACGAATTACGCAACCATCCCTTGGGAGTAAGTTTAGGGAAGTACATAGTGTGTGAAAACCATGTTTCCCGATTTTTTTCTTTCTGTTCTAAAAAGCTGCGATGTCTGATAATTACCATCAATCGGAACTGATAGACTGATGAACTGATGGCTTCCCATAAAATAGGACTGTGGGCTGGAGAGTCCTCAGTTCAAAGTGCTGTGTATGGGAACAGGGTAAATATTTACTTGGGCGGTATTTCCGAAAAAAAAATGTTAAAAATCCGAAAATACCTTTATTTTATGCTCTTCAACTTCCTCTTTTCATTAAAAGTGGCGGAGGTAAGAAATTCCAAATACTTTAGGAGATATCGAATTTTTAAATTTCATCATATGTAGTTGAGCGGTATTTGCGAAAATAAATGTTAAAAATCCGAAAATACCTTTATTTGATGCTCTTCAACTTCCTCTTTTCATTAAAAGCGGCGGAGATAAGAAATTCCAAATACTTTAGGAGATATCGAATTTTTTAATTTTGCAATACAAGACCTGTGGATCCATTCGAGCGGCGCCATTTTTATTTTGCCGTGTGTTCGTGAATACGTGAATCGTGAATGCGTAATTAATAAAATGGTTGATTAGGTCAGGTCAGTTACATTATTAATACTTTCAAACTAAGCCGACATTAAAAATTATTTTGTGAATTAATTTTAATGGCTGTTTAGTTTTAAAATATTTATAATGTAACTGACCTGACCAAACAAACCCGGACAGAGGGTGAACAGTTAATGGTCGATTAGGTCGATTAGGTCAGGTCAGTTACATTATAAATACTTTCAAACTAAGGTGATATTAAAAATAATGTGTATTAATTTTAATTATTCTTTAGTTTTAAATTATTTATAATGTAACTGACCTTACCTAACAAACCCGTAACAAAGGATGTACAGTAACAACTAACGTAAATTTTTTTGTTACTTATTATTTGCGCAACAATATCAAAATAACAAATAAGACTTTAAAATTAGAAACGTTAAAAACTCACCTAAGTTGGAGGCGGTAATTAAACACCGTTTTAAACAATAATTGAACTAAATAATCACGTATTAGTTCATTTGAATTCTGGCCTATCACGAACAATCACGTGACATCATTTTCCAATAAAAATATAGATACTCGTACGTAAACAAGAAACAATGGTGCACGCACGCCACAGGAATGCGCTGGTTTTGTGCTGAAATTTAAAAATTCGATATCTCCTAAAGTATTTGGAATTTCTAATCTCTGCCGCTTTTAATGAAAAGAGGAATTTGAAGAGCATATAATAAAGGTATTTTCGGATTTTTAACATTTTTTTTCGCAAATACTGCTCAACTACATATGAAGAAATTTAAAAATTCGATATCTCCTAAAGTATTTGGAATTTCTAATCTCCGCCGATTTTAATGAAAAGAGGAAGCTGAAGAGCATAAATTAAAGGTATTTTCGGATTTTTAACATTTTTTTTCGGAAATACCACCCAAGTAAATATTTACCGTAATCTTCGTTTATACTCTTTGGTTAGTTTGGTGTTTTTTTTGCCTTTTTATAACTAAAAGTGAAACTACAATTGCAACATCCAAATTTCTTCCATATTCTACGATTAAACAATACGTTAAACAGCAAAAGCAACCACAAGAATGATCGTGTGAGGCAAAGACCTTAGTTCAGTCCAAACTGACGACCTGAACTGATCGTGTGTGCAGAAGGCCTCAATTCAGTTCAGTCAGTTCGGAATGGGAGCTGTACTGATTGTGTGTGGGGACCTTTAGATGTCTGGTACTGCCCAGTTCTCCATGCCTCAGTGTAATTCGGAAACTTCACTCTTACAGAACCTGCACTCCAGCGAACAGCCTCAGCCCTCACGAGTCTTAAACTGTATTTAAACGTACACCTGTAGACATAACACCATCAGCACAGTATGTAACTACTAATTGGTCTCCAGAGAATGGTTTTAAAACAAGGTAACTTTACTGCAATAATCAGGGCAGGGAGTGTTCATTAAAACATTTTTCAGCATGTCACTACTTCAAGTATTCAAGAATGAAACGTAATTCCAAAGGTAGGATGCAAGTACTAACGATTCTTTGTATTACTACTGGGCTCACGTCTGGCATTACGTTATTTAAGTAAACCACGATAAATGCACATTTGTTTCTGTACCGTCTCTAACTAAAACAGTTGTAAAGAACATTACCTGAGTATAATCTACATTTGTGACTATTGTGGAAAATCCATTTTCTTCCATTTTCTAAGCTGACAGTCTTGTACATAGAAGTTGACGAATCAATAATTACGCACCAATTTCTCGACTTGTATGGCAAATTCTAATTCAATAAAAATATGTCATAAATAACGCAAATCGAAGGTAACATAAACAAACAATGGAAAGCTATCTTATATCTCCCGCCATCTTGGCCCATACGAAACAAATGCCAGAGTTTCTGTGCTAGGGTTGTTAGTTGTTAAGATCATGGATGATTTTGTAAATTTTAGTAGAAGCATTTTCAATTTGGGGAGTCTGTAGTTCTAAATGAATACTTGATGTTAATTGTTATGTACATGAACATTTACGGCCTTAGCTGAGAAGAAATGGATTCGCCGCCGTCTGTTGAAACAGTTTACCAAGCTGTATTTACGTTGTATCACAATCCAGACACCGCCGAAAAGGAGAAAGCGTCATTATGGTTGGGGGAACTACAGAAATCGGTATGTAAAAGGAATAATAGTTTCTGAATTAAGTTGTAGGCTAATGGAAATATTTCTTCGTAATAGTTACTCTTTAATATCTCGTTGCTAGTGAAATTATAAACGATGTTTAGGTTATGTTCGTAGTTCATGTTGGTTCACTTAACTATTTTTAAAACTTTCAGGTGTTTGCTTGGAAGATTGCAGACGAAATGCTGCATCACAAGCGAGATTTGGAGTCTTGTTACTTTGCAGCTCAAACAATGCGTACGAAAATTCAGTTATCATTTCACGAGCTACCATCTGATGCTCATGTTTCCCTCAGAGACTCCCTCTTGGAACACATAGGACAAGTGAATGATGCTACAAACACTGTTATTGTAACACAGGTAGGTGTTTTATTTATTTGTTTATCTTACATAGGCTATGTTTACTGTTCAATTGGTGCTTTTGAAAATAAAATACATCTGGGTTACAAAGACTGTACTGCAATTGAAATAACCATTAAGTGTAATTATTAACGAGAGGAACTTTTCTGTGGTGGCCTAAACTTTTCTAGAAGTCTATTTATTGCCTTCATCAGTGAGCCAGTGATGTATGAGCCGTACGTCAGGCGTGGTGGCATGTGATGTTGCTTCTGAAGCACGTGAGGGGTGGGGTAGATTGATATGCCTCAATGTGATGATGCTTGCCCCGTTTTTCAAGCAGGCGAGTCACGTACTGCATGCTTGTCCCAGGGAAGGGGGTGGGTGCCAACAGGCTGCTCACCTTTTAACAGTATTTTGAATTTAGCTAACCTAACAGTTCAATCAGATTTATACTAAATGTTTTAAAGGTAGTTAACCTAATCAACAAAGTAAATGGTAAGTTACCGGTAAACTACTTGAAATATTGTGATACCATTTTACAGGATGATTGCAAAATATATCAAGAAGTAAAAAAGAGAAGAATTTTCTGATTTCTATTTTTTTTCCTTTCAATGCACTGCTCTGCTAGATAATTTCTAAGATTATTACAGAATTTAAAACATTTATACAAAAGTTATTTAAATCATGATAAATAATTTACAGTGATTTTAATAATTTATTATATATATATAATAAATTATTAAAATCAATGTATATTATTTTGTTTTGTTTAGGAAATCACAAAATGTTTCCTTAAAAAACTTTATCAACTACAAATTTTGCAGAATCTAATATTAACAAATAACTGCATTTTGTAAGAAACCATAAATTTTAACAATTTAACAGTATTTTCTATGTTACTGACCTAACTTAATCGACCCTCACTTAAGTTATTATTACATAGTTTACCATGTAATTTCAACAATAGTAGGTCTATAGTACCAAAACATACCTACCCTTCATAAAAAATTTTCATAAAATTAGCTGTAATGAGAAATATCATAAAAAGTAACAAAACAGCACCATTATCAGAGTCACTTTACTGTTTGGTTAGTTGGCTAATGCAGACAGTGACATGCTGCAAGAAAAAAATGCAATGCACTGCAAATTTATGTAACTATAAGAAATATGCAATTGCATACAAAATCATACAATATCTGCTTTGAAAAATCATTATAAAAGTAATATTACCCACCGTAACCCTTCCCACAAGCATCAAAAGACAAAATTAAATTTCAGATCTCTGAGTTTCAACCGGGCAGTTTCGTCTCTAACAGTTCAAGCTTCAACTGTCAAATTAAAACGTATCAGTTTTGATCAACCCAAATGTACTAATAAGAACAATTAAATACATGAAATAAGAAATATGTACACACATTTAAAATTTTGCTCTTATAAAGTTTTATAAAGATGAAAAAACTTGAAAAATGACTTTACATAAAATTATTACAAACTAATTTACTGTGTAAAATTCAACATATACTCTCGTTAGACTAGAGATAGATATAACTGCCCAATACTAGTGTAAAATATGAAAAGACTAGCACTCTAAAAAGGACGGTGCATACAATGTTATATCTAACACCATTCATGAGAAATTCGGAATAAATATACACTGACTATGTTTTCCTCAGATTTCACTATTATACAAAACAACTAGTCTTAAGGAAGGGAAATGTTACAGAGATCTTTCCATAAAATTCATAAAATACATGACATTAAAAAAAAAAACTTCTATGCATAACATGATAAATGCGGGGCAGCAATTGCGTAATCAAACTCAGTGAGAGAATCAAATGTGGCACAAGGTAATCTCTCCTCAATAGCTATGCGCAGTTCCCAAATGAAAAAAAAAACAGCCACATTGCAAATGGGAAAATGGGAATACACTCCTCGACAAGCATTAAGGGCAAGCCCTACGTAATTACAAAATATGTCATCGCGGAAAACAGAAGCAGCGACCATAAGCATTACAATTTACGATAAGCAACATTCAAACTGCTACAAAATACCTATCAGGAAACATGGCTTTCAAGAACAAAAGCAGCAGTTCTCAATATTAAACACCTTATTCGCAACACAAATGCACCGTTAAAGCCAAAACACAATTCCAACAATGGCAAACCCAAAATAAATTTGGAAAAGCATAACAATGAAGACAGATTAACTGCAAATGGGCAATACGGAAAACCGAGCATGTCTACAGATACTCACATTAGCCATGTTACCACATAGGAGCTTGTCGCCTAGCCTAACTGAGAACGGGCCTCAACCTAAGTTAAAAGCGTCGGACGAACAAAAACACTCGAGTATGATTCAAGCCCTTATATACTCTCCGCCCCGTCTTGTGCGCAGGTCAAAGAAAAAAGGGGATGGGAAGGGGGCGGGAGGGAAGAAAGTCCCGGTGCCTGGCAAGTTCAAGTGTTCGGCGTTGAATTCACTTAAAGATGACAACCACGTCATGAGTAGACATTTCTAAATGTACCTCTTCTTGAGATCCTAATTTTTTTACTTTGAATGAAAAAAAGTAATTAGTAAATTACAATATTGTGCCAGGGTCTTTGTATGAATATAAAGTATGTTTGGAGAGTTAATCTGGTTTTGATCACAGCACTGTTTCAATATCAACTTGACTGTCATTAGCTTTAGAGACCCAGTGCCTTCTTGTGGCTATTGTGCGCTAAACCCACCTCAGTCTCGCTCGACCACCACCCGGATTAGGAAGCAGCCGCACCTCGAGGACTTAGGCTTTGAAACACCTGTTCTGATCGAATCCGTTGTTTAAATTTTATAAATTTTTTATTTCGTCCTCGAGGCCTACTTCATGTCCATGTTGCCAGACAAGAAAAGTGTCATCAACATAGCGGACATTAGCTGATTTTGGCTTGCTTTCTGTGTGTGTGCACATTCCTGGCAATGGCGTATGTCCACAAAAACATCTTATCATTTATTTTGCAGTTGTCAAACTACTTTTTTAGAATCTGCTTGCCTATATGTGTGAATATTTATCCTAGAGCAATACATATTTGGTAACACTGCACTTGGGATTTTTTTCTGTCACCCTAGAGCAATACATTTTGGTAACACGGCACTTGGGATTGTTTTTTTCCTGTCTTGGTGCAGTTCTCGTGTGTGTGTGTGTGTGTATATATAAATAAAAATAAAAACATCTCCCACTCACTGCCCATCAAGTTCATCTAGTAGTAATGGCAAGCATAGCTGGGGAAGAAGTATATATATATATCTTACTAGGACATTGGTGTTAAAGTTATAAAATATTACTGATAATATATGAATATGCTCAGCATGATATCCAGCCAGTTATAGTAACAGCAATCTAAGTAAAAGATATGTAGTTCCAAACCTTAGTTCCTCATTAAAAGTGCAGTGTATAAATTTATGGTTCCTTAAATGAATAGTTTCCTTATACTAAGATTACAATAAGATTAAAGATAATGATTATGTATTTTCATCCAATACCCATTACCACTATCCGTTTCTTTAAAAAAAAAAAAAAGAATAAAAATATACAGGTTGCGTAGAGGTCACAAAAGTCCTGAAAATTATGAAAAAGTAAGATGACTTAAGGACTGATCAGAAAGTCATGGAGAAGTCCTTAAATAAGTAGCAATGGTGCTGGAAGTTTTTAAACTTTTATTTTCATTAGTGTTTTGCTAATTTAAATCTTGTTTTTTTGATGCATCACCTAAATTATAGTCACACATGGAAATTATCTCTGAAAATATTTAAGCTTTTTTAAAATCTGTATGTTCCTACAAATGGTAGAAAATATCAATTTGCATTTGCTCATGTTAAATTTTGGTCCTAAAATTGGTTCACTAGGTATTTGTAGGAAACCTTGAAGGTTTCACTTAAATCTCTATATATGAAAATGGATGTTGGTATGTGTGATGTTGATGACACCGTTGGACTGATCACCATGAAAGTTGGTACATGAAAGTTTTTTTTTTTTTCACGGAGAATGTTTTTATGCTATCCATTTTGCTCTATTTCACCGCTAGATTGCCCTTCTGCACATCAACATCAATACCGTTCAACTGATCGCCGTGAAAATTGGTATATATGTAGGTATTTGAACACAGAGACTATTTTCCCACTATTCATTTTACTTTTACTTACCACTAGATAGCACTGCAGCACATCAACTTCTATTCCGTTCAACTGAACAGCATGAAAATTGGTATATTGTGATTTTTACTGTCCTTAATCCTCAATAACAACCAAATAGCGATTGTGACTGTGATTACGATTTGGTGAGGTTGTTTAAAATGGAATACCCTTTCAAATGCTTTATGGATTCTGGATCTATTTCAGATATATGGAGGTAAATAAATAAGCACTGGAGGGACAACGTTTGCCGAGCTTTGCTAGTTGTTATATTAAAATCAAACTTCGAAGCAAGTATGGTAGCAGCGGTGCTGGATGCGGGGACATGTTGCAGCTGTGCCTGGCGCTGGCAGACCTGATGCTGCAGGCGTCGTCGTGGCAGGCCCCAGTACTGGACCTGATCGCGAGGTTCAGTCGGAGCAGCGCCTGGCCCCTGCTCGAGATCCTCACGGTGCTGCCCGAGGAGGTGAACTCCCGCATGCTGCGGCTGGGGGCCAACCGCAGGACCCAGGTCATGAGCGAGCTGGTGGCCACCGCCCCTGCCGTCACGGACTTCCTGGCAAGTGTTTCACCCCACTCGTGGTCAGCCTTGTTGTTGGCTGTGTTTTCTCTAGTCTTCTGGAATCCGTGCTAGTTCAATTAAATGTTTTCTGCAATGAGCCAATCTATGGCTATGTAAATTGTGTTGAGTTTATTCTAAAATGTTTAATGACAGTGAACTTTAAGCAAACACTCACTTTTTGTTGTATTAATATTACTGCTGGTTTAAAAAAAAAAAGACATTTCCATTCATTTTATCCTAGGTTATCTTTATTTTTAATTAACTTTTGTTTACGCAAACTAAAATACATGTGCATTTGCTTTGCATGCTTTTCTTAAAATGAGACATTTAGGGTAAGTTAGTTAATTTATAATTTTTTTTTTTTTAACCAAAACTGTTTTCTCCCGTATTGGTTCTGATTAGCAACAGTTTTATTAGCATATCAGCATATCTACGAATCGGTTCAGCTCTAGTTCATAGGCTGCTGTCCTTGAGAGAAGACAGTTTAGTCTTGAATGGCCTAAATGTGATAACACTGTTTAGTTGCTGTTAGTATGATTTGTTTGAACTACCTTGGGGTGTGTCAGAACAGCTGTGGACCAATTGGAGATGTTAAAGAAACCTCCAAGTTTTAGGAGTTCAGCTTATTGTTAATTTAATAATGACATTTCTAGGTTTCTACTCATTATGCATCTAATTTATATTTTTTTGGGCTTTGTGCAAATTTGATTGATTTGTTCATCTAAATGCAATCACTATCACTCATTTGTAGGTACAAGATTAGTTGATGAGTTACAATAAAATAGAAATAACACCAAAAAGCTGTCAGTATATCATATAACACCAAAATGCAACTAAAATATGAAAATAATGAGCTTTTTAAATTAAAACTAAAATGACAAGAGCATAGTCTTTTAATATATTAAATTCAATCTAATTGGAATGAAGTTTGAACCATTATATACATACAGTAAAACCCTGTACTTGCATTCTCCATATTTGTATTTTCCCACAATTAACATTTTAATTAAGTCACATTTACAAGGAGGGGATGGAAGTAATGGAAAAACTGGGTAGTGAGAGAGGCAGTGTTAATTACTAATACTGACTTTGTCACCCTTGAAGGCAGTTAGTGCGAGGGCGAGAGGACAGAACAAACAAATTGTATGTTTTGAGTGTTGAATCAGCACGGGTTTCCAAGATACTTGATTATCTGTTCTTTCTGCTTGAAGGTGGCTTCTGCCATACACCAGTAATGGGCGTTCATTATGATCACTCTTACAAATGTTTTTTTTACTGATTTAATGAGTTTTAATGACTGTAATTGGTTTTTTAAAGATCAAACACTGTGATCAATTATTTTATTTTGCTTTTCAAATGCGAGTTGCCTGAAACCAATATACTTATTTATACATGGCTATGGCAATAATCTTTTGCCAATCATGTACCAGAATTTGGTGTAGTTTGAGCAAGATTTTATGTAGTTTTAAAAAAGCCAATTTCATCATTAAAAATAATTATTTCATCATTATCATCATAAGTACAGTTCATACAATCAAAATTACATTGATCAACTGCTTAAACAATTCATGTTGAAACTTAAATTATGGACATAAAACAATACATATTACATGGTTGCTACAGGACTAGAAAACCGGGAAAACCGGTAAATGTCAGGGAAATTAAAATGGTCAGGGAATTCCGGGAAATGTCAGGGAAAATTCTACGAATTCTGGAAATTTTAAAGTTGCTTATAATTCAAACAAAGCTTTGTTTTGATGCGCTCGTACCGCTACCGAACGACTCCGCTGAAAGGCTACTGCTTAAGGCACACGGCAACTGCAACTTTTTGTTTACTTGGTCTACGATTGTCCGTTGCAATAGGCTGTTACAACCACCCACTATACCTTCTGGCCAATCCAGGCACTCGTTTGTTCAATAGCGAACCCGGCCTTCATTTGTTCGTGTTTTTATCCTTTTTAATTTGCCCTTGAGACTTTGTGTTTTGTTCCGTTCCATGCAGTGAGTTACAGAACGGGCATGGCGTCGTTTATCTTTTGAAGGCTATTTTCACGTGGAATAAGATGAGTACAAAGCTTATTACGTGAATTTAAAGGCGTTGTTTTAGGTGAAGTTAGTTTTTGATGCGATCATAAGAAAATAAAGTGCATTTTGATAAAGAAGCAATACCAATACTCATTTTGAAAACTACCAAGTTGATACGAAAACACGTGGCTTTTGTGTGCGGTTATGTTTTTGCATTTTTTCTAACTATTTTTTTTAATTACTTTTTTTTCAACCGTTTAATCCATGAGTTCTGTTGCGTGACACTTACATTATGTATTAAAAAATATGCATAACTGAACATGTTTTTCCCCAGAATCGTTAGTTAACATTGTAAGAATGTAAGAGTATTGCATGTTGTAATGCTGCTATTGTAATTCTCTAAGTAGGCCCATTATATTGCTAGGTGTGAATTTGTAATAGTTTTTGTATTTGTGTAGTAATATTTTTTTAAGAATTCATAAACAATAATTTTTTAACCTAACCTGAAAATATTATGTACTGTTTTTTAGCTTAGAGACGTCGAAGAAAATTACTTTTAAGGAGAATTGGCTCAAGGATTCACAGTTTCAGCATATCAAACCCTCTGCTAAAAACATAAATTCTGCGTACTGCTTTTTGTGCTACAAAAGTATTCAACTCAACAATATGGGCCGAAGAGCTCTCACCAGCCATATCGAAGGAAAAAAAACACATTCGCAATTCTGCCGTTAAAATAACGCAATAAAAAAACCTTATTTTACCTCATGTTGAAATTTTTATATTACATTTAATCATATGCACGTTAATATTTATGGTATGTAGCCTACTTCATAAGAAAGTCAGGGAATTTTTCTCTTAAATTTCTGGAAAACAGGGAAAAGTCAGGGAATTCTAAGATTCTATTTCTGTAGCAACCATGATATATTGATGAGAGTAAGTTAAACAAAAAACTTCAACTAAAACATTTAATCTTCTTCTGTAATGTTCCTTATATCATGAGAAAGATATATTGCTATTTCAATAAAATTAATTGTAATTATCTTCTTGCGAATACTGGGATTCAAGTACCTACCTTACCTTTAATTGTTGACATGCACTTTAAGCAAAACTAATGACATTTTATATAGAATTGTTACAATTTTTTTTTAACAAAAATGGCAGTTATTCTCTCTAGCTAGTAGGTAACAAACTTAAAGTAAAAAAAAAATTACTTCAAATTTAATATAAATATGTGTTAGTCTAACATTATAATTAATTATGAATTTTTTTAAATGTATTATAATTGTCTACTTCACTTGTTATTTATAGTTTCTAGTAACATTTAGGTACTTTTATATATTTATATTTTTTACTTTTTATACTTTCATACATTGTACTTTTGAATTTAGTTTTTGGGATGTTTGTTTTTTTGTTTGTTTGTTTATTGTTATGGTCCTGTATTGTTCTTATTGTTAATGTATTCATCCAATATGTTTGTCTTGTCTTTTAGATGCTATTTGGTTGTTTGTGGTTTTTTTGTATCGTGCCTACCACCCAAAGCCTTATGCCGTAGTTTGGTATGAACCAAATTGTTATAAATAAATAAAATAAATGCAATGTAAGAGAACTTAATATTGGATTTTATATTAAGGTAGTCTGAGCATGCATACTCAATTGAAAAGGATGTACTGCACTTGGGTCATGTACCCTAGGGGTCTCTGGTTTTGAAACTAGAGAGAATAGGAGTATTCATTGACCAAAATTGCATTGTAAAATGCAGATCTGTGTCAAAGCAGTAATAGATTGTTTAAGGAATCAAACAGGCATGGGAGTAGTATCTGAGTACATTTTCTGACTCCCCAGACTTAACCAATAAGTGCGAAGATCCAAACATCCAGAATCCCGCTCAATACAATCTTGAAATTCTCCGTACCTTCTGCCTACCTCATTACTCCTACCTCCTTCCCCATGCCCTTCCTTCCAGAGTTTTTTCCAGTGGTGTCAGAACCTTGGACATGAATGATTATAGATCCGTTACATTTGGTGTCAGAAGTAGGATTCAAACCCATGCCCACTAAATCATTGAGAATTTTCTAATTGTAGAACACATTCAATTACTGTTTGCAGAACTGATTTTGTACTGTATGATAGAAGAGTGAGCCATCATGTGAAACTTCATTTTTTTTTCTTAGGAAAAAATGTGATTCGTGTCCCTCAAAAAGTTGACCAAACCTTTTTAAAATAAAGCTCACACTTCATGGCTACATGCAGTTGATAGCTCAATTGACATCACAGTTATGTGTAGTAATACTAAAGTGACTATGCCTTTTGTAACTAAAGTTATTTCAGGAAACGGAATGGTTGATAATGCCGCCTCTTGTGATTTGATCTGAAATAGATTAAAAGTTCTTGCTACTGTAATCAATAGTTTCTAGTTAAATGCTGTGTATTCAGTAGTTTACATTCCTAAATTTCACTTGTATTTGAATAATAATCAAGTAAAATTGTTTGGTTGACTACCTACTAATTAAACTTTAGTTAAAACTGATTTAGCTGTAATTGCCAAGTACCTTAAAGCAAATGACAGCGGGTAGTTTGCCTTTTAACCATATTAAACAGTTTGTAGTAAAGTCAGAAATCCTGGGAATTCCTTTTCTTAGTATTGTTAATTTGTGTCTGTTATGTTCAGTTTGTGGTTTAATGAGTGCTTTAGTTGTAATGTTTAAATAGGTTAGGTCATGCAGAAGATGGATGAAGCCATGAACTTAAAAGGCTTGCAAGCCTCTGCTGTAACAGTTGTCTGACATGGCTCCAGTGAGCCAGAGACTGACGTACAGTAATGTCATGTTCAACTTATTTCCAAGGCATAAGCTCTATTTTTCTACCTTTATTGTGGCACGGTTCTGTGCTTAGAGGTATTTTGTACTACTTTTACACAGATGTCATATGTTTGCTCCTCTAGCTGAATGCTTACGGTGATGGCTCCCATATTCTTAAGCTTATGGCCTAAAAAGATGAGAAATACCAAACTTTGGCCCGTTGAGACATGACAATTTAATACTGTATCTCCAACTAATGATGTCATAAAAGCGATGCTTGCTTGCCAGTATCAATCAATAATTTCAGTGGTCTACCTTTAAACTTACTTCTACAGTCAAGTCATCTAAACCATTTTCAGACACTGTTGCAGGTATGCATGTTGTTGGGAACTGACACCTGTAGCTGGCCTGTTTAACTCAGGCTGTCATTCAACCTGGATCCTCTAGGTCTGTTTATTTCTGACCTTTGTATAGTCTTCTATTAGATTTCCTGATTTCAAACTACCAAAATAAGCATGTAGTCTGATACAACAGTCTTTCACATTAGTGACCAGCCTTCTTTCAGAACGAGCACTTATTTTTGGCAATCTTACCATGAGATATACAAGCCTTTTCCTGGCCCTTACCTGGATGTCAGTCTGTGTGATATTAATTGCAGCTTCAAGGGCTTCTTTAAATGTGCGAGGTCGAGAAATACTTTCCTACTTCTCCTTTAAGACCATTAAGGAATGTTTCAAGGGCATTTTGATTGGTTTCATGCTAATTGCTTAATTGTTAATTCCCTTCATGATTTTCCCCAAACTTGTACATATTAGTATTATCTTTTCAGATGCTGTCTGCAAACTTTTCTACTGACTCTGTATTAGACATTTTTGAGTGGCTTAACTGTTCCTGATAAAATATAGCTACCTATGTGCTTCCTCCCAAAAGGTTCTAAAAGAAGTCTCTTGGATCATCATTTGAGTTAGCTTCCTGGCATGAACTATCTGCCAAAATAAAATCTAGAGCATTGTCGGACAATCTTAAGATTTAGGAAAGCTAGTTACTCTCATTCTGACCAACAACAAACAGTTGCAGCTTGCTCCAGCTTTAGTAAGAATAAGGGAGAAATTGGCAGCAATGAGAAATTCTTTACCGTCATGGCTGAACTTTTCTGACACTTGTGATTGATTGAGGTGATCCACTGGAGCGTTCTCATGTTCCATTGTGTTTAGCTTTACAGCTAATAGATTCATGGCTGCTTTTAGATATATTTCTTATCTTTCTATGCTTACCTTGGACCCAGCTTGAATGTGTAGCTGAACTAACAGTATACAGGGTTGATCTCACCTTAGTTCTCCGTGAAGGCTTGTAGACTCCAAGGGTAACACCAGCAGACCTGAAGAGAGTTAGCAAACTCTACCACTTAGCAGCACACAGACGAGACTATTAATGTGACAACATGATGACAACATGACTCTGGTGAAATGCGGAAGACACGGCTGAAACCAATAGGGCGTGTCAGGATACATCGCGGTAGACTGGACGGCTGTCACGAATGAGACACTAAGAACGGATGTCGAACAGCGAAGCAAATCAGATGTTTTCATGAACAGAGTTCAGAGATTGTATGTGGCAGTTGGGACACGCTTTCTGAGGAATCTCTTTGGGCATAACTAGACGACAAAGACGCGAAAATCCCACTTCTGACACCAAGTGTAACAGCATCTATAATCATTGTTGATCCCTTCTCTATTTGTCTGAGGTTCTGGCACCACCAGAGTAAGCTCTAGAAGGAAGGGGTGATTAGATAGGGGGAATTTCAAGATTGTTTTGGTTCGGGATTCTGAATCTCTAGATCGTCACACTTATCAGCTAAGTGTTACCTTAGTCTGGGGAGTCATAAGATTTATGTATAGCTACCTTTTCAGTTTGTAGTTCTTAACTAACAATTTAACAGTATTTTCTACATAAATATAATAAATCTTACACTAAATCGTAACACACTGAAATACAGAAAATTAATTATGTTCTGTTGAAAACCAAAAGTGGTTCGGCATACTATATAACTCTTGATTGCCAGACTAAACTTTGTGTTCATATTACGTATGTATGAGAATAGTTCTGACAATGATAAAAAAATCTGATTCCATAACTTTGATACAAAATGTTGCTTTATGTTTTAATATGTAGTACTTAGTGTTAATATTTCTTCTATGGTAAGGTTACATTAGTTAGCTTCCTAATGATTCATCTTCATAGTAAAAATATGTATGCAAGTGCTACTACGACTATGAATTGTAGTTGTGAGGGTTGATTTATTGGTGTTGCAGAAATCCTGCTTATCGAATGGAGGCGACAGTTCTCAGATTCATGTTCGTATCCTCCGCTGCTTCACGTCCTGGATTTCTGTCCAGGCAATCACGCTATCGGATGTTGCTGGCAGCATTGTGGTGGCACATGCCTTCCACGTTCTCGCTAACAACCAGGTATATTTGGCAGTATTTTTTCGTGTGCTATCGCATATTCCTCACATTGACACAACAAAGTTATGTTTACCACACTATTGTGAAGATACGTTGTCATAAGTAGGGACAACATTTTATGGTGAATTGTGGTAAAATCAAAATAACACTGAAATTCAAGTTAATATATTACAAAGCACCAAAATGCAACTAAAAATCACGGAACCTATCAGTAGAGCCAAGATTATATGGTTTTATGCGAAATCACAATTTTCACGCGAAATTCATCCCAAACCGCGAAAAATGCGAAATGTTTTCTAACCACAAATAAACACCTCAATATTGATTTAAATCGTTAACTACCGACTATTGGTTGATTGACAAAAATTCCGTATCTGTTTGTAGAAGAAATGGTCGTCATCCAACTGCAGTGTGGTGGTTATTTAATGCGTTAATTATTCATCTTAAAAAATTACAAGATATCACAAAAATTGACGATTTCACGAACAAAAAAAGATCGTTATCGGAGTTAGGTTAGAGTTTTTAAACGCATCTAGCCACTAGAGATCACGCAATATTACCAACTGACGATCGTAAACTTAAAATTATCAAGTTAACAAACACAACAACGTGAAAAGTCTCAGCGCCTTGTTTGCTGTATCCTTTGAAAAATACACGTGAAAAAAAACTGCATTCATTAAATAAATACGTATGAAAATAAAATAAAAGCGAACATTGATATGTAATGATCACTTAATATTTAATGAAATTTCACTGTAACGCAATTTTGTGTGCTTGTTGAATAAGCAGTTTACCGTGAAGCCTTCATTTCATTTCACACTTCACAGGCGAGAGTGCCAAAATCGTAACATAATCGAAGTTTTCCGATCGCTAATGAAAAAGCACCTTATTGCAAGGATTTATTTATTTTACGGTCATTAAATATTTTAAATAACGCTTACCTACCCAACCCTCCCGGAAAATAAATAAAAACATTTGTTTCACTGACCTGACATAACCTAACCTTTTACTTCGGGTTGAGTATATGGCTCTCTCGCCTGTAAAAAGTAGGCTTCCCGCGGTTTATTTTTTCGCTAAAACTTCAGTAAATACTAGTTTTTTGTACCTCCGGGCTTTGTTTACAAATGACGTGCATAAATGAAAGCTAAATTTCTTAATCATGCCGAAAAATAAAGCTACTGCGGCATCACGTGCTGACGAGTTTAAGAATGAGGGATTATATGTCAGTGACGGAAAAATACTTTTCTGTAAATATTGTAATTGCCGTTTGGAGCATGAACGTAAGGACACGGTAAACAAGCACATAATTAGCGACAAACATGTAAAAGCTAAACGATCCCCATGCACTTTGAAACGACAGCTTTCTATCCCAGAAGCAGGAGTGGCGCAAATATGCGCAAAAAAACAAAAGGAAGATTTTGTTCTCGAAACTGTTGAAGCCTTTGTAGCTGCAGGTATTCCTCTTGAGAAACTTGACAACAGCAAGCTGACTGCATGGATGCAGAAGCATGTAAGTGATGCTGGTGATCTTCCAACAGCGGATTGGATGAGGAAAAAGTACATTCCCCTACTTAGAGAGAAAAAAGAAGTGGAAATCAAGCAGTAGCTCTTGGGGCAAGATGTGGTCATACTCGCAGATGAAACCACTGACAAGAGTAATAATTGTGTTTTCAACATCTTGTTTAAAATTCTGAAACCATGTGCTGAACAAGATGTTATATTAGGGGCTTCTTGTGTCCTTGATGCAGCAAATGCTGTTTGTTGTTCTCGGGCAGTGATTGATGTATGCTACAAATATGAAGTCAAGGAAGAAAACATAATTGCGTATGTTACAGATAGTGCCAGGTACATGACAAAATCTGCTGGTACCCTTGAAGGTGTATTTGGTGACCACATGTACCACATACAATGTTGGGCCCATAAAGTAAACAAAATGAAAGTGGATTATCCTGAATTTGCAGCTGCTGCTTTAAAGTTAATATGGATACCTGCAACGAATGTGGACTCAGAAAGATCTTTTTCTAAGTATTCTGTAGTTGTAAGTGACAGAAGAAGATCTCTAAAACCAGAGAATGCTGAACTGCTGACAATGGTGGCTTTTTCCTGAGCTTAATTATATTGCATTTATAGAACAAAAGTTTAACTGTAGTTTCTATTTTAATTAATTTAGACTCTCTCCTGAACTCAGGAACAGTACTTACCTGCATAAGAATACTAAATATTTTAGTTGTTAATTTTTTATGTACTCTGAACATAGTATTGTTTAATGTGCATATTTTAAGTCTCTAACCACGAATTATTGAAGCATTTGATCAAGGCAGCTCTGCTAGGTGTGTACATGTTATTACATGTGTTTTAATTTTTTATGACGATAAAGACGAAATCCACAATTCTTAATGACGAAAAGTCCTTTTTCATAACACCATAAAATCTTGGCTCTACCTATCAGTATTATTAATCAAAACTTAAGTCTAATATAAAATACTTAATTTTTTAAATATAAAATCCAATTAAAGTAATTTGTCTAGCATAATGTTTGTAGTACAATTAAATAACAGATTTTGAAAAGTTTAAATTTTTTAATCTTTTGTCTGTTACTGTTATTCATTTTTACATTATGACATAAGAACAATTTTCAAACACAGAAATACTTAACAGATTTATTATTTATTTGTTGTGAAAAGTTAAACATGCTTGTTACAAATCCTAATATTAAAAAAGTGCATCATTTTTCAGTCAAAATATTACTGTTTTGAAGAAATAAGTATTATGGATCATTTAAAAATCATATTTGTTCAGTAATATGCAATTTGTTTTTAATAAACAGATTTAATAAAATACAAAAACAATAACACTGAAATCTCCTGTTTTAAAAATGAAATTGTCCTGAAAATAAAACCATAAAATCTTTTCTCTAGTCATGAGATGTCTTAGGAACACAATCAATATTTTAAATATAGTTGATTTATTTGGTACATATGAATTATATTTTTTATGAATGTTGTAAATGCCTACAGCTATCCCTATGCAACACCAAAATTAACAATTAACTTCCTGAACAAGAAATAATACATCAAGTATTTATATTTATATTTATATTAATCAATATGGGTGTGCACGTATAACAAATTTTGAACTCAAATTCAACTTAAAGGAAATTTTATGTGTGGGTACATCTTCAAGTGTCAAATATTGATTTCTGAGATAAAAACCATCGTTAACACACTGTAAATCAGTAAAAATGAGAATAAGCAAGTTTTCACAATATGTGATTAAAAAATGTCCTTATAAATATTGGAAATCACATACAGGAATAAATTTTTTGATTGAAAGTAATAAGAACCACACTACGTACCAATTTCCCACTTGGTCGTAGAATTTATCTGTGAATAAACCACAGAAAAGTATAATTTGCAAATAATTCTGTATAGATTTTTACCACATTTAGAAAACAAAATTATAGTTATTTGTTCTTATATATTTTAATATTGCAAAAAAATCTGTAAATTTGAGAGTATCCTTTCTAAATTTGAAACGATTCTCTTTCTCATGTACTAAAGAGAATTATGTGTAAAACCCAGGTGCCATAGAATTGATCAGAAAGTACCTGAAGAAGAAATATCTAATATCAAGAATTTTAAACAAAAAAATCTTAGCAAGTAATTCTGCATGAAAACTTGACGAAATAAACTCTGTTAACATGAACACCAATTCAGATAGAAAATACTCCTTTTCGCAATAAATTGTTTAGTGCATTATTGAGTTAATATGGTGAACAAAATAATCAGCTAACTAGGTCTTTGCAAATGTTTGAATTTTAGAATACAAATATGAATAATAAACTATTTGTATTCAATTTGACCTCAAATACTAACACTTTTAAATAACGAATATTCGTTTGCTTATGAATATTTGACATAGCATACCTCATGAGTTTGTTGTATACCAATGTTCAGTGTTGAGGTTAAGTCATTTGTGGGATATAAATACACATTTTTGATGTTTTAATGGGCCTTCATAAACCAAATCATTAACAATAAGCAACATTTTAAATATGCAACAAGTATTCAAATTTTTTTTTTTATTAGCCTACTGTCGTGCTAAACAGCAACAGCATATTTGTCATTTCAAACTGGGAAAAAATAATTATTTGTATTCATTTTGTCACTCCCTACAGTAGTTGGAGGGGGGGGGGGGGTAGAAAAAAAATTGCTAACAACCATGGACTATAACACCACAAAAAAACAAGAACACTCCATTGTGATGGCCCTTGGAAGATAAGAAGTGAAACGCCATAGTTTAAACTGTGTATAAATTGATAGGCACAAACGAAATAACACTGCGACACAGTAGCAGCTTATTTGCTGTATGTATCTATAACAAAACAGACGTTGCGACTCAAAAAATATGTTTAAAAAAATGTAATTACAGTGAAATTCCGTTACAACGTACTTCAGAATAACGTACCTTTCAGTTCAACGTATGATTTTAAATTCCTGCTCAAAACACAAATGTAAACAATGTAAAATATTTCACTTAAACATTAAAAACGTATACTACCTTTCAATACAAAGACCATTGTTTTCCAGTTAACAGGAAAATTTTTACTAGGGATGGGAAAACCGATTCCCAATTTCATCGATACCTACCGATTCTACTTAAATAATCGATAATCGAGAATCGATGATAAAAGTCGATTCCCGCATGTAGCAAAAAAAATCATTTCACAACATTGCAAATCTGTCAGATACAATTATTTAACGACTCTTTGAGTGGGGTTATGACTGACTAGACGCATATATAACAGTAATATTTCCCGAAATAAACAATATCTAAAACTTGGGTCGATGTTATACACAAGTCAAAGTACAAAAATTATTTATAAAAAAATTATCACTGCGTATTAGAAGGGGCCTGTTCTTTTCGCGATCGCGGTTAAACGACGATAAACGCGAAATCACCGTAAAATACAGTTTTTACCCGAAATCGCCACAACACAGCGTTTTTATACGAAATTTAGTATTAAAACGCGAAATCGCAATGTTTTTACAGGAAATTTAAATACTGGGTAAAATATTTGTCTCGTCACTGGTAAACAAACACCGCAACATGGCCGCCACTGAACATTAATCATAAATGCACTAAAGCAAACAAAAGCTTACACACGCTCACGTTATAATGTTAAACCCAAAAATATACTGTAAAAATACGCTAACCTACGGGGTTTATTTTCCTTTCCGGCATAATGTTTGGATAGATAAGACTAATAGGCGAAGTTTTAAAGTCCACGCACACCGCTCGGGGCACTGGCGTCAGTTTGGAACAGCGACACCAAATAAATACAAAAGCAAGCAGATGATTGGGCGAACGGTGTTTGGAACAGCCTTACGTGAGTGGCCATACCACGTCAGCCGGGGGCGCTGGCATATAGTTGGAACAGCGTCGTAGTATCAAGCAGATTATCGGGCGAACCATGCTACTTCGTCACCCAGCCGTACGGGGCAGCACAAGCATTTTAAATCGCGCAAAAAAGCGGAAAAATGTAAACAAACATTCATTTTCGAATGGTGTGACGATGATGATTAGTTGGTCAGTGTTTTATAGATTTTGTTGGGTCGTTACCACAACGCCGAAATAACAACGAATGAATTTGTGTTTCTTAAATGTAACTTAACGCCGAAATACCACAATTAGTGTTGGGCCGATTCCTAAAATATACCGATTCCGATTCCATTTTCGATTCTTAAATTAAAGGTACAATTCTTCGAATCCGATTCCGATTCCTTAATTTTTATCTGACAATGTTCAACAGAGTAATATACTCAGAAAAAAAAAAGTTGTTTATGATTTTAAAAATGTAATTGCATTGTGTTTCATTTTCTGTGCAGAAATTAACATTATATACAGCTTATATAATGTTAAAAAGTATATTCATTACCATTACCTTGAATTTCTAGCACAATTTGGGCTTTTAACCTTGCATATAGTTAGACAAAACACATGTTCAAACACTGCCAATAATCAAAGATGTCTTATGACGTAAATTGTAAATAATGTTATAACTCAACCAACTTTAGATACCTTACATTAATTAATTGTCAAAAAAAGAGGTTTGTACAGTTAGGTTAAGAATTTTATTTTCAAGCACAACTAAATTATGATCCAAATAAAATGACAATATAACCTCGTTTATACATATTTCAAGGGACCAGGGCGAAAAAAAATAAAAAAAGGGAAATGTAAAAATTAAATTTTATTATCTCATTATGATGGAAATGACAAGAAACAAATATGCACCACACTAAAATAAAATGTCAGAGATGCTTACGTTTTAATATATTACCTAGAACTTAATTATCTCACTTGGTGAAAAGAATAAATCTATCCAGTCTTGCAGTTCTTCACAACCGTAAAGAGAAAATAAATTTTCGGTTCTTGAGTAAGAAACTTCTGTGCATATTTTAGCATCTCACAATTTCCACATTTTATGGTGTGATTTTCTTACACAAAATATTTAAACTCTTCAAATAATCGCGTGTTAACATTTAATTCATTTCAGAAATTTATCGGAAACAATTTTGTTAAACTAACACAACTACTTTCAAAAGATTGTTTATGTTTGGTAATAAAAATTTACGAACGTTTCAGCAGCAATGTTTGGAAATTCAGATTAGCCAACTGCCTTTCCAAAATATATCTGATGTAAAACGAGCATCGCTGAACACGCACAAGAACGCCGATTTACAGCAATTTGGTTATGTTGCTTTTAAACTTATTTTAATATGGCCGCCACTGTAATCCACTGTGAATTTGGGTAAAATCTCATTCAAAAATTATTTCATTTTAATTCTTTAAAGTTTAAAGTGCAGATATGTGAAACATATTAATTTTCACGTTCACGTCACCAAAGATTTGGTTCATGGCCGTATGGTTTACCATGGCAGATAGCAAAAAAAAAAAAAAAAAAAAAATTAGGATGTTTACAATGGCAAATGTAGCTGCCATGATCAAATAGTTAACGTTTACATTATTTTA
The DNA here is from genome assembly GCF_032445375.1 of Bacillus rossius redtenbacheri. NCBI lineage: Eukaryota > Metazoa > Arthropoda > Insecta > Phasmatodea > Bacillidae > Bacillus > Bacillus rossius. Next base: position 88,759,739 of record NC_086332.1, read on the forward strand.
CTTGCCGTTTACGTTTACATAATTTTCTTTTAACATTTATGATTTTGTCTAATTATTTTTGAAGGTTTACTATTAAATGCAGCGCTGCTGCAACGTAATTTCCGAAAAATGCTTTCGCTTAAAGCGGGAAAGTAGATACTGCATTTGTACTGTAGGGAAAATGGCGGTGCAAGTAAATAAATTAATACGTTAATCACCGTAATTCGTAAATCAGTAACGTAAAAAAAGATTGTATTATGTAGTTTAAAAATTATGTTTGCATGCATTTTAATATTTTCTTACGTTGCATAGGAGATGTATCTTGCAAACTTAAAAACAATGCAGGAATCGGTCATGGTCGATTCCAAAACCATTGTATTCTGAATCCCACGATTATACTGGAATCGGTGGAATCGACCGATTCCGGAATCGGAATCGACCCATCACTAACCACAATCAAGTACAACACTTTCATTTGCTAGTTCTCTAGTTGTTGCTTAATTTTGTTACTGTTTCATTTTACAAATTTTTTAGTTAATTTGTACCCTTCTCTAAGTTAGGCAATTTGTATGAACGAAAATAATTTATACTGCTCAAGGAATGCTTAAAAAAATTTTTTATAGTTTTTACGTATTACAAAACAAATTTTAGATTAGTTTGACCCCTTTGACATATGAGCCATTAACTTCTAATGATGTAAACATTTATATGAGTTAATCTTAATAACTTAGTTGTGTACTCAAATTTGATAAATATGAATTTATGATGTATGCTACATAATATATGTATTGAAAGCTGAAAAAAAAATGTTGCAAATAGAATTTGAATTATTTAATATTAAGTTAACTAGGTGAGTATCGAGTATCGAGAATCGAAGGATTTTTTAAGGAATCGATAATCGGGTATCGGAATCGAAAATTTTGGAATCGTCCCATCCCTAATTTTTACATAATTGTTACTGTGTTTGCGCAGGGGTTCTTTAATATAAATGTACTTAATGATTAATTTGTATCATTTTCAAGAATTGTTAAAAGTATAAAATGTAAACAAACACTGTCTCAACAATTCATAGAATCATAGTACAGTATAACGCGCCATTCTTCCTCCATGGATCACACACTTTAGTGCATTAGACGATCTAAACAATTGATTGCTGTCTCACCCTTCTTCAAGACAATTGTTTTTAGCTGCGCCATCTTTTGGTTATTTGTAGAGTACATTTTAAAAGTTTTAAGTAACGCAGATATGTATATTTGTAAATAAATGTTTAATAAAAATTATATTTTAACTTTTATACGAAATAGAATATCCAATAATGTTAATTTATGCAGGTTAAGTTTTGAACTGTTTGGTGTCAAAACATGGCCGACATGCTTTAATTGTGTTGCCATGAAGGTTGGAATGTCGCCTGGCACAGCCATGCTCGCGACACGCGATACTAGTGCAGAGCTATGGTTATTTATGGATGAGAGGTTTGTTTACATTTTACGTGGCACGAGGCAAACAATATTGTTGATTGAATATTTTAATCAAGATGGATGGCCAAAAAGATATCAAGAAACGCAAGCAGTTCACTTTGAAGGGAAAAGTGGAAATTTGAAAGAAGTTGACAAAGGCAGGAAAAATGCAGATGTGGCACTGTCGTTTGGTTGCGGTGCTCACTACACTGTCAACAATCGTAAAAGGTCACAAAAAAATTATTAAACTGTACGAACAGTCATCTTTATCTTCTGGTCGCAAGAGACTTCGCCTAGGAGATAACAAGGACCTGGAAATTGCGCTGAACAAGTGGCTGAAGGATATGAGGGCACAAAATGTTCCAGTCACAGGACCCATGTTGCATGCTAAAGCAAATAATTTGCTTCCAAGCTAATGTAACATTTGATCCCCAACTACTTTATTTTTAAAAATTCAAAAATACTACGTTTTAAAGTTAAATTTATAGACTTTCACTAAGTATAAAAGTGGAGGCTTTATTGATGTACTTTATAACGAGATTCTACTGTAATGGTTTTGTGTTTCGATGGAAATGAGCCAAAATTGTGTTTATAATATTGCTAAAATAAAATACTTTTTATTTGGCTGCCGTAAACAGTGAAAACGAATGAATAGCTAGGGTTTAAATATGTAAATATGAGCTCATTTAATCACTAATTTGGGAATTCAGCATTTAAAAAAAATTCATATTTTTAATGAAATGGATTGTATTATACAGTTCGTGAAATTTTGTGGATCAATATTTAGAGTAGCAGTTTCTGGAAAATGAGAATAGGAACTGAAATGAAAGGTTGGTTGTTTAGATTAGGTTAAAGTTATGTTAACTGCTTAATTAAAACCACAGCTAGACTCATGCCATGTACTGGCGCTCCCAAGCAGTCCACAACTTTGCACCGAGAAAGTGCGCTACTTGCCGCCCACCTAAATCAGCTAGCACGAAAGACACAAACAAACGCAAAAACAATGTGGGGAGACATAGCCTTGTCACAGTAACGTGCCTTACAATGTGTGTGTGTTTTTATGTGTAAAATTTTTCTCACATTTTTTGCATTCAAATTAAAAATAAGGTGAAAATTAATGCTTATAACCGTGCTCTGAAAAAAGAAGCAAATCACATTCTACGTGAAATTAAAAAAAATCCCTTTTCCCAACTCCTAAAGCAGAATTTTCTAATGCTTGATGTCTGGCATGTTCTTCCAGGGTTGCCAGGGGCAGTCTCTGTTGGTTTCATTGCGTCGCATGGGGACTGATGTCGTGTCCATGTCTATAGACAGCCTATCAGTATTTGAATCACCCACTGACTGAACCCCGGGACTAGTTAGCCAGGGTTGCCGCTAGGTCTAGAGGTGCTTCTTAACATTTGATGTGGTTGTGAGCTTGTGACTAGTCAGTTGAAAGGTAACGGTGTGCGTGTTCCAGGCGGCCCCAGGCATCCACGAGGCGGCCACGGACTGCCTGTGTGCACTTCTTCAGCGGCTTGAGGAGAATAACAACCAGCAGGAGCTGGAGCTGCAGCTGTTCACGGGAGTCATGTCGCTGGAGCCCAGCTTCCACGTGTCCGTCGCTCACGAGGACCAGGAGAAGTAAACCCCCTCTCATTTAGACTTGGACTCCTCCTTGTGCCCGTTGCCTGTCAGGCGTGGCTCACAGTCCGGCCGGGTGTGCCCAATGTGAGCTATTGGGTTTTATTTTTAGGCCAAGTTCGTTTTTACTTCCTTCTAGCTAGTGCCCGGCGTGTGTTGTAATGCCTCGATCAATTCCTTTTTTGTAATTTGTTTGAAGTAGGTTCACATGTACAAAGCATCTCTTTCTCTCTAATTATCTATCTCTCTATGTATATATATCTATCTCCATATCTCTAGAAATAAATTTTTATATCTATCTATATCTATCTCCCTCTATATCTCTATTTCTTACAAGCAGGAAAATATAAGCAGGAAATGTCAATGTAGCTCTGGTCAGTGTTTGAACCTTTTACTAATGGACTCATCAGGCTATGTAAACAAATTTAACGTTAAAAACACTGATGGGTACACTTTATGCTTTATTTGCTTAACCAAGCCAACAATTTTTCAACACTGTCATTCTTCCAGATTTTATTTTATTTGTCTTTAAAGTCACACTGCCACATTTCTGTAAAATTGTCTTCACTATTTGTAATGAGTTTAGATTGGGAATGTCTACTATTTCCAATTGCTTTGCCACTTGAAAATATGTAATTTTGGTATTCCTACCTATGATTGAAATATATTAAACTCTTAATCAGCAATAGGAAACACTTTGGTTTTTTTTATTTATATTTTCCATCGTGGAATAGCTGAAACTAAAATATTGTAGGACTAATTACATACATCTGATAACACACTAGTATGGCAAGGAATGGAAGGATTCGTTATTTATTTATTTTTTCAAAATAAGGGTGCCAGCAGACATGTAACTGCGAACATTATATACATTTTATATATTGACTAAACAGCATTAGCCAACACTATCGTGTAGCACTAGTGTTCTGGCACACTTATATTTTGTTTTTGCATACAATTGTATTTGAATAAACTACATCAACTTAACATGTTAAACTTCCCAGTTGGGAAAAGTGTTGGAATAGTTAGATTTTTAAAACATTTTTAAAATTTTATAAAGCAAATATTTTAAGCAGGAAATGCACCATTCAGGAAATATTATATGCACAAAATAAATACATTGTCCTTGTGGGGAAAATGTCGGAACTTAAAAATTATGACACTATAAGCAGGAAAACATTATAAGCAGGGTGTGACTGTACTTATAATGTTCCGTACTTATTTTATGCTTTGAATGTTTTTGACAGTGCATTTTTGTAAATTTTCTACACTTATTCATTTAGAACCTTAAAATTTTGTTTTAACTTTTTATTAGCGGCCTGATGATTGAGAACCTATTTAACGTTGTTTTATTTTTGTAACATAAAAATAAGTTGAACCGCTAAGATTTTAAAAATCAAGCTGAGTCGTGTTTGGGTTGTATCATTTATGTATCTTGTAAGATTAGTTACAGTGTTGATTTATGTGGTCACATACAGGTCTATGAACTATTGCCGTATCTTCACGGAGCTGGCTGAGTCATTCTTGGAGAAGATAGTCAATGGGAGCACTATCACTGAGCCTCACTTTGCTATCAAAATCCTGGATGTTGTGCTGACTTGCGTGGGCCATCATGACTACGAGGTGAGTGCATAGGGAAAGCTTATGTGTGGACTAGAAAAATTAGCACCTGTTTATTTGAAAATTAGAATCAATGTTATTGTGAAATTACCTTTTTGAGAAACTTATTCAAAACTTAATATTCTGTATAAAAATACATACATATCTACAAATAACACAGTATTTTTTGGTTTATTTTATCACTAGAGATGAATGAGTCTGCAATTTTTGATTTAAGTCAAGTTGCACGTACCTAGTTCAGTATTTGTACACTAGAGTCGAGTTCACGCGTGTTTATTTTTCTGTTGAGTAAGAGTGAGTTCTTAAAAATCAAGAGGAGCTCAAGTAATTGCATAAATTTATGAGAATGATTTTATGTTTTTGGTGTTTATGTTAATGAAAAATTACACTATGAGCACTGTATTTAGTTGATATACAGTAGAATCTCGTTATAAAGTACACCAATAAAGCATCAACTTTTATACTTAGTAATGAAAGTACTTTATTCTGAAATTTACCTTTAAAACGTAGTATTTTTGAATTTTTAAAAATAAAGTAGTAGGGGATCAAATGTTACATTAGCTGGGAAGCAAATATTTGTAAAACAACAAGAATTTAAAAAAAAAATTACTGAACTTATAATAGAAGTAAGAATTAATTAATTAATAAATAATAAATTTAAACTTTTTGTGGTTTTTATGTGATGTATTTTGGGCCTGGCTTAAGTATGATAATAAATTAGTAGGCTAGTATGCATTAGATTTTTCTTCAAAGTAAAGTATATGTTTGAAGAAGGAATACACAAAAATACCCCATACACAAATTTTCAATTAAACTTAACATTGCATGGTTGGATTATTTAGATTCATTAATTTATTTAAATGATCTATCCTTAATACACTTGTGATCAGATAAATTCACATACAAGTGTCAACAACTATTCTGGGAAGATTACCTCATTATTCATCACAATTAGTGATAGGTCGGTCCCAGTTCTCGGTTCTCGGTTAAGCTGGTTCTCAGCAAATTACTGGGCACCGAGAACCGTAAATATAATGTTGGTACCGGTACCACGGAAAGCAGAACAGCTAATCCTTTTCCTGGTAAAAAAAACCATGTTTAATGCCGGCGACCAACATGCACACTTCTTTTAACTTCACTTTAAGTCCCATGTGGCAAGTGAATTCAAATAGAAAGAATAACATTTGAAAAAAAAAATGGCTTCTAAGAAACTAGACAAATAGTACTGAAGTGAAAGGTTGAATAGGTTCAGTCAGATACAATATTTACCTATACATAAAATGTTTGTTAAACCATTTATATTTTTGGAGGAAAAAAAAGTGTGTTTATGTTAACCTAACCTAACCTAAAAAATCTTTCACTTCAATTTTTCTTCTTTATTTCCCAGAACCAGCTACTCTGCATATTGAGCCAAAAAAAATTTCATGAACCTCAAAAAACAGAAAAATTCAATCCATTTCACAAAAAACCCATACTTTTTTTTTTAAATGCAGTATTTGTGAAATATTGATTAAATGAGCTCAAACTTACATATTTAAACCCTAGTCATTCATGAATTTTGTTTGTATGGCAGCAAGGTAAACTGTATTTTAATTCATCAATAGTATTAAAAAATGGAGCTGGGAATTGTCAGGAGACGGCATGCTGTGACATAGTTGATGACACTCTTTACCCCGCCATTACTAGAATATTTTATGCTTATTTTTTCTAATAGGAGCATGGCAAATTATGTGCTGTTTGTTGGTTCATTATAAAATGAATGTTGTTACTATACATGAACGGTTTTCCATCTCTTGACTATATATTAAAACACCATCAATTTTCACAAATAAAAACATGTTTCTGGTCACACCAAATGTTTGGTGATGATGTAATAATTATGGACACATACCGGTCCTGCCCTAGCCATGCTTAAAACCTGAATTTGTACCTAGTAAATTAAACGGCTTAACAACTGATTAAAAATAATGTGGTTACTCAATTCTTACTCATAAAATACAGTACGTTCCTAATTATTAGTGGTAATGGCCCAGACAAGCAATGTCTCCACTACATTTAATTTAAACACATGTTACTTAGTAACAGAAAACAACAATAAATTTTAATAAATTTGAATTAAGAATAGTGTAAAAAATTTTTAATAAATATAAATTAATAATAGTGTATATAAGAAAAAAATGTATTTTATTTAAAAAGAAAGCTTGGGGTGCTTTTTAAGATATTATCGAAATGATAATCCTTCTACTCATATATGTCAATAAAATATTTATAACTACATATTGACATCATGCACTTTATGCTTTTTTTTTAAATAAAATAATTTTTTTTCTTATATACACTATTATTAATTTATATTTATTAAAATTTTTTTACACTTTTCTTAATTCAAATTGATTAAAATTTATTTTCTATTTTTTAGTTTGGTTTTCTATATAAAGCGTGTTTTTTAGTTTTTTTAAACTAGTATTTATTTTCTACTTTTTAGTTTGGTTTATTTATAATTTAAAGTTATACTTCTTTATCGACGTATGAAAGAAATTTTATAACAATGTAAAAAAACTTGATTGTTATTACATCAATTTACTATTAAAGTAGATTTTGAATAAATATTGGCTGCAGTTAAAATAAAATCGATAAATATTGTTTTATCTCAGAAGTGTCTCTAGATGTGGCTCAATTTTTTATTTATTACATGACTTTACTATTAAAGTGAATTTGAATAGATATTGGCTGCTTCTAAAATATATAGCGTGTTGAAGAACTACAGTACTCAATAATTTCAATATCCTGCTATGAAAATCAATATATTCGGGAAGTCATTGATGTTTATTCTAAGTCAGCATATATGATGGGTGACCATCATTTGTTTGCAAATGTCTCACAAAAAATTTTCTCCCATTTGTTCCAGTCCGATTCCATTGTAAGTTTCATTTGCATGCAGTTGTACCAAACTTCGCTGGAGTATTCTAAGAAATGTTTTAAAATTTCTATTTTCTTTTTGTTTTCTTTGATTAGGAAATGTTCACATTCTTTGTTGAAATCTTTAGTCCACTGGTAAGCATTTGAGTTTCTGCTCGTGAATTTCTCAATCATGAAATATTTTGCAATTTTTCCTAAATTTTGAGTTTGAAATATGTTTTTTTTTCTTGAAGAAATTTTTCTAACAGTTTTTCCAATTTTTTATTTGATGCACTAAGTATAGATTCAGCACTTTATGTTTTTCCTCAATTTCTTCCAGGTAAAAATCCTTAAACTGTAAGTTTTGCTCTCTATCCAAATATGTTTTTGATATATCATCTGTCAAACTTATCCATATTTTCTGTGTTTGATGTCTTTTATTTAATGATTTACTGACCTTGGCATAGTTTGGAGTATTTGTAACTGCTTGGTGTAGATTTGCAGGTTGGTGTTCGAGTGGAATTTCAAAAATCTGCCCATCAGGTGTAGCTATTGAGGTTATGCATATGGTGTTTGATTTCCCATCTGCTGTTGGTTTCACAGCAAAATCAAACCTCAATTTTTCCATATTTCGTGAAATATTTGCAGAAAATGTTGTTTTATAATAATGTTTCACTCTTGGTTAATTGTTAAAATGAAACAAAGACGTAATTGTGTTTTTCTATTTAACGAAAGAAACAACATTTAAAGCCCTTATTTCAGGGTTTTTTTCTTCTTCATATTTTTACAAATATAGATAATATTCTCTTCAAGAAAGTATATTGTTCACAATAATCATAACCCACTCTCACTTTTCATTTAATTAAATGTCACAATATTTAGTAGGCTTTGTTTATATCGCACCAAAGACAAACTGAAAGAAAAGAGTTCGCACATGAGCGAAATGGTTTTCTTTACAATGTGCGAACTCTTTTCTCTCAGTTTGTCTTTGGCGCGATATAAACAAAGCCTACTAAATTTTGTGAAATTATATAAATTGACAAAAATCTTTTTTTGCAAATTGAATAATGGAATAATCTTATCAAATTAGTGTATTGTCATCGGTCCTCAATAAATCTACAAAGTTTGAATGAAATCTGGCCGTTTAAAGTGGGTCAAAATCGCACGCAAAGGAGTCAGTTACAAACATACAAAAAAACATACAGGTGAAGCTAATATAAAGCGTGTAAAAAGGTACTCATCTCTCACATGATGGTTCAGATCAGATGGTCCTCCACCCTTTCACAAAATTATGAAAGCAAAAATCACTATCATTGATTGTATCCATCAATGGTTTTAACATGAAATTTGTTTGTTTGATGAGACCATTGTAAAAAAACCTCTAACACTTAACAAGTGCTTAATTGAAATTTCCTGCTTATAATATTTTCTTACTTATACTGTAATAGTTTTCCTCTTTTTCCCCCATGCAAAATGTTATAATAGAGTTCTTCTGTCCAAGTCTATGACGATGTACTACGACCGAAAACACCATGTAAAACCTAGTAGCTTGTTGAATTTATCTACAAAGAAACATATGTTTCACCTCAAAAACAAAATAAACTTTAATAATGGTTCCGGATTCTAGAGGAAATTCGCTGAACTAAAATAAAGATTGTGTGGCCACCATTTACAACTAAAGCAGGTGAATAACTAGGGTTTAAAATAGAAACATGAGCTGTTGGCATCACTTTTTCAAAAATAAGGCTGTTTAAAAAAAAACTATTGTAAGTGAATGTTTTGTGGTATTAATCTGTTATTAAAATTTCTGGTTTCTTTACATAAACAGTGAAGGTATGTTGGATAGCTTTGTCATTATATAATTATAAACTTCCATAGGCTGTTTGGTATCTACTATCAGTAGTGAATAATTTAAAAAAAATCTTGGATTTGAACTGTTATGTTTAATATCAAATGAGTTAATCCAAATTTAAAATTTCTGAATACACAGACTTCTAGTCGAAAAGTAGCTGCTTGTGAGTAATTTTGTTTGTATGTGTTTCACTGTTATGTCATTACATACATATTTTAGTCACAAATAGAGATTTTTTATGACTTGCAGGTTGCTGAAATCACATTCAACTTGTGGTATAGATTATCGGAAGACTTGTACCAAAAGAACAGTGACTCGTTAACATTGCTGTTCAAACCCTATATCGAGAGACTGATTCAGGCATTGTGTCGGCACTGCCAAATGGAACCAGACCATGTGAGTACTCATGCTGTAAACAATTCATATAATTAACTCTTTGGATTTGGCAGTGATGGCAATGACAAATGGCTTGGCTTGTGCGAATATACATTTTTTAGTTAAAATCGAATATGAATACCAAATTATTCTCAAATATAAATATTGAATACAAATAATGAGAATGAGATCATTGGAATCCCATAAAAACATTTTTTTTTTCATATAACATTACAATATAACAATATTGGTACATATTTACTTCGTGATACAATCTATATAGAATTAGAAAATTTTTAGCATTCCAAATATTAAGTGTTTTCAATTTTTTGATTATTTTTATTTCAATAAAAAAGTCAATACTACATATTAGCTAATTTAATAATTTGTGGAGAAACAGAAGCTGCTGTATATTTTAAGGGAGTAGAGACTATTCTGCAAGTCATAATTAGGGCCAATGAAAAATTGTAAATAAAAAAGGCCCATTTTGGTGAATAGTTTTAGTGCAAAATTTTGGTGAAAAAAAAAATTGTTTAGTTAGAAAAAACAGGGTGTCTACTGACCCTGGAAAACCTGGAAAAATCAGGGAATTTTGTTAAAAATCAGGGAATTTTTGTTTGGTAGGTTGTAGTTGGCAATACGTTTTTTGTTTATTGATCTGCTTGCATTGACGTAGCATCAAGTGTATCGCGTCCCATTATTTTATTTTTGGATGGAAAATAACGAACAGCTCCCACGTCCATTTTCTTTTATTTACCATCGAATTCGGAAGTGGCGTTAAATCACGTGATACAAACTGGTTCAAGCGGGTCTGTTATCCTGCTGATGTACGTACTGCAGCACGTGCTTCCCACGTTCGGATTATACCAACAGGTGCATTTAATTTTAAGTATCTATGGTTGCCCTCAACGTAAACTGGGCATTTTTGTTAGCTTTGAAAATACATATCACAGACACTTTTGGTGAAGATTCGCCATCGTTGCTAGAAATTGGTAGCTGTGGACTTCATACGGTCCATGGTGCTTTCAAAACTGGAATTTCTGCTATACAATTGGATGTTGTTAGTTTTTTCAGGCACAGTTACTATTTGTTTATGCATGTACCTGCAAGGAGGGCAGATTACATTAGAATAACTGGATGAGCTTTTTTCCAAGAAAGTTTGTGCAATCAGATGGAATACTGCAGTTGCTGAGCGTGCCATGAAAACTTTACCCCACCTAAAGAAATTTAGTGAAGTTTCTATTTCATCTGTGTCTTTCAGTGTAGTGAAAAGTGCTCTTGAAGAGAGTCTTCTAGAAGTAAAATTGACATTCTTCTACTCTTTGGCATCAGAGCTGGAATTGTTTCTCACAATTTTCCAAAGTGAAGCACCCATGGCACCTTTTCTCTATGATTCACTGGTAGACATTTTATTAGCTTTGGCAGGAAAGTTTTTGAAACCAGAGGTACTGAAGAGCTTTAGAGAGAAACGCAATGTATCTCAATTGGATGTAGATAACCAGGAAAATCTATTGACTGCTAACAATATCAAGTTGGGTTATGCAGTATGCCATGCCATCAAGAAAGAGAAAGTACCAGTAAAGTCTGTCCTGTTACTGAAAAATGATGTTAGGACTTGTCTAAAGGTTATGGTAAAAAAACTTCAAGACAAAAGTCCCCTGAAGTACAAACTTACCAAGGGAATTTCCTGCTTATGTCCATCTGTGGCTTTAAATTTGGGTGTGAGGAAACAGCGTGTGAATTACAGTTTAGAATGTTGTCTTCAAAACAAGTGGCTATAAGGACAAGAAGCTGATAACATTGAGTGATCATGTCAGTTGGTATGTTCCTCGCAAGATTCTGAAGCACTGTTCTCGTCTTTTTCTCGAGAAGACTGGCGCTTTGATCAATTGTGGATGCTCATCCTTAAGGCACATACAGTAGCTGCCAAAACAGGCCTTCTAAAGTTTGTGAGGATGATGTTGGTACTTTCCAATGGAAATGCATCATTGGAAAGAGGATTTTCAGTGAATTCTAATCTGCTGACTGAAAACTTGCAGGAAGAAATACTGATCGCACTAAGACAGATGTACGACTTTGTTCAATGTTCTGGAGGTGTAGAGCATGTTGATATCACCAAGTCCATGTTACAATATGTAAGAAATGCTAGTTGTAGGTGTAAGGAAGCCCTGCAAACAAAACAAAAAGAAAAGGAAGCTACAGACAAGAAGAAGGCAGAAAAAGAAGAGTTGAAGAGGAGATCAAGGCATTGCAGTTGAAGAAGGCTCGAGTGTTGGATTTGGCTCGTTCTGAAGCAAGTGCAATAGACGCAAAAGTTGAGTCACTGCAAAATTGATGGGAGCTTCCTTTTACTTATGTTTTTGCAAAAGTGTGTGAAATATTTGTAGCAGCATGTTTTATTTGCCATCAATTGAGTCACTTTGGCCACGTCTGGAAGAAGGTATTTTTTTTTTCATAATTTAAGTGAGTTGAAATATTTTGAAACCCGTCAATGTACTGTTATGCATTTTTTTTCAGTTTTGTGGAATGTCGTAATTGTGTTACAGAAAACCTGGAAAAGTTCAGTTTTAGACCTGGAAAACCTGGAAAAATCAGGGAATTTCATTTACTAGATCTGGTAGACACCCTGAAAAAATAAATATATCGTCATTATAATTTTCTACACATATTTAATGGAATTATTGTTTTATTTGGTCAAAATTGATCAAAAACAATGTTTTAAAGTACAACATGTATGTATTTACTCGCGTAAAGGCCCCCTATTTTTTCTCCAAATTTTCGACTCCTATACGCGAATTTGGAGGAAAAAATAGATTTTTCTTTTTTTCAGGTATGAAAAACTAACATTTAATAAAAGCAAAATGAAATACTGCCACAACTTATTTAAACGCCAATTAAATTTTGATTAAATGAAACAGCTGGCGGAACGACTGGCAAGTCATGCGTCTTTTTCTAATGAGGGAGGGTGGGGGAGGCAGCGACGCAGCAGGAGGGAGAGAGAGGCAGCGAGTCCGCAGGGGGGTGTGGCAGCGCTGTGGCAGGGGGGGGGGGGGAGAGAGGCGGAGGCGTGGCTTAACCTCCCTCCTGCCAGCTAGCCAGCCAACCAGGCTAACCCAACGCCTGACACATTTTGCATCCACGTCGAATTTCTTCGCGGCAGTGCGTTGTGTTCGGTCGCGTAATCAATGACCTTTAATTTGTACTCGACCGTGTAGCTACCCCTTTTTCCGCCCATTTTCACGTTTACGGTAATGACACACACGCTAGAACATTGCGACTGGCAATGTGTAGCGTGAAACAGCCGGAGCGCGTAAAGCGTGCCAACACTGTCGGCCAGCTGCGCTTGCTGACTACGTAGGTACCTGCTCCACCCACTTCCCTTCCTCCTTCACTTCCCCTTTTCTTCCCCGTCAACACTGCACATCAACACAAGCGCGCGAGTCCAGCTTTCTTTATCTTTATGTCGTTTGAGATACGACTAACTGCGTACGTCTGTCACGCCTCACGACAGTCCTACTGAGAGCGGACCAACGATAATACCAGTCTCTGTATCACTGCCGCTTACAAAATCACCTCCCGCCGCTCACAATACATGGCTTGCTGTTTGATGCATGCCAAGCTGCCCTGCCCTCAGATAAACCCAGAAAAACACATTTTTAAATTTTTTCTCAAAAATGTTTACAAAACAAGGAGGGGGGGGGGGGGGGTCATATACGCGGGCGGGGCCTTTACGCGAGCAAATACAGTAATTAAAATTCTCAAGATTACACACAAAAAAAATCAGAAACTGATCATAAACTTTAGTAGCTCAAGTCCATTTCGACTATCTCTGAAAATCAGCTGTTATATATTTCCTGCAAACTAGTCCCCACCAAAACACATTGCTAGCATTAGGTATTTCCATGTTTTCCACCCCCAAAGATGTGCGTTTGTCACTCATTATGTTGCTGTATGCTGAAAAGGCACATTCACTGTCAACATTGGACACTGGAAGCCAGAGACACTTGATTGCACTGTATGAGAATTCTGGAAAGTCATTCTTCAACGACAGTAAAACTCGTAGCATGTCTACTTTCCCAATTTCAGACTTCAGAACGGCATGTTTTGTTGCTGCGTAGCCCTCCAAAAACTGTTGAAATGTGAGATCTCGAAGTAAAGGCACAGCTTAGACTCGATTCTGCAAGTTCACTGCATCAATTTCTGGCCCTCTTGAAATTATATCCCGTGGATTGAACAATAAGCCTATGTTCTCCAAGAATGATTTTACAGGATCCCCTCCCATCAATGATGACAGTTTTAGAAAAGATTTGTGGCTAGTCACAGCAAGTTTCGCTCCTGTTGCAGCTTTTAGACATGCAGCAGAATTCAACAATTTTGCTATCTCTCCACCCAAATTTCTGTCACTGACAAGCTTGAACCCTGTCTTTAAATCAGACAGTTTTGCGCACAGTTTGTGAGCGAATGGATATGATGAACCTTCCAGACATTCCAACAGCTGAACAGTTTTTTTGCAATACTCTACCACAAATTTTGCCTCACATTGCAAAACTAAAACCTGATCATTGCCTGTAGCATCAAAATCTTGCTGTCTAAAAAATCCAACAAGATGAACTAGGTACTTATCAAGATAAGTCACTGAAGTGAACCATGAGTTCCAGCAGGTCAAAACAGGTGATAGGAACAGCTTTGCAGACCTGCCAACTTGTACGGTTTTTCCGTAATTTGTATGGAAAATAATTTATTTTACGGTTGTACGGAAATTATCAATATCTTAAGCTTTTCAAATTTACGACCCTTTTTTTTCGGTATTGGAGTACGTTTCGTTTTTTTTTTGTTTTTTTTTTTTTTTCAATATAGCAGCTTATTCCGTGCGTATTCTGTCTCGTAAACAAGAAAAGGTGAAAAATACGGGACGGAAAAATTGAGTTCACCAACTGGAAAGATGTACAATTCCTGCGAGTAGTTCATAATTTCTGTTTTTTCTCCCCGGAATACAAACGATAGGGAAATTTATTTCCATTATTTCGACTTCTAGTCCGTGGCGGAAATGGCGGTGTGTGTTCTTTCTATTGCTGTTGGGTTATGTTCTGTACATATTTTTTAGTTAAATGTTTGTGTGTGAAGATAGTTAGAACTTGGTGATGTTTTTTCGCCGTCGTAATGTCCACAAAGAATAAAAAACAGTATGGACAGGTGTTTAGGTCGGCCTATTCGGAACTGTTCCCATGCATAACCAAAAGTGAAAAAGGCCAGAACCACGCATTTTGCATCGTGTGCCGTTGCGACATAAATGTTTCGCATGGTGGGAAGAACGATGTTTCCAATCATGTGAAGTCTTTGAAACATGTTAATAATGTGAAATCTGCGGAGGATAACAAAAAAATCAACAGTTTTTTTTTCAACGAGCCGTACGAGTGACACGGATGTGATCGAAGCGGAATGCTATTTTGCCAGTTTTTTGATAGAACATAATATTGCCTTTAGTGTAGCAGATCACGCGGGAAGTTTGTTCCGAAAAATGTTCCCAGATTCCGACACGGCGAAAAAGTATAGTTGCGGGCGCACGAAGACTTCTGCGATAGTTAAAGAAATGGCATCCAGCAGGACTATCACTGTTGTTAAGCATTTGCAAGGTGGGCCATTTTCTTTGTCAACAGATGGGAACAATGATACAAATAATAAGTTGTACCCTCTTGTAGTAACATATTGTGACTCTTCGTGTGGTTCAATTGTTAGTACTGTGTTGGCTATTCCATATTTACAAGGTGCTTCAACTGGCGAAAACATTGGCCAGCTTTTATTGACAGAACTCGAAAAGTTGAATGTGCCTCTTCAGAACTGTCTAGCCTTTTGTTCTGACAATGCGGTGGTTATGGTTGGACACAAGAACGGGGTGGTTCCTGTTTTAAAAGAAAAACAGCCAAATTTAGTGGCAATTGGCTGTCTTTGCCACCTAATAAATTTAGCTGCAGAAAAGGCTTCCACAAGTTTGCCAGTTAGTATTGACGATACACTTGTTGACATATTTTTATTTTTGGAAAAGAGCTCAAAAAGGAAAGAAAGGCTCCGTGAATTCCAGAAACTTCATAACAAAGAAACCCACAAAATACTCAAACATGTGTGCACAAGATGGTTATCTTTGGGAATCAGCTTGGCCAGGGTTGTTGAACAATGGGAACCGCTTGCAAGTTTTTTCAAAGAAGTCGTCACATCACATCCACGACAATCAACAAGTTCGCTATCCTCCTACAATATTCCAAGGAAACAGCCATGCACATCAACCATCAATACCGACAAGGGAGCTGGCAAAAGAAATAATGGTAACCATGACACTGTTAATGTAAAAAAAGCAAGAGTAGAAAGCAGCAGTTCTGTTTTGAAGAGCAACCGATCTGTGCTAAGTCGGGAAGAGAAAATTTTTATGTTTCTTTCTTCACCTTTGAATAAATCATTCAGTTTATTTTTGTTGAATGTGATACCCCTATTTGATAAACTGAACACAACTCTCCAGTCTTGAAGTCCACAAATCCACTTGTTACTAGATCTGCTGCAAGAATTTTTGAGGAATCTTTTTTTAAGATTTGTTGTTGGTGGTGCCTTCAAAGGTGTAGAATTGTTGGCAGTAGATTATCACACTCCCACCAATCAGAAATCTGACAGTGAGTTGGTGATTGGTTGTCAGACTGAGAGAGTTGTTGCTGTGTTGTCAGATGAGGACAAAAAAATATTTTTTTCAGCAGTGAGGAAATATTTCTGTTTGGCATGTGACTATGTTATACACAAATTTCCCTTCAAGAGTGAAGTGGTTATTAATGCAAAAATAGCCCAAATAGTTTTCAACTCTGAAATATTTCACTAATTTGTTTCCTGTCATTTTACCAGTCAAGGATGGTGAAACCATGGATCAGGCAATGGATGAGTTGCAGAAACAGTTTTCAGCCCTACAGATTGAAGATCTCTCTGAAGTCATAAGCAAGTATGAAAGGATTGATTCCATTTGGACCGAAGTTGGAAAAATACTTTGTGCTGATGGAAAACTAAAATATGACAAAATTTCCCATGTGATGCTGGCCATTCTTCTTGTTCCACACAGCAATGCTGAATGTGAGAGAATGTTCAGTATTGCAAAAAAAAAAAAAAACAGAACAGAATTTAGATCTTCAATGAGCAACACAACAGTACAGGACATTACAATTTTGAAAAGCAATAACCAAAAGATTTGCTACAAACAAGTTTTTAACCATGAATTTTTGAAGAGGGCTAAGCAGGCCACTGCAAAATGTCTGCAGAATTCCAGTGTATAGAAGTGAGCGATTTAGACTCCACATACTTTAATTTTTAAATTGTGTATATAAAATTTGACTTTTTCAAAATTACAATAGTATATACGTAATCTGTGCAGTGGTACACATTTTTTTGGTAAGTTAGGGCCTACCTATATTTTAATCTATTAGCATTAAGCTCTGGTTTGTTTTAATTTTCTTTGTTATGTGTACCATTTTAATTGGCAATTTAGGTATTTAGTAGTACTTATTAGATGTGCATGTATTAAATATTGTTGCGTTTAGAATGTTTTTGGACTTGGGGAACATATTTGAGTAACACTGATTCAATCATCACGTTGGATTTACGCCAAAATTTAGTGTTTTATCAAATCTTACTGATGGTGACCTTGCCAAGTTTGCAGGTATGGTTTTGGTTCAACAGAAGATTTTTTGAGGAAATCCAAATAGTGATGTTTCCTCTTCCTCTTCCTCTTCATGGTGTGCAGGAAAGCCATCTTTGCCTTCACTACACATTCATTTAACATGGCTAGTTCTGTAGACCAAACATTCCCAACTAAATTAAGTTTGTGTGCCCAGCACTGAATGTTCAACATGTTCTCACCCACTAACACTTTCAACAATTCTGCACACTTGTTCATATATTTCGCAGAATCAGATACAAACTTATAAACATTTTCATACTTCACGTTATATTTAAGTAATGTCTCCACTACTGCTCGTGAACATTCTGTTGAATTAGCATTACTGAGCACTTTCACTCCAGCAACCAGCAATTTGGAGTCACCACTAGCCGAGAGAACTTTAAAAAAAACAACGAAGAAACATTCTCCTCTTCAGTTTGTGGTTTCATCACACAGCACAGCTACTTGTTGGTCCTTGACGGCCAGTTTTACTTTCTCTTCTTCCTGCATCTTCAGTGACTGCAGGTACATAGTGCGTAATGTGTGTGCTTGAGGAAGATCTCCCGAACCTGCAATCAAATTTCATATTTCCATATACTGAAATTCAAAGCCATATTTATTTTAAACATGTTACAAATTTTTATGTATTTATTTATTTATTTAGTTTGAACCCTCTTCTTAAAAAATAATAAAATTCCCAAAACACTTTCATTTAAAACTTAAACATTCCTCTATTTATAGCAAAAGGCAAAAAAACTAAATTTCTACCCATTTTGGAGAAATAACTTTTCTTTTCAGTGTTTACATTATAAAGCCTAAGCATTGATTTAGCGGTGAGGGAGGGGTAAGAGCGTTGTAAATATTTTCGGATCCCTCCCTCCACAACAAACACGCCCAAAAAAAAGTATGTCAAAATATGTCACTTGTCACACCAAGTTCGAGTTCAGTCATCTCTGGCAAGGAATTTACAAGCTTTCAAACTTAAATATAAATGTATTTTAATAGCAAGGGTCCTATGAAAAGGAATATACAGAATAAAATCAAGCTACTGTCACCAAACAAAGCATAAAACGGCCCAATGCGTGGTCGCTTCGTTATTGCTCGCGCGAGAGGCGAGACGTGGAATGTTAGAAGAAAGATATATGCGGGGTAGACAGACGGCAGCCAGTGTGTTTCCTGCGTGGGGAAGAAATGGTGTAGCTTTTTTTTTTTTTCTGGGTGAAGCGACCTTTTTCTTTCAACCCACGGGAAAAGATAATTGCTTGAGCTGTCAAATAAACATCGCTGCGGCAGTTAAAACAAGTCGAGGCGGGCGTGCATCCAGTCGGTCGCTGTGTATATCTACAGTAGAATCCCGCCGATGCGACCCTCCTCTGATGCGTCCATTCCGTTTATACGACAGTTTTTTGAGAAACCGTGAAAAATTTAAGCAGAGATAGTCGAAAATTTGAGTAAAATCGGCTGAAAAACAAGTCTGTTACACTTTGTTGGGCGCTATGTGTTCACGTTTATCTTGGCGGGAGCTGTACTGTAAGCAGGCAGGCATACAAAAGACTGCTAAAAATAGATACCACCTCTCTAGACTCTCCATGCGGCAGTGTTTAGCAGATTTCGGCACGTCCACTATCGCACGAAAAGCCGTCTCAGCTGTCATGTTATCTTACCCGCCCGCATGAAAAGCCGCTGTGTTAGCTTCTGCGTGAGCGTAAGAAACTCGTCAGGCCAGGCTGGCGGTAGCGGCGGCTTGACGTCATGGTAACACAGCAGTTTCTGCTGAAAAAACACTAATACCTCGAATTTTATTGAATAGAAAAATTTAGCAGGGACGTAAATATATTTATTTTATTGCATAGTTACTTTTCATCTGCATTCCAACGTGTTATTTTTTCTTTTTTTTTTACCCTGCGAAGGGACGTGGAAAAGATAATTTCTTGAGCTGTCAAAATAAACATTGCTGACGGCAAGGGCGGGAGCGCATCCTGTCGGTATGTCGCTGTGATTATCTACTCCAAAAACAGCATTTCAGGATAGCATTGTTCTTATATCTTTCGTTTATAGCCGAATGTTTTCTACCTGATCCACACAAGTTCCTTCGCCACGTTTTGAACAAAAATAACAACCAGCCGGCTAGCATAGCCGAACTCGCGTGACGCGAATTCATTTAGCGCGAGTATTTTATGTATTTGGGGGGGGGGGGGGGGGGAATTGGCCCGAATTCTCTATTGCGACCATTCCGTTATAAGTCAGTTTTTCCGGAAACCGTGAGGAGTTGCATCAGCGGGATTCTACTGTACTTGAAAAGCATAACATCTCAATTCATAACAAGATTCCTTATAACCTACACTATTGCCGGATGTTTTCAGCCTGATCCATACAAGTTCTTTAGCCACGTTTTGAATGAAAACAACTGGCGGGCCAGTGTTGTGCTCTGTTTTGGGGACACATAAAGATTTTATCAATTTGCTGACAGTTTTAATATATTTTTACTCTCGTTAAAATGAAGCAGATAACGTGATTGTTAACAAGTACAAGCAGCATCCGAGATCGGCCGCAGCGCACGGTACGGGGAGAGGGTGAGAAAGGGCGAGCGAGCGGCCGACTAGTATGTTCACTCGCTGTGGCCGGAGGGTTTTTCCTGCGTTGCATTAATAGTAATTAATATTTAATGGTATTTTATTTATTAAGTCATAATACACAAAATCGGGGGAAAAAAAGAAGAAAAAACCTGCATAAGTCATCGACAATAGTTCACAAATTCAAGCCAGAAGATATACCAAATCGGACTTCAAAAACTAAGCAAACATTGTCAACCCATAGTAATCAAAATAAAGAGAAATCCAGCAGGTAGCTTTGCCTTAACTGCGTACCACATTAGACACTCGCAAAAAGCTAAACGTAACCACGTTGCCACAAAAACCTTTATCTGCACCCTGCCGGCAAAGGGACGTGGAATGAGGGTTGTCAAGCGCTGACAGCGGTCAACAGGAAGTGGTATCTATTTTTAGATATGCGCTGCTACGGCAGTACAGCACTGGGCAAGAGAAACGCAGTAACACGCTACTCACCACAAGAAACTTATTTTCTGTCCGATTTTCTTCGGATTTTCAGCAATTTTTTCACGGTTCCTCGAATTTGGGTCGTAATAGAGAGGTGGTCGCAATAAATGGGGTCGCAAAAGGTTTTACTGTATAAACAATAAATGGTAATTTCTCCGAAATGGGTATGAATTTCGTATGTGCGCCTTTTGCCATAGAGGAATATTTGTAGCACTAAATTAAAGTGTTTTGGGATTTTTATATTTTTTTTTTAAGGAAGAGGGGTCAAACTAAATAAATCTGTACCAACTTTTAGTTTAGTTTCACCTACCTTTCACATATTCATTCAGCCATTCTCTTATTGCTGGGTGGTTAAGTTTTTGAAGTGGTATATTCGCTTTAACAAAAGCGCGAACTGTATCCTCGGCCAGTTTAGTTTTCTGGTTCTTTGTTTTCTTGTGAATAGAGATATTTTCTACCTTGCGCGATGCTCGAAATTTACATTGTTTTTCACACGTGTCTTTTCTTTTCCAGTCGACTTGCACATTACAGATATTAGCACATCATGATGCCTTTATCTTTACTGAACAGGTAAAATCCTTCGTTGTCATATTTTTTAGATCTTTCGAAAACACTCACAACTTTCAGCATTTTATACGTTTATCCACAGTGACCACGATAATATGACCAACATGCCACAAAAACTTTAACGGAAAACGATCATAGAATGCGGAAGAGATACATATTGCATCCACTTGGAAATAAAGAACTTAAACTCGACAGACACACACTCATGAAAATAAAATCATAGAACATTTCGACACTCATTACTACCAACGCCATCTGTGATTTTTCCACCAGTAGCTCAAGTGATGATGTTTATTGCCACTCTCTACTCTATGGGTGCTAGAGATAAACATAAGCAAAGATGGCGTCTCACATATAACCTCTTGGAATAATAAACGTTTTGTGCAGGTTCCAGAATGATTTAACTTGATTTTTCACACAGCAAATTTCGTTAAAACGAAATGCAGTATATTAACGTTTTATCACTAACAAGTGATTTTTTTACAATTTCGCGATTTCGTCATTAATGAAATTTGACCAACCCTAGTCATAATGTTGCCAGCGGGGGCCTACCATTTGTCCGAATGTCAACTTATCCGAATAACCACTTCTCCGAGCTCCTTTTGTTCAAAGGACCACTTGTCCGAGCGGCCAACTCCGATCTTTGAGGGGCGGATGCTGACTCCCACCCGCTCTACCTTTGCTCCGCCCTGCCTCCTCCTTGACACCCAATCCCAGCACGGCAGATAGGCTGCCAATCAGCGATAACAGTTATCACACTGGGATGTGGCTACTGAAACTAAAACCGCTGTACAATTACGTACATAAAGCGACTAAGTCGGACAGACACTGCCCTAGTCGCCCGGAGAGCAGACCCTTGGTCTTCGCACATTATCGACTGAAGCAGCGTCCCATTTTAGGTAGATTTCACACTCCTGTCTCAAGACATGACTAAAAAAGAGCTTTTAAAAATATTTTGAATGTTTAAACATTTAATGATATCTTGACAAGTTTGTAATTTAATTTTAAATGGTAATTTGTTGATTCTATGATAGAGTTGGGACTAATTAAGACAAATTAAAATTTACGCTCAGCCCTTACTCTTGTTTTGAACTCCTATACCCCTTGCACTAAAAGCCGGTGTGCATCAACTACGTTACGGAAACCGAATGTAAATGTAAATATTTTAAATTTTAATTATTGATGATATGATCAGCGAACAACACCGTTCTTACCTTTGAAAAATTGCATACTATTTGTTACACTGTACATTAAAAGTAAATAGGTATATGCTTTTTTTTTTTTAAGGTTTTGTATATTGGTCCCGTAGTAAAGTACAATTTATTTTATAATAAATTCATGTTCTATTCATATGAAATAATTAAAAAATTAATTCTAAAAGAACCAAAAAAATCCTTATTGGCACAGCATACAGGCACAGTTAAATTTCGAAATACATATTTATTCTGGAATGTTCTAGAAAATTCTTTAAAATTCTGGAATATTTTGAGAATGTAATGTAGGCCTACATAACTTCATTATTGGTCTTCAATTTTCGAAATTGATTGATTATATATATTTGTAATATTTCATGCAGCAAAAATGTTTCTAATGTTTTTTTTTTTTAATTCAATGCTTCCAACATCGAAGTAACTTAAAACCAACTTCATACTATACTTACTAAGGAAGTTATGAATTTTTTCACCTTCAAACACTATATTTCGTTCCTTGACTAATAAGTGGTCATATAAAAATTAGTTTTGGATCAAGGTTTATCATGTTTAGATGGTTTACAGTAAGTTTCAACCAATTCGATAGTGTTGGTAGTACAAAAGTTTTTGAAATTACTTTATTAAAACTCCTGTATTTTCAACCCCTTGCAGCAACTTGCAACGCCTTATCAAAATAATTTACAGCCAAATGTTTTAAATAATGTTTAGGATATTTACAATAAATTGAAACAGATTTGATAGTATACATGTTAAGGGAGTTACGGATTTATTTTTCCTTAAACACATGGCTTTACACACTAAGCAACAATAGTTGTATAAAAATGGTTTCACACAGAAGTTTTAGGTAGTATTTATGAGATATATAAACAATTAAAATGGTTTTGATAGCGTGTCTGTAATTTGTTTGTTCTTCAAACTTTTTTTTTCCAGCTTGTTGTAATAGTTAGTCCTATAAAGATATTTCAGACAGAAAACATAGATATTAGTTAGAAGTTTTAAAATAAATAATAATGGATATAATAGTAAACATGGTACGATATTATGAAATTATATTTTGATTTCACCCCCCCCCCCCCCTTTTTTTTTTTAACCCCTTGCAGCAATTGTTCATTTCATCAAAAATTGTTTCAGACAAAAGTTTTATACAGTATTTGTAGGGTTCACAAAAAATTGTAACTGATTATTTGTCCTTTAGCTTTTTTTTCCCCACCCCTTAAAGTTATAGTTGGTCGTATCAAAATATCTATTTTGACAAAAAAATTTAGTTACTAGATCTTCTATAATGAAATATAATATCTGTATACTGATGCAATATGAATAATATTAAGAGAGCTATAATAATTTTTTGGTTTTCAAAAAACATTTCCTGTAGTGTGTAAATAGGGCTCCTGGCGCAGGGTTTACGAAGAGGTTTTGAGATGCCGACCGCCATCTTGGATTGTGACGTCACGACGGCCATCATGGATGGCCTTGACCTTATCCTTCAAAATTTGCCCAAAAATCTGCCAAAATTTACAGTTTTTTGGAAAAAAATTCTGTCAAAAATTCTAAAAAAAACTTCTCTTTTTCACGGAAAAAATTCTTGTTTCGAGGGAAAATTTCCCGTTTTAGTCCTTAAAAATGTTAATGGCTTCGAAATTCCTAAAAAGGCTTAAATTTCGAATGTACTGCCTCCGATAAGCTACACCTAGGATAATGATGTAACTGTTGCAATTGTCGGTGTGGCCGCCATCTTGAAAGTCCGTAATTATCAGATTTTAATTGGAAAAAATTTTAAATTAAAAAAAATTATATATTTAAATAAAAATTTTTAGAAACATTGTTGCACATTTTTTACGGTTGCCATCTTGGACGTGTATGACATAATCGTTGCACATTTTGTTATGGTCGCCATCTTGGATTCTA
Organism: Bacillus rossius redtenbacheri; assembly: GCF_032445375.1. Taxonomy (NCBI): domain Eukaryota; kingdom Metazoa; phylum Arthropoda; class Insecta; order Phasmatodea; family Bacillidae; genus Bacillus; species Bacillus rossius. The sequence continues at coordinate 88,783,969 of NC_086332.1, forward strand.
GAAACGTTGCACTTTTCGTTACACCCGCCATCTTGAAAATCTGTAATTATTATACTTGTAATTTGGAAAAAAACTAAAATTAATAAAATATCTATTTTATCAAATTTTAATAAAATAATATTTAAAACATGCACTTACGTCCTTGTTTCGAACCTGGTGAAATAATAAAAAGACGTTAGATCCTTCCTGCACGGAAGCCACTGACCGACTGACTGCATGCTACTTTTCCCACCTGAAACTTTGCAGGGTTGCGTTTATATACAAAAGGAGCTCGGAGAAGTGGACATTCGGACAAATGGTATACACCTGTTGCCAGCTGGTGAGAAAAGTCTCTCACTGTACACTTGTGTGGCAGGTATTGTGGAGAAACGTCAACACAGAAAATTATAAATATTAATTTTTTTATTTTAACTTCATCTATAGAATGCTAAAATTTTACTCTTAAAGCATTTTGTCTTTATTAAATCATTTTTTTTAAATGTAAAGTATTGCTCTATGAGCATTTCAGGTCAGTACTGAATTGGTTTATGTTAAGAATTTTTATTATCAAGATAAAAAATAGATGGACTTGAAGTTTTTGTGTAGAACATTCAGTCATGTTTCTTCATTAGAGATTAACAAAAACGTTTGTGTTAAGGAGGCTATAGAACATTAAAAATATTCTATTGAGTTGTTCAGAACTGTCTTTGAAGTGACAGAGATTGTGGCTACGCATTGTACAGTGCTGCGGAATATATTATTTTGTGAACGTTAAGGTGATTATGTGATGAAACGACCTATGCGTTGAAATAAGTATACAAGTTTAACTGATGTTGATAAAGAGTTTTCGGGTGAAAGTTCACCATAAACCACATTTAAGACCCGATTTCTAGCGAGACCCAGTTACTACGGGTTTACTAAGTACAAGAAGAATTTAGAACTACTGTCAACCAGCGCTAGTTGTAGAACGGTATCACGTTGGAGAATCGTCGGCAGTTGCAGTGCAGAATTCCGGATACTGTGTGGTTTTCTGCTGCTGCAGAAAGATACCTACTAATCTGACCTTGTCTCGAGCTTCGGCAGAACCCATTACTATTTTCGTTGTAGTGTGGCAGAGGACCAGTCGACTCACTATCAACCAATGTTGAGGACTTCCATTTACCAAAAGTAGGAATTAAGATGAACCTAAGGGTAATTGTGGATTGTAAATGAGGTAAATTGTGTTTTGTTGTTATTTATGTAGTATTATTATGTGTTTTTTGTGATCTTGTGTAGTGATAAAATGATGCTTTTAGCTAACACTCAAATGAAGTCTCACTTTAACTTCTGCTTTATTACCTCATACATATTAAATTTTAACTTGTTTTATGACGTACATACTTAAGTGCTGTAATTCAATTTTGCCTTTTTTTGTAATACAGTCAGATGCTACCAGAGATAGTGTCTGTTTTAACGTTATTATTGAATAATGGCTCTATCAATATTGCTAACAAGAGGAAGCTACGATGTTCAGATAACAGATTTTATTCAAAATTTGTACACTTTTAGTAGTCCATTATGACAACATTATGTGCAAGTAGTAAGGCTTACTACTTGGGCGTTTTTGAGAAAATTGCATAGAGGTTCTATGCGTCAAATGTGTACTGGTGCGGTGTGACCATCAGTATGAGATGGTGGTGGTTGAGTGGTTAACGATCAAGCCCCATAATTGCTGGATCTCTGGATTGAGTCCATCCCATGGTTTTTTTAAATATATATATTTTTTAAACACTGCTCATATTCTTTCATATATATTACAATTCAAAGGTAATTGTCATATATATAATCATATGTATATATATGTATTACATCAGAGTATGGCAAGTTCGAGTGAGATACAACGTGATTAAAAGATGTATTTATTTCTTTGAAACAAGTACAACATACCTAACAGTGTTTTGTTTAGGCAAAAACCATTTAAAGAAATTACTAATCTCTCTTAAATACTAAATGTTGATTTGCTGATTTTGATTGTTAAGACTACTAAGATCAATTCATATTACTTGGAATGTCTATTTAAAGATAGTCATTTTGTTTGGTTCATCTGAGTAAATGTTATATGAAAGCACCATGAACTTAGATTTGTTTTGAGAGTTAGCTTTGCTAAGCTGTAATATAATAGTTTAATGTATTTGAATGCTTTGAATCTTGAAGTTGATATCTATGCTGCAGATTGTTTGAATTTGAGCAATAATACTTTTGTTTGGATTCAATTTGTATACTGAACCTAATGGTCCAGTTCACCTTGAGTAAAGCAGAAATTAAAGTTAGTCACTTGCAGTCAATTCACTTTGTTAATTTAAGTAATTTTTCATTAATTTTTTGTTTTGACTGAGATTCAACTAAAGAACTGAGATCTGTGAGAAGGGTGTGATTCATTTTGTGTTATTTCAAATTATATTTGGATGTTAAGTTTTGAATAGAGTTAATAATTTTGACCTTTGAATATCATTTGTTACAATATTATGATCATGAGTAGGATTTTTCAGATAATTATAGCATCATTTAAAGTCTGCTTTAATTACTTTATTTCAGTTAGTTATTCATACACAACAATGGTGCCCAGGTATGCTCGAAGTTGTGAAGGCATCTATAAAACTGCAGAAACAGGAGTTGTTGTTTAACAGCAAAAACACATTTTCCCTTGTTATCAACTACTGTTTTGATTAATAGTATTTTGTTAACTATAAATAGTTATTACAGAATAATACACTTTATATTTAGAATAGCAGTAATAAAAAACTTTTTCGTTGGGCATTTCGGTACCATTTGCAGTATGAATTTTTTTGTATGTTTTGTATATAATCTGGAACAGTGTTATGGTCGGAAGATGGCTGCCTTTGTACTAGTGTGAATCTTCAGTGGAGGACAATAAAAGGCAGTAAAAATTAAGTCGTTATAGGGAGACTTTATTTTCATAATTAATCATTTGTATGAAATTTGAACAATATTTTCTAACCCAACAAATTCAAGTGTTTTATGTATGTGCAATTCAGGCTAAAGCTAGCTGATGAGATGTGGATTAATACATACTCTTAATGAATGTTGTTCTTTCTTAGTTTTAAACCTGTTGTTCTAGTAGATTCAGGAGTATTAATTGTTTTTTAAACATTTCTTACTTTTTATTACCTTTTAGGCATTGAATTTCGCAATATAGTAAAATTGTATTTGGTTTTGGTATGTTTATTATCAATAACAATTATATTTTCTTATGCTGGATTAGTTTTGGAGATTTAATTAATTATCTTAAAACCACATTTACCCCTTTTTCACCACTTTCGGTGTGGAATTATGAAATTACATATAGACTGGTTTTTAAGTTAGCCAAATACCTTACCAATAAAAAAAATCATCAAAATTCATTGATTAGTTGTCAATTTATGCTTAACATACAACAATTTTTCAAAGACAATTTTTGTGTTGTAAATAATGTAAATAGCCATTTACAATAATGTTTTCATTATTTCATCCAATGTACAGGTGTTATACCTCAAACAGTTTTATTATTAAATAGATATAATTAACGTTAAACTTCTCTGTTGGTTTTCATTTTACAGAAGACCCTAAAATATACAGAACAGTTATTTCTTTAACATTTTGACTACAGTAGAATGGTGTTATTAAAACTTGGACAATCTGAATTATCAAAAAACCAATACCATCTCTAGAAAATACCATCCATTCATTTTGATTATAAACTTTTATCAATCAATTAATAAACTTTGATATCTAAATTATCCTTCCATTATCATATTTAATCACATCTGCAACTGTGATTGTTTTATTTAGGAAGGCCTGCTGGAGGATGGGGACGACTTCAGTGACTTCCGACTGAAGGTGTCGGAGCTCATCAAGGACATGGTGTTCATAGTGGGCTCCTCCAACTGCTTCCGACAAATGTTCCTGAGTCTGCAAGTCCCGAATGTCACTTGGGATGCGACGGAAGCTGCACTTTTTGTCATGCAGGCCATCGCCAAGAACGTTCTTCCGTACGTACACAGTGAAACTTTAGTTTAGTATTAATGTAGTAAAATGTTGGTGCTCATCAATCGATTCTTCCGTATCTACCTGGATTCGGAACCGTCGATTCTTAAGCTGTAACTGTAAGGAATTGTACCGTATGAATAATCATATCATATTGAGAATCATTTGGTCATAAGAACTGTCAATAATTTGGATGTAAAATAGTTGCATTAAGTGGTTCTAGACAAAATTGCGGTATTTTCAGGCCAGTAGGCATAATGTTTGCGCAACTTGCCTAGCACTAATATGCAAAAGATGTATTATTTGAAGGTGAGATCACAACCACGAGCATGTATAATCTGTAACACTGAATTAACCAAAGTTGGATTTCTGTACTTGCAGGGAAAATATTGTAACTTCATTTCAATATAATACGCAACTTTATTTCATAAACACAACATTAATGTAACTTTCTCTTCACTCGTAAACATAATATCTTAAACTTACAACATCGACAGGCAATCAACACGCCATGTTGAAGTTAATAATTTGAAGCAGGCTGGCCAACCGACATGTTCATAAACATTTTAGTGTTATATTTTTCTAGTCCTTCGTATACTAAAGCTAAGTTCTTTATATTTTCGATACTTTGAAGTAAATATTTTTTTTTTTTTTTGCTAAAAGGAAGTTGGTTTAAAATTTGATTTATGCATATATAAACTCATTAAATGAAATGCCTAAGATTTATTGTTTGTGCATAACATGTTGCTACCCATGTGTAAACAAATTTTTGTAAATTACACTGTTTTATGTTTGTGTTTATGTTTCACTTGCCGTGACCCTGATAGCTTGCATTATTAAATCTGTTGTGAATTTGAATCACGATGAACAGAAAATATCACATCATCAATTAGTGTTTTAATGTAAATGTAAACGTTCACTGACGTAATCAAGTGAAACACAACCAACAGAAAATTAAAAGAGCGGCAAAAGAGAAGAATTTCACAAGAACACAAAATCGTGGGTTTTTTAAAATTGGGAATTGGAATCTGAATCGTACCTGGAATCAAGGGAAATTGTGCAATCAGAATCAAAGAAATGTGGAATCGACCCATCCCTAGTAAGTATGATGAACAATATTCACAGTGTTTGAAGCTAGTATTTTACAGATTCCAATTCCTATCCTAATTTTGTGAAAGTGATTATCAAACTGCATGAGGATTTGATAAAAAAAATGTATTTATTCAATTTAAATATTACTGCAGACTTTATTCACATATAAATTTTTTTATTGTGTTTCTGAACTAGTTTTTTATATACCAATGATTCTGTTGTAACATGCCCATATACCTCTTTCACACCTAGCTGTCACTTAGTTCATAAATATTTACTAAACTATGGTGAAGAGTAACCTGAAACGTAAAGTTGTTTTTCTTTACTAGTGTTACAATTGAAAATATTTACATGCCATAAAATGTAAATTTTTTGGTGTATCCATTGTTGCCACACTACTAAGTCATCATTTCATTTGCTTGTCTGATGGCTCTACCAAAAACGGAGGTATGGCGACCTTGTTGGCTGCACATTGACATTATAAAGACAGTGTGATTTGCTAGTTAGCTGAACATAATTTTTTTTAAGAGAAATGTATTTCAAATTAGTTACTTTCAAAAATTTGAATTTATATAGTCAAAAGCATGTACGATCCTACTCTCACTCTTGGAGGATGACAGTTTGATTCTTACATTATTATGAATTGTCAGTCGAATTAAGAAGGTTCTACTTTGTGTTACATTATGTTAGAGGACTTAGAACAAAATCAGTTGAATTCTTTGATAATCTTATTAATACTCAGTACGACATAATCTGTCTAACAGAAACTTGGTTCAACGAAAGATGTATCAATGCTCATTATTTCACCGATAATTATTCTATTTTTAGAACTGATAGGGATCCGCTACTCTCATCAATGGAACGTGGTGGCGGAGTGTTGATCGCAGTGAACAAACATAAATTCCCTTCTGTTCAGCTAATTCAATTATATGACTATCGTGGAGTAGAAGCCGTATGGATTAATATTAAAATTGCCTTTAATAAGTACTTAACATTGGGTAATATTTATCTTCCTCCAACTACATCACCTAATCTATTTACATTGTATTTTGAAGCTCTTGAACAAAAACTCGTTAATTCTCATGATAATGTGATTATCTTAGGTGACTTCAATGTACCTGGGATAGATTGGAAAGGAAATCACTATTTCAATATTGCCCGTGCACATGTCAGATCCAAGGCTCAGTGCCTGCTTGATTTCATATCTAATTTGGATTTATTTCAGCACAACCTAATACAATCTTCCAATAATCTTCTAGATCTTTGTATTTCTAATCTATCCCATTGTGTGGTTGAAAAAGCTGTTGAATCTCTGGTCAAAGAGGATATCTATCATCCTACCCTACTTATTAAACTACTTATTGAGGCGACCTCACACAATTTTACTCCAGATTCTATTTTCAGAAACTACAAAGCTGGTGATTACTTAAGCCTTTATAACTCTCTAAAAACCCACAATTGGGATGAATATTATAACACCACTGATGTAGATGCTCTTGTAGATCAACTTACATCTTGTATCTGTGATAAAATCAATACTCACATTCCATTATCCACACGTAAGGCCTCTAAACATCCTTATTGGTTCTCTGGTGAATTAATTCATGCCTTAAAATCTAAAAAACACTTTCATAAACTCTATAAAAGAAACAATAATACTCAGTATTACCTTCTTTTCTCTAAATATAGAGCAATAGTTAAAAATCTTATTAAGCGTGATAAAACTAATTGGAATCGTAGTATCAATAATAAGGTTAAGAATAACCCTAAAAAATTCTGGAGATATGTCAATGTTATGAAAAATGGTTATAGTGAATCCCATTCTCTTAATGTCAATGGTGATATCTGTAATGATCCTGGTATTCTTTCTAATGTCTTTGCTAAGTACTTTGCTAGTGTATATGTACCATCCACCAACCACCCTCGTATCATTGATCCCGATATTATTCACGATTCAATTCCTGTATCATTCTTATCAGAAAGCCAGGTCTTATGGGGAATTAAATCATTAAAACCAACTATGTCTACTGGTCCTGACGGTATACCAAATTTCATTATTAAAGGCTGCTCTTTTATTCTAATGCCTCTATTGTTGCATCTATTTAATACAAGTCTAAAATCACAAGTATTTCCCACTAAATGGAAAATAGCTAAGGTTATTCCCATACATAAAAAGGGTAGTAAACTCAGTGTATTTAATTATAGGCCTATATCATTATTAAATGGCTTTACTAAAATCTTTGAAAAAATAATATTTAAACATATTAACTTTCCAATAAACAACAGATTAGCTCCTAATCAGCATGGCTTTAGAAATAGTATGACAACTTCTACTAATCTTCTCTCATTTATTAATCCTATATACAATAAAGTTACAACAAGGGGGCAGGTTGATGCATGTTATTTTGATCTGGCTAAAGCCTTTGATACTGTCAATCACTCCATTTTACTAGCTAAACTTTCTAACTTCGGTCTCTGTAATAATTATATAACCTGGTTTACTAGTTACCTTAAAGATAGATGTTTCTTTGTTTCACTTAATAAAAAAACTTCTACTTTATATCATGCTACTTCTGGTGTGCCTCAAGGGGGTACTTTATCTCCCTTATTATTCAATATTTATATCAATGATATTTTTAAAGTTCTTCATCATACTACTGGTTTTCTGTTTGCTGATGATCTTAAAATATCCAGAGAAATTTCCTCCTTAAATGACTGTCTGCTTCTTCAATCTGATATTACTGAAATTGATAATTGGTGCAAAATGAATTTAGTTTCACTTAACAAAGATAAAACAAAAATTATTTCTTTCACAAGGAAAATTCATCCAGTTAAATATGATTATTTTCTTGACAACTCAAAAATTTCCAAATCTCTTAGTATAAAAGATCTTGGTGTTATTCTTGATTCCAAACTATTCTTTCATCAACATGTTAATTCTTTAGTATCCTTTTCCCGTAGAACCTTATATTTAATAAATTATATAACTTACTATGCATCTGATACTGAATCCATTCTTACTCTTTATTTGTCCTTAGTTAGAAGTAAACTCGAATATTGCTCAGTTATCTGGAACAGTATTAACACCACCGACAGTGACAAAATTGAATCCATACAAAATAAATTTTTCAAAATAATTAGTTCTAGACACCATCAATTACCCAAATTAGAATCTCTTTCAAATCGTCGCATCCATCTGGATGCCCTGTTTGTGTTTAAGTGCTATAGTTCAAAAATTAATTGCTTATACTTACTTGATAACTCTGGTATTCGAGTCCCGCAGTTCAAAAGCCGCCTTCGATCCCTATTATGTTCCTTACACAATAATAATGATTTAATTTACAGACTTATCTCAAATTTCAATAAATATGAAAATTTTATTAAAAACTTCAAATTTTAATTTTTATGATTACCCTAATATTCTGAGTAATTTTATAATCCTGTTTATTCTTCCAATTTTAGATCAATTAGTTAAAATTATCTCAGTTGCTGTTTTGTTTTGTTTTGTTTGTTATTGTGTCGTCCTTTATTTTCCTGTGTAGGTTGTATTTATTCGCTTGTATGTGCGTCTTTTATTATCCTGTTTATGTTGTATTTATTCGTTTGTATGTGTCGTGTTTGTATTACTTGTTCTGTGCACACCTCTAAAGCTTCGGCTGTTGGTGTGCATGTCACAAATTTTAATAAATAATAAATAATAAATAAATAAATAAATTATTAAAACATGTTAATTTTTCTGGATTGGGTGTAAGCTAATTTTCTGAAGGTTACAGTTAAATAATATATTTAGTTAAAGCATGTAAGTTACTTTTTCACCCACTACAAATGTCCTGAAGGTGGTGAAAACATACAGATCATGTGGTCAGAAATGTTTTAGCTACATGTCCCCAAAAATTAAGTAATTGAGTAATGAAAGCTCGAAGTAAAAATTTTTGTGTGTACATGGGTATGTTTGTGTAGGCATGTGTGTGTGCATTCATGGTGGAGTGCATATGTGCATGCACATGTGTGCACATACACAGGCACAAATGCAGAAATGCATTCAGACATCCATGCGCATGCACATAAAACACTTGCAAACACACACATCAATGTACACACTTGTAGTTGTGTATGCAATGATATACACATTAATGCTCACACACAGATGCACATACAGACACACATGCCTTAATGCACAGACATATGATACAAGTGCAGTTGCACATAAAGGTGCACATACATGCTACCAGCCATGCATACACACACAAATGCATGCATATATGCATTCATATACACTCACAGACAGATGTTCACATCCATGCTGACACACATTCACATGCATGTAGACACATGCTTACATGCACACATAAATACAGACACACACATGCTCTCAAACACAATCAGATTCACATATGCACAGAGGTGCACATGCACACATTCAGAGACACACACATATACAGATGCACATACAGACACACAGATACACAGATGCATACATGCACAGGGATGCAGATATACACACACATTAATGCACATGTACATGCAGATGGTTACATAGACAGATGAAGACACAGAGATATGCCTATACACAGAAGACAGACTTACACAAAGATGTAGACATAGAAAGAGATACAATTATACAAAGAGACATAAAGACACAGAGAGATGCAGACACACTCACTCACTTACATATGTACACACTGACATTCAAACATTCACTCTAATCTGTTGAATTTGTGCTTCACTATGCAAATTTACATGCAGAACACTCTTGCACTGCTAATTAAACTGAAGAGTGCAAAATATATTTAGGGCTGTAGTAAGACCTATGATTATGATGAACGTGTCAACTATATATAAGTTTTTTGTTTTTTGATATACAGTCATCAATCACTGAGTGAGTGTGTTTTGTATTTCATAGTTAGCCTATATAATTAGACTTTTTCCTTATTGTTAACATGATCTCAAACCATACTTGTATACCCTATTCCATTTATCACCTAGAAAGGTTTCACTAAACCCAATTTTAAAAAAAATATATTTCGGTGAAGTAAAAAAAAAGAACAACTAAATGGAAGTGAACCGAATGTTTTTACCCTACGTTGTTGTAAATTAGTTATTCAAACAATAATTTATAGATAAATGTCTTAACTAAAATTTTCTTGACCATTCGGGATCCAATCAAAATTCTAAATGTCATTTCTATATTTTGTAAAAGCTCCAAGCAGCTCTTACTGTATGATTTATGGTTGTGCTTTAATATAGAATGTTTTAAAATGATTGTTTGAATTTTACCCATAATCGGCAAACTAAGTTAAAAAATTGGAGCAAACTTCCATTTTACTATGTTGTTTAGGTGTATTAAGGCATAAAGATTTTCATTTAAATATGATCTGAGGCAGAGATACTTGAAAAAATGTGGTCGGAAACAGCTAAAAAATAAAAATTTAATTGAATATTGAAAAAAAAAAAAAAAAAAAAAAAAGAATTTCTTCCAGTTGCACACAGACACCTTCTGGAAAATCTATTTACCAAACTTTTCAGCTCCAGGCCTTTCCATTTCTGCGCTATGTGAATGACTTTGTGTGTGTGTGTGAGAGTGAGTGAGAGAGAGAGAGAAGAGAGAGAGAAGAGAGAGAGAGAGAGAGAGAGAGAGAGAGAGAGAGAGAGAGAGAGAGAGAGAAAAGTGTGTATGTATGTGTGAATACACAAACACACCTGTGCATGCAGAGAGAGAGGTAAGAATAGATTTATTGGGATACATACACAGGATGTTGGGAAATTGCTTGTCATAAAATTAGGAGGTGGCTGTTAAAGTCAAAACAAGCAATTTTTGTCAAGGTCTGGAAATGCATCTCTGCAAAGTCACAGTTGCAAACAGTGGCACACAAATTTGAATTTGTGAGTTAGGCATCACTACATTGGCTGAGAGGATGCGCGTTCGTAGTGCTGAGAAGTTAGAGTGTACCGCGGGAAGCAGGGTAATGAGCAGAGTTAGCATTACGCTCTAGCAACCAGTAAATGCTGTACAGCACCCTTCGTGGTAGGAAACTCCCAGTTTCAGGGAGTCGCTGGTTGAGCAGTTTAATGTAAGTGTTGTGCAGGCGGAGGTTAGTGAGGACCCAGGGGGAGGTTAGAGTGATTGCAGGCAATGCTTGGGAGGACTTGGGAGGAGGGGAGGTGTTAGGCAAAATGTTGCTAATGTTTGGGAGCTATACTATACTTCATTGTCAGTTTGTGCGTGCTCAGAAGTGCTGTGCAGTGTGGGTACCTTGGCTGACGCTGATGAGCAGTCTAGAAATGCAAGGCATCCGTCAGATAGTACGTGCCTAATGCACGAAGCACTGGAGGCAGCTTCGTGCCTGCGCTCATTGATACCGGTCACTACAGCTGTGGGTGTAGTTTATCTGAGAAGGAGTTTAACTACATGTGCAAATGTAAACCAAACTGTCTGAAGCCTGTGCAACTGGAAGAAAAACCATAACAGGACCCAAATTCCTGTTGAAAATTAAAAAGGGAAAGCCTGAACCCCACTAAAAACGAACATTAAAAATATGAACTCTTTAATTATATTGTGTTAATTGTACCAAAAATTAAATTATTAGTGGCATACAACCTACACGTAGTTCCTAAATTCACATGCTGAAATTCCACACTAAGTTGTGCCAAAAGAAAAAGAAATTGAAAGGTTTCCGAATTTTTACACTCACTCACCCATGTATGTTATCAAGCTAGGAATAACAGTTTCAGCCCTATATCAGTTTAATATGGTTACAGAGATAGCATGATACATGGTAAAAAAAATAGGGAATGAAATTTCAAAACTACTATTCAAAACATGGTAATTAAACTAAAATAATATTACTTTCAGAAGAAACAATTGAAATGAAAAAAAGACATGCTAGTGAAAGATGTTAGGTGACATTGTATCATCAAAAGTTTTCAAACATACACTTGAATGCACTGAGTGAAAAAAAATTATTAAAAATATTATTAAAAATTATTTACATTAAAAATTACATGAATAAAATAACAATTATTGATGTTCTCTTGCTGTTTTGAAATTATTGTTCCTGAAATAATTTTCTTCAATCATATTTAGAGGTATTTAAATTCTAAAACAAATTATATGCACAATATAACATTACTTAACACACAGCTTAGCAGCAAAGTGAAATAATAACCAATTTTCATGAAAGCATAAAAAATAAATTTTTTGATGGTAACAAGGGTGCAAAAGTTAAAAGAAAGAGATTTTAAAGGTTTCCAGCCTCAAAGAGCACAGGGAAAACCTGGAATAGTGAGGGAATCTTGAAATTATGGAAGAATCAAAGAGTACTCTTGGATATATATATTTTAGGTCAGAAATATAAAATAAAATAGGTTCATTTGTCAGAAGGCTGAATGTTTGCTGAAGCATTTGTCAGAAAGTATGAACTTATTTTGAATAGAGTATTCAACTTCTGTGTTTACAAAACAAACACATTAACTTGAGGGGCATGCAACTAATTCAGGTGGATAACAGTCAGGATGCCAAGTTTGTACCGCCGTGGTCACAGGGAGCAACCAAGTAACTGTTGCCAGGCTTGTGTGTGTTGTGCTTGGTGTCGCAGGGAGGAGAATGACGTTGTGCCCAAGGTGGTGGAGGCCATCTTGCACATGCCGGAGACCTCGCACGTCGCTGTCAGGCACACCTCCATCCTCCTGCTGGGCGAGCTGTGTGAGTGGGTGGAGCGCCACCCGCAGACACTAGGTCAGTCCCCGGCTGCTCGCTCACTTGCCAAGTGCAGCCCAGTTACATGTGTGGTCCCCACCAGTTATCTAAAAAAAAATGTGTGCGTAACACAAGTGAAACAAACTTCTTGCTTCCTGGGTATAGGTAGAGGTAAAATAATAGTTTTTTTTTATTGAACAAGAGATAATAATTGAGAATGGTAAAGATGCAGGTATGATCTTGAATGAAAAATGTCCTTTTTTACGCACCCAGTACTCTTGCATCCGTTCACTGGCACTTTCTGGCACCTCTCTATGAAGTTTATTCCCACGTTGCCGTGGATAATACATCCTGTCTACTTCTGCCTTTTTATTATTTTTAGGCATACGATTAAATCACAATCTCCTACTAAATAAAGTTAAAGAACACAAAAACACTCCAATTGAACATAAATTACACTTAAAAAGTCTATCTCACAAGTCTGTATACCCTTTTGACATTTCAAATCACAGTTTTCACATACCAAAAATAAATCACACTTATAAAGCTAACCTCTTAATCTATGTGTCTTTTTTACATTTTCAATCGCACTATTCACATAAAAATGAGTGATACTTATAAAGTTAATTGCACAAATCAATAACTCTTTTCCACACGAATAAATAAATTTTATATATATATATATATATGTGTGTGTGTGTGTGTGTGTGTGTGTATATATATATATATATATTAGTGTCAATTGTTAGCTGTTAGAAAAACTGAGGAGTAGACAAACACAAGCAGCGTTAACGAGAATTCCATAGCATCAGTGCTGCATCATTTCTACTTCTCCCCTGCCGTCTCCCCTTCCAGCCTTTACAACTAGCATATATCATGCTACGATGCTACGCTATGTACCTATCCCCCGCCTCCTTTGTCATCTTCCCATTCGACCAATGGTGTATGCGTTGGAGTGGCGTCGCCGCTGATGCACTCTCCTCTTCTACTGGTTCCCCCACCATGTACCTAACTGTTCCCCTCATGCAATCAGAATTTTCATAATGCTTGAAAATTGTAGCCCCCTCTGCAGAGAAGTTTCACTTCAAAAAAATTGCTTTACCCTAAATAGTTCTAAGACTTATTTTTCTTGTTAGTAAAGGATTTTACAGTAGGGTTCATGTTCAATGTTAACTTTACGAAGACGTTTTCTTAAAATTTGAAACGTACAGGGAATGATTAGGGATCCCAATAAGTTCCAATCTCCACCAAGAACACAGTGGAAAGGAAAAACAGTGGGAAAGAACGAATAGGCCTGTGCTGGATGGAATAGGCTAAAGGAAGGTGGGTCCCATGTTAGCGTAGAGTGAAAGACAAAGGTTCTGATCAATCACCATACATTTATAATAATTGTAATTCAAAGTTACAGAGTAGTGGGTCCAACAATAGGAATATTAAAATTTTTTTAGAAATGCAGCATAGTTACAATTACAGTGTGATAACATTCAGGATTTAGTGATGACCTGATAATGAAAAAACTCTTATTTCGATACAGGTTCCAATAATTAATATTTTACCAATCTGATACCTGATAATGGATAATCAATATTTTTTGTGGTTTTAAAATAATAGTACTTTGTCAGTAAAATTCTCTATTTGTAACATTTTAATGTTACCACTAAAAGCTCTCCAACTGAAAATTTTTATTGGACTGCACATTTATATTAAATAGCTGTTTCGGACAAAGTTTATCAGTAGTATCTGTAATCATTTCTCACCATGCATTTCTACTTACAGAAAAATTGGACGTGAATGGTACAGATGAAGATAGGTAAAAATTCTTCAGAACACTATATTTCTTAGTAATTATTCTTAAAAATAACATTCTTAAGAACAGTACAAGAAATAAAACCTACATATGCCATTGGTAAACTTAATAATAAAAAACAGCCTCTTACTAACCAAGAAACCCTTCTTGACATTTACAAGGAGATGTGCTTCAGGTCATTCCGTGTTAAGTCAACCAATGATCTGACTTTGATATCTCAGATTTCCATGATATTTGGTACTAAAACAGTGTTCTTAAGAAGTACATTAAAAATATGTATTATTTACATTTTTAGAGTGAATAGTTATTTTTTTAATAAATTATTTAATATGAATAAATACTGATATTTTTGGTCAACTTTGATTCACTAAACTGGCTGTGTATTTTTAACCATTATACCTAGAAAGTAGAGGTGGAGGGAAATGGCACTTTTACTTCAGGATTGGGAGTAACATCATAAAAATTGTTTAACTTGATATATGAAAAATAATATTTATTATTAAAATGTGCATATTGGCTTCTATATTAAACTATACTATAGTACATGAGTTCTAAGAAAATTCTTTGTAATACATCAGTACTTGTAATTGCACATGTTTTATCTACATCATTGCTTGGAAGTTGGTTAGAAATGCAATATGAACTCTGGAGGGCTTATTTAAGGTGGTACAAGGTACCCTACAATATCCGTGGTGGAGTAGCAGTGGGGACTGTGTGTTGCAGAGCTGGTGCTGAACTACTTGCTGTTCTGCCTGCAGCAGCCTCAGTTCGCCTCTGCAGCGGCCAACTCTCTGCAGAGCATCTGTAGCGCGTGCCGCAGCCACATGGCCGTGCACTTCACCGGCCTTGTGCACATCATTCAGTCCCTCGACACCTTCAAGATATCGAATGAGGCTGCCATTGGACTGCTCAAAGGTACTTAACTCCTCTTGATTCCAGTGCACCAATGTTTCAGTTTCTAATTTCTTTATCGTAATCTCTGCATCGAACTTTTTGGCAAGTTCTTCCCTTGAATAAAATGCTTCACTTGTCAGTGTTCAGAGCGTTTACTACTTAGCCCAAAGCGGTCATTTAAAGTTATAACACTATAATTAAAGTCATCTACCTTTTTCTAATGCCAAAAATGTTTACATCCCAAAGACATGGCAATTTCACGGTCCATTTTTGTCATGAAAACTAGTGTAGAGAACAATTACCATTAAATCACCACATGGTTTACTTCGTACTCCTACTAAAGCAAAATGCAAGGGAGTGCAGCCTGTTTAGTTTGCATCTTTCCGACCATATACCTTTCGTCTGTGAGATGAGAAAATATGTGCCGTTGTGTTTGTGTACCTATTAATTGAAGTGAAGATTAGTCTTAAGTGGCAGATATAGGTAAAATAATTTAATTATACATGCACATGTGTCCTAGACAAGCGTCAAATTATGAATACCTTTAAGGTGAGTCAGGTCACAAAGTCTACAAGACAGGGCTGTTTCTTTCTAAGTTTGAAAAGATATATTTTGTAAAACAGTTTTGAAAACTGTCAAAAGTATGTAGCATTTTATGAAGACTATCTTTACAATTGAATAAAATTTAACACTTATTTAGCTGAAAAAAAAGCATCTACAGTGGAACCCCTGAATTACACTTTTCAAGGGGAAAACTGAAAATGGTGTTATTCGGGGGAAAGTGTAATTAAGGGGAAAACAAATTTTACTAAAAACTTCATGAAGATATGTATAATTCTTCAAGTCAAAGCTTGCTGTAATAAAGTTTTACAATAACTATAGGTATTATTTTTGTTTGCAATTAACTTGAGTAGTTAATGGCAATCTCAAAATTTAAGTAAAAATATGTTATAGGCCTAACATTTAAAACTTACCGGTCTCATTGGCATTAAATATGTCCTTAGGGTGATAACCCTTCAACACATCTGGCAAAGTATTTTTCCAGTGTTCAACTGTTTCCAGATCAACACTTTTGCTTTCACCGCAAACAGTATGGTACACAACATTATATCTCTTTTTGAACTGAAAATCCAACCATTTGAGGGGGTAAACTCAATGCCTAAGCGATCCACAATCTGCGTTGCTTTCTCGCGAATCAACCTGCCATCCACTGGAATGTTTGCTGCCCGTGTAGCATCAAACCACTCCTTAACTAAGCCGTCCAGTTCTTGGTATTTGGACACCTTCACAGTTTTTTTTTTTTTTTTTTTTTTTGCCATTGGTCCACTTTGTTCTGCGGCATTTTCAATGGATGTTCGATTACGAACAATTGTGTTTAATGTATACACGGTAATATCCAATGCCTTGGCTAAGGCCACACGCGATCCAACGTGGTTATCAAACTGCCTCAAAATATTAAATTTTTGCTCAACTGTTAAAAGCGTTTCTTTCACGACCACTCGCCATTGCACAAATATTGCGTAAATTTAATCACAAATGTGAATAAATAATCTGTAGAACGTGTCAATAAAGCGTGAAAATGTACGTCAAGGTAAACGAAAATAAAGCCCAGAATCATGGTACCTAACCAACACACGAACACAGCGGTTCGCAGTAGTGTTGCCAACATTTGCCAAGGAGCGAGAAACTGTACATGTGCTACGTGGACGTGTTCCTTTCGCTACATGGAACGATCTGAAGAACGAAAAAAATTTGTAACAATAAAAGCACCTCAATTTCCATTTGCGACGTAGTGCACAACATGCATGTACGTAACGGAACGATACACTGCTCGAGGAATCGATAGAATCAAAATGGAATATGTATTCTTTCTACAGTTGCAGTTGGCAACACGTAACAACAAGCGCTTTATTCGATGACAACAACGGTGTACAGTAGAATCTCGTTATAGCGAGCACGGTAATAGCGAGAACACGGCTATAACGAGGTATTTTTGAGGAATTTACGGCGTGATCGCTTGAAGCGCGCTTTTGTGTCTGCTTTATCTCCACCCATCTCGCTCGCCACTAGACATCTTGCCGTTGACGCCTGTCACATTCTTCAGCCGTGCAGTCGCCACCTAAGTGCGTGGCTTTAAAAATAGAATCCCATCCTTTCTTTCTTTTATCAAACTTCCGTTAGTTATCTGTGCCGTGTGTAGACAAAGTTTGAGATTGGAACAGAAACAATGTAAGAAAGTATTTTTTTACAAATTAGAAATATGTATGTTTTTGTTTTTATAATCGCGTATATTTTCACGTTTTTTTTTGTTATCTTAAAAGAGATAATATTAAAAAGCCGCTCTAATGAGATTTAATTGTTTCTTGGTTAACAAAAACTATTAATTGTTTATATTCTATTTATTATTATTTACGCGACGTCATACTGCACGCATACGCAATAAGACTGGATTCGTTGCTGTAACATAACATAACAAATTATGCGGTATCAGAAGTAACGAGTAACGTAACAATAGTAACGAGTACTAATTGTTATATTAACGAATACATACGGGTACACATTTTTTCGTTACTTTTACATTTCTAGTAGGCACTACCGTATTTATTTCCGAATCGGTAGGACAGTTTTCTTGTAACTTTTGTTTCGGTCAGTTGTTGGGGTATTTGTCCGGGAAAGGGGTGGTGTTGGTTTGAGTTTAATCCCAAATTTATTTTCTAAAAAAGTTGACAGGTTTCTTTAAATGAAAAAAAGTATAGTTTTCCAGCGACTATTTCGTTTGAGGCGTACGTGCGTTGCCGCAGCCGCACTCCTGCTTTTTTGTAAGGAATTAAATAGTCGCGCTACACTAGCACCACCTGTTAGCAACATCCCGAACCAACATGGCCGCCAGCAGACAGCCCGCGTCGGCAATAGATAGCAGGACAATGCTGCGTCAGCCGCGGGCTGAGATGCTATTCTTACGTGGCGTGGTAGGGTATTCTGGTTATTTTGACGCAATCGGTGATCGCATCCGTACTTATGGTGTATCGTTTTAAAGAGAATTCACACATCTGCTCACAGAAATTAAGATTTCGTTAATATAACCTGTTATTTTCCAATTATACAGGTTTAAACACAATTTTTATGCTATTTTCGGTTTATTTTTATTTTTTTGGGGCCAAAATCTGTCCAATTCGGTTATAGCGAGGATCAAACCCGGAACCGTGACACCTCGCCATAACGGGACTCTAGTGTATATCACGAGAAGGCATTTGATTTTACCGTGTGATTAGCGGGAATGTAATGTATTGTAAACATAGGACAAATGGCAGGACCAGCAAAAAATGATTTGACGGGAAAACGCTATTCGCGGGAACGTAATTGCTGGGTTCCACTGTATTTAGAAAGTTAGCTAAAATAGAATCTTTATCAATATGCTAATTTTTCCAGCCCCTAGCCATCAGATGTTTCAGAATTATATGGTTATTTGTGTTTTGCCGGTATTTTAACAGCTTGCTGTGTTTTAATGATAAATGCTACATATTTGTAGCTGCTGGCAACTGCTATAACGTGGTTTTTCTCTCTCATTCGTCATTCATTGTTTTTCATATGCTTATTGGTAGGGTCAATATTATATGGTGAATTGCGATAAAGCCAAAATAACACTGAAAAGCATATCAATACACCATATAACACTAAAATGCAAGTTAACACACCATAAAGCACCAAAATGCAACAAAATTATCATGAATTTCATCAGCATATTTAATCAAAACTCTAACTCAGATTACAAACACCTAATGTTTTAATATATTAAATTTAAAGAATGTAAATTATTTAGCATGGAGTCAGTATCAAAATGTATGTATTAAATAGATTGGAATATTTGTGCTCTTTTTGGGTACTGCAACTATTATTAGAATTTTTTTTTTTTTTTTTTTACACTACACCATTGGTACATTTCTCAAAAGCAAGTATTGGTGCTTGCTGATTTACAGGGTACCCATAATTATGTATATGATGTACAAAAAGTTTCGATATGGCAACACTATGTAGTCTGAGAGAGGGGATAACAGACACTGGACTTAGAACCGTTAGTGTATCCCAGACAGGATGGCGGAGGTTTTGGAACACATCATTTGGACAGATGAGGCCAAATTTTATGTTTTGGGAAATGTTAACTTGCACAATGGCATGTACTGGAGGGAAGAAAATCCTTCTTTAAATATCAGTATGCATGACAAAAGTCCTGGTGTCATTATTTGGGGTTGTCTTTTATGGTGGTTTGATTACTGGAAAATATTACCTTAAATTACTTACAGACACTGTGTATCCTTTACTGTCTGCGCGATCTGACATTAATGACCTGTGGTGGCAGCAAGATGGAGCACCGATACACTATGCCATACCATTGCGAGAGTTGCTGAATGAAACATTCCCAAACTGCTGGATCGGTCGACATGGGTCTGTAGAGTGGCCAGCTCGATCTTCCTATTTGACACCACCTGACTTTTTCTTTTGGGGTGTTTTAAAGGACAAATGTATATCATCACATACGTAATTTGGCTGAACTACTGGAAGCTATCACAGAAGAGTTTATTATGATACCAACACAGCTGCTTGTGACAACGTTTCTCTTCTCTCCAGGTGTGTATCGATTTTTATGTTACATTGATGGACCATGCCATGGAAAACGGAGATTAAAATTCTTTTAAGGAAAGGTATGAGAGTAATGTGTTTATGTTCAATTTTATATTCAAGTTATGTTGCTAGTTTCTTTACCACAGTATTTGAAACAACATATACATAATTATGGGCCATCAACCATCATATATTTTTATTCTTCCCAGTAGTTAGACATGCTTATTACAAATCATTATATTGTAACAGTGCATCATGTATCAGTTAAACTGACATTTGTTTTTATGAAGTGTCATCGAACAAGTAAGTGTTGTATTTGTTGAAAATTGTGCTGTCTGTATGAATAAACAGAGTTCTTAAAATAAAAAAAACAATAACACCAAAATCTCTTGATTGAAAAACGAAATTGTCCTAAAAATAAAAACCATAAAATCTTGTCTCTAGTAATTGGTAATTTTTGGAAAGCTGTTAGTTTGGTAGGTGTGCATTGTGTTGTGTTGTTTTCAGGTGTGTCTCTTATTTTGGCCCGCATGCCAGCCGAACAGCTCCAGCAAGCAATGAAGGAGATTTGCTTGGTGCAAATCAAGCCACTCTGTGAGCTGGTTGAGGTAAGAACTGAGAATGAGTGAAATTCTTTCACTTTTCGTCAACGTGAAAGTCATTGCACATAGATTGAGGCAAGAAGACAGCACAAGTAAAAAAAATAAATAATTTTGTAAATTCCTCGAGTAAAAATTGAAGTGAAACTTCTTTGGGCGCGATGGGAGTAAAATGTCAAGGCCTAATTTTAATGCTATGTTTTCGTGAAACGTTGCTGACGTAAAATAACGGAGACTAGGTTGTGGACGGTGCAGAGAGCTTGTGGGGTCCCAATGCCCTAAGCGGGCTCCATGTGGTGGCGTGCAGCTCAGGTTGAAGCCTGCCATGGTGTAGAGATAGGCGGGTCGTGGCGGTAGGGAGCCGCCTGTGCCTGATGCCCCCGACTTGCTAGCATCTAGTAAGGAAGTATTTGGGCAGAGGTAAACACAACGGGGTTTGAGCTTATTTTGAAGTAATAATTTTGTTAATTCAGGTTTATTTAGAATATGGTATTTTTTCTCACTTTCTCTCTCTCTGTGGTTTTACCCCTTACAAGTTGTTGTTTGAATTGCCAAAGAAGTTCCACTTCTATCATGTGTACTGAATTACAAGTGCTCTTTTTTTTTTTTTGTGGTTTACTTAAAAAATTTAAGGTGAAAAATTTGGTAACTGATAGAAATTATTTCTCAAAGGGATTTCTCGGAGCAGGAAATGGAATGGAACCAGAAAAATACTTCACCATATATGTATTCTGGAAAATAAGACTCAATGTTTGGCCACAACTTCAAAAATTGTTAGTGTGCATTACTGTTATAGAATATATATATGTATATATATATGTTGTGTGTATATTGTGCTGTTACTATATTGGGCAATTAGTCTTAATGTGCGACTGATTGCCAAATGAAGCAATGCCCAACTACAATAGTATAAAATCACAAACCTTTATTTTCATACAAAATATATTAATGAAAATTTAAGTTGTCCTATTTGTCCATGTCTTTAACATAATGACAAAATTGTGTGTTACTTTTAACAGTAGCGCCAGTTTTACATGTAATTCATAATTATTATCTCTCTGATGTTATAAAAAGAAAGTGAAAATTTATTTTTTCACCCTCCATTTGCATGCCAAAAATCATCACATTTAGTTATAATAAAGAAATCAATAAATTAAAATGTTGGGTCTATTCTTAACCTACATAATGGGCAAATGCCAATCAAAGCCTTTTTTTTTCTTTTCATAAATATAGCTTTTGTGAGTGTGAACTTAACCGGGTTGACGACTGAGCCTTTGGTGGGTATTGTATCCAATCTTTTAAACTGAAGACAGTTTTATATTTTCTGTTGTGTTTTTTTCTTAACTAAATTTGTGATTTTTTTTCTTTATTATATAAGCATACATTTAAAGAAGAATCATAGATTTTGTGCTATGTTTGTATTCTTTCTCATATCTATCTTGGCACCAAAAACTGCTATGAAGTCTGTAAATGTTTTTGGTGGTCGAGTCGAGCTGAGTTCTGTAATGATACTGTTGAGTCCATCTCATGTAGTTTAAAGGTTTTCTTGTTATAGTTTTTGTGACAAGCTATGTGAAACAATTTTAAAAATCAAAACTGGTGTCTATAAGTTTTTTCTGATTACTGTCATTAAACATTAAAGTAGAATTCTACAGTGGGGAATCAAGGAAACTAAGCTTTTCTCTCAAAGTTCTAATCGATACACATGTTTGGCATAACAAATTATGAAAATGCCAGTAAGGATAATGAAGTTTTTAAGTACAGATAAAGTTGTCAGTTTCAGCTTTCCTTCAAATATTTCAAATAAGTTACAGGGTAGTGTATCTCTTCAATCTGTTAATGAATATAGTATGCTTTCCACTAGGGGTTTCTTTGCATAAACTCATGACAAAAATAAAGAAAAATATAAATTAAATTTGGAGTGAGTGAAAAAGAATGAATGAATATTTGCAGTTGATTACAATTAACACAAAAATTAAATGAACATAAACCACTAGCCCATCAACTCTTATCCATGCGATGATGATGACGTAAAAAATTAAAATTTGTAAGTTTGTTTTAGATATTAAATATTGCTGTCAACCTTTTAGCTAGCCAGTTAACTTTTATCTAAAAATACCTAAAATGCAGTTTTGGCTTATGAATGGTTTTGGAATGTTGATTTCAAAAGTGTTCAGATAAGAGGGAATGGATTTTACATGCACCATAAAATCATCATTAAACTACAACATCATTTTGTTTTGTTAAACTTACGTGTTAGCACAAATAACCTTTATAATGTTTTCAGGCAGTATGTAGTATAGGTAATATTTCATATATGTTTGGCAGGGTGACATTGAAATTGAAAAAGGAACGAAGACTGATCCTGCGCTTTGGCTGGACAGACTTGCAGCCATCTTCAGGAACACCAATCCCTCGGTGGACAACGGCCAGTTGCATCCGTGCCAACCTGTTATCACCGAGGTACCACTATAGTTTGATTATGCTTTTCAGGGATAAGCTCTCAAATAATGTGGTACTATATACAGTCAAACCTCTCTGAAACGACCCCTCACGGTTCCCAAGAATAGGTTCGTAATAGAGGGGGTGTCGTAATAGTCGTAATAGACGTTTTCCGAAATTTTCAGTTCATTTCACCCCCCCTCCCTTTTTTTCCCCCCCAAACCGCTACTCGCTAAGAAACCAGCCGTACAATGGCAGGATGCTGTCACTCACAATGCTAGATGGCTTTGCTTTAAACCCACTTCAACCTTCATGACAACTCCGTCGCCCAACAGGCCACTCTAAAGAAAATATGTCAATAGACAGTTTATTTTTACTGGTTAGTTTACCTGTACGTTTTCTGCTTGCCGTAGTTAAATCCACTAGAACCCCGATGTCACGAACCCTGGATTTAACGAAGCAGTGATTTTACGAATACATTCTCGGGAACCGTCAAAAAATGGGACATTTTGACCAAAATGTGAAAATCAGAAGGAAAAAAATTAAAAAAAAAAACGAAATGAAAGATCATTAAAAACTGTTAATTTTAACACATAGCGTATTTTTGTGTCAGCTTTAATACTTCCAATAATGTTCATGTAAGAATAACAAAAAAATAATGGGACATTTCCTTTAAATATACGGCAGCAGTAGCTTGTGCAACGTAAGTGGGAGCGCGGGAATATCGTCTAGACAGGCTGGCGGCAGCACAGGCGGCGGATGCATGACGTCATACGGCTTACCTCTCCTTCCCTTGCCCAGACTTCAAGGTTCATCCCTCCCAGGCATACAAACCATCGTGTCTCTCTCCCCCTCCTCCCTCATCGTCCTTTGGCATGTGAAACTGTCAACATCCTTCCTCCCCTTCTCCAAACTGCGTGCAACGAAAGCAAGGTTTGTATAGTCCATTTCTGGTAAAATGAAACATTTTTAAGGGCCCCCGCGATAGCCATTTACCGTTAATTGTTTTGATACAATTTGTTTGTTAGTTACACAACATTATTTCTGCTGGAAAATCACTGAAACTTTCAAAATTTCTTTAATGAAAAAATTTAGCAGGGCCGTAAAAGTATTCATTTTTGCCGCAAATGAATTATACTCGCCCTTCCTGCCGGACAACATTCTCGGCGCGTGACGCATGGCAACTACAGTCGTGTGCCGCGCACAGCCACGAAAAACCTACGCGATTTCCAAACTACACTAGATATCCGACTGGAGTCTGTTTACGAAAAGAATTTAAGAATTTGTTAATGCCCAACAGGTTCTATTGAGATAAAATGGCTAAAAGGCATGTTTTCGAAGTTTTAGGTGTAAAAAACCCGTTACAAATTTCTTGAAAGTATATAACGGTTTGTTATATACAAAAATAAAACAGTACAACGCCGATTGCAAATTTTGATGTTTTTATTATTTTTAAATAGAATGTTGCACAGACGATTCCAAACACTTTCAAAAGAGGTTACTCATTCAGTCCACATACATCTGCCCGTCGAAAAACTGCTGGTAGCTCGCATGATGAGAAATTACCGAAAAATAATAGCGTAGATGAAGTCCTTCAGTAATGTTTTACTGCAAGTACACGAAGATGGTGCGACCTCGAACAGGGCCGCACCCAGCGAAAACGAATCTAGCCCCGAGCCAAAACGCCTACGAAGGTGGCCGCAATTTCTAGTTAAGTTATACCCGAAACGAAATATATAAAAAATTAGGTTGATTTAATAATAGGCCTGGCTCCGACCACCAACGTGAAATTATCTCTTCGTAAATTACATTATAATTTAGCGAGAAGCCATCGAACGCGACCTACTCGTCCAGCGTTCGACAGACGACTGGTGATCTCATGAACTCGTCTCCTCCACGCAGGGAGTAGACGTCACATGACCTCACCGACCAATCACACGCACGCTTCTTTCACGCTTACAGATACAAGCCAATCATAGAACAAGTTACATTACATGAAAAAACCTTGTACACACAGAACTCTGGGCTTCCCCTGATCTGTCTCTTTTCAATTTCACCTCAAAATCGGGGAATCCCATTCTCGTTCTCTCTCCCACACCGTGAGACAGCAGTTATCACTCAGTTCCCATGCAGGGGGGGAATTACCGTCTTTATCTCGGTTGGCGGGGAAGCACTGTTCCTTTCTCACTTACACTTACAGGCCTCTCATGCCTCTCTTTCTAACCATCACACCAGCCCAGACACAGTCCCGTGATTTATAATTATATTACAACACGTTAATAAAAATTAAGAACAGCAATCATAATACAAATTACTTTACAAAAATTAAACTTATTGAGAAAAAACCTGAAAAAGTAGGCCTAAACATGCAAAAACCTAGTCCAGCGGCTCATTTGTGAATAAATACAAAAAAATAGTTATGATTTAAAATGTCTAATAAAATACAAAATACCTTCTTAAAAACATAGCAAGTGAAAAAATATCAACCCTAAAATATATAACAAACGGTAAAATATCATTAGAAAGACTTTTTAAGAAATATTTACATTCATGAAAATAGTTTAAAAGAAAAATTATTTAATTAGGAGGGCAGGGTCTGCAACATTACAAGTATCAGAGGGAAATGCATTACACCTTTATCTTTATTTTTCTGCCATATAATGTTACGGTCACTGCTCAAATTTCACAGTTATCTGACGGGAACGAGATGACTGCGCGCCAGTTCAGAGCCTTGCACTTAGAGGTTTTACCGCGCTAGAACTACCATTGAGCGTCGCTCTTATCATCCCGCTTCACTAACACACACGCTGACCAGACGGCGCCCTAAAGCTGATTAAAGGAAGCATGTAGAAATGCAAGGCAGGAAATTTTTCCAGCTTATCAACCAGGACCCGGGCAAGTCTTGACTATCAAGCTTTTCACATTAAAATATAAGAAACTTGTATTGTGTAATTTCGGTGTTATTTAGCGGTTTTTCTTAAAAAATTGCTTGAGCTGTAAAAATAAACATCGCTGCGGCAGTTAAAACAAGTCGAGGCGGGCGTGCATCCAGTCGGTCGCTGTGTATTGTCAACCGATAGTAATCAAAATCAAGAGAAATCCAGCAGGTAGCTTTGCCTTAACTGCGTACCACACTAGACACTCGCAAAAAGCTAAACGTAAACACGTTGCCACAAAAACCTTTATCTGCACCCTGCCGGCAAAGGGACGTGGAATGGGGGTTGTTAAGCGCTGACAGCGGTCGACAGGTAGCACTTGGCAAGAGAAACGCAGTAACAAGCTACTCACCACAAGAAACTTATTTTCTGTCTGATTTTCTTCGGATTTTCGGCAATTTTTTCACGGTTCCTCGAAATCTGGTTGTAATAGAGAGGTGGTCGCAATAAATGGGGTCGCATTAAAAAGGTTTTACTGTAGTTGTTGCAACTGTCCGTCAGAGGCTTCTAGCTCATAAATAGAAAAGTGCCATTTGAAAGTTTAACGTTTGTGTATTGTTAAGGTAAATTAAAATAAAATCCCGCTACATATTTTTACACACCACATCCACATGCATGCATGTGCAAGCACATTCCACATGACCATGCACATGCATCACTACCTTACTTTGCTGTACTAAACATACTAAACACCACAACTTCCCTAGGCAGTGTTACCAACAAAACATAACTGGAAACGTACATTACACTGTTTCATTCTTACAGGCAACACGTTCTCTCAGTCAAATATTTATGTAATTATGACTACTAGCTCTCTGATTCTACATAACTCCTCCCTGGATAAGGCATAAAAACACATCTGTTATTTCATTCTTACATCATTTGCAGATAAAACATTTTTGATGTGATTTTCAACATCTGTATGTTTAAAAGTCTATGACTTTCCAGCATTTCTTAATGGCCTCAAAAAGTTAAAAAAAGTATTAATGGGAGATGTAGGTCACTCAAAATATATTTTAACCAATAAGCATCACAAACTTCTTTGCATAGTGCTACATACTCTTGACTCAATGAGGTCATTAAAGCGCACTGATTTTGGATTAATATCTTATTCTTAGTAACCTGAATTATTCTTAATTACAATAAACTTCAAAAATAACGTGATTTATGATGTTTTGAAGATGAAATGTCTTTTACACAGGTTCATACCAAAATTGGCTCTCATTTTACGAATGTTACATTTTCACAACTTTCTCGGAAAAAATATCTTGAATATGATGGATCGTAGAGAAAAAAAAAAATGCATAACATAAACTGGTTGCAAATTTAATAATGAACAATAAAGTTCGTTACTAAATTTTTCGCACCTTTAACTGTTTTAATTTAATTGGCTGTTCTCCACATTCCTGCTGTCCGGCTATTTTTTACTTCCTCCGCTGGAACTCCAAGCCATTCAAACAGCTGTCAGCTATTTGAAGAGCTTAGTTGGAAAACTACTGTTATGCTTCGGGATCGTTCAAGTCGAGCCTTGGGTTGGTGGAGTTCTTTTTTATTCTTATTCACAACGGAAGACAAACATATTAAGCTTCATCATCACTCTCCCACACCATTGTTATATCCCTCCTTTGTTTTCAAATACAAAACAAATCAAAAAACACATCTGGCCACACCAACCTTCTCAATCTAAATTCTCTTGCACCACATCTTACTCTGCCCAATTTCCCAACACAAATAAAAATACCTTCCCGGTAAAAAAATAACACATCAAAAAACCCTTAGCCCGGGAGTGCAAACACTTTACACTACATACTCAGTCAATAAAATGCATCACTAATAACTTTTTTGATTGCCTCTTGAACCAGCATGGAAGTCAAATTTACTATGTGATATGGTAAATATGTACTGTATAAAAGAACATTGTATGGCAGGTATGATGAGACTAGAGTTAAAAAATTCAGTTTTCCTAGATTTGGAGTTTTGGCATTGTGCAGCGTATGTCAACCACATATTTGACATGATTTTTTTTTTGCTAATTTTTATTATTTAGTTGGTTAGATTGTTTTAAAGATTTTAAATAGTAGCATGTCAGTTTAAAAAAAAAAAAATTGTAGGGTTTGCTGGCTTGGATTGTTGTTGTAAAAACGCTTCATTTGTTGTTTAGTCCGGTCACAGCCTTAGAACACTGTCACTCTCCAACTGTGAATTGAAGCCAGCACAGAGGGTGGTTATGGTTGCAGATATGGCCAATACTCTCCAACGTGTGCAGCAAGTTCCAGAATGACCACAGGGTGATGGAGCGGTGTTGTCGCTGCCTGAGGTTCGCTGTCCGCTGCGTGGGCAAGCAGTCCGCACACCTCCTCGCACCCCTCGTCAAGCAGGTCAGTCCAGCCCTCGTTTGTTAGAGGTGTGGCTTGGCATTCACTCCCCAAGGCTCAAGCCCCCCCAAAACCATCTGGGTCCACCCCTGACAAATCTCAAATAAAATAAAATAATATCCTACTTTCTTAGTACTACACTACCTGCAATTACAATTTTCATCAATTATACTTACTAATCCATTTTAAGTAGGTAGTTATAGTATGTTTTTAAATTTTAAATTTGTATAAGATGGTCCTCAGCTGGGTCAAGCCCCTCCCAAACCAAAATCCTAGATCTACCACTGCTCTCAAGAGATTGGCTCAGAAATTTAAATACTACTGTTTTAAAAGCAAGTTGTATTTTTAAATTATTTGACAACTTGAATACTTATTCATTTTGTATATTTATTATGGGCAGATGATGTTTTGAAAATTGATTTGTAAATTTGTAACTAATCGTGAATCAGTTATAAAAACCATACTGACTCACCCTAATTGGTTGTGAAACAAAAGAAAATTATTTAAATATATAATAATAAATAAATAATAATATATAATATATAATATATAATAATAATTAATATTTAAATAAATAATTTAAGCTTTATTTTACTTTTAGAATGCCATCTGTTCAGCTGCAAATGACAATAATCTGAATTCTTTTGTTTCTCAGGCAGGTACCAAGATAGTAGTTTTCTATTTCACACGTTGGTTCTCCAATTTCTGTTGTAGTAAAATGTTAATTCTTGTAAGTAGGTTCTGTAAAACTCTCGTAAGAAAATAATTGTATTACACTACTGTTTCAAACCCCAAACCACAACATATCAGACCCTTAACTTCATTCAAACTTGTGTTCACTCAAGATCTCAACAGGATGTACAACATAAATTATATTTAAGGTTAACAAGACAGAAAAAAATGAACACAAATGCTATAATACTGAATGCTTAGGGCCCCCTGAAAGTGGTAAATAAAATTTTCAGATTTCGTCATTAAAAATTACCAAAAGCGGTGTTAAAATTCACTTTAAAACACAAAAGCGGTGCTAAAATTCACTTAAAAACACAAAAGCGGTACTAAAAACTAAAAAAAAAAAGCGTGTGTTACTGTAAATATATCTAAAATTATTTAAGTGAAATAATTTTACTTGAACCTACTCATTACTGAATACCCTAAACAAATAGGTTACATATATTTATATGACAATACTTTTGATTTAGACACTGATTATTAGTTTGTTCCCATAAACTAATCTGGAAAACTATTAATCCCTTTAACAAAATCGAGGACGCACCACAACGCCGAAATGCCAAATTGATCACGACAGCTAGAAAACTGCTGTGTACCACAACGCCGAAAAATGTCATTACAGGGCTGCCACAAAGGTTGGGTTAGGTTAGACTAGGTTAGGTTAGGCTAGGCTAGGCTAGGCTAGGCTAGGTAAGGTAAGTAAGGTAAGGTTAGGTTTGATTGTGGTATTTCGGCGTTAAAGTACATTTAAGAAACACACACAAATTCATTCAGTTGTTATTTCGGCTTTGTGGTTAATTTTGACATTCGGCGTTATGGTATTTCCGCGTTGTTGTAACGACCCAACAAAATCTATAAAAACTGTTGGCCAGCTAATCATCGTCACACCATTCGAAAATTAATGTTTGTTTACATTTTTCCACTTTTTGGCGCGATTTAATCTGCTTGATACTACGACGCTGTTCCAACTATATGCCAGCGCCCCCGGCTGACGTGATGTGGCCACTCACGTAAGGCTGTTCCAAACACCGTTCGCTCAATCATCTGCTTGCTTTTGTATTTATCCGGTGTCGCTGTTCCAAGCTGACGTCAGTGCCCTGAGCGGTGTACGTACGCTTTAAAACTTCGCCTGTTTGTCTTATCTATCCAAACATTATGCCGGAAAGGAAAATAAACGCGGTAGTTTTGCGTATTTTTACAGAATATTTTTGGGTTTAACATTATAACGTGAGCGTGTGTAAGCTTTTGTATGCTTTAGTGCATTTATGATTAATGTTCGGCGGCCATGTTGCGGTGTTTGTTTACCATTGACGAGACACGTCTTTTAACCAGTATTTAAATTTCGCGTAAAAACACTGCGATTTCGCGTTTTAATACAAAATTTCGTGTAAAAACAAAGTGTTATGGCGATTTCGCGTAAAAACTGTATTTAACGATGATTTCGCGTTTATCGTCCTTTAATCGCAATCGCAAAAAGAACAGGCCCCTATGAATGCTATATAAATTGAATCACCTTTTGCTAACAAGATACAAGGTCAGTTTTTAAGTAAACTTACACAAAGCTATTTGTGTACATTAGCACTTCAATAAAAAAGATTTATTTTATATGGCTATATGTTAAATTGGACAACATTTATGACTAGAATAAGACTTCTGCTGCTTAGTATACAACATAAGAAATGTGGCCTAAACTCATGTGTATGATTATAAACATAAATTTGTATACAGTCAAACCTCTCTGAAACGACCCCTCACAGTTCCCAGGAATAGGGTCGTAATAGAAGGGGGGTCGTAATAGATGTTTTCCGAAATTTTAGTTTATTTCAAAACCCCCCCCTCCCATCCCAATTCCCAAGCCGCTACTCGCTAAGAAACC
This sequence comes from Bacillus rossius redtenbacheri, assembly GCF_032445375.1. Taxonomy (NCBI): domain Eukaryota; kingdom Metazoa; phylum Arthropoda; class Insecta; order Phasmatodea; family Bacillidae; genus Bacillus; species Bacillus rossius. Next base: position 88,815,040 of record NC_086332.1, read on the forward strand.
AGCAGGATGCCGTCACTCACAAAGCTAGACGGCTTTGCTTTAAACACACTTCAACCTTCATGACAAGTCCGTCGACATACAGGCCACCTCTAAATAAAATATGTCAAAAGACATTTCAATTTTACTGGTTAGTTTACATGTACGTTTTCTGCTTGCCTTAGTTAAATACACTAGAACCCCGATGTCACGAACCCCGGATTTAACGAAGCAGTGATTTTACGAATACATTCTCAGGAACCGTCAAAAAATTGGACATTTTGACCAAAATGTGAAAATCAGAAAAAAAATAAAAACGAAATGAAAGATCATTAAAATCTGTTAATTTTAACACGCAGCATATTTTTGTGTCAGCTTTAATACTTCCAGTAATGTTCATGTAAGAATAACAAAAAAAATAATGGGACATTTCCTTTAAAAATATGGCATCTGTAGGTTCTGCAACGCGAGTGGGCACACATGAAGCTAGCCCGGTTGGCTGGCGGCAGCGGCTGCATGACGTATAAGTTCACCCCTCCCTCCTCTCGGTAACATTCTTCAAGGCTAGCTCATCCCTCCCAGACACACAAACCATCTAGTGTCCTCCCTTATATCACCCCAACTTCGCTCCCCTTTGAAAAACCTTCAGTGAGAAAATGCTCTTTTCACCCTCCCTTCTCCCGTAAAATTGGGCTATTATGAATGGGGTACTAAAGCGGTGAGGGAGGGGTCAAAATATGTCACTTTTCACACCAAGTTCGAGTTCAGTCATCTCTGGCAAGGAATTTACAAGCTTTCAAACTTAAATATAAATGTATTTTAATAGCAAGGGTCCTATGAAAAGGAATATACTGAATAAAATCAAACTGCTGTCACCAAACAAAGCATAAAACGGCCAAATGCGTGGTCGCTTCGTTATTGCTCGCGCGAGAGGTGAGACGTGGAATGTTAGAAGAAAGATAAATGCGGGGTAGACAGACGGCAGCCAGTGTGTTTCCTGCGTGGGGAATAAGTGGCGTAGCCTTTTTTTTTATGCTGGGTGAAGCGACCTTTTTCTATCAACCCACGGGAAAAGATAATTGCTTGAGCTGTCAAAATAAACATGGCTGCGGCAGTTAAAACACGTCGAGGCGGGCGTGCATCCAGTCGGTCGCTGTGTATTGTCAACCGATAGTAATCAAAAAATCAAAATCAAGAGAAATCCAGCAGGTAGCTTTCTTTGCCTTAACTGCGTACCACACTAGACAGTCACATAAAGCTAAACGTAATCACGTTGCCACAAAAACCTTTATCTGCACCCTGCCGGCAAAGGGACGTGGAATGGGGGTTGTTAAGCGCTGACAGCTGTCGACAGGAAGTGGTATCTATTTTTAGATATGCGCTGCCTACGGCAGTACAGCTCTCGGCAAGAGAAACGCAGTAACACGCTACACACCACAAGAAACTTATTTTCTGTACTATTTTCTTCGGATTTTTGGAAATTTTTTCACGGTTCCTCGAAATCGGGTTGTAATAGAGAGGTGGTCGCAATAAATGGGGTCGCAACAAAAAGGTTTTACTGTACATGTAGAAATTTACAGGCTCATGTAGGAGTGCCTAGTTTTTTATGCAACTGCGTACGATAAATTTGATGTTTTAAATAAATGCATTCCACAGAAAATTGTTAAATAAAAAACAGCAAAGGTTACATAATTGAAATTAGAAAACGAATCGCGCAGCGATTATGAAAATTGCATGAAACATAGGCTGAAATAAGTGACCTCCAGCAAGTTTATCATTTTAGTAAACCGTCATTTCTATGAAAAATATTTTTATAAATATTCAATAATATTAAAATTTAGGTTTTTTATATTTTTTACATTATTTTTTTATTTTTCACAATAAACATTTCAATTGTTATTTGATTATAAATATTACTGCTCTCTATGAAATTACAAAAGAATTAGTTCTGTCTAATAGCACTATCTATTGTGCTAATTAAAAATTGACTTGAGGATATAGTAATGACCTGTTTGAGTTGCCACCCACTAGTAGTTGTTTATTGAAACAAAATAAAATCCGTTGTTAAGATAATTAAAGGATCAACATAACTACATATTATATTTACTCAAATGAACTGTGCCTTGTAATAAGCCTTAACATCTCTAATATTTATATCTTACCTAGGGGTAGGCAAAATTCACATTTGCGATAAAACAATTTTTTACGCGAATTTTGACATTTTAAAGCGAATAATCATGAATTCGCAATAAAATAATTTTTACTTGAATTTTAACATTTTAAAACTAATAAACCCGATATCCACATTATAGGATACTATTTTTACGTGAATCTTAACATTTGAAAACAAATAAACCCGTTATAAATAACTATTTTATTAAACTATGTTAAAAATACGTACTTCTGACGAAGTCCGTAACGTAGGCCTAACCTGGTGCAGAATTAGTAAACACAACACGGCCGTCATAATTCAACTAGGAGTACGATGCACTGCTTCCTCTCACACGCGAACATGTGATGATGTTTCTAGTATTTATGGTAAGAAAAACTGTGTAAACATGTATAGAGGCGAAATTGAATGTTTTGAATAACTTGAACGATGTAAGCAAAGACGTGAGTATAGTTTGATACACTTGTACACAAAACATCAAACAAATACGCAGTAGCTACACAACATGTCGTTACTCGCTGAGCTCACACACTGATGCAAACAGCAGCAGCAGTGCAGCTGGCAGCCAGTAGGCTGCACGCGCAGTCACGCTCACGCACACTCACACGAAGTCACAACAAAACAAAGCTGTTTACGGCCGTGCCCACGCGTGGTTGAATACGACAAACTTGTAAACGGTATGAATTGAACTTGCGTGGCGTGGTAGTTGTGCTCTACATACTTATCCGAAGTAATAAATATTTTTAACAAAATTGCGTTAATTTACTGTAATTACTTTTGTTCACAAAAATGCCAAAACCTGTAGTGACTGCCAAACAATGGGCCGGAGAGTTTTCACAACACAGTTTGTATGCAAGCGATGAAAAAACCATTTTCTGTCGTTTTTGTAATGTGTCTGTGACATGGGACCGCAAAGACTCGTGTGCGAAGCATATAGGCAGTGAAAAACATAAGAAACGGGCAAAAGAAAGTGTTGCTGAGCAAAGTGTAAAACGACAGTGTTCGATATAGGCATCTTTCAGTAACATCACATAGAAGACAGATTTCAAGACTAACTTCATCAAGGACACCACAGAGGCTTTCATTAAAGCAAATATACCTTTACAAAAACTTGATAATCCCAACATTAAGAAATGGCTCGATAAGTACATAGAAGGAGCTGGTAATTTGCCGAATGCACGTACTTTGAGAGAAAAATGCGTGGAAGACTTGGCACACCAGCAAGTAGAAGACCTAAAGAGAGTCCTGAAAGAGAAACTAGTGGATGTGTTTTGTGATGAAACGACATATTGTATGGGAATATGTGTGTTGTGTTTGTTGTTTTATTTCGTTTTTTTGTTGATGATTTTGATAAGCCACAAATTGTTGTGGGTGGTTTACATTTTTTAGCTGTAGCTAATGCAACTACGTGCACAAGAGCAATTGTTGATTCCTTGCATAAGTACGACATCAATATGACAATGTGAGATCCTTAGTTACAGACTCTGCAAAGTACATGGTCAAGTGCAGCAAAGCTTTGGAAATCATTGTTGGCGATCATTTACAGTATGTACAGTGCTGGCCACATAAACTCAATCTTGTTGGTGGGGTGTGGATCAAAGAACTGTCCGAGCTGAATCTTACAGTTGTTAAGGTAAAGAACATTTTTTTGAATACTAGGAAGAGGCGGCACCTGTACGCAAGTTTCCTGGAAGAGAAGTACGGAGAGAATAGACCTTTGTTCCCCATTCCTGTAATTACTAGGTGGAACTCTTGGTTCACATCTGTGTTTTACCTTGCAGATTATTTGCTTGATATTGCTGACTTCTGCCAAAAAGACGAGATCAAAGCGCTTCAGAATGCTGGTGTAGAATACTTCAGTGCCATCAGCAAACAGCATCTGACAGCTGTTCATGTACAAGCAATTTTTGTAAAGGAGCATGCCAAGGAATTGGTGGATTTGATGCTAAAGTTGTTGGGTTCATCATATCTAACTTCACATGTGCTACATGGTGAACTGGAGCATCTCAAAGAATGCTACACAGCTGTTTGAAATGGTGTTTACTTTGATAGCACCCAAAGTGCACTAGAGTCTCTTACCCCAACTAAGGCAGCAGAAGCAAAACTGTCACTTCAAAGAATAGTTTCACAAGCCCAAGCAAAGTTGACTTCTTTAATGGCACAGGATCCCAGCAACAAAATGTTTGAACACCTTAAAGTATTGGATCCAAAATATATCATCCTAGCAACAGTAAACCCAAGCCTGGTTGAATATATTAGAAATAGTTTTGGTTTTACTACACTGGATACTGAAGAAATAACTTCAGGTTTCTGTCAGTTGCAAGCGGCACTGAACCAGCAGGTTTCAGAAAGTAATCGCCCAGACATTCTCACAGCTTTGAGAGTTGTGCAATTAACGAGGCCAGATTTTGCGACCAAGTGTTTCGAAGCGATTTGGTTCCCTTGTGCCAATGTTGACTGTGAACGGTTCTTGTCTTTGTACAATACAGTGTTGACGGATAGAACAACAACACTCACAGAGTCAAAACTTGCAAGAATGGCCATATTTTCTTTTGAACATTTGAGCTGTGAATAACTTACTGAGTATAGCCTACTTACTGTGTTGTTTTTAATTGATATTCAATTATTTTAAGTTAACATTCATTTTAAATAGTGTTTGCTTTGTTGATTAAGTGTTGTAATAATTTTGAAGCAGTAAGGTCCCAGTTTGCCAATGGTTTGAAGTGAACTATTCAGTGAGTACATTAAGTATTTAAATAAGAATTGAGAAATAACTTCATAATTCTCCAAATACTGGACATTCAATTTCAATTATACCTTTTTAATGTCATCTTTTGTAATATTAAGTAGTTAGTATTTGGTGTGTATCAAGTGTTAAAACAATTTTCACGACACTTGAGATATGAAATTGGTATTAATGTTATCCATTTTGGTAGTCAAAATAACCTCCCTTTCAGAGAAAAATAACACCGATTTTCCAGAAAAATAACCTCGAATTCTGTGAACAAATAAACACGAAAAGTGCATGCTCATACCCAAAAATAATTGTTGTCAACAATAAGACTTGGAACCAAACCAAATTTTCATGTATCTTAAAAATGTTTATTCTGGGCTTACTCATATAAAAAAATATTGTCTTTGTGGTTTTATGTCAACCAAATAGCATTCCCAGTACCAATGTTATGGCTGCCATTTTTTTAAAAAATATTTTTACTCTTGTAACAGGAGTATTAATGAAGCAATATTTCCAGTACAAATAATGTAAATACACATCTATTAAGATATGAAGTAAACAATTTATTTATCAAAAAGCTGTGAATGTGGTACTGTGTTTACCATAAAGCATGGATAAACTCGTCATGAATGTAAAATGACCACAGATTGTATGTTTACTGAAATCAATGCTATTTTGCTAATGTTATAAACAAAATAAATGTATAAATGGCTGAAAAAGCACTTGCAACAAATTCTCACGTTTCATGTAAAATTTTTATTAGAATATCATCACCATTCAAAACAAATTTAATATTTTTTTTCCAGTCACACATGCAACTTACTGCAACAGCCTACTTTATTCTGCAGCACAATTTCCTTTTTTCTAATTTTTTAAAATAATTTAATATATTTTTTAGCAGCTGTAGATGATCATGAACTCACAACCCGCACAATGCAGCTTTGCTGTGTATTTTGTTAAGTTTTACAAAAAAATTAGGCACTGTTTTTTCTGGTATTTTCACGTAAGCCAATGTTTAATAGTTATTCAAATAATAGGCATTGATTAATAGTGTCAAAATGCTTCAGCAAAATTGAGTAGTGGGTTGCAGAAATAGGTAGCATCTAGCTGACCCCTGAAGATCACGGTATCCAAACACATTAAATTCAACATTTGAAAAAATACGCTGGACGTAATTACATTACATTTTTAGTAAAAACTGACTTACTTGCTGCAAATAATATTAGCAGTAAAAAAAATTTATTTATATATGTTATATTTAAGCCTGAGCAAACATAATTTTTTTTTAGTTTGATTCAAACACACATACGATTATCAAATTATTCTCGAATACGAATGTAGAATTCAATAGTAAGAATGAGAGTTGAAAGACATCAAAAAATTTCTTGCAAGTCATGTAAATATGTAAAACATCAATAACGGAAAAATAAAACATGGAATGTAGTAACTTCTGGAAAATTGTATGATTATACTAAGTTTACGGTTGGTTGGATGAAGTCAGCTACAATAATTAAACAAATGTCAGTTAAAATATTTAAATTAAAAATGAAATGTGTTTTAATGCTACTAACCTAATTTCACTTTGAAATGTTGGTGGACTTTATCGGTGGGAGTGATGAAAAAACTCAGCCAGCCATCACTAGAGGAATGATAGAGGCAGTGTAAAGTACTGGTCTTGTTGTCTTGAAGGCTTTTAGAGCGAGGGCCAATGGACAGAAAAAAGGAAGTTTTGGTTTTGAATAATGAATCAGCAGGGGCCTCCAGATACTTGGTTATCTTTCCTTCCTGCTTGAAGTCAGCTTCTGCCGTACACCAGTGATGTGACTTCATTTAAATCTTAAAAATGGGTCTTTTTTTAACTAACAGGTTTTAATAACAATAATTGTTTCTTAAAGTTAAAAAAAAAAACAGTAAAAAGTGAGATGTATAATTTTTCAAATGCTAGTTGTATGAAATCAAGCCAAATATGTAATATGTAATGTCTGCCTTCCACCATCGTTCCAGCGAAGCGCCACGGTAATAATCTGCCGTCACACACCATTATATTGGCTATAGCAAATGATAATTTGTAACACTGAATTCCACATAGTGTACCATATGTGACACAGTGCACCATATCTGTGGTTCAACGTATCTACTATTGTTATCGTGCGTTTGCTTCTGGTTTGATTAAAGACAAAATTAAATATCTAAAATTTTAGGTATATTCGTGAATAGATACAAACATTCGGGAATAAAATCATTTACAAAAAAAGTTGTAAATGGTAGTTTATTTTTTGATAAGTTTTAAAAATACATTGAGCCTGTGTTATCTTTCCATAGGTCTACTTTTAGTTGTAATGAACATCTCTATCTGGTAGTGAAAAGTGGAGGGGAAAAAAAGTGGTGATCTTTGCACAAAGAACTCTTTTGTTTACTTTACAACACTTCCTGCCTTTTCATGACACTTCCTGCCTTTTAATCTAGGCGGCTAGCGCAAGGTGGAGAAGGAAGGAAAGGAGAGATTGACCGGAGGAAGGAAAGGAGAGATTGACCGGAGGAAGGAAAGGAGAGATTGACCGGGAGTCTTTTATTTCACCGGGAAAAGGATTAGCTGTTATGCTTTCCCGGGTACTGGTACTGACATATTTACAGTTCTTGGTGCCGGTTAATTTTGCTGAGAACTGGTGGAATCGAGAACTGGGACAGATCCATCTCTATAATGTAAAGATTTTCTCTATTTAATAAAAATGAACGAATCCAAAATATAAAATTATTATAAACAAAGCCATAAATAACTGGCATAAAATCCTTAAGATTTCAATAAGAAAAACAATAAATAAGCATTAAGAAAAACATTTAAATTTAAATTTAAATGTAGAAAAACTATTGAGTGCTCGACAAAATACATAAGCATGACGGCTATGCAAAAAAAATGAGCAGTATTAAGTTATATTATAGAGCAACGAGGGCTGGTATAAATCCAGAGATGCCAAGTACTACAGATTTTCCGTAGTTTCTACGATTTTCTTTACTTGACTACGGCAATACGGATGGTAGGTTAAAACTACGGATTTAATGCATTTTATGGTTTTCGGTTTGTTTACGTCACGTCTCAGCAATATGCGGTATGTTGTGTTCGTGGTTCCATAGATATATGCATGTGTGATGTCACACTTGTGAAACAAAATGCCCTAGACTCACGTTTCTTAACATTTTGTTTTCAAGTGTCCAGTAATGACTTAATATATCTATGCCGTTTTGTTTTGCTTTGTTATTTTCTGGTGTGTCAATTAAGTGTGTATTGATTCCGTGTGTATGCTACACTACATTTGGCGTGTTATTTGCGATATGACATAAAATGTCGAAACGTAAATGTTCTATCACTGAAAATATGTGCAAGCCTTCAAGTTTGAAGAAATCTAGCGGGCTACCGAATCAGCAGTATCGGAGATCTTACACGGATTTAAGGCCGTGTTTTGATTGTTTTATGTAATTAGCAGACATTATTTGTTCAAATACGGTATCAACCCTCCCCAGTCTCCTATTTCAGAAAATATTTATTAAAATAATATTGGTATTTCTACCAGGAAAATGGTTTAAATAGCACCATTTTGCAATTACTAAACAAAATTTTCCCGGGAGAGGGTTCCCCCCCCCCCCCCCTCCCTGCCTCACTTTTTATTATGCCAAATGTTACTCACTACTGACAGGCACTCCACAAGGTTGGCATCTCTGTAATACACAAACTTGACAGACATACTAAAAATTTTGGCTTGCGTGATTGTTTTTAACATGTTTTAACATCATACAATATTTTACTTCAGAATTATATGACATAAATCAACTAATAAACCTTAACATAGACCAAATATAAATTACAATAGCTCTGCCTTACAGGTACCTACACTAGGGAGAAATTTGAGTAGGAAGATCACGTGAAAATTACAGGGGCATGCAAGGCATGATGTCAAAAAGTTAATTCAAATCAAATAATTAACAGTGATGCAAAAATGACTAGACAAAACTCCATACGATAAACTGCATATGTTTTATTACTGTAGTTAGGCACCATTAACATTCCAGCCATGAATGACAGAAATTAATGCCTTGTTACAAAGCTTATAACAAAATAAATTGCAAAATTACTGAAAAACACATGCAACAAATTCTCACTTTTAAAATAAAAATTTTATTGCAGTACACCATCACTCAAAAACATATTTTTCCCCCCTCCAGTCATGTATACGACTTTCCACGACACCCTTTCTTCTCACAGAACGATTTCCCATTTCCTGAGCCTTCTTAATCACTTTAGATTTTTTCAGCAAACGTAGATGATTGCAACCTCAATCAATCAGATATTATTGCAACGTTTTTCTCATAGAAACATACACAAACCATATGCAAGATGTTCGTTGTCCATCAGACAATAGCAAGTCAACTGTGCATTGTGCTATTCAGCATTGTCAAATTTAGAATAAGCTGTACCCCATGATTTTCCAACACACATTTTACGAAAAATTTGGCACAGCTTATTCGGGTAAATACATTATAATTGTTTCCCAAAATGCAATCATTTTAATAGCATTTATGTTATAACACTCAGAATGTTTTTCTTTAGCTGTGCTAATTTCCAATTAAAGTCAGTGTAAAGAAAAGTGTAAATTAAAGCTAGGGACTTGGGACGTGGAAGATGTTAGTCACGGCATGACGTGTGCTTGCAGATAGTGAGCATATACCAGTTGAACCAGCACAGCTGCTTCCTGTACTTGGGCAGCATCTTGGTGGACGAGTATGCGTCGGAGCCCGGCTGCGTGCAAGGACTCCTGGACATGCTGCAGGCGTTCATCGGCCCGGCCTTCCGCGTCCTGCAGGAGCCCAGCGGCCTCAAGAACCACCCCGACACGGTGGACGACCTCTTCCGCCTGTGTGCCAGGTACACAGGCATGCTTGCTTCAAATACTAGACATTTCTTGATACAGTGTCAAGCAGTAATTAATTCTTAAATTTTACCAAAAGTAGCTGGTAAGTTTAAAGAACTGGATTTGTACTCGATATTTGATGACAATTCAAGACCTCACCGGCTAGCTATGGTCTGAATTACACATACATAAAACATTTGGAAAATAATCAATTACTGTAAGTCATAGTTTAAAACAGTTTGTGAACATTGGAAGTGGCGAATGGTATTGATGAATTAAGGGTGTGGTTCATAACTTGTCAGTTATAACTTAGGCTACATCCTTTCAGCAAGATCATGTGCTTTGAACTTAGGCTACATCTGTTCAGCAAGATCACGTTCTTTGTATTATCATATTGATCAAATGTTTAATCAAAGAACACTGGATGAATATAAGGTAAGATTTGTTATCCGTAATTTATAACTTGTAAAAAAAATTTTAGTCTGTAACAATAAAATTTGATTACTTTACTAAGTCAAAATTTGATGTAAAATTATACTACTCTTCCTTGCTGCAACTATTTCTTAAGGCGGCATGGTATCTAAACCAGAGCTAAATGCATTAATTAAAAACTGAAGGTTACTTGAAGCCAAAACTTCTGCCTTGGTAATTTCGAACATTTAATTGCTGAGGAAGAAACAACGCTAGAGAATTGTCATTTTGGGACGTATGCTAATAAAGCTGGTAAATAACATTATGCAGGATTGTTGTTTTGCAGTTTTTCAATGTTGTCTTCCAAAAATCTATAACGTCCAACTGCATCTACTAAACATCTCATTTTTATTTACTCATGATCCCATAGATTCTCCACCTTGAAATTTGGCACAAATCTAACCAATATATGTAGAAATAACATACTTTAAAAAAAAAAAATTCAATATGCTGTTTTTTAGAAATTCATTATTAAAAATTTTGAAAGCAATTAATTTTTTTTTGTTTTTCTGAAGTTGGTCATGTTACATAACAAATTGAAGCCCATTCAATGACCTTTAAAATTAGCTGTCAAACAGCCTTCTAGCACCATTGGTTGGAAACCTACAAGTATTTGAGTGATCCAAAACATTGCTAACATTGGCTATTTTTGCAATTTTCTAAAATTTATACCAAAAAAATACTCGAAATTTTTTTTAGAAAAAAATAGATTTATAATGTATTTAGTTGATATTACCAATATACAAAAAACATGAAAATCTGAAACATGAAGTTTCTAAATTAATTTTTCATTGGTTGATTTGATATGGAATGACTCAAATACAAGGGTTTGGTATAACATGATTCTACTGACCTTAGCTACAACATACCAGTTACTCCTCTGCATGCATAAATTACTACATACAGAATGTCTTTTACTAGTAGAAACATAACATCATGATAGCAAGTGTATCATGTAATTTGGACAACCAAGCCAGAATGTAATCTCTAGCCTACCCTGATTCAATCTTAAAACATGCCAACCTGTGCCACTGTGGCTCTTCCACCAAGCTACGAAAGTACAACACGTTTCAACATACAAACCCTGGTCTCGGTACAGTACTGCTCAAAGCACAAACAACGATGCAATGAAGCAGTGCAAACTTTAACACGTCTTGTCATGTGAGACACAAACAAAGATACATCAAATGTCTCACAAAGGTCAAAGTCATAACAGAAATCCTGACCCCTCTGGAGAATGGGCCTGAAATATATAAGGGTCTTCTCTCAGGCGCACTATTCAGAATTGTAGTGAAAATTTTCCCAGAGCAGGGCCAGAAGATACATATCCTTATCTTAGCAATTTTAATGAGAATTCCACTACTTACCCAAGCACGCTGCTCTCGCGCATAACAACTCCCACATAACTAGGGAAGATACTAGAACCCAAACTGCCCCGTCAGAAGCTCGAAGACTAAGATGGCTAAAACACTTACCATTGACCCTGAGCAAAACTACTTATCAGCTCTGCGCATGCGTCAAAGAGGGGGGGGGGGGGGGGAAACCTCCATGGAAGTCACCTGTTCAGGATGAGAAAGGGGGAAGAGAAACGCACCACCCAGCCATTATGCGTCTTAGCACGCTGTGTGAAAAAATGCAGGTGAAAATGCAGTCTTTTGATTTTGCTACCAGCACACCCTGAATTTATCAGTACAGTAAACTTTCGCCAGTCCGTGGCTCGAGAATCCGAAGTTCTTAGAAATCAGAGGTATTTCCGAAGTGACATGATTGTTACTGTTTTGACGTGTATGTCACGATTCACAGTGCCGCGCGGCCGCGCCTAGCTGCTGCTTCCCAATTAGTGTTGTGCTGCACTGCGCTGCCAGAGTGGCAGCTATCTAACGGTACTAGCCCAGCACTTCCAAGGTCAACGTGACGTTAACACTAAAACAAAAGGTGGAAATTTGCAAAAAGTTGGAACGTGGTATAAAGGTGGCTGTCATCAGGGACGAATATGGCATCGGCGAGACTACGGTTTATGACATTAAAAAAAGTAGTGCTAAGCTTAAAAAGTTTATGTTAAACAGCGAGTTGGAAAAAGGTTTTGATAACTGCAAAACGCTCCACACAGCTAAACTGCAGGACTTGGACGGTGCCTTGTACAAGTGGTTTTCTTTAAAACGATTGGAAGGTGCTGCCTTATCAGGACCTATGTTAATAGAAAAACGGAAAGAGTTCTACGTAAAAATGAAGCTCACCGAACCATGTACATTTTCAGAGGGCTGGCTAACTAGATTCAAGGACCGGCACGGAATTAGGAAGTTGGATGTGTCTGGCGAACAGAAGTCTACTGATGTAGATACTGCGAAAGAATTTCGTACCAGTTTTGCGAAACTAGTAAGTGAAAACTGCCTAACCTTCGAGCAAGTGTACAATGCGGATGAAAGTGATCTGCTGTGGAAATGTCTGCCAAAAACAACATTAGCTGGCGGTAACGAAACTTCTGTGCCTGGATTTAAGCAAAATAAAGAATGTGTGACAGTACTCATTTGTGCAAATGCGGCAGGTACACACAGAGTAAAACTCGCAGTCATCGGAAAGTATTCAAAACTAAGGTGTTTGAAAAACGTCACTCACTTGCCTGTTGATTACGGAGCTCAAAAGTAATGCTTGGATGACTGCTGAAATTTTTCTTGCTTGGTTTAATAATGTTTAGTGTAAAGGAAAACTTGAGAGAGAAATGACTGCCAGAAGATAGCAAGGTCGTGTTATTGTTGTACAACTGCCGTGCTCATCCACTTGCACAATAACTCAAGAAAGGCAACATATCGGCAATGTTCTTGCCCCCAAATGTGACTAGCTTGATTCAGCCCATAGATCAGGGTGTCATTCAAAATCTGAAAATGCTATACATACGTGATTTCCTGAGGCAGTTGATCAGGCAGTTAACTATGATGGCAAAATAATTGAATTTCAAAAGAAATACAACTTAAAAGATACTATACGTAATGTGTCTTGTGCGTGGAGTTCTTTGAAAAACGAAGCTATACACAAAGCTTGGCGCAAACTATGGTGTACAACAACAATCGAAGACGTGACGGACGACGAGGACAATTAGGAAGACTTCCTAGGGTTCGGAGGTGGAGACGTGTCAGGACACACAGACAATACATACACGGAAATTGTATAAATGGTTGAATGTGCTGACAAGGAAAATCCTGTGAACACACTGTCCGTGACAGATCTAAATGAGTGGCTACAGGTCGACAAAGACATTCCTGTTGCCATGTCAGTTACAACAGAAGAGATAATAGATGCGATGAAAAACCCCTCCAACGAACCTGAAACTATTGGGGATGAAAGTGATGATGGTAGTGATGATACAGACGTCACTTGGAATGAGGCTGCAGCTGCATGGAACACTGTTATAACATTTTCCGAGAGTAAGAAAAACTGTTTTTCAATATCGGAAGTAATGAAGTGTCATATTCTGCATTCCACTTTTCTTCACAAAAGAAGACACTGAAGACAGGCCATTAAACAGTCCGACATTCGAGCGCACATGGTGATGCAAGAAACACAGAATCAGACTTGATGTAAGTTTTTGGACATACGCCATTGCTAAGAACTTTTTCTGTTGAAGAAAAACTAATAAATAAAATAAATAAATAAAAATAAAAATAAAAATACTCAAAAAAAGATACAAAAAACACACAAAATTAAGCAAACAATTGCTGTTGTCAACAAGGATATGAACACCACAAAATATTCCGAAACAGGAATATGGTCAGCAAACAAAGAAAAAACAAAGAAAAATGTACTAAGAGAACGAAAAAATCCCCACAAATGATGACAACACAAAAATATTGAAACCCAAAATAATTCAGCACAACAGTTGAAGCAAGACAAAAAACATGACAAAACGAAAAAACAAACAAATACAATAGTTTTACCTAAACAGAAACAAGCGACGTTTCGGGAACTGCTATCTGCTCCCGTCCTCAGGCAGAGACGCACATGGTACGGAAACACAGGTGCGACTGAGAAGGGGCTGGAAAATGAGGGTATTTATCAGAGAAAGGGCTACATCTTGCTCAGCCAATAACAGACGAGCTGTCTCCCCATTGGCTGTGCACCATGTAGTTAAAGCGGATTGGTTATGGTGGGTTGAGTATTGGCTATTGTTTTGTGCTGCAGGGATGTTTCTCTCTTTATCAAAGGGATCCACATATTTTTTAATTCAATGCTCTGCTGGCTGAAAATATTTTTATTGCTAATAATGAAGGCTGAGTCTTTGATTTTCCTTTTTATTTTATCGGATTCCTGTATGAGTGGTGTGGAGTCTTCCCAGAGAATTTTGTGGCTATTTTCCCATGTATGTTCAGCAAGTCTGGATTTTAGGGTTTCACCCTTCTTGCAGTTGTTTTTGTGTTCTTTGATTCGGGTGGATAGAGCTCTGCCAGTTTCACCTATGTACATGTGGCCACATTCACAGGGGATTTGATACACACAGTTGTAAGTTTGTAATTTTTCTGTGGCTGGTTTCACCTTGGTAACAATACTTTTAATAGTAGATTTAGAACGGAATGCTGTTTGAAGTCCATATTTATTTCCTAGGCGTCTTATTTTTTCTGAAAGCCCTTGAACATATGGAATAACTAGGGTTCCTGCAGGTTTCTCAGTTTCTGTGGATTTGAGTGTTTTGTTGGATTTCAAATGCTGTTTGATGGTGTTGACAGGGTAACCATTGGCTATGAGTTCTTTTTTTATATGATTGTGTTCAACCGCAATAGATTTCTCATCAGAACAAATAATCTCAGCTCGGTTGGTTAGTGTGTGAATTATGCCAGTTTTTGTTGTTTTGGGATGGTTGGATGCAAAATTAAGGTATTGGCCTGTGTGCGTAGGTTTCCTGTATACTTTTGTTTCCAGGCTGTTGTTTTTTCTGCTGACTAGTACATCCAGGAAAGGAATGCTACCTTTGGTTTCTTTTTCATATGTGAATTTTATTGATGGCCTCAGAGAGTTGAGGTGGTTCACAAATTCCTCCAAAGTTTCAGGTCCATGTTGCCAGACAGTGAAGGTATCATCCACATAACGGAGCCAGATTTTTGGAGGGCTATTACTTTTGCTAAGTGCTTCTTGCTCAAAGTTTTCCATAAATATATTGGCCATAAATGGTGAAAGAGAAGAGCCCATTGCCATGCCATCGGTCTGTTTGTAGAAAATATCCTTGAACTGGAAATATGTTGTGGTGACACAGAGGGTAATCATTTCCATGATGGATGGGATTGGTATTATAGTTCTGTCCTTTAGGGTTGGATCAGCTTCCAATTTCGCCTTGACAATGCTGAGTGTTTCGGCTACTGGCACATTAGTGAAGAGGCTTTGGACATCAAAACTCACCAGGGTATCATTGTTTTCTATTTTCAGTGTTTTGACTATAGAAATAAAATGATTGGAATCTTTGACAAATGTATCTGTCTGTCCTGCTAGTGGCTCAACAATTTTCAGGAGATATTTTGATAGTTTCTGGCCACTAGCCACTAGCAGGACAGACAGATACATTTGTCAAAGATTCCAATCATTTTATTTCTATAGTCAAAACACTGAAAATAGAAAACAATGATACCCTGGTGAGTTTTGATGTCCAAAGCCTCTTCACTAATGTGCCAGTAGCCGAAACACTCAGCATTGTCAAGGCGAAATTGGAAGCTGATCCAACCCTAAAGGACAGAACTATAATACCAATCCCATCCATCATGGAAATGATTACCCTCTGTGTCACCACAACATATTTCCAGTTCAAGGATATTTTCTACAAACAGACCGATGGCATGGCAATGGGCTCTTCTCTTTCACCATTTATGGCCAATATATTTATGGAAAACTTTGAGCAAGAAGCACTTAGCAAAAGTAATAGCCCTCCAAAAATCTGGCTCCGTTATGTGGATGATACCTTCACTGTCTGGCAACATGGACCTGAAACTTTGGAGGAATTTGTGAACCACCTCAACTCTCTGAGGCCATCAATAAAATTCTCATATGAAAAAGAAACCAAAGGTAGCATTCCTTTCCTGGATGTACTAGTCAGCAGAAAAAACAACAGCCTGGAAACAAAAGTATACAGGAAACCTACGCACACAGGCCAATACCTTAATTTTGCATCCAACCATCCCAAAACAACAAAAACTGGCATAATTCACACACTAACCAACCGAGCTGAGATTATTTGTTCTGATGAGAAATCTATTGCGGTTGAACACAATCATATAAAAAAAGAACTCATAGCCAATGGTTACCCTGTCAACACCATCAAACAGCATTTGAAATCCAACAAAACACTCAAATCCACAGAAACTGAGAAACCTGCAGGAACCCTAGTTATTCCATATGTTCAAGGGCTTTCAGAAAAAATAAGACGCCTAGGAAATAAATATGGACTTCAAACAGCATTCCGTTCTAAATCTACTATTAAAAGTATTGTTACCAAGGTGAAACCAGCCACAGAAAAATTACAAACTTACAACTGTGTGTATCAAATCCCCTGTGAATGTGGCCACATGTACATAGGTGAAACTGGCAGAGCTCTATCCACCCGAATCAAAGAACACAAAAACAACTGCAAGAAGGGTGAAACCCTAAAATCCAGACTTGCTGAACATACATGGGAAAATAGCCACAAAATTCTCTGGGAAGACTCCACACCACTCATACAGGAATCCGATAAAATAAAAAGGAAAATCAAAGACTCAGCCTTCATTATTAGCAATAAAAATATTTTCAGCCAGCAGAGCATTGAATTAAAAAATATGTGGATCCCTTTGATAAAGAGAGAAACATCCCTGCAGCACAAAACAATAGCCAATACTCAACCCACCATAACCAATCCGCTTTAACTACATGGTGCACAGCCAATGGGGAGACAGCTCGTCTGTCATTGGCTGAGCAAGATGTAGCCCTTTCTCTGATAAATACCCTCATTTTCCAGCCCCTTCTCAGTCGCACCTGTGTTTCCGTACCATGTGCGTCTCTGCCTGAGGACGGGAGCAGATAGCAGTTCCCGAAACGTCGCTTGTTTCTGTTTAGGTAAAACTATTGTATTTGTTTGTTTTTTCGTTTTGTCATGTTTTTTGTCTTGCTTCAACTGTTGTGCTGAATTATTTTGGGTTTCAATATTTTTGTGTTGTCATCATTTGTGGGGATTTTTTCATTCTCTTAGTACATTTTTCTTTGTTTTTTCTTTGTTTGCTGACCATATTCCTGTTTCGGAATATTTTGTGGTGTTCATATCCTTGTTGACAACAGCAATTGTTTGCTTAATTTTGTGTGTTTTTTGTATCTTTTTTTGAGTATTTTTATTTTTATTTTTATTTATTTATTTTATTTATTAGTTTTTCTTCAACAGAAAAAGTTCTTAGCAATGGCGTATGTCCAAAAACTTACATCAAGTCATGCACTCCCATTGCACAAATCTTTTAAAGATAACACAGAATCAGAGTCTGTCATCTGCTTCAACTTCTGGGACTGTTCATGTGTGTACAAAAAGCAGGAATTAAAATAACGTTTTATGTGCAGTTGTGTTTATGAAACAAGAAATTTGACAATTTTAATTTTTTAAATCCAAAACTTGTATGTGTGCGTGGTTTTTATTTAAGGGCTTTATCATAAAGGAATAATGTTTTGTGGTAAGTAAATTACCTCATGAGTTTTTTTTATTTCTCCCGTTTTTCTTTAGTTTAACTGGACTGCGCGTGTTCATGTGAGGGATTGACCTTGCAGTCTCTTGCCGGCTGCCTATCGCTTCTCTCTCCCGCCCCTCCTCCATTCACTTCCCCTTCCCATAGACTTCCCGCTTCAGCGCACGTCACGTTGCCACCTGTTGTGTATAGCTCGCTCACAATAAAGTGCAACTGGGTGCCATTAATTTCGCTTAAGATGACTTTAAATTACTTTTTACACAATTTACTACCAACTTGAACAACGGGCGTGTAAAAAATTTAACCCGGCGAGGCTGTAAATTTTCAGGAAAAAAAAAAATTTCTCAGGTGCTTTCTTTACTATGAATGGATTATACTGGTATTGCTGACATACCTTTCTGTTAACTTCCAAGTGTCTTGTTTATTATGATATTCGGTGGTGGTAATAGTAGTAGTAGTACATGTTCATTGACTGTACCAATCTTTATCTTTTAGAATTTTAATTTTTTTTTTTTAAATTTATAATTAAAATTTTTCAAAATTCCGAAGTTTTAAAAAATCCGAATGTCATAAAACCCAGACACCCACAGATTTGCAAGAGTTTACTGTATTAACAATAGGTCCCTAACTAACACTTCAAACCTATAATTTCATTTTTTTTCTGCATGGCTGCCAAATGTTCGTAGACTTATTTTCTGATACAGTTAATGTCTTCTGGTTTTTTTTTTGCCAGGGTTTGTGGACTTGATTCTTCACACAGGTAATGAATGAACTGGTTGTGATAAGGCTCATTATTCGTAGTTCCATTGCTTAAACTTTAGTTGCAGACAGGCATTTTTTTTTTTTGTGTTTTGCCAACAGGTTTATTCAGAGAGCACCAGTTCCATTCTTACAGAGCGCTGCTATCACTCCCATCATACAGTGTGCCCTGCTGGCCTGCACGCTGGATCACAGGGACGCCAATGCTTCAGTCATGAAGTTCTTCTTCGATCTCGTACACTGTAGCCGCACCCACCAGGTGAGAAGTCTTCCCCACTCGTTTGTTATTCTTACAATCAAACATACTTCAGTTTGTACCTATGATACTCTTACTTTCTGTTTGAAGTAATATGTTCATACTGTGTACAAAAAACATGTTCATACTAATTAAAAAAAAACATATTGCAGTAGAACCTCTCGTACCGATAGAGAGAGAGCAGAGGTGGTTTTGGATAGCCAAATTTTGAATAATGATTAAAACATAATTTTTTTAAAGCTTTAGGTCCAAAATTTTAGCCTTTTCAGTTTTACCAATGTTTATTAATATAGTAATGCAAATTGTTTTACCGCTAAGAAAAAAAAAGGTTATCTTCCTCTACTTTTTTGTTTTACAGCGTTTTGGAGCAGCAATGTCATGGCATCATTTCATGAGTAAGACATTGGAGGCCTAGCATCCTCTTGATTGTTCCACAAACTGTAAAGGAACCTTAAATACCGTATTTACTCATGTATAGCGCGCCCTCGTGTATAGCGCACACCACGATTTTTGCAACAAATTCCAAAGAAAAAATTTTTTTTTCCCGTAAATAAATTGTACTAACATTTTGTGGTACCTGTTAAGTAATTACGTATGAAACAAATGATAATTTAAATTGATGTGTGGTGATGCGTCAGGAAAATACTTCAACTCTGCTGTGTAGACGGAAGATAATGAAGCGCTGTATCGTCACAACTGGTACGTGGACGGGAGGAAGGGAGGCAGGCAGGCAGGAATGTGACACAGAGGACTAGATGATGACTCACCGGTAGCAGCTGCGACGAAGCGAAGGAAGTGTGAGGGGGACTGGTGTCAACATTCTCTCTCTCTCTCTCTCTCTCTCTCTCTCTCTCTCTCTCTCTTTCTTTCTTTTATTTTACTAGCTGCGTTGGCTTTCTGTAGAGGGGGAGGTCTAAAAATAAACAAGAGACCTGCGAGCTTGCGCGCGCACGTGTGTGTGTGTGTGTGTGTGAGAAGAGAGACCAGGTTGTGAGTCTGTGTATGTGTGAAACAGAGGCCTTGTTGCTTGTGCGTATGAGTGGGGGCTGGCCAGAAACGTCACCCGTCACCCGTCACCCGTCACCCGGCAGTTAACGACTTCCACTCCTCCCCGCCTCACCTCCTCACTTTTTATTTTCCGTGTATAGCGCGCATCCTTATTTTTTTCCTTTACTTGAGGGGAAAAAAGGGCGCGCTATACACGAGTATATACGGTATATAAAAATACTTCTAAGTTTTCACCTTAAAAGTCTAGTACTGTACTGTCACAAGACACTCCTTTATTTTCCTGATGGATAGTGGTCACTGGCGTCACAGTAGATTGGTGCTGCCATTAAAGAATTTTTCAGGTGGATTAGGGATAGCTGTTGACCGTGATATACTGGAGGTTCAGTGGTGGTCAGGGGAAGCTGGCTAATTATTTCGGGCAGGCATTGCCAAGCAGTGGCTGTTGGTGTGTTCTCGTGGAACGGAGGTTTATTCTATGGCTTTGCTGTGATTGTCTTCTGGTCACTTTCGGATAGCTGGGAGTAGCTGAATATGAACTGGTGTGGGGAAGATGGTTTGAGGGTGGGCTAGGAATAGCCATACTCCATCTTTCCTCTGTTGCGGTGCAGTCTTGGGCTTTCTTGTAGACCCATGGGTCTTTGTCTGGGGGATCCTCCTCTACAGGAATGCCTGAGACTGGGTGCTGATGAAAGTTCCAGGGGTGGGCTTGGGAATCTCTTGCCCTGATTCAGTGCAAGAACACTTACTCTGAAGGTCACCTTGGATGATGCTTCCTTCGTGAGACTGCTGCAGGTGCAGATGTAGTGCAGATTAGGGTTTCCCCTTGTCTTTCCAGCTCCGAAATGAACACTCGAGATTTAAATAACCTAATTTTATTCTCGGATTTACAGGTGTGGGGCGACAGCCTCCCATTACATACTGGTCTGGAACTAACACTCTTCCCTTACTAATACAGCCTGTAGCTAGGCCGATCCTAGGTCCTAGATAGTCTTGCGTCACTACTCTCCTCACTCTTCACGACTCTCTCTGCTCGTTGCTATATCTAGGGCTGCACACTTGGGTTGTGACTCCATAGTGCAAACTCTCGATGTTCTTCACGGTGGATGCGGCCGCGGGGAATCATATGTGCCGAAGCTGGGACTGACTGCAGCCCCTTGCTGCCACCCTTTTATACCATTACTGAGAGCTCAGAAAAGGGAGGGGATGGATGTCTGGAGGGCAGAATAGTGTTGTGTGCATTCGACCAGATGGTGGCGGCATGGGAATTGCGGCAGAGCTGGGGGGGAGGGGGGGAGAGGGAGTTGCCTCTGGCAACAAGAGATGCAGCCGTCTGCCCTAGGCACCAGCGATGGCAGTTGCGGCAGCCCTGGCAACGGTAGACGCATCTGTGGTTGCCCTTGGCAATGGAGATAGCGCCCACCTGACTACCGAGCGTAGATGTTCGACTCGTTTCCCTCATGCGCACACGTGTTTAGGATGGGAGGGGCTGACTGCTTATTGATGCAGGGCACATGGTACACCAGTACTTACCCTAATTTATTATTTCTTTTTGGACTCTGGCAGCAAAGCAATGTTTTGCACATGCTTTTTGTGAGTGTTTCACAATTGTATTTAGCTCCTCAAATACTCCTTTTCATTGGTGAAGTTGCTGAGTTTTTGTAATAATCATAGTTTCACATATGATAAATTATGAGTAAAAAATAAATTTATGTTATTGATGTATATCTGTGGACATTTAAATTAAGTAATTAATTTTTATTAATGTTGAAAGTTAGGAACCATTGTGTGTGTGTTTTATTGCAGGAGCATGCGGACTACGAAGTAAGACGGCAGCTGGTGTGCGATATAATCAACGAGAATGGCCCGGCCTTGGTGAACAACCTGGTGCAAGCGTGTGTGTTCTGCCTTCATTCCTACATGCTCTCCGACGTGGCTGACGTCATAGTTGAGCTCCTGCTGCATGACAGAGGGGTACGTCCACAACTGACCTCTTGACCCTTCGTGATACCACTTTCTAACTCAGGTTGTCCGTATTCTGGAAAGTCAGGGCAGTTGAAATCTGCCAAGGATTTCAGGGAATTTACTTCAAAAGTTGAAAAATTCATGGAAATTCCTCAGTGAAAGTAAATTGTCATGTTCCGGTGTGCACTATGAACACATTTTGTTTCCAGAAGGTGTTTTTGTGCATTTTAATACACACTGTAAAAGGGCAAATGCGAGGTAATGTTCGAACTAGTACAGCTAATTTCATTTTATAACAGAAAAAATCAAAGGTCATAGACATATAAATAGTAAGTGAGTTTCATTTCTCTATGTCTGCCACACGATCATACACATAGTAACGTCTTGCAAATTCATATCCTTCTCTTTGGTGAGACCAGCCCACTTAGTTGTTGAACTGAATTATATATAAACAACGATTTTCAAGGCACTAGCGATTTGTTAAAAACGCATTGTACTTAAAGTAATATAGGCCGAAGGTTAGGCAAGTAACTAAATAGGCAAGTATTGCATTTTCAAAGTATAATAATAAACATAATAATAACTACCGTACCGTATTTTTTGGAAGTGTAGAAAAAGCACGTACTAAGAATTATGCCGCGAAAGCGTGAGTCTAATCTTTTCCAAAGCTCTAATAAAGCTCTAACTATGAACGAGACGTTTCCACAAGCGGAACTGCTAAGGCTTGAACAGGCAGAGCGTGAGGCAGCTCACAGAGCTGCCGAGACACCCAAATAGTCCCAGGATCGACGTCAACAGCATGCTGAGTATCTAGAATCTCAACGGGCTGCAGAGACACTCGAACAGTCTCAAGCTCAACGTCAACAGAACGCTGAATATCTAGCATCTCAACGGGCTTCTGAGACACCCGAACAGTCTCAAGCTCGGCGTCTTCAGCAGGCGACTTACATGGCGTCCCAAAGAGCTATAGAAACCATTGAAGCTGCTGAAGCTCGTAGACGCGCTGTTGCTGAAAGGGCACAACAGCGACGACTAATATTTACAAGAGTATTCGATTGGTCGATAAAGCTGCATTTGAGTACGACAAAACTCTTTATTACGAAAGCCACAAGCATATAAAAATAGAAGCGATGAATAAAGAATGCAGATTTTGCAGTGCTCTTAAATGGAAAGAGGAAGCTGCAGGCATGTGTTGTTCGGGAGGAAAAGTAGCTCTTCCTTCAATAGACGAGCCTGTTGAAACTCTTAAAGAACTTTTTTCAAATGAAACAGACGAGTCTCACCGTTTTCTAAAAAAACATACAGAAATACAATACATGCTTCCATATGACATCTTTTGGAGCTGATAACATTGTGTCGATGCCAGGATTTTGCCCGACTTTTACAAACCAAGGGCAAATATACCACACAATTGGCTCTTTGCTTCCTGCTACTAATACGCAACCAAAATTTTTGCAAGTTTATTTCATGGGTGATGAGGAAGCACAAGTTGATAGGCATTCTGAGTACGTACCAGGTGTGGAAAGAAACACAGTTCAAAAAATACAAAAAGTTCTACATGATCACAACGTTTTAGTGCATGAATTTAAAATGGCTAAAGATAGAGTGACTAGCGATAATTACAAGGTTGTGATACACCCAGATCATGTACCACGTGGTGAACACGAAAGAAGATTCAATGCCCCGACCACAAACGAAATAGCGGCTGTAGTAGTCAATAGTGAACAAACTGCGTCTCGGGACATAGTTATTCAGGCGCACGATGGTCGGCTCACTAGAGTTCCAGACACTAATAGATTTTATGATGCTCTTGAGTACCCGATAATTTTTTGGAAAGGACAAGAGGGGTACAGTTTTGATATTCCTCAGACAAACCCAGTTACAAAACAACACATACCGAACAAAAAAGTGTCGTGCAAAGACTTTTATGTGTATCATATGATGGTACGTCGCAACAATTTTAATTTATTGCTTCGATGTAGACTTCTCCTCCTTAAGTTTTTGGTGGACATGTGTGTCAAAGTGGAGAGTGAGCGCTTAAGGTTTATTGCCTTAAACTAGGGATGGTCGGGTACCCGAAATTTCGGGCAGTGTTTCGGGTATCAAGTATACCCGAAATTCCGGGCGGGTATTTCAGTACCCGAAAATATCGGGCACCTTGGAAAACGGCAATACCGCACGGTGCAAGTAAACAAAGCTTCTTTTTTTTGGAACGCGCGGCAGCTGCAGGAACATGCCACGCCGCCGCCGTCCCGGCACCAGCCGGTGAAGTGAGTGTGTGTGAGAGATAAGATAAAGAAGGTGCCCGGTCAGCAAGTGTGTTTGTGGGAGGGGGAGACAGATATAAGTAGAGCTGTAGCAAACCGTATGTATTCGTTACTGAGTAACGGGTGCGCCGTCTATATACGAGTAACGAAACGTTACATACGGCTGCATTTCGTTACTCGCATTTTTTCGTATGTTTCACACATGCGGGCGCATATTCGAGGAATTTACGTTACAAAGAACGATGTTTGTTTATTAAGTAAAGTATAATTTGGAAATTCGTCGTCCAAATTTTTTACTGTTTATTAAAGGTATTGTGTGTGTAGACAAAGTTTGAGATTGGAACAGAAACAACGTAAGAAAGTATTTTTTACAAATTAGAAATATGTATGTTTAGGTTTTTTATTATCGCGAATTTTCACGTTTTTTTTATTATCTTAAAAGCTATAATATAATAAAGCCGCTCTAATGAGATTTAATTGTTTCTTGGTTAACAAAAACTGTTAATTATCAAATATTGTTAATTGTATATATTATATTTATTATTATTTACGCGACGTCATACTGTACGCGTACGCAATACGACTTGATTCGTTGCATGTTATGCGGTATCAGAAGTAACGAGTAACGATACGTTAGTAACGAGTACTGATTGTTATAGTTACGAATACATACGGGTACACTTTTTTTCGTTACTTTTACACCTCTAGATATAAGAGAGCGAGCCCTGCAGCAAGCGGAAGTGGTCAAGGTCAACATTTACCGTTACTCTCGCTGGCTGACTAACGATGCAGCTGGTCGCCCGCCTCTCTCTCTCACACACACACACACACGCGCGCGCGTACGCACGGCGGATGCTCACTGCTCAATAGTCACAAAGTAGTGTTCAAGGCCGGTGGATCTGCTTGCTGTGTGCGAGAAGGATTATAAGCTGACTTTAATTACACACATTGTAGTTGCGTGGCATTTACAGAAAGTGGTTGTGAATTGTTTATATTTAATTCATGTCATTATTTTACCAAAATGGATACCATTGGAAGTGTAGGTCAAACAATCAACAGTGACAATGAACCTTCAAGCAGCTACCCAAACACAATTTAGTTAATAAGCACTTTATTCCAAGATTAATATGCACTCTATTTTTTAGTTTAATGTTTAACTTTCATATCAGTGCGGTATAGTAAATAAATAAAAACAGTTCAGGTTTGTCAATGCAAACTTAAGTACGACTATTTTATGTTCAAAATTTATTTCATTAACTGATTTTGATGCCCGACCGAGATTGCCCGAGCCCGAAAATTTTGGACAATTACCCGCCCGAGCCCGCCCGAAGTCAAATTTCTCTGCCCGACCATGCCTACCTTAAACCAAACAAAACTGTGAGCAGAAAACTATATACATTTACAAGACGCGATCAGGAATGATGCGGATTTAGATCCAAATAATTTGGGTCAAATGATAATACTCCCGTCGTCATTTGTAAATAGCCCGAGATATCTTCATGAGTACAGGCAGGATGAGTTCTGTTGTTATAACTTACCGGTGGTTCTGAAATGTGTTAGAAATAATATATAATCCATTTAGGTAATTTGCGTGGTCATTTATTATATTCTCTTGATACAACAATCTAACAAAAAGGTAACAACTTCCATAGAGAGTATAATATGCATGACAGTATGCAGGAACAAATAATGTGCTGCCTATTTGCAACCAAACAACAATTAATCTATGATATGGCAGAAACTAATCAATTCCAACACTCCCACTTTAGGTTCTGCCTTTAACAATATTACTTTGAATAAACATATTCAAACAATTTTCGCAACATTCTGGACAACGGTAATAGCTTCTCTCAACTTCTCGAACCTCCTCTTCGGTAGTGGTTTTGTGAATACATCTGCTTCCTGATCTTCTGAATGTACATACTTCAGGTCTAGTTCCTTGTTTTTGAACTTCTCCAGTATGAACTTGTACTTAATGTCAATGTGTTTTGACGTTGCTTCAAAATTGCCATTCTTGATCCAGGCAATTGCACTCTGATTGTCCACATTTAAAGTTGGACTTTCAATTCTATGTCCAACTAGTTGTGTTACTAGTTTATTTAACCAAACTAAATTCGTGGTAGCATCATACTGTTCGATGGGCATATCATGAGCTGCTGCCAGCGATAGCATTACTCTCACTGAATCGTATTTGACAACTGGACTGAACGTTTCCTCATAGTCAACCCCAGCTCTCTGCTGATATCCTTTTACCACTAATCTCGCCTTGTACCGCAAAACTTGACCGTCTGGTTTATGCTTCAACCTGTAAACCCATCTATTATTTAAAATGTTAGCTTCCTTAGGTCGATCAACTAAGGTCCATGTATTATTCTTTCTAAGAGCTTCCATTTCCTCTTCCATAGCTTTCCTCCAGTTTACTTGGTCCTTGTGTTGTATTGCTTCTTGAAAGCATATAGGTTCCTGGCTTAATAGAAGATTTTGCTCCGGTTTCGTGCATTCGATGCACTCGTAATCAATATTTTTGTTGAAATTATTTGTGTCTAAACTGACACATTGCATGTGATACCATTTTTTGCAATTATCACATTGAACCCAATCAATAACTTCATCTTGTGGTCGTGTACAATCTGGTCTGCTACACTCATCACCTTCATCTGTCTCCAAATCTGACTCACTGAAAGCTCCATCTGCTCCATCAGCTCTAATCGTGTTCTCTTCATTAGTCGAGTCAAATCCGTTTTCACCTTCCAAGTGTCCAATATCTTCTGCTTCGTTCTTCTCGATAAACTCCTGGATCTTCTCAAATTCTTCCTGGACCACATGCATCGATGATGTGTTGTACAATTCTCCTTCATTAAATATTATTTCGCAATGTATCTCAACTTTGTTTCTTCCCGGAAACCAAACTCTGTAACCTTTGGTTGTATCGCTGTATCCAACCATGATACCTTCTTCAGCTTTCTTGTCCCATTTCTTTCTTTTTTGCTGAGGTATGTGTACCATTACTTTTGAACCAAACACTCTAAACCGATTCATATTTGTGCTTTTTCGAGACCAAACTTCGTATGGAGTCTTACTGTCAGTTGAACTCGCTCCTGTGTGATTTAACACATAGACAGCCGTATTGACTGCTTCAGCCCACAATAACTTTGGTAAATCCGCACTATAAATCAATGTTCTAGCTGCTTCTACAATTGTTCTGTTCTCTCTTTCAGCTCTACCATTCTGCTCTGGGGTGTATGGTACTGTCTTCTGGTGTTTGATACCCTCCTTGAACAAAACTTCTTTCAGTTGGCTATTCACAAACTCCAATCCATTATCCGTTCTTAGGACATTTACTTTTTTACCAGTTTCCTTTTCTATTCTCATCAGGTAATTTTTAATGCATCCTGGTACCTCACTCTTGGTTTTAAGAAAGTAAACTTGGCGGTAATTAGAGAAATCATCTTTAATTAATAAAAAATACTTAGCGCCTCCTAGTGATTCTGTTTCCATAAACCCACATACATCTGCATGAACAACTTCTCCAATTTCAGTAGCACGGTTTAAACTCCTTCTGTATGGTTGACGATGCATTTTCCCAAGTACACATGCTTCACAGGGCTCTCTTACTCCTGATATTGGAATGTCCTTCATCTTGAGTATTTTGTAAACATGATCATAGCTTTGATGCACTAGCCTTTCATGCCACTGCTGTATACTTGTTGATTTGCTTGCTCCCACTACTGGGAATGCTTTCTGGTTTCTCTGGATAACTGGCTTGAATTTCATTATATACAGCTGATCTACTCGTTCTCCCACTGCGACAGTACTACCATTATGCATAAATTTACAACTGTTTTTGTCTGTAGCCATGTCATAACCCTTATCTAAAACTGCACTCAAGGAAAGCAGATTGAATTTTAATTTTGGAACATACAGTACCTGCTCTAAGTGCTTATCCACCCAATGTGATCCATTATATGCTTGAATGTTGATGAACCCTCTCGCAACTGCATCAATCGTTTTCCCGTCTCCTAGCTTAATAAGTATTTTGTTGTTTAGCCATACCAGTTCTGTGAACAATTCTTTGTTTCCACTCATATGACTTGTGGCTCCTGAGTCAAGACACCAGCTTTCTGTCATGATATTTGAATTTGATTCTGACAATAACATGACGTCGATGAGGGCTACTCCGGCCATTTCCTTCGTTGATGATTTAGAATTCGCGTTCTGGACAGAGTCTCTCTTCTTAATTCGACAATCACGTTCCCAGTGACCTTCTATTCCACAGTAATTACAACAACCTTTACGTACCGGATACTTGTGTTTCTTACGCTGCTCTTTAGCGGCCAATGCTTCTCCTAAGTCAGCTGCCTCGTGGATACCCATTCGTGTCTCTTCCATGACCAATCTTGCTACCAGATTTGGCAAAGTCCGGTCAACTTTCGCTGTTGACTCCCAAGCTGTGACGAAGTGACTGAAATTTGACGGTAGCGTTAAAAGAATTTTAGTGATTACCTGATTGTCTGAAACATTCTCACCCAGTGCTCTCAGTCTATGTGCAAGGTCTTGCACCTTGGATACATGTGTCGTAATGTTGTCAGCACTGTCCTTCTTCATTGTGTACCACTGTTGGTTTAGCATGTGAATCCCTGTCTCTGTCTTGCTGTCGAAGACTTCATGAAGGCGATCCCACATCTGCTTGGCATTTTCACAGTTGATTATATGCAGCATGACCTCTTCTGTTAGACTCGATGTAATCAGAAACTGAGCTGTCGCTTCATGCTGCTCCCACTGTTTTAACTGAAGCTTGTAATTTTCCAGTTTATCTGATGTCAATTGAGCGTCTGCAGTTTTGTTTGGTTCCTGTGGCTTCTGATGATCATCAACTGTTACTCTCCAAACGTCTTTAGCCATGAGGGCAATTCTTACATGAAACTTCCATAACGCCCAATTTTCTAATCCACGCAATTTTATTACTCTAGTTGCTTCATGAACACTCTCCATTTTTCAAGACAATTGCACTTTCGCACGCTGGCTGGCCAATCTTGAAACTTGGTTTCACATACAAATTTACAGCAATATTATTTAACCCTATATTTCAACACTTACAGCCATCCACCTGGGCCCATAACCTGTTGTTATAACTTACCGGTGGTTCTGAAATGTGTTAGAAATAATATATAATCCATTTAGGTAATTTGCGTGGTCATTTATTATATTCTCTTGATACAACAATCTAACAAAAAGGTAACAACTTCCATAGAGAGTATAATATGCATGACAGTATGCAGGAACAAATAATGTGCTGCCTATTTGCAACCAAACAACAATTAATCTATGATATGGCAGAAACTAATCAATTCCAACAAGTTCACATATGTGCGTAACTACGGGAGGCCTGATCTGTCCACCAAAAACTTGAGGAGAAGTCTACATCGAAGCAATAAATTAAAATTGTTGCGACGTACCATCATATGATACACATAAAAGTCTTTGCACGACACTTTTTTGTTCGGTATGTGTTGTTTTGTAACTGGGTTTGTCTGAGGAATATCAAAACTGTACCCCTCTTGTCCTTTCCAAAAAATTATCGGGTACTCAAGAGCATCATAAAATCTATTAGTGTCTGGAACTCTAGTGAGCCGACCATCGTGCGCCTGAATAACTATGTCCCGAGACGCAGTTTGTTCACTATTGACTACTACAGCCGCTATTTCGTTTGTGGTCGGGGCATTGAATCTTCTTTCGTGTTCACCACGTGGTACATGATCTGGGTGTATCACAACCTTGTAATTATCGCTAGTCACTCTATCTTTAGCCATTTTAAATTCATGCACTAAAACGTTGTGATCATGTAGAACTTTTTGTATTTTTTGAACTGTGTTTCTTTCCACACCTGGTACGTACTCAGAATGCCTATCAACTTGTGCTTCCTCATCACCCATGAAATAAACTTGCAAAAATTTTGGTTGCGTATTAGTAGCAGGAAGCAAAGAGCCAATTGTGTGGTATACATATTTGCCCTTGGTTTGTAAAAGTCGGGCAAAATCCTGGCATCGACACAATGTTATCAGCTCCAAAAGATGTCATATGGAAGCATGTATTGTATTTCTGTATGTTTTTTTAGAAAACGGTGAGACTCGTCTGTTTCATTTGAAAAAAGTTCTTTAAGAGTTTCAACAGTCTCGTCTATTGAAGGAAGAGCTACTTTTCCTCCCGAACAACACATGCCTGCAGCTTCCTCTTTCCATTTAAGAGCACTGCAAAATCTGCATTCTTTATTCATCGCTTCTATTTTTATATGCTTGTGGCTTTCGTAATAAAGAGTTTTGTCGTACTCAAATGCAGCTTTATCGACCAATCGAATACTCTTGTAAATATTAGTCGTCGCTGTTGTGCCCTTTCAGCAACAGCGCGTCTACGAGCTTCAGCAGCTTCAATGGTTTCTATAGCTCTTTGGGACGCCATGTAAGTCGCCTGCTGAAGACGCCGAGCTTGAGACTGTTCGGGTGTCTCAGAAGCCCGTTGAGATGCTAGATATTCAGCGTTCTGTTGACGTTGAGCTTGAGACTGTTCGAGTGTCTCTGCAGCCCGTTGAGATTCTAGATACTCAGCATGCTGTTGACGTCGATCCTGGGACTATTTGGGTGTCTCGGCAGCTCTGTGAGCTGCCTCACGCTCTGCCTGTTCAAGCCTTAGCAGTTCCGCTTGTGGAAACGTCTCGTTCATAGTTAGAGCTTTATTAGAGCTTTGGAAAAGATTAGACTCACGCTTTCGCGGCATAATTCTTAGTACGTGCTTTTTCTACACTTCCAAAAAATACGGTACGGTAGTTATTATTATGTTTATTATTATACTTTGAAAATGCAATACTTGCCTATTTAGTTACTTGCCTAACCTTCGGCCTATATTACTTTAAGTACAATGCGTTTTTAACAAATCGCTAGTGCCTTGAAAATCGTTGTTTATATATAATTCAGTTCAACAACTAAGTGGGCTGGTCTCACCAAAGAGAAGGATATGAATTTGCAAGACGTTACTATGTGTATGATCGTGTGGCAGACATAGAGAAATGAAACTCACTTACTATTTATATGTCTATGACCTTTGATTTTTTCTGTTATAAAATGAAGTTATCACACTTTCACTCCCTTAGGGATGGAATTTCACATGCATATGTAGTCTATGTTTTAATCCAGGTTATAGGCTAGCTGTAGGCCAAATTTCATTCAAATCCATTCAGTAGTTTTTACGTGAAAGAGTAACAAACATCCATACTTACAAACTTTCGCGTTTATAATATTAGTAGATTGACTTGTTTTAACGAAATCATTTAATAATTAACTTAAGAACCAATTAAATAAAAGCAAAAATATATAATGTTCAGTTTTCTTTACTCAAGCAAAATCATTAGTTAAATTTATATGTGTAAACGTTGGAGTTCTGTAAGTCTACTATTTCCTGAGATTTTACCGTACATTCAATTTTAACTTTAAATAAAAATTATATAATGGTTAATTTGTAACTCCTCCTTCACAAAATCCTGCGTTACGGCCCTGCTCTGGATCGTTGAAGGAGTGGATACCGTTGTTGGGCAGTGCATGGTGATGTGGCGGCTGTTGCAGGCAGTCAGCCAGTGGCTGGAGGCAGCCATCAAGGCCCTGCCCACGCAGAACTCGGGCGGCAGTGTGACTGCCACCGCCAAGCAGCTCGTAGACTTCCACGGCGCTCTCACAAGGTAGGGCTCTGCATACTTGCCAACTTGTACGGTTTATTGTGTTATTGTACGATTGTACGGACATGTCTATTATTTTTACTGGTTTTTAGGCATTTTGACATTATAAAAATAAACTGGGGAGTTTGGCATCATACCAGTGGTGGAATTTCAAGGTCAAACAGAAAATATCATCTGTGTCATCTTTTTGTCCATTGGCTGCTACAAGCCATCATACACACCTAGATATGAACAGTGAAATGCATGTACCTGATGATGGGTACAATATTGTGTAAAGTACTATTAGAAGATGTGTGTTAACTATTCTGAAAATATTTTTACTTTGGTAGTTAGTATAAAATGTACAATATTTACTAATTTGTCAAGTTTTAATTGTTTAGTAAACATATTGCAATCTTGGATTTACACTAAAATTAACTATTTAATTTTTTTTTTTTAACTGGATTGGAAATTTCAAAAGTTGGCAAATATGTGTTTGCCACGGTTGTGCCGAGAGCTGGTTTCACCAACACACAAAGGAGTTCTTATCATAGCACAGTCCTCTCTTTTTTTCATCATTCACCATGAACCTGAATTGATTTTTTTTTTTTAACCTTTTGAATTACAGTATTTAAACTTCCAATGTGGCCAGATGATGTCTGTTCCATTTATAACGATGTTAAACATAAAACCTACCTGGTGTGTGTTGGTATTTTATTTTTTCAAAAGTAATTTTATTTTTCGGCAGCAACAGTTTTTTTCTTGTCAACCAATTAGTTTGGCTAATAGCATTTTAACGATTCTTGTAGAAGAATAAATTATAGGTTCATGGTGAAACTTGTGCCACCTTATATATAATTAAACATCTGCTTGTAAAATCTTACCTGTAGGAATAAAAGACTGAAGTTTTGTTGTATTTCGTGTATTCTACCTAACGTATAGGTTAGAAATATTTTTACAATTACGGTTAAAATGAAGTCGGTTTGAATTACTTTATTAAATGTTATGACAATGAAATAGGTACATATGGCATAGCTATACAAAGAATTACATAAAAAAGTAAGAGTACTCAAGGAGTGTTGAAATTAGTAATGGTAGGAATTTAGACACTTTTTCAGAAGATAGCTAAGACTTTAAGGTTCTTTGTCTGTACTTTAAGGGAAGATAGTAAAACATTAACCAAAGAAGAGACATTGCTATATTGCAGCTCTGTGCAGTTAGAGCCGAAGCTTAACAAACTTTACTGCAAATCATTTAAAATACAAATAGCTTGTCAGAAAATTAGTGAAATTTGCTGGTTTTTATATGTGCAATGAAATGTCTTCAGAGGTATGATTCACTGTATTCTGTATACCATGGAGTATGTTTATTTTTCTACAGGTCTACTTTTAGTTGAAATGATTATTCCAATCTGGTAGTGACAAGAAGTACAAAAAAGCGTCGGGATCTCAGCATAAAACACCCTTGTTTACGTTCGGACACTGGCATTACCCTTCCATCTAGGCGGGTTATGGCAAGTTGGTGAAGGAAGGGAAGAGGACTGCCCTTTGTCATTTTTGCCTTCAATTTTCAAAGATTTATGTACTTGCCTGCTTGTCGCTTTTGCCCCATGGAATTCACTGGTATTGCTACCAACCAAACTTGTACCTCTGTGCCTTGCACCTTGCGTGCATCTCGCGCCTCCTGTTCTTCGCGGTGCCCCTCACGCCTCGCGAGCACACAGGCCACTCCCAACTTCACTCGACCCTCAGCACCTCTCGACCAGGCCTACTACTATACCCCTGGCAAAGGCCCACGGAAGTCTCTTGTCAGCCCGCATTACGCAACCAGATCTCTCGTCGCCAACCGCAATGATAGTGCTTACGCATGTGCCGGGCAAGGGCGGGGCTTATGTGCCATACCACCGTTGGCCACCCGGAGAGCCACAAGTATGCGACACGTTCTGGTCATGTGGGGCCAGCAGGCACCCTTGCAACTTTTGAAGAGGGTCTTGGGTGGGGGGGAGTTGTTCTAACCAGGCCAGGCATACCCAGGTAGAATCACCGTCTCCACTTGCTCCACAGCAATGTAGACAATGTATTTATCCAGTGATTTCTTTCAAATTAATCCAAAATGGTTTAGTAGTGTAGATGTGAAGAGTTTAAAACACATACACTTTCATGTTTATATATTAATTGAGTAGTATGTATTCAGTTGTGTTATGTTAGCTATCAAATTCCTTTTTTGCTTTTTTTATTTCAGTGCAGAGACGGCCAAAGTCGCTTCGCACACTTTGAGGGATTTTGCTCGTCTCTTCCGTTGACCAGACACCGGTTATTGAACTACAGAGTGAAAACTGAAAATGTTTGTGCTACTTTTTTTTTTGGTAAATTTGGTATGCTTTTCGTTTGAAAGGAAATAATGTTCAGTGAATGACATAGCTGCTTCATTGTTGAAACATGGTCGTTAACATTTCTTATTGTAAGAAGTTGACAATGTATAAAGATTTGATATGAGCAAGAAATATGTGAAGTTTGAAGCGAGTATTGGCCTCACATGCAAATGTAACTGTAATCAGAGCAACAGTGACTATGTTTCCTCTCAACATAAATATGAATTACTATTGTTTTAAGTTTTCCTTGAAAGCGACCAGCAGCTGGCATACAGCTTGGTCTAGTGTCTTGGTTGCTGAACACAAAAAAACGAGTTGAGTAATACTAGGTTTCAAGTTTTGATAATGTTCCACATTGGGACAGGTGCTGTGCCAACTTGCAAGCGAGAATAGTTAATATTTAACGCTCTTGATGCATAGAATATAATAGACATATTTCTTCATTTAGTTCTTTGGCTGTAAGATAAGATTTTATTTATGACCTATTTTGTTTACGGTAATTTGTATTGACTTTGAATATCCAACAATTTTTTTTTCTTTTGTTGTGCAAGTTATAAATATTTCTTGTAAGTAAACTATAAGGAATCTCTGAAACAGAAACTAAAAATGTAAGTGCAAGATCAACCGGATTCAGTATTTTTTTGAATATAAAAACTTTTTTTTAGTCAAAAGTTATATATACATCAGAATCGGTTTTTTTTGAAAAATGAAATTACTTGTTTTACTTACCCAATACAAAATGTATTATGTATTATATGATTGCCAACATTGATAATAAAATGATTTTATTATTTTTGTGGTCAGATTGTGTTTGGAAGGTAATGACTTAAAACAACCTGAATATGATTAATGAAATTTCTTTATCTAATGTGTATGAAATGAAGAATTGTCTATGCTTTTATCCTAGAGACATGTCACTTTGCTGCTAAATGATCTGTAGTTTGACAACCTTGTAAAGTAATCGAGAAGAAATCATGAGACAGGAACTGTGGGAGCACACAAAAGACCAGTATTTAATACAGCCAGTCTGTTATTGCTAGTGGTGCACCGAAATGACTTTACCGATTACCGATTCGATTACCGATTATGAGAGCAATAATCGGCAGATACCGATTCAGTTACCGATTATAATGAATAAATTTTTTTAAGTGTAATAATGCACACAAAAGTTTTTATTACCATGTGAATTTAATAACAAGATTAGGTAAAATTGAGAATACAGTTATAATAACAGTATAAAAATATATAAAATACTCTATTAAGTCATTGCAAAGTGTAAATTAAATTAACTTCTATTTATATTTGTTATTGTACACAACTTGAACTACAGTCTAATAATTGTAATTTACAGTGGGTAAGTTTTTGTTGCGGAAAACTAGCATTATTATAGATTTCACATAAGGTTGCATCGAGAAATTACCGTTTAACAATGTAAACATGTTTCTATATTTTGTTCACTTGAGTTTATAGAAAAATGATCCCACACTTCACTTTTTTCTCCCTAGTCGCCATGTCACTATAATTATATAAAAATGACTCAAAACCAATTCTAGCACATGTAATTTTATTAATGTTGACTGAATGTATAAAATTATAAATACTTTTTCACTTTTCACGTCACATACAAATAACACAACAACGGATAATGTTACCAAAGACGCCCATAACGTGTTTTTAAAACGCAGTGATAAACTCTGAAAGGTATCGGGACCACGATCTTGAACCGCTACTACGACTCGAAAAGATTGATTGTCATAGAATACACTGCAACTGCTTGTATTTTGAATGCGTGCCATCTATTTTACGTCTCTGGCTATAGGTAATGTACATACAGGCCACTAAACAAAAGACAGAACAAAAGACGAAACGTAAATAAACGTGTAGGAAAAATGTATTTTTTATTGTTCGAGGCAATGAGATTTATTAAACTTAACGAAATAACTGTAATCTTGATATGACGGAGTTAGATGAATTTTGTAATAAATACAAATATTACCGTATTTCGTCCTAAAATGTGTAACAAAATATTACACGGTAAAAACCTACTTAATTACGCCGGGACGTAGATAATCGGTAAAATAATCGTTAAGATAATCGCCGATTACGATTAATCGGTAAGTACCCATAATCGCAGATTACGATTCATCGGTATCCGCATCGGTGCACCACTAGTTATTACGCTTTAAAATAAATGGTCTTGTTCAAAGCCCATTGAAGTTTGAAGGTGCTGAAGCTGTGAGTGAGCATTATTGTGCCGTGTGGAACCTGCCTTAATTATTTTTTTTTAATTCTGCATAATTTCATCATTTTTAAATGTTGATACCATTTGTTTTGTTTATTTAAAATTTGTGATATTCCCATGAATTAATAACAAACCTGTTTTAGTGGGAGTGTCTTTGTGCTAAGGCTAAATAAATGAATGTGTTGGGGTGGTGAGGAAGCGTCTGGCACTCAATGTTCAAACATCTAAATTACATGCCTGAAAATCACGTGTGTCATTATCTGGTGTGTGTTTGTGAGGCTCCTCTGTTTCTCTACCAGCGCTTGTTGTTGCTAGAATACACAGGCGACTCTTTTGTATCAGATTTAAGGAGGGCGGGAACTTGCAAGGTGGCTCCAGGAACTAGGTAGCCCTGATTCCAGGAACCCATTCATAAATAAATAAACTTAAAAAAAAGAAAGACATTTTCTTCAAATCTTTAAATCAATTTTTTGTTTTTGTTTTGTTTCTTTAAAGGTATCTGTTTGATAGTGGTGTTCACATTTCTCCATATGTAAAAATCTTACGTAGATCCTTTGAAAGTGATGTTAGTAGCTTGGTCCATAATGTCAGCCGGAGCTGCAGGCTGGAACCCAACAGTTTTTCTGGCATAGACAGTAGTTAGTTATGTTAGCCCTGTCAAATTAGATAACAAGTAACCCAAATCGATATAAAAAAATGTAAATATGAATTCATCCACATTTTTAGTTTTCTTGATTTTTAGGCCCTTTGTATTTAAGGCCTACAATGAACAATATTTTAATATTTGACTTGTTCTTATACTACAACCTAACAAATGGTCATACTGAGCTCAGGTTAGCTTAAAGTGAAAGAGGTTACTTTAAGATGACACTTCCGTGTGCATTTTATATAATAAAAAATAATGCTAAATATTTATATGAAAAATTACACATAATTTTTTTTTATTAAAGTTAAACATTTGACCTTGGCTGCTCTATAATTAACTTTAGACAAAAGTACATAAACACACTTTTTTTTCTTTGCTCATTGTAATGCATATCTACTTGCCTTGTACGATTGATAGCTCTAAATGTGTGGCTTGATAATGGAACACATGAGCCGCTCGTCACCCTTGTTCCAGTGGTGTGTTTGAATGTCACCGCACTATGATTTTGTCTTCTCAGCCAATATAATTTACCTGCGTATGGGTTGCAGATTTTATGCTATTTTTTTGCGATCCTCATCTTGTCACATAAACAACATTGATTCTTGCTAGTTGTTGATGAATCACCAACCACTGAAGCCACCTCTAGTGTTGTTGGCAACGATAGCACATCTTCCCATCAAGATCTGCGCCGTCAATGGTACAGCTTCTATCGAGTTCTGCATTAAAGATGGTAAATACGTCATTGTATTTACAATACTAGTTAATTGTATATGTCAGGTGATACAACCAGACAATCCTTACACCACCATAGCCAGTAAAAAGCTAAGAGTACCGTCCATTCCTCATTTATATGTTTGTAGTTGTTGGTATAAAATGTGAAAGGATGATTTGAAAAGGCATGCCATAACCTGCAAAATTGTGCTAGGTGGCAGAGAATTAAGGCATCACCTCAATAATGAATCATTTATGTGTTAGGAATACATCGAAGTAGTATAGAAAAGTATGTTCTGGCCCTGGCTTATGGCTGTGGAGCCGAGAGCGGGTCAATGACCGACCTTTATGATGTCACGGCGGACATCTTGGATAACCTTTAACTTTGACCTTGACCTTCAAATTTTGCCAAAAAGACCCAAAATTTTCCAAAATTGCCAGGTTTTAGGAAAATCATTCCGCCAAAAATTTTCAAAAAATTTGTAAAATAAATATATGTTTATTTTAAGAGACAAATTTACATTTTGAGGGAAAATTTTACGTTGCAGTCCTCAAAAGTGCCAACCTTAAATTTTCCCAGCGAAAAGCCGCTCTAAGCCGCCGATGTCATGTCTTGTCAATTAGAATGCCATGTTCACCATCTTAAATTGTTATGTAACTGTTGCAATTATCGTTACATCCGCCATTTTTTTATGCTAGAAATTCGGAAAAAAATAAAATTCATTAAAAAATTTAATTTATAAAATTTTAATAAAATAATTTTTAAAACCACTGCTGCATATTTTGCTACAGACGCCATATTGGATTCTAAAAATATTGCATGTTTCGTTATGCCCGCCATCTTGGATGACAACTGTTACTCAATTTTTGCAATGGCTGCCATATTGAAAATCAATTATTATCAAAAAAAAATATCAAAAAATCGGGAAAAATGTAACAGTTTATAAAACAATTAATTAATAAAATTTTAATAAATAATTTTAGAAATGCATTTATGTCATGTCTGGTGAGGGCAAAATAAAAAAATGGTGACCGATCCTTCCTCCACGGAAGCCACCGACAGACTGACCTCTCACCACTAATGCCAAGGTACATAACACCAGCTGATATGATGTCACATCCGCCATCTTGTTTTCGTCGCTAGAGCATGTACCAACATATTAGTTTAAATTTTACCCACTAGAGTGCAGTAATCATTCACTACGAAAAACCACTCTAGACAAGATACCTGTCCGACGAATTAAATATGTTGTTGTGCTGTCTAACATAAAAGTCTATTTTTTTTCGATGCATGAAATACATCCAACCAGTTCTTGTACAATGCTGTACGCATAGACCAGGTAATGAACAGTAGGTATCAGACGTATAGGTCAGACATTTCCGTACCTCAAGACCTTCGTCGATAGTTAATATAACATATTTCAAGCAGTCAAGACAAAGTCTTCGAACTGTCAGACCTAAAGTATCTATAATATCAATTACAAGCATTGAAACCAATGGTGCAATGGAACATGTTTTACGCTTACTAAAACACGAAGAAACACGGAAAAAAGTTTTATTTAAAGATTAAGAGGTTTAGAAATAGTAAATATTCAGAGCTACTACAGATGTGACTACGCACATTTAACAAAAACACACATTCAACATAATAAAAAAACAGTACACACAGTAAACACTGGACACTCAGTACACCCACACTGAACACACAATACACACTGAACACACAGTACACACATTGGACACAGTACACAGAATACACACTGGACACACAGTATATTTTACACACACTGGACACACATTGGACACACATTACACACATAGGACACATAGTACATACACTGGACATGCCTTAGACACACAGTACAGACACTAGACACACTGGACACATAATAGACACACACTGGACATGCAATGGACACACAGCACATGCAATGGAGACACAGTACAAACAATGGACACACAGTTTAAGGAATGAACACACAACACACATATACAGGACACTCATTTGACTAAAAGAGAGCACAATTGGAAGCACAATCAAAGAAAAGGAAGCACAATCAACATAAAGGAAGCACATTCGACAAAGAGTAAGCATAATTAACGAAATGTTCGCACATTTGAACGCATATTAGAGTTAAAAGAAGCACATTTAAAGAATAGATTGCACATGTGCACGAACATTCTAATTAGTAGGATGCAATTCTAAATTTTCGATAGGATATAATATCTCCTACAGTCATTGGCTCAAGCAGTCTTTCGGCTACAAAATTCATTGGCTCCAACTGTCATTGGCTCCAACAGTGTTTTGGCTCCAAAATTAATTTGCTCCAACAGTCATTGGCTGCAATGGTATTTGCTCCAACAGTCATTGGTTGCAACAGTATTTGGTTCCAACAGTCTTTTGGTTCCAAAATCCATTGGCTTCAACATTGAATGGCGCCTAAAGTATTTGGTTCCAAAAAGTCTTAGGCCTAGCTGCTATTTAGCTACTAGACTAGGAGGCTACTAAGCTACGAGATTACAGGACTACAAGACTAGAAGGCTTCAACTGGCTACGAGGCAACATGGATCTTAATTGTCTTCGGCTCCATTCAGCAGCGAGAGTTAATTTATCTCATGCAAAAGAACTTGTTGCATTTAGTCCCGATTCTTGCCAACAGATGTCGTCACATGTTGTGTTGAGGTAAAAATTATTTACTACTTCTTATTTGGTATACGGAATGCTCATAAACGATTGCAAGAGAAGGAAGGCTTCGCTAGACACCAAAGAGAAGAAAGTTTGTTCTTTCAGTTAGTGTTTCTCAGATTTCTCAGGGCATATTATTATTTGACTGAACAACTGCTGGATCTCGTTCATGAATAAGAAAACCAAAGATACGCCAAGCAGCTTCATTGTAGCTGATGTACCGATTAATTTGGTAGAGTGTTATTTCATAGTGTTTATTCACTGGAGGAGGAGCATTCACATTATTATAAAATAAATCGAGTGAAATTTTAAATTTATAAAAAAATTTAATAATTTTTTTAAAAACCACACATCATGGAGCTCAGAGTCCTCGGTTCGAAAATGGTGAGGGCAAAATAAAACTGGCGACTGATCTTTCCCCCATTGTGGCTGCTGGCAGACTAACTCCTTACCACTAATACCAATGCATATAATATGAACTAACTTTTCCCCTCCTCCCTTTCAATGCTACCAACCCTCCTACCCCACCTTTCCAAAAAAAATATTTTTTCTTGGAATTTTCCCCCTTCACCTCCTAACCCATCTCAAAAAATAATTTCTTTGCTGCAATAAATCCCCCACTACTTCCATTTTTTTCCAAGAAATTGTTACCCTTTCCCAAGGTTAGTAGAAGGGGAGGTTGCCTCAGACGGGCGCGCATCTATCTGCGCAGGCAGCGAAGTAACGTCACGTGCAGTCCACCGCCTCGACCTTGCTCCCGTCCCGTCCCCAGTCAAGACGCGCGCGCTTTCACAAATTTATCTTTCCGTCCCGACAAAACTGGACACACTGTCATAGAGGCGATCTCGTGACACGCGTACTTCTAGTTTCATCTTTATGTGCACGACGAATTCAGCTACTTTATGTGTACCTCGCGTGTGTGTTTAGAGTTTTATTTCCTAGCCTGATAAACGTCAACTTGTGCAGTGTTCGGCGTTTTAACGAATATTTTATAACATTAATGCAAGTTCAATACTAGTTTGCTGTGTGGTAAAATGCCCGGGACTGGGTGTGCTGTAGCTGTTTGTAAAAATCGTCGTGAAAAAAAAAAAAAAAAAAAAAATCATATACCACAGATTTCCAAAAGAAATTGTGCCAATGGGTACAACGCTGCAAACGACAAGATAAATTCAATCCTGATACTTCTTGTTCTTATGTTTGTTCAGATCATTTTATGGTCGAGAACTATGAAAGAGATCTACAGGCTGAACTGTTAAAAACTGAACCGAAGAATGTTTTGAAGAAATCTGCTGCACCATCTCTAAATTTGTTGTCTAAGGATCATATTCACCGGGAGGATACAAATTCTGTAGAACGTAATCCTCGGTACAATTCAAGACAAAAAAAAATGCAACAGAGCTGATAAAAGAACTGCAAGTAATAAGTGTAATTGAATCTAGCAGCCTCAGTGCTAGAAATAAGGTAGAAAATAGAAAAGAAAATCTGAAAAAAGAAAAGGAAATTCTGAAACATAAAATATTACTTTTAGAAAATAAACTTCTCTCAGACGCCAAAAATATTAAAAAAATAAAGAAAGAAAATAATAACCTGAAGAGAAAGAATGTAAAAGATTCTAAAGAATCAAAAAAATGTTTCCAAGTGCTGTCGTCGTTGTTTACAAAAAATCAAATGGGGATCTTGGAATAAGGAAACATGTGAGGTGGACGAATGAAGAAATATCTTTGGCGTTCACATTAAAGTACATAAGCAAACGTTGCTATCTTTTTCTGAAGAAAAAAAATTAATATCCCTTTGCCAGGTATTAGAGCTGTGGCAAACCGTATGTATTCGTTACTGAGTAACGGGTGCGCCATCTAGTAACGAGTAACGAAACGTTACACACGGCTGCATCTCGTTACTCGCATTTTTCGTATGTTTTACGCATGCGCGCGCATATTCGATGAATTTGCGTTACAAAGAACGATGTTTGTTTATTAAGTAAAGTATAATTTGGAAATTCGTCGTCCAAGTTTTTTACTGTTTATTAAAGGTATTGTGTGTGTAGACAAAGTTTGAGATTGGAACAGAAACAACGTAAGAAAGTATTTTTTACAAATTATAAATATGTATGTTTTTGTTTCTTATAATCGCGTATTTTCACGATTTTTTTGTTATCTTAAAAGAGATAATATTAAAAAGCCGCTCTAATGAAATTTAATTGTTTCTTGGTTAACAAAACTATTAATTATCAAATATTGTTAATTGTTTATATTCTATTTATTACTATTCACTCGACGTCATACTGTACGCGTACGCAATACGACTCGATTCGTTGCTGCAACATAACAGAGCATGTTATGCGGTATCAGAAGTAACGTAACGATACGAAAGTAACGAGTACTAATTGTTATAGTAACGAATACATACGGGTACGCTTTTTTTCGTTACTTTTACACCTCTACCAGGTATATCCACGCTTCAGAGGTGGGAATTATCTTTGGAAATGTGTGAGGGCCTACTTCAGCACAAGTTTCAGTATCTTGAAGTTGCCGGATCAAAACTGATTGATAAAGAACGCATAGCAGTCCTGCAATATGACGAAGTTAAAGTAAAGATAACTCTGGAATACGATGTGAAAAAAGATGAAGTTGTCGGACCTTTTTCATACATGCAAGTTTAAATGGCTCGAGGCTTGTTTTCTAAATCGAAGCAGCCACTTTACATAAATTTTGACACAAAAATGACTAAAGATATTCTTCTGTCAATTATTGATAAGCTTCGTGGTGCAAGATACGTGGTGAAAACCATAGTAAGTGATATTGGGGGAGGAAATGTAGGCCAATGGAAGGAAATGGGAATTAGTACAGACAAGACATTTTTTTAACCACCCTAGTGCAGAAACAAGAGAAAATTTATGTGTTTGCTGATCCGCCACATCTTTTGAAACTCATCAGGAATTGGTTTTTGGATACAGGGTTCAATTTACCTGGTAACATACACATTAATAAAGGACCAGTCGAAGCCCTTATAAATGCAGAAGAATCATCAGATCTCAAAATATGCCACAAACTAACAAAGACACATATCGGTGGAAAAAAACGCAGCGGCAGAATGTAAGGAAAGCAAGTGAATTATTGTCAC
This sequence comes from Bacillus rossius redtenbacheri, assembly GCF_032445375.1. Classification (NCBI taxonomy): domain Eukaryota; kingdom Metazoa; phylum Arthropoda; class Insecta; order Phasmatodea; family Bacillidae; genus Bacillus; species Bacillus rossius. Next base: position 88,858,704 of record NC_086332.1, read on the forward strand.
GAACCACTGATATCGCTTTGAAAACTAAACTTCCCGGAATTGACAAGAATGTTGCACAAGCCACTGCAGACTTTATTCTCCTGTGTGACCAATGATTTGACATAATGAACTGTTATATACCCCGTAATATTGGCGAACCATCCCGAAAAGCATACGGCCAAGAATTAACTGCTCAAGACGAAATTTTAAACAAAATGATTGAAACAATAAGTAAATTGCGTTGTTGCGGGAAAAAAACTGTGCAACTTTTCCAGAAAGGTGTCATTGTGTCTACGAAATCATTACAGCTTCTTTACAGAGATCTAAAACTGACACATGGTATTAGTTAGCCTACATATTGAGTCACCGTCTTAATCAAGACATTATTGAAAATTTGTTTTCGCAGATTCGCATCCGTGGAGGACTAAACGATCATCCCACGCCTTTAGACACACTATACCGCCTGAGGATGATAATTTTAGGAAAAAACCAAGGTGTGCTACGGCCGAACACAAATACGACTGCTGCTTCAGATGACACGGAATTTGTGGCAAGCAAAGTGCTTAAATTTAGCGGTCTTTTTGATTCAGTAAGTGAAACTGAAAAATCAAAAACAAATTTTCTTAAAGAAAAAAAGTCTGAAGGAAACTTTACTGCGGATGATATCATTACAAACAAACTGAATTTAAATTTTCTACTTATTTAGAAGAAAATGCTTTTGAATAGGGAAGACCGGAGCAGGTTGGCACACTTTTAGTAAATTTATTTTTTAAAGATATGATATTAACATACATTAAAGTTTTGTGGCGTTAGCAAAAAGAATAGACCTTAAAGCACATATTGAAATTACTAGATTTAAGTAAATTTCAATATGAAGTTTTCAAAACAATTTTTATTGAAGTAAAGACGAGCGTGCCAACGTGCCCCGCTATTGGGGCAAGTTGGCACAACACACAAATATCAAAAGCTTGTAATAAATAATCTGGAAACATAAAATAACCCATAACAATATATCAATATAAAATAAACACAAACATAAAAGTTAACTAACTTGTTTCTTTGAACAATATATGTCCGTAAAAAAGATCACTTTCATAAGTTTTTCTCGCATCTGAAACACACACAAAATATAGTGTCGCCGGAAATGCAGTCTTCTTGTGCCCATTTATGACATTTGGTACACTGCACCCATTCTTGACTGTATTCTGAATTGATAAATGCACCTAAGCAACAAATACGAAGGCAGTCCTCATCTCGATCATCACTTTCCAAAGGGAAGAGCTTTTTGGAATGCAAATTTTCTTGGAAGTGCGATCCAAAGGAAAAATATTCTTTGGCGGTTTACAGTTTCTTATACGGCCTTCTTTCTTTTTCTTTGAAGATACCTGTTCCTCCGCCAAAGTCCTCTTATTGGAGTGTCTGTCAAAATTGCTGATTTCCTTTTCTTTCGGCCTTTGCCAGTTTCTTATTTTGGTCTTACTGTGGTGAATGGCCTTACCAACTCTGGGGAAGGATACGAAGTCTGGTCAGTAGGTAATGGGGACGAAACAATATGAGTAGATGTCGATGGTATGTTCTCAAAAGGCATACAAAGGGATGTCATGATATATTAAATAATTGAAAACAAACTTTTGTAGGCTTACTTTCCATGGTTTAACATAGCTAAATTGCACCCAGGGCAAAGATGCAGGAACATTCTCCAGATGCTGTAATGGTTGTGCTGCCATAGCCTGTTTTGGTGCTGCTATAGGTTGTGGGGATGTAAGAGGATGTGGTGATGCTGGCCCAGATAGTGAATGTTTTTTTTTATAATTAGCGCAATATCTAGCCAGTGTCCTATATGGTATCTATACCGAAATATTGAGCTGCTCCCCTTATTGAACGGTTCGTTCATTTTACCGCAAGTAAAGCTGCTTCCATTTTTTCAGCTGACACTTGGCCCCTGGTAGTCGTCTTCTTGTATGTGCGCACTATTGTGAAATTTTAGGAACAAACAAACAGTTATTTTTAGTATTCATACTCATTTTTTGCAAGCAATATTGAATAGACTAGTTTTAAAATATAGCAAATATATTATAAATAATTAAAAAGTATATTATTTTTATTATTATTAATATTGCATAAACATTATCGGGATATAAAAATGGGCTGTTAATAAATTTTTCAGTTATGGGGCACATTGGCACAGTGTGCCAACCTACCCCTTATTCATTGTGCCAATGTGCCCCATTCCTTGGTTAATTCTTTGCATTACCCTCAATAAATAAACAGAACAAAATTAACTCTTCTTGATAGCTAAAAGCAAACCTTAAACAGTTGTCTTTAAGATGAATATATTATATACAAAAAATTACGTTATAAGTATATACAATGCTATTTAGGATTTTAATTTAAAATGCAATTTTACTTACATGTTCAATAAACACAAAAAGTTCTCTCTTCCGCTGAAAAACTCACAATTTTCAGTACCGTCAACGGAGGGACAAGACACTCGACTGACGCACCTCGCGTAGTAATGGTGGCGCTTTACTGCGTCTGTTTCGAGAACTACAGTGACTGTGCCAACGTGCCCCTGATGCCAACCTGCCCCGGTCTCCCCTACCTTTGTGGTTGGGTGGAAAAAAAAAACTCAAATCAGAGTTCTCCTACTTAGAAAGTGGCAATGAGGCGAATACTCTTAAGACCAACTGCATCATCGTGGGTCAAACATCTGTCTTATGGGGGATTGTGTATACCGTCTGAACTATGGTTACGTCAAGCAAAACAGCTTGAGTGTGAATTCCAAAATTATCATGGTAAAGAACTTCTAAAAGGCCCAGGCGTCGTGACGAAATTGGTGGATAAGATTGCTCCTTTCTTAAATAATATTCCAAAGAAAATTATCAGAGCCTTTGTTTTCTAAGAACATTCATAAGGATGAAGTGTCTTTCAGAAAAATCCCAAAAATCTACCAAGAGAACTTCTGGTGCTATGTCAGACGACAGGAGGAAAAAAATTAAAAAATACAAAAAAATTGATACATGAAGTACTTAGGCATTTACGACCTGAATTTGTATGCTGCATAAAATAGCTGACTTCTAAAGTGACATTCGGAATATTTGATTAGGTCTAGTTTTTATAAAAAAGACTGAATTTTTATTTATATGGTGCGTATCAAATAAACAATTTTTTTAAGTTACACGTGTGTTAAAGCAATCTCCGAAATCTTAATGCTAAATGATTTTTTTTAAATTTTTATTTTTTTTTTATTTTCCAAGAGTAAAGAGATAATCCGACATCGGAAACTACGGACGATCAATGAGCAAACCAAATATGCAACGGTTGCAATGTTTGGTGAGTACGGAGATATTTTATTGTTTCCACATATGCTTGTTTGTTTGTGTATTTCTTGCAAGGTACTCACAATCATCAGTGATGTGAAATGGTGTTTTATGTACATAATTTTTGTGCTTATCATATGAATGGAATCTTTGCTTTTCGCGTGTTAACTTACTTTATTACGATTTGGGGGGGGGGGGGGGGGGGGGTAAATAATATTTATAATAATGACAGCCATATAAATATTAGACCGAGTATAAATATAATGGAACAATTATGGAATGGTCGTTGTAATAGTGTTAACAACGTGTTCAATCTATGAATTTATTTTAAGACGCGACACTTGCTGCTATGGCCGAACGCGGCAGACAGATAACGGGCAGGCCGGCAGAGCTGCGGGACTGCGAGTGACGTCACCCACCCTCGGCCAGCTGGCTACACAGCGCTTACGGGACCGAGGCAACCTCCCTCTACTAACCTTGACCCTTTCCTACCCACCCTCTCCTTTCCGACATTCCCACCATATTTTATGACCCCCATACCCCCTCAATATAAATACTGGCTCAATGACCTTGGAGCCTTAAGTTTGCAGCAGTTCCTCGTCCGCACCAGTCTTCTATCGAGAAGGTAATGAAGGTCACCATCTTGGATTACGATATGACAGTAGCCATCTCATTTTCGTCTTCTGTATGTCACCATCTTGGATCATGACAACACACCACATCTGGTTTTCGTCTGCTTTAGGTCGCCATCTTGGATAATTACATCACAACCGCCATATTGTTTTCGTCTGTTGTAGGCTGCCATCTTGAATACCTCCAGCTTTGTTTTTAGAGTGCATCAGCATTGCTTTGTCTCAAGCATGTAAGGTAGTTGTTCCTTTACCTTCTAGTCCTTAATGAAAAATGAAATTTATATTTTTCTATTAAAATTGATTGTTAACACTGTGATTCGAACCATAATACCTCGTGGTTAGGAAACATACACAATAACTGCACGACCATCGAGCCAATCGTCAAATTATATATATATATATATATATATATAACATAGAATATGCATATTCGGACATGTATTTTTTTTTGTTTGAAGGAATAATAGCATCACCTGTAGACCGAACCACCGTTATTTGTGTAGTACACAAATCTGATTTAGGGCCCTCCCACCGTATTGGTTTATTTTTTACCCACTAAAATTCATTAGAATTTATTACCAGGGTGCCCGCCATTTTGTCGACCATCTTGACCATCATCTTGAAAAAATGGAACTTTTTATTCTAGCAATTCGAAAAAAGCCAATCATTCATTTAAAAAAAAAGCATACATAAATATATTGATTAAATCGATCGATTACAATCCCTGGTTTGATCCTTGTTCGATACAAAAAGAATTTTATGCTAAAATATTAAATAAGTTGACGTCGTACCGACCGAAGGCCACTAGCCCGGCCTCAGCCCGCAGTACTGGCTCCTGCTGGCGGAACGCACCCCTCGCCAAGTCTCTACCCAGATCAAATGAGTGGCGTAACGCAAGTAGGACCATAAATTGTGTAGTGTAATTACCACCGTGCGACAGTACACCAATTAATCAAACAGTACACTGATCTAGTCAAACCGAATTAATCAATTGCGTTTCGGAATGTGCGTCGTAAGATATAAGTGCAACTCCCTTAAGGAAAATGTGTTTAACGAATGCCTTTAACTTTCGTCTTGGCTCAGAGCCGGGGAGCCTTCAATTTTTGTCCCTCTGATTCTTCACGACTGGTAATTATAGTCATAACCAAAATCTTTTTCAACGCAACTCCCCACGCGACTCCGGGTCGGTGTTCTACGGTGCAGGGATTAACCCGGCCGTCGCCACTTTTACTGTCTTAAGGCCGCGGGCCACAAGGCCGCCTTAAGCGCAGCCACTTACGGACATGGCCGACTCCAGTCAAAAAATCTTTCGTTAATGCAGCCGCACAAACGCCTGCCGGCCTCACCGAGTTTCCCCTGAACAACTTTGCCTACCGTTAACATTCACCAACGGGCTTGGCTGTCTCCAAGCGCCACCACTATTACTTCCCCACGAAGGACTGCCGTAGGGAGAGCTAGTCAATTTTTATCAAGAGTGTAGTGTAGTGTTATGTTTTTGCGTGTACCAACTTCCACCCAAGCGCCGATCGGCCAGCGCGCGTGTAGAATCGTGTAGCGCCTGTTCAGCAATAAATTAATATGTGTAACCACGTTTCACGAGAGTCCAATGAGTGTTTTCTTTGTTTGTAGTTAGGCATAAGCCTCTTACGTTGCCTAGGGAGTGCACCCGACCTCATTAGCATATAGTTTCACGTAATTCCAAGTCAAGCCACCGAGTCTAGGGGACGCGCTGGGGCCGATCGACCCACTCACGGTTAGACGACAGCTAGCCTGGCGCCCTCCCGGAAAACACCCCCAATTTTCACGTATAGCTCCTTAGACTCGCCGCGGGAATCGCACCCGAAACCCCGGCTGATGGCAAAGTGATTGACAAAAAGTCTCCAAAGCAACTTTAATTAATTCCTTATAGGTATAAAAGCCTTCGGTAAGCCGCCGATGTATATTCGCCGCCATCTTGTAATTCTGTAAATATTTAGCAACGAATTCGAAAAAAATTGAAAAAAATCATCAAAAAAGTATTTATTAATAGGGTAGAGAGGGGCAATTCTGATCACTTCAAATTGTGTTGTGAAAATAAATTGTTGAAAATAAGATTAGGTTAATGAAAATACATGAGCATAAACTTCAATATGTATACTTAATATACCTTGAATGAAAAAGGTAATTAATGGCACATATAAATTTACAAAAAAAATTATTCTTTAAAAGGTGATATCACAGGATTCACAAAACAAGTGGGGTAATTGCGATCACACACGGGGTAAATCCGATCATAGTGGGGCAATCATGATCACACACATTTACCGCATCTGAATTGTTTCTTTCCTTTGGCACCCACACAGATTTCATGATACCAGCTTCTACATTTCTGGCACTTGATCCAGTCCCCTCTGTTGGCAGACTGGCTCCATCTTCTGTTGCAAAATCCACATGGTGCGTCACTCGAATCTTTCATGATGAGGATTTCTTCTCCACTAGAGTCCATTTCATTTTCTGCAAACAGTCTTCGTCTCTTCACTATGCAATCTATCTGTTTCTTTTTTAATGTGGCAATTTTAACTTTTTCTGCTGTTGCCTTGATGTTTCCATCCGATGTCAGATGTCGAGATTTCTGCTTTCTGGTTTGTTTCGGTGCATTCCTATTTGTAGATGATTTGTTTGGGGTTGGAATGATGTCATTAAATCCAATGAGTTTCTGTTCACTGGGAGACTTGGACCTTGAAGCTGATATGGGCATGGCGGATGAAGCTTGGGAACTGGAGCAAACTGTGTGTTTGGACGGGGAATGTTGGCTGTGTGACTTATTTTGAACATGATCAAGAGAAACATCATATGAAGGACCTGAAGTTTGCATGGTGGATGATTTTGTTGATGTAGAAGGAGATTCAGCTCGGAAAGCTACAGATGGTAGAAATTTATCCATCGAGATAGCCTTAGGGTTAAATGGGTAGAGACCAGTACACTGAAACCCTTTAGTAGCATTCCCATGGGATGCAGCTTTGTTCCACGCAGCTGTGAAAATCTTTCCAAAGTCAGACTTGGTGATCGATTGTGTTGGGTTGTTGTGAAAGAATGTGGTTGCTTCTTGATGGTAGAAAGTTTTTAATGGTTTGAATAGTGTGCGATCTAGAGGCTGAAGGACATGAGTGGTATGAGGTGGTAAACAGAGAAGTTCAATTTCATTTTCTTTGCAGTAGTTCAGGCATTTAAGCGAACAATGTGATGAGTGTCCATCCAAAATAAGAAGGCATTTCCCTGGGAGTCTGTGCTTTTGAAAATGTTGCAACCATCTGAGAAATAGGTCCTCATTTATATATCCAGATTCAGACATTGCTGCTACAGATCCAGATGGAAAATTAGCACAGTATGTCTCTCGATACCGCACACCCTTGAAGATCACGAGTGGTGGTATGTACACCCCACTAGCACTGAAACAAGCTACTACTGACACATTTTCCCCACGTTCTACACATGCCAATTTAATTACTTCTCTTTGGCCTTTTTCACAAATGATTTTTGATAGCTTATTGTTTAAAGGAAATCCAGACTCATCAACATTATAAATTCTCTCTGGCTTCTCCCTGAGTTCTAATTCATTCGTAAAATCACCAAAGAGGTCATAAAAGTCGTTAAATTCTTTTTCATCCCTGACAGCTGCCCTCATTTTTGACAAACCTTCCGGTTTCCTCAAAGAGAGTTGAGGATGTCTGGCCATGAACTTGCCAAGCCAATCTTTACCAGCCAATTTTTCGGTATTGCTCCATGGAATTTTTAGACCCTTCTTTTCAGCATACATGTATGCTGCATTTCTTACCTGAATTGTGGTCAAACCAAAGCCTCTTTTCGACAGGTTGAGTAGTCTTTGAGCAGTCAGTTTTTACCACGTGAACACCAACACTCCCAGCTTGCGACTGATGGGATGATATTGTTTCCTTTCGGCTCATGGCTTGCTGTGTTGCCAATTCTCTTATTATGATCGGATTTACCCCGTGATCAGAATAGCCCCGCTCTACCCTATATTGACTAATTAGATCGATTTCAGTAGGTACTTGATTCGAACTTTGCTTCATGCAAAAAAGTAGTTTAGGTTCTAAATTTTATTTACTCCAAGCAAGGACTATATACAATACAACTACCCAACCGAATATATATATATATATGTTACTTAAGATAATTACACCTACAATGGAGTCAGTATTCATTATACCTTATGATTACTGTAATGCCAACTACAAATGTATAAACCAAGTGTCTCGATGCTAGGAATTCCTTTCAACTATCCTTTCAATATCAGACATTTATACCAATCATGTGCAAACCACGAGACATTATTTATCGATACCTGACATACCTTTCATCCAGGTCATGTCAAATGTCAGGTATACAAGCCAAACATCACCAAACCACAAGACCTACTGTGCAGTTATATTTAACATGCTTTATGTTTACAAAAATACCTCTTTCGAACATACATGATAAAAGCTTCACTGCCAGACTCAAATTAAACCTAAACCTAATGTACTTGATGATTACTATAAAATGTATTGCAATAATTTTCCCCAAATATCATCGAATTACAGAAAAAGGTCTCACCCCAATCATATTTAACGAAACAGTCTTATAACTTATAGTGAACATACTCATCATGACCGAGCTTAATAACAAATGTAATAAAAACCTAAGGAGAGTCCACCAAACCATAAATGATTACAGGTCCCCTACTTAAAAAAAATCCACTTAGCAAAATTCAATCATCTCTAAGTCCCTCGTTGACTTGTGTCTTTCTTTCAACTGAGCCGAATATTTTCAAAGTCCCTAGAGACTTAGTTTCTGACGGCGTCTCTTACCGTATTTTCCTAGCAGTAGCAGTAGCATATTAACTGGGATGCACCATAGTGTGATGTTTGTAACAAACAGCTTAATCACTTGTACGTGTCATCAATTATACAATTCGCTCACATAGTTTCATGCAGTGAAGTTTTAATATATATTTTTTGGTGGCAAGGAAACTTATTAAAATATTTTTTTTTGTGGTTTTTACAAATATTATTTTTACTTCCCTCCCTTTTAAGGAAATGGATATTTAATATGTATACCAATATTATTTTAGAAAAAAAAACACGTACCAAATAACAAATTACAAATACCAAATGTTGTGTAACTAAATAAAAATATATAGTTTATATTAGCTTCATACAGTCTGGAAAATCGTTGGAAGGCGATGAACATAAATAATTACCATTTATAAAACTTTCAGGTTGCACTTGCGTGACTTAAAATAGAAACATAACTCAGAATTAAAATTCACATATTGAAGCAAATTTCTACGTAAATACATAATCCTATTCACTGCAATGCACGTGCGGTGAAAGCTGTCAGACTAAAATAAAGTACGATTTTGTGTTGGAGAGCAATTTTTTTAAATGTAGAATGGAGATTAGAACACAAAAATGTCTAATTGAGGCGTCCGTTTTTTTGCCACCATTGTCAGACAGCTCGTAGATTAAAGGATTAACTGTCCAGAGCTGAATTGGCGTTCATCCCTCTAAACACATTTCTGCCAATTCAGAAATGTGAAATATTAGGTCGCTCAGGCTTGCAAAAATGGGCCTAGAAGAGCGCTTTAAAAATAACTGGATACCCTTTTATTAATCATGGCTTTTGTTATTTTAATGGATTGGCGAAATATGATAAAAAAAGCACATAGTCACGTGGGTTGGGAGCACGAGGCGGGGGGTGGGAGAACTCGAAATGCAGGCGCGTGAAGTGACGAGCTTACTGAACTGGAAGGATTGACTGCTCTCTGATAGATTTTGAAATAAATGTTAAGCTGAAATATTTATTGTGCATTCATAACGTTATAACTTGGTTTAAAAATTTTTTAAACGTCCTCTAATGTAGCTATGTTCCGTTTCGTTAGTAACTATGCGAAGTATTTATTTTTCTCCTGGTTAATTTCCATGAATGCCATTCATTCGATTACTAAAAATATAATATTTATTTATAGTACTTAAGTTAGTTAGTGCCTTATTCGACTAATTATTTTAAGCTTAAAACAAAGTATTTTGATAGATACTATTAAGAGCACCTATTATATAATAAATCCACCTGCGGTTGGGTTCATGGGTGAGTAGCCTGAGGAGCCGACCGCCATATTGGATTTTGATGTCACGGCGGACATCATGGATGACTTTTGATATTGACCCTAGCGGCCATTTTTATCCGCCATTTTGTATTGCCGCTATCTTGGTTTCTAGAACTTTCCGCCACCTTGGAATAGAATATCTCACTCCCCGAATGTTGCACTTGTCATTAGGGCCTTTTTTAAAAACAATAATTTTTATGCTAGACATTTAGGAAAGTTTTTAAAATTTATAAAAAATTAATAAAATTTTAGTACTAATAACTTTCCGTCATTTTAAAATTTGTCCACCATCTTGAAAATCTGTAATTTTTAAGCTAGAAAATCGGGAAAAATCTTAAAAATTATAAAAAAAACATTATGTAGTAAATTGTTTATAACAAAATTTGTAAAAAGGAACTAGGTTCGAAGCCGGAGAGGTCATTCAATTAAAATTGGCGATAGATTATATCTCCGCGCAAGCCACTGGTAGACTGACCTTCCACCACTAATACCAAAGCAGGTATTACATCAGACAGTATGACGCCATGGCGGCCATCTTGTTTTGGTATGCTGGAGACCGCTATCTTGGATCCGGCATATTTTTTTCTTTTGCTAGAGAGTGCTGATGCAAATTAATTTTTACCTGCTAGAGTGAAGTTATTATTTATTACCTGTGTGCGCACCACCTTGTCAGCCATCTTAGCCACCATTTTGAAATTATGTAAGTATTAAGTTAGAAATTCGGAAAAAATTCCAAAAATCATCAAAAAATATCACTTATTAAAATTATGATTGATTGAATCGGTTCAGTCCTCTGTTCGATCCTTGAATTAGACAAAAACAAATATAAATTATTAAAATACCATTAAATAACAGGTTTGGAAAATAAAACAACAAAATTAGTAATAAAAAATTTATTACATAATTTGTACTCCACTACAAGAACAAAATTACTCATTTACTAGCGTTTCTTGATCTCTACGGTCTTCTTTGAGTGTGAAGCGAGTTCTTTGCATACATTGACATGTCTTTTTAGTTTATCAGGTCGAATAATTGGTACACCACATTTTTCACATAGATAAGAATTTTCGATTTCATTAAAATGACATTGGTGTATTTCATGACATTATGCACTTGGAATATTTGTTAATGCTTTGCCATTAAATATGCAGTTTTATTCTTATTAATGTTAGATCAGTCCTTTGAAAAACCTCATGTTTTTTTCTTCAAGTTTACTTACTGTATAAACTGACTATAACACCTGTTACACTGATATTTATTGCGTTCAGAGTTATTATTACAATTATGTATTATGTAACCACAACTTTTTTCTGTTTTTGATGTCACAGTTCCTACAGTCGGGTGATGGAAAACAGTCAGTTGCTGCTTTCTTTATCGATGTCACTGGCACTGTTGACAACCATTGCAACACTGGTGAAACATCAACCATGTAATTCATCACGGTATGCTCTGCAGTCGATACTGCATACGTCGAAATCTCCTGCTCCGCTGGAACAGTAGGTGCAACTGCTGACACCGTTGCCAACAGGTTCTGCATCTTCGTCGCCGTCGTTGACATGGGGGTTGCACTGCTGATGGTAGGTCTTCCATCCGGGTTAATGTTAATAATGGTAATGGTGTCATCGAGTTCTCAAGAATAGCCAGATACCATGTGATATGAGTCAAACTAGTTGATCCGCACTGCACCACAGCCATAGATGGATTGAGAGTCTCATCGCCTGGGCCTCAATTATATACTGGCAGCGATTGGTATGAGACGCGAGTCAAAACACCAGCCAGTTCAATTTTTCAAACAGCTTTTTGCTTGCACCTAACTGACCCAGTACAGAGATCATAATGTCGAATTAGTCTATCCAGTCGTGAAATTAGTTTACTACATTTGATGCACTGAAACAGTATTCTTTGGTAGTACGATATTTGGACATCCGCTTCTTTTATTCCCGCTAATATTTGAAGGTTTGGTGAGTGACATACTGTATTTTTTGCACTGGTGCGCTAAATGTCCGTCGTTCGTTGAATTCTCCAAGGGTTCTGGCGCAACTTCAACCATGGAAGACTCGGATGTGTCATCTGCAGCCGGTATCACAGATTACGTAGGGATCTGCTTCACCGTCGGCGTCGCTGACATCGAGGTCTTCGATACCATCGAGGTCTCTGCTGTCACCGTCACTGCCATCAGGGCCCCCGATTTCAATGGTACACCACCCATTGGGATCGCTGCAGCTGATGGCTCTACTATCAATGAAGTCTGCTCCGTCGATGGTAGGCCGTCCAACGAGGCCTTCGTTAAAGATGGAAAAGATGTCATCGAGTTCTCAAGAATGGTATCAGATGAGTCAAACTAGATGATACGCACTGCACCACAGCCAAGGGTGGACTGAGGTTCCCGTTAGCTAGGGTTGCTGGTATACCATGTAAATCAAAACAACAACTTTTTGTTTAATTATTTTTTACTTAGGCCAAAATGTAGGATCCTTAAAAATCTAGAAATAAAAACACACAAATTTCAAGATTTAAAACTTAATTTAAAAAAATTACACAAAAGCATATTAGGTTAAGGCATTAAGCATATTCGTTAGCAAAGACTTTAATTCTTGACGGAATGCCTCATCGACTCTGGGTACTAGCTCATCGATTCCGGTTCAAACTGGTTCGCTGGTTTTGGGCTTAGGAACGCAGGTATTCGACTGGTCATCTTCTCCGACGACAACTGCCTCGGTGAGACATGGAGACGACGTCTGCGGCCACGGCTGCGACTTGGCTTTTACTCGGTGCTTGTTGGAGCAAGATCACTGATTAAACTATGACGAGATGCATGTCGTTTGGGCGTCTGGGTAGATGTATCACAAGTCGCAACAAATTGCAACACGTCCAAGTTTGGTGTTGCATGTGTATACGAAGCGACTACTTCTTCGATGCTACTAGCTGGAACGATCGTTTGCGGTCTCATGTGGTAGTCGGTACATTTTCCAGGTTCGCAGCAATCTAGCAGCTGCTAAAGCGGTTCTTAGGGCACAGTAAAGTGCGAAAACAGCCAGTACTCAGCACCTCCATCACAGGTTTCTGTATATGTGCACAGATATTCGTCATCCCAGTAGCTGTACTCGACACTGCTGAAGCTAGGTCTTACGCTAACACACACACATTGGCAGGATTAATAGAAAATATTTTCTAGCAGTTGGACGACAACTGAAGGCACGAACCGTTAGACGCCTTTTATATATGAAGACTCTTTTTACACTGCAAGGTCGCATTAGCGTCGAGTTCAAACTTATCTTGTGGCTGCTTGACATATATTGCACTAATCTTGCTCAGGGAAGGACAGTTATAGTCGGTCTGCAAATCTACAATTTCAATGGCTACATCGTAAAACTTGCACAGACATTTCTACTGCACAGGTCTGGTGACACAAATGATGCCACGTGAAGTCTGCAGTAGCAAATCATCTATGGCATTTTTAAATTGGTGGAACGGAATTTTTCCTTCGTCACACTACAGGGCATGGTAGAATTGCATCGCCATTAATTTGAGTGTTTACATTTTTGTCCAGTAATTTCCAGGGATACGGAGGCTGAAAGTTGCGGGTTCGAGTCCTGCCATCATCCTCTAAAGTGACGGCAATCTCCTTTGGGACGAATCCGTTTTGGCTCTGTAAACATTGCAGGTTGCAGTACTTATTGACTTTGGAAATTCTCGGCTGTAATTAATATAATATTGCACAATACACTGTTATTTATGAAATAATTTTCACAAGCTTGTCTCGACACTTATACGTTGCAAGTCGATCATGACGTATCAGACAAAAAACATGGTGTTTGGTGGAATATTTCCGCTCATAGATATCTTGATCCTACAGACGATGATGTTTGAATTTATTCGATCATCCTGTTTAGAAACGTCAAACTCCATTAATGGAGCCTTGTTCTTGAAACTGTCGGGACTGAGTATCGGTGACTGTCCACGGCTATAGTACGCTTGAAACTTGGCATATATTTCATATGCGAGGATAAATATTCCATTTTAAAAGTCCATGTTTGTGTCGACATACGGATAGCTTGCGTTGTTTAAAAATATTTTTACATTGCATATATGTCAGTTATCGAACACGGAGCGGCTCACTCCTACATTGAGCTATCTTCCAGTCTGAAGTTCGACGATGATGTATCTTGATTTTTCCATTACGAAGTCAGACTTAACTATCCAGTTAATACACTTACTTTGAGGCCAGCCACGAAATATTTGCAGGCTCCAGGATCTGAATGGTACATAAATGTTCTTGTCATTTTCTTCAGCATCTTGACACATGCCATTGTGCTCACTTGGATGTGAGACAGCATCCACTCGATAGACTGTAGTGTTACCGAGACATCCTGTGTATTTTCTGCAGCAGCGAAAATTGCATTAATGTGCGTGCTGGATAGAAGCCGTACGAACTCTTGTTTCAAATTAATGATTTATTGCTTGTAGTCTTCAGCGAATCCAAGAAGTAGAAGTATGGACAACGGAATGCAAATTTCGAATTTTCCTTCGGCATAAATAGGTAGCTTGTATTCATCCTCCAGGCCTCAGCCTACCATATTTACAGCAGACAGTTCGTTCGATGCTATCAAATGGTCATTTTTCATAGCAGATGTTATGCCTAAATCTCTCTCGTCTGGTCTATCTCGACACCATTGAGTACATATGCAATATGCTCGATTAGCTGAAGAATGCCGTTGCAGGATATTGTTGTCGTCGTCAGATGCATGCAATCTGCCTTTGTCAGCGTACCTCTTATACGTATAAATGACTGCGAAGGTAAAGGACAGATATCTCGGTAACGGGACACAGCGTAACGGGACACAGCGTAACGGGACACAGCGTAACGTGACAAGTAGATCACGGCGGCCATCTTGGATCCGCCATCTTTAAATCAAGCGCCCCACTCATTATGACGAAATTTTCGTCTCTGTCGCCATATTGATTTTTTTATGTTCCACTGGAGGCCGCCATATTGGATACCGTCGACTTTGTTTCAGCTGTTTTTTCCTAGATAGCGCCAGCGTCGCTTTTGACTTTTTTCTGTTCCACTGGAGGCCGCCATCTTGGATACCGTCGACTTTGTTTCTGTTGTTTGTTCCTAGATAGCGCCAACGGCGCTCTTGATTTTTTTCTGTTCCACTGGAGGCCGCCATCTTGGATACCGTCGAATATGTTTCTGCTGTTTGTTCCTAGAGAGCGCCAGCGTCGCTCTGTCTCGTCACATAAGGTCGATGTTCCATTACCTACCATGGCTATTATAGTCCTTATCGACATATTAAATTTTTTTTTATGAAAAATATATCGGAAGCGCTGTGATTCGAACCAGCGCAGCTCTGATCTCTAGGTTGGAAAACATACGCCTTTAACCGCTCGGCCATCGAGACATTTACCAGACTGAAAATTAAATAAGGTATATATAAAAATAACATGCATATTCGGACCTGTAATTTTTTTTAAATTTAAAGTAATAATATCATCACCTGTTCGAGACAGAACCACCATCTTGTATTAAGACGTAACTGTTGCAATTATCGTTACGGCCGCCATCTTGAAAATCCGTAATTTTAATGCTAAGAATGCTTAAGAATAATCGGAAGTACACGGAGAAAACCATCAAAATATTGACAATATTTTGATGGTTTTCTCTGGGTGCTTCTGATTATTCATGACTAGACATATGATGGTTTTCTTCGAGTGCTTCTGGTTACTGATGAGGAATTGATCTCTGCACGAAGGATTTTTTTACTTAATGAGGCATGTCATTTTTATTCATGGTTGCATTTAATTAGTGAACTTCTGCTACTTAATCATCACTTGTAATATTTTTATCAGGTGGAAATTTAAAAATAATATCATTACTCAGTCGAATAATAATAATCTCTGAGAAATCTAAGAAGCACTAACAGGAAGGACGAACTTCCTTCTCCTTGGAGTCTAGCGAAGCCAACCTTCCTTTGCGATCGATAGTGAGCATTCCGCATCCCGCATTAATGAAATAGATATTATTTACCTGCAAGCAACACGTGGTGACATCTGTTGATGACAGCCAGAACTACTTGTATCAATTTGCTTTGCATTAGATAACTTAACTCTCGCTGATGAAATATTTAAAAAATTCTATTTAAGAAATGGTTCCAATTGGAGAAAACTGACAGTTTGTATCTAACATTAGTCACAGAAGCTACCATGGATCATGGTTTGTTATCTGCAGCTGAATCGGAAGGAAGCCTCTGTAGATACTGTGGCAAGGATTTTATCATGAGAAGGATGATTGTGCTAGGAACCCACTACGCAACATGTTAAGCTGTAATCGTTGTAGCAGGTTGTTAACACGAATTGACAGCTTAAAACGCATGGTAGAACATGTAAAGTCAAGACTACTTACGGCATAGAGGACACCGATGGATCCACTAGACTAAAGAAGAGTGATCTGCATTACGACAATAGTTTTACTTGTCCTGAGAGTTATGGTATTAGCTCACCCGATCGTGAGGAAGAACATAAATTGAAGGATGCTAATGGCTTCGGGAAGACTGAAACTAATGAAAGTATCAACACTGTGAAAAGTGAGAATACATTCAAGCCTATATTCAGTAGATCCTCCATTCTTTGTAAAAATTATGGACTCCTAAAAAGGAAGCATGAAGACGATGAAGACACTTCGACATCATCGATAGCGAATTCATACGGTAATCTGGGTGAAGAGGATGTCTTCTACAGTGATTGTTACAGTGACTCTGAGGCTGTTGACAAAGGCATAGACTGTGATGAAGCACCTAGAGCTGACAAGATCGAAGAATGTGGCGATGTCCTGAGACCGAAACGATGGACACGTCGTGTTATAATAAATAAATCTGATAATGCTTATTATGATCACTGGGACGATTGTGATATTAAAAGTATTTATAATAAACGTACAAGGAAGATGGTAGCAGAAGAGATTGATTACACATCATGGAAAGATCCAAACATATTGGTTGACCGGCTAAGACTTCTACATGCCTCGCTTTGTGCAGGAAACTATTTGTGCAGCAAAGAAATATCCTTCATACTGAAAGAACTGAGGGAAGATGGCTACATACAATAATGGCTTCTTTTACTTGTATTTGTGTAATGTTGAGAAGTAATTAAATATTGAAAGTAAAAATTTAATGTTTTTATTTCTTGTATTCTGATTTCCTACTCCGCCTGTGTGTTTCCGCTACTGTATGTGTGATCATTCCGTTTCCTGTGTGTACTGTGTGTACGTTCCGTTTCCTGTGTGTACTGTGTGTACGTTCCGTTTCCTGTGTGTACTGTGTGTACGTTCCGTTTCCTGTGTGTACTGTGTGTACGTTCCGTTTTCTGTGTGTACTGTGTGTACGTTCCGTTTCCTGTGTGTACTGTGTGTACTTTCCGTTTCCTATGTGTACTGTGTGTACGTTCCGTTTCCGGTGTGTACTGTGTGTAGGTTCAGTTTCCTGTGTGTACTGTGTGTACATTGCGTGTTGGAGCCGAGTAGACTTGTATCCATGTAGCTTCATAAACATGTAGTTTCGTAGCCATGCGGTCGTTTAGTCATGCAGTCTCGCAGCCATGTATAACTCGGAACCAGCTAGATCCTTTTAGACTCGTAGCCTTGTAGCCTCGTAGTCTTTTAGCCTCGTATCATTGTAGCCCAATATTATTGGAGCTGTTGAAAGAAAAGGATGTTGGATCATTTGGAGCTGTTGGAGCATTTGGAGCTGTTGGAGCTAAGAAGTAATCGTTGCACGTCTATGCAGGGCTAAATATTTATAAGATTGCTGGCTTTCGCAAGTGATCCTGTAGTAGGATAGAAATTGTGGAATAAATATTATGTTTGTAAAAGACTTTGTGGTGCTTTATTTCTCGAACTTTACACTTTTCTGGTATTTAAATTAAATTAATTTTAGCTTCGTCCAGGATCGTGCCAAGGACCTTAGTCGATCTAATCAATCAGTATATAGATTACAAATTTATTTAATGAATTTTGAACTTTTTCCCGAATTTCTAGGTTAATTATTACGAATATTCCAAGATTTTGGTCTTGATGTCGGATAGGATGATGGTAGTAGAGGATTTAAAGTCTCTTTAAGAATGTTGAACGTGGTTTATTGAAATTATTATTTTTTTCATAAAATTAAACATTATTGCATCGATCGAGTATCGAACCAAGGACTGGAGCGGATCGAATCAATATGTAAGTTAATGTGTGATTTTTTTTGATGAATTTTGGATTTACCCGCTTTTATAGCTACATTATTACATGATTTCAAGATAGCGCCCAAATTTCAAGATGGCGGGGGCACCTCAGTAATAAATGATTACTGCACTGTAGCGGGTTAGAATAAAATTATAGAGATGAAATTGTACTTTATAATACGAGTACACACACAAGATGGTGTACTCCAGCAGGTGGTAGCTCCTGGTAGCATGTACTGAACATAAAATGTCGGATCCATGATGGTTGACAAGGACAAAGTCAAATTTCAAGGATAAAGTCAAATTTCAAGGTCAAATTTCAAGGTCAAAGTTAAATTTATAAAGTCAAGGTCAAAGTTCAAGGTCAAGGTCAAATTTCAAAGTCAAGGTCAAATGTCAAGGTCAAAGTTCAAGGTCAAGGTCAAATTTTAAGTTCAAGGTCAAATTTCAAGGTCAAGGTCAAATTTCAAAGTCAAGGACAAATTACAAGGTCAAGGTCAAATTTCAAGGTCAAGGTGAAAGTTCAAGTTCCGGGTTTATAGCTAAATAATTACACAATTCCAAGATGGCACCCAAATGACAACATGGCGGTTGTCACAGTAATAATAAATGATAACTGCACTCATGCTGGTAAGAATTAAACTAACATGACGTCAGCGTACTCTAGCAGACGAAAACAAGATGGTGGCTTCCAGCAGAGAAGACAAAATGGCGGACATGACGTCATACCAACTGACGATATATACCTTGGTATTGGTGGTGGGAAGTTTGTCTGCCTGCGGCTACCGTGGAAGAAGGATCTGTTGACGATTTTTTTTTTTTTTTTTGGTTTTGGTCTTACCAGGTTTGAACCGAGGTCTGCAAGATCTAAGTGCATTTTAAAAATATTATTTTATTAAAAATTGATTGAAATTTTTTCAAATTTCTAGTATAAAAATTGTAGTTTTTAAAGATGATGGTCGTAACAAAAAGTGCAACATTCTAGAATCCAAATGGTTACATAAAGTGTAGCGATGATGTCATAGTCATCCAAGATGGTGGGCATTATGAAACATGCCAAATTTCTAGAATCCAAAATGGTGGTCGTAACGATATGTTCAACAATGTTTTGTATTTTTTTTTATTAAAAATTAATTAATAATTTTTTTATAAATTTTAATTTTTTTTATAAAAATTGGATAGTAAAAAAATCTTTACAACATGTCGGACATGATGTCATACTCGCTGACGATATATATACCTTGACATAAGTGGTGGGAGGTCAGTCTGCCGATAGCTTCCACGAAGGAAGGATCAGTCGCCATTTTTTGTTATTTTTGACCTTGCCGGGGTTGAACCGAGGACTCCGAGCTCCATGGCGTATGTGTACATTTAAATTTATTCAATAATTTTTTTAAAATTTTTTATTACTAAATACGATTATTTATTTTTTTTATAAATTTTAAAACTTTTCCCGATTTTCTAAAATAAAAATTACGGATTTTCAAGATGGCAGCCCTAATTGAAACATTTGTTTTTTTATTTTTTATTACAAATTTAATAGAATCTTTATATATATATATTACTTGTGTGCGTGTGTATGTCACTGAACTCCTCCTAGACGGCTGGACCGATTTTGATGAAATTTTGTGTGTGAGTTCACGGGGATTCGAGGATGGTTTAGATTCACAATTGGATATTTTATCTCGATTCTGAGTTAAGAAAAACTAAAAAAAACACGCTTTAAAAGCAAAAATTGCAACGCATTATTAGAAGCCAAGAAGTTTTGCTATTGTAAGGAACTAAGTAGAGAGTAAGAAAAAAATAAAGATCCTGACTGTTTATAGCGTCGCCATATTTGTTTCAATTTTCAATACCCTTTTTGTATATTACAATTTAAATTGCAGAAAAAAAATCATGTTTCATAGCCACACAAATAGTGAGGATGGTTTAGATTCACAATTGGATATTTTATCTCGATTCTGAGTTAATAAAAACTAAAAAAACACACTTTAAAAGCAAAAAATGCAACGTATTATTAGAAGCCATTAAGTTTTGCTATTGTAAGGAACTAAGAAGAGAGTAAGAAAAAAATAAAGATCCTGACAGTTTATAGTGTCGCCATATTTGTTTCAATTTTCAATACCCTTTTTGTATATTACAATTTAAATTGCAGAAAAAAATCATGTTTCATAGCCACACAAATAGTGAGTGTGTGTCATTTCTCTATGTCCACGAGGTCTCGCCGCGTCAATTTTCTCCTTGGAGCGAACACGTCCGCTTAATTAAATAAACAGCTTTTATCGTTGAATGATTTCATGATTTATTAAATGAAAATATGCTCTCATAAAAAAATTAGTTAGATAGACATTCAATAGGTGTATTTCTCTCACTCTCTCTCTCTATCTGAAATGTATGTAGCTTGCTCGCGGGTCAGTAATGCAGACAATCTTTACATTCTAGCTCGAGACGGAAAAAACAGTAAATGTGGTTTACAAAGACATTTTATGAAGTGTCTTCCCGTCATTACATTTGAAAGTAGAAACATATTTACTCAAAATTCAGGTAGTAACATATTTTTATTGCAAAGACTGAAATAGAGGTGAGAAAAATTATCATTTGTGAACATAAGAAAACTACTACAACTGTATCAACTGTTATGTTATAATTTTTAAATTTCTAAATGGTGCAAGATAATACAAAATTCCATGCGGAAAAAGTCGTGGGCAGCAGATACGTACAGTTATAGGTGTGGGGCTATGCATGCTGATTTTTCATATACTGCATGGATGCGAACATGTAAGAATGATCTATCTATCTTACTATAATAAAACAGTACTTTTTCTGTCTGTCTGTTTGTACGCGATTTTGATGAAATTTTGTGTGTGAGTTCACGGGGATTCGAGGATGGTTTATATTCACAATTGGATATTTTATCTCGATTCTGAGTTAAGAAAAACTAAAAAAAAACACGCTTTAAAAGCAAAAATTGCAACGCATTATTAGAAGCCATTAAGTTTTGCTATTGTAAGGAACTAAGTAGAGAGTAAGAAAAAAATAAAGATCCTGACAGTTTATAGTGTCGCCATATTTGTTTCAATTTTCAATACCCTTTTTAATCATGTTTCATAGCCACACAAATAGTGAGTGTGTGTCATTTCTCTATGTCTACGAGGTCTCGCCGCGTCAATTTTCTCCTTGGAGCGAACCCGTCCGCTTAATTAAATAAACAGCTTTTATCGTTGAATGATTTCATGATTTATTTAATGAAAATATGCTCTCATAAAATTCCATGCGGAAAAAGTCGTGGGCAGCAGATACCTATAGTTATAGGTGTGGGGCTATGCATGCTGATTTTTCATATACTGCATGGATGCGAACATGTAAGAATAATCTATCTATCTTACTATAATAAAACAGTACTTTTTCTGTCTGTTTGTACGCGATTTTGATGAAATTTTGTGTGTGAGTTCACGGGGATTCGAGGATGGTTTAGATTCACAATTGGATATTTTATCTCGATTCTGAGTTAAGAAAAACTAAAAAAAAAAACACGCTTTAAAAGCAAAAAAACTAAGCATTGTTGATAATTAGCCTCCATGGCAACGGGCTTTTGCATTGTTGTTGCCTTCTGCGTAACCATGGGAAAGGTTTTTGGTAACGGCAGTGGCGTGCCCAAGAGGAGGGGTATGTATAATAAGAAGATACAAAATGTCCAGCGTAGAAATACTTACCGCCATATCCATATCTCACAAAAAGTACATTTGGGCAGGACAATGTCTGTCGGGTCCGCTAGAAAGATATATAGATATATATATATATATATATATATATATAAATAGAAAGATAGAGAGAGTTATAGAGATATACATAGAGAGATAGAGAATTAGAGAGATAAAGAGAGATGCTTAGTATACGTTTAAAAAATTACAAAAAAAAATTGATTGAGGCATTGCAACGCATGCCGGGCATTATCTAGTTTTACTATTAATGTTAGAATTTTTTTCATTTAAATGCGATGATAAGTATAGATTTATTAAATATAAATTTAGATATTTTCGGAAATTGCAACGGTGATGTCATAATCCATGATGACGTCAGAGGCTTATCAGAGGCTGTTGACATGGATGCTTAAGCCTATATATGGACATTTCTAGCCGCTGGTATTTTTATGGACTAAAAACGGGAAACTTTCCCTCGAAACGGGAATTTTTCTCTCGAAAAGAGATTTTTTTTAATTTTAAAATTTTGAGATTTTTTTGGTGTATTTTTTTCCCAGAAAATTGGAAATTTTGGCGAATTTGAGGAATTTTATGTAAATTTTGGCCAATTTTGAAGGTCCAAGGTCAAGGCCAAAGTTCAAGGTCAATGTCATCCAAGATGGCCGCCGTGACGTCACAATCCAAGATGGTGGTAGGCTCCACGGCTCCACACCAAGAATCCAGTGCCCAAGGAACTATTATATACTACTACTACCCCCATCCTTTTTATTTCTCCAAGAAATTGTCACCCCTCCCCTAAACAATCTCCTCTCCGACATTTCCAACCAATTTTCTGACACCCTACAACCCTCATCCGCCCTTTTAGGCTATAAATACTGACCCGATGTCCCGGGAACCTTTAGTTAAGTTCCTCGCCCGCACTATTCGTCTACCGAGGAGTAAATGTTTGCTTGTTGTGCGAGTGGGGCGAAGATCATATCGGCGATCGTTGCGTAAGGTAATGTCCGCACGCTAGGAGCTCTGGACAAGGAGACGGAGATAGCATACCTGCCGAAAGACTTTCTGCTTGTTTATGCACCGCACGAAATACGCTACGTCTATAAATCCCCGCCGGTGTAGCCTACAGCAGGATGAGGACATTCAAGACTGCCGGCCGTGTACGGAGTGCGACAGTGGTTATGTCCTCCGCACCCGACACACCACACATGAGGTCGTGGTGCAGGAAGCACCGAGAAGCTAGAAGCCCCGTCACAAGCATCTAGGCGCCCGACCCCGTCAAGGCCAGCCTCGCAACCTTGCAGAGTCAGCACTCCAGCCTCGCAGAGTCAGCCTTTCAGAGTCAGCACCCCGACCACGTAGGGCCTAAATCATAGACTTTTCACTCCAGCTTCGTGTCACTGTGAGTACTGACAATGACCTTGTTTCTGTGCAACGTCCAGTGTCTTACGTCCCAAGAGGGTCTCGTAGCGAAGCAACTTTCCGTGACGTCCGTCATGGGTGGTGACGAAACCAAATCTTACGAATACATTTTTAAAACACCTTGCCAGTGTTCTGATCTAGACAGACAATCACAAATAGATAATCGAGGACTGACTTACGAAGTGCGCTCGATATCGTGGAATGGTGGTGATGTTGACTATGACCGAGTATAAACGGTGCTGACGGACCTCGTCGACCCTGAAGACGACGGAGTCTACGTCCTCGGAGGCCAACAGAAACTTATTGTGAGCTAACTGTGCAGTGCCAAAATCATTGGTTTACGTAAACAAGGAAACTGTCCTTCCTTCAACATACTTATCAAGATGTATGGAAGCCAAATTGAATAGTGTGTTAAATTTTATAAAGGTTTCCACTGTGCACATTGTAATAGCCAGCTACTGAAACTGTGGTTCAATAACAATTTATTCTACCACAACTAAATATATATAAACTGTTTAAAATATTGATTCTTCTGTAAATGATGTGTGTGTATGTGTGGAATGATGAATTGTTGTAAATAAAAAAGTATACCAATGTATTTTTTTTTACCTTAATTTCATTGAAGTTTTGTTTGATGTAAAGTTTATTAATTCTACTCTTTCAAAATGTGTGTGTGCAAAAAAAATATTACTAATTCAAAAACTTATTATTTACTCTTTCAAAGCCTATTAAAATATAATAATTATTACAAATAATAATTTTTTTTCCAGTAATTTAATGATTAATAATTACTCATTTAAAGAATACACAATGAAAAATATTTTACTCATACAGAAAAATAAATAAGCAATTAACACAACAATTATTTTTTATCTCAAGGGAATTATTATTCTAGAAATTAAACTCGTAATTAAAACATTATATACATGTATTTTCTTCGTTAGTATATATTTGAAAAAATTATGTGTTTTTTGTTTTAAGTGTTGATTCGCACGAACATGCTCGCCCCACCGGCTCTCCATCTCACACCGGCTCTCCATCTCACCCCGGCTCTCCATCTCACACCGGCTCTCCATCTCACCGGCTCTCAATCTCACACCGGCTCTCCATCTCACCCCGGCTCTCCATCTCACACCGGCTCTCCATCTCACACCGGCTCTCCATCTCACACCGGCTCTCAATCTCACACCGGCTCTCCATCTCACACCGGCTCTCCATCTCACACCGGCTCTCCATCTCACACCGGCTCTCCATCTCACACCGGCTCTCCATCTCACCTGCTCTCAATCTCACACCGGCTCTCCATCTCACACCTGCTCTCCATCTCACACCGGCTCTCCATCTCACACCGGCTCTCCATCTCACACCGGCTCTCCATCTCACGCCGGCTCTCCATCTCACACCGGCTCTCCATCTCACCGGCTCCCAATCTCACACCGGCTCTCCATCTCACACCGGCTCTACATCTCACATGCTCTCCATCTCACCCCGGCTCTCCATCTCACCTGCTCTCAATCTCACCCCGGCTCTCCATCTCACTTGCTCTCAATCTCACCCCGGCTCTCCATCTCACACCTGCTCTCCATCTCACACCAGCTCTCCATCTCACACCGGCTCTCCATCTCACACCAGCTCTCCATCTCACACCGGCTCTCCATCTCACACCGGCTCTCCATCTCACACCGGCTCTCCATCTCACCCCGGCTCTCCATCTCACCTGCTCTCAATCTCACACCGGCTCTCCATCTCACACCTGCTCTCCATCTCACACCAGCTCTCCATCTCACACCGGCTCTCCATCTCACACCGGCTCTCCATCTCACCCCGGCTCTCCATCTCACCCCGGCTCTCCATCTCACACCTGCTCTCAATCTCACACCGGCTCTCCATCTCACACCGGCTCTCCATCTCACACCAGCTCTCCATCTCACACCGGCTCTCCATCTCACCGGCTCTCAATCTCACACCGGCTCTCCATCTCACACCGGCTCTCCATCTCACACCTGCTCTCCATCTCACACCTGCTCTTCAATCTCACACCAGCTCTCCATCTCACACCGGCTATCCATTTCACACCGGCTCTTAATCTCACATCGGCTCTCCTTCTCACAGACTTTTTCTGTCAGACACGTAAACTGCATGTCATAAATGGAAATCAAACCTTTTATATCGTCACCCTCTACGTTTTCATAGGCTTGGGTCAGTCTGTAATACCAGAGTAAGCCATACTCTAGTATTACAGGCCGCATTACAAAGATGCCTGCTTACCAGAAAGAATAGCATATGATACATTGACACATAGCAACGTGCTTACATTAACATATGATACATTGTCACATATCAACACTGAAAATCGTGCCAACAACGATGCATCAGTGCCGAAATCTTGCGAACAATGAAAAAAAAAAAAAAAAACAACGCCGAAATCTTGTGTGTATCAGCGACTTGGAAAACCCAGCAATGAAAAAATTCCAGCGGTGTAAAGGCCCAGCGGTGTAAAATCCCACTGATGAAAAAACTCCAGCGGTGTAAAAGCCCAGCGATGTAAAAAGCTCTACCGATGTAAAAGCTCAGCGATGTAAAAGCCCACCGATTAAAAAACTCCAGCGGTGCAAGAGCCCAGCAATGTAAAAATCTCCAACGATAAAAAAGCCCAGCGATGTAAAAGCCAGCGATGGAAAAAACCCACCGATGAAAAAAAAAACTCCAACAATGAAAAAACCCAGTGATGTAAAAAAAACCAGCGATGTAAATCCGGCCTAATTAAACACATGGAGGAAAAGCCACATTAAGCCAATGTAAAATTTTAAATCCTGGATTCACACTAGCGCGGCATTGACGATGTGAATATTTCTAACCAATCACGCTGGACACACCTATAACGTCAGCACGAATAAAATGGCGAACGTGGCAGACTTCCCGACTAGAAATATTTTCTGTTTCCACCGTGTCGCGGGTGCGATGTAACTTTCGAAAGATGGTTCAACATGCGCATTTGTAGTTCTATTATTATTCTTATATACTTTAGGTTTTGTTTACTAAATTTATCTGTGAAATCTCTGAAATGTGTTTACACACAGTGATTTTTACTATTTTTTATTTAATGTTAAATTAAAATTAAATAAACTACTATTTCAAACATATCTATTAAAAAAACTCCAAGCATTGAGGACTGTCGTATGTTTGGTGCGTATATAACAGCAATAAAGATTTTGTATACAATTATTGGTGTTTGGTTGTCGCGCGGACGAAGACCGAATGTTCACAATAACGCGATATTTTGCTGTCGCATCGCCATGTTCGCATCGCTCCGTCGCGTTAAGGTGCAGCTACACAAAAAACTACGCTATGTTCGCGATTTTCGCTATGTTCGCGATGTTCGCTATGTTCGCGATGTTCGCTATGTTCACGATGTTCGCTATGTTCGCTGCTCCAGGTGGCCAGACAGGATAGTCTAGTTCACGATGTCGGAGAGACGCATGTCGCCGGATTCAAGTGATGATTCCGACGATGATAATATTCTGCTGGCTCTCGTAGTATGTAAACGTAAAAAATAAATGGGTTCATGAAGTCAATTCAAAAATAAAATAATTAGGAGAATTTCATAATTTGATTAAGCAAGTGCGTGAGGACAAATCCAAATTTATGGATTATTTCAGAATAAATACATCTCAGTATGATAGCATTTTATTTCTCATGAAGAATAAAATTGAAAATATAAATATAAATTATAGAGAAAGCATTTTAGCAGAAAAACGATTGATTCTTGCATTATTTCATGACGATATAATTCTTTAACGATTAATCCTCAACGGAATAAAGGGAAAATTAAGAATAAGGAGAATTCATACCAATAATTATTATTTCCTTAATAACCTCCTATGTTTGCATATCTTGCTTTGTATATTCTTCTTTCGATTTATCCCCTAAACATGTATATTTTCGTACTTCTTCAATGAACGTTTCCATCGAAATGAAACTAATTTAAAGCAAACACTGAAGTAGAGCACAATCCCCCGCGAAAACAGATTTCATTTCATCTGCGTATGCGCGAAGTCAGCGACATTTTAGAAAAATAACCGATAGACAAACACCTGGCGATGTCGCCAACACAGCGAACATAGCGAACACAGCTTTGTGTGGCCGGTAACACCTGAGATGCAGCTGGCTATATTTTAATCGCGTAGCGAACATCGCGAACATAGCGAGCATAGCGTCCTGTGTGGCCGTAGCTGTATTGTGATTCCAGCAGTCCAGAGGCCTAGATAAAAGCCTACAGAAAAATTCATGAAAAGAATTTAGACAAAACCCCAAAACACATACTAGTAATATTACAACCCTGACGAACACAGTGGGCTGATAACGACGAGACAGTTGCGACACGAACAGAAAACACAGACAAAACAACAACCTCGAACAACATAGCTACAGATAGGCCCAACGATGATTTAACAGATATGCTGGATAACACAACGACAACACAGCAACGCAGAGAAAAACTCAGTTATGTAACGGAACAAATATACTGGACAACACAACTACAACAGTTCCGACTGATTAATCTGTTTGTGTCTGATGACGGGAGCAAATATCAGTCCCCGAAACGTCACAAAAAAAATCGCAAAATATATTACTTATAAACGGTAGTTTCTTATCGTTACGAATTGTAACGTTTGTGGAAAGAAATGGTGTAATGATGGCGAGAGTACCGGACTTCCGGTAGGCCTAGGCCCAGCAACGCTGATGGCAAGGGTCTGCCATCCAATCAGGGCCGCCCTAATGCGTGCATGGCGCGGGAAGAAGGCTAATTGGCGACGATGAAGAGGAAGTGAGGCAGGAGAAATGCCGGGACGTGAAAGACCGCGTGCGGGAGGGTGAGTCTTCCTCGTAAATGAGCGCTCCTCGCTGCTAAACGGCTCATGTGGCCGCTGGAAGCATTGTTCTCGTCCTCGCAGGCTGACACGCCACAGCGAGCTGACACCGGGAGGGATCCACACACAACTTAGAGCAGTCATAACTTAGAATTCTCGAAAAATCCACACAACTTAGAACTGTCATAAGTTAGAAACACGCAATGCAAAAAAAAAACGCAAGTTAGAAAACCATTTATTAAAACTATCATAACTTAGAAACATACAACTTAGAACTGTAATAACTTAGAAACACAAAACGCCAAACACACAATCGTCGCATCTTGTAAACACACAGCTTAGAACAGGCATAACTTAGACAATTCCATCTTGTGTGTTTCTAAGTTATGACAGCAACCCACACCGAGAGAGCCTTCACAAGGCAGCCCAGCCTGAGAAGGTCCTTGCAGCGCGCAGTCGCCACAGTTTACATTTTAGCACAAAACAAATTAATTCGTTCATTTTATAAGCTCTTAACTGATAGCACGGTCATTCGGTGTATTCTTTCAATAAACGAAATGAAACTTCACCAACGTCGATAGATTCATCCTGATGCTGCTCTGATTCTTCAAAACTCTTGTCAATTTCAGCATCACGATGCAATTTTGGAAATTTACATTCAATGATGAAGTGTGTAAAAATACTGCAAACAACAATTTTTCAATGTTGTTGGTAAGTTAAGATATTTTGACGTGACAACATCTAATAAATCGATGAACGCCGGCTGCACGCACGAAAAAGTGTCCCGTTACGCACATTGTTCCGTTACGCTGTGTCCCGTTACACTCATTGTACGCTTGCGCCGCATCTATCTCTCTTCCACTCGATTGGCCTATGCGTTCGAGGAGAAGAAAGACAGCGGCAGCACACAACTTACATCTACACGTGAACTGTTTCGACGACTGGTTATAAAGTGAAGTGAAAAGTTTATGTGGTTTTCATTGCTTATTACAACAACAATTTCGGCAATAAAGGTTAATTATTCTTGCATTTTAAAAATCTGATTACTAGTATAATTTCAAGTATTTAATCTTTTATCATTAAAAATAGTAGCATCTGTCGGCGAGTGCAGTAATAATAGGTTGTGCTAGATATTTGATTACAATTTATTTATATGAAAACTTGTTCATTATTATATTTAAACGAAAAGTTAATGTGGTTTTCATTGCTTATTACAACAACAATTTCGTCAATAAAGGTTAATTATTCTTGCATTTTAAAAATCTGATTACTAGTATAATTTAAAGTATTTATTCTTTTATTATTAAAAAAAGTAGCATCTGTCGGCTAGTGCAGTAATAATAGGTTATGTTACAATTGACTAAAAAATTATGGTGATTCATATAATTGATGATAGATATTTGATTACAGTTTATTTATATGAAAACTTGTTCATAATTATATTTAAACTTTATAGCTAAACGCCAGTTTTTAAAATAAATTACAAGTCATCTACACATGAACTGTTCCGTCGACGGTTAATAAAGTGAAGTGAAAAGTTAATGTGGTTTTCATTGCTTATTACAACAACAATTTCGGCAATCAAGGTTAATTATTATTGCATTTCAAAATCTGATTACTAGTATAATTTCAAGTATTTATTATTTTATTATTAAAATAAAAATGATTCAATTTTATTCATAAAAGTATGCAATAATTTCATCAATGTTATGTTATGACGTTATCACGTTAAACTATCGTCCGTAAACCGACTTTACAGACACCCAATTTTTTTTAAATATAGTTATCAACGAAAATGAACAAAAATTATGTCAATATTTTTATTTTTTTTTTACATTTTCTTACTATTTAGTTTTAAAATCAATTTTCCATATTTGTAAATAACATTCTAAACAATTTTTCAGAAAACGATAGAAGCGGTATAGTTTAACAGAATTTATACATATATTTCGTTTACTGATCACTTGTAGAATATAAATGTAGGACCGGCGCCTGGAGCCGAAGCAAGGTGTTGGTGTCAACCATATTGGATCGTGACGTCACGTCGTCCATCCTGGGTGACCTGACGTTGACCTTTGACTCAGTGATTAGAGATTCTGGCTGGTCAGAAGATAATACAGTATGGATGAGACTTTTATAAGTACGTTTTCCACCATATTTCTCTTGTAATAAAGTCCTTTATCTTTGTAGCTATTTCTTTCATCACTTCTTTGATTACCGAAGAAATGCACATAACTTTAACAACTGAATTTTCATCGTTCACTGTCTCATATCGATCTGAGATAAATAAACACATGTTCTAAATATACGAAGAATCCACAAGTTTTAAAGGAAAATATAATCGTTTGTAAAACGTTCTATAGCAACGTATTCATTTCTAAGTCCATATTCAGTTACTGCCGTCGACATCTAAAGGAGTTGTTTTACAAATAGTTTCCACATGAAGATGCACCTTTGCGATTGAGTTATGAATGCTTTATTCTTAGAAAATGTATATATATATATATATATATATATATATATATATATATATATATTGTATGAGATAACTTATCTCTCGCTGATGAAATATTAAAAAAATTCTATTTAAGTAATGGATCTAATTTGAAACTCTCAGTTTGGATCTGGCATTAGTCTCAGTAACTAATATGGATCCTGATTTGGGGTGTCTGTCGCTGTATCGAAAGGACACAGGTATAAGTTTTGCAGCAAAGAATTTATCTGGAGAAAGAATGGAAGACAGCACGAGAAGAATGACTGTGTTAAAAATCCACTACGCAATATGCGTTGTGATCGATATAGCAAGTCGTTTACGCGAAGAGAGAGCTTAAAAAGACATGATAGAACTTGTAACGCCAAGCCTGCGTACAAGCTAGAGGGCAACGATGGATCTACTAGTCTTAAGAAGAGTGATCTGCATTACGTCAATAATTTTCCTTGTCTTGGAAGAGATTATCTTCGTGGCTCTTCCGATCTCGACAAATAAATTAAATTGAGGGACGTTGATGATTTATGGAATAATGTAGACAATGGAGGAATCAACGTGAAAAGTGAGAATACATTCAACCCGAATTCAAGTAGATCTTTCCTTCTTTGTAAAAAAGATGGACTCCTAAAAAGGAAGCATGAAGACGATGAAGATGCTTCGACATCAACGATATCGAATTCTTACGGTAATCTGGGTGAAGACGATGCCTTCTACGGTGATGGCGACAGTGACTCTGAGGCTGATGACAAAGGCAAAGACTGTGATGAAGCACCTAAAGCTGACAAGATCGTAGACTGTGACGGAGTCCTGAGACCGAAATGATGGAAACGTCGTGTTATAATAAATAAATCTGATAAAGCTTATTATCATCTCTGGGACGATAGTGATATTAAAAGTATTTATAATAAACTTACAAAGAAGATGGTAGCAGAAGAGATTTATTACACATCATGGGAAGATCCAAACATATTGTTTGACCGGCTAAGACTTCTACATGCCTCGCTTTGTGCAGGAAACTATTTGTGCAGCAAATAAATATCCTTCATACTGAAAGAACTGCGGGAAGATGGCTACATACAATTATGACTTGTTTTACCTGCATTTGTATAATGTTGAGAAATAAATTAAATATTTAAAGTAAAAATTTAATGTTTCATTTTTTGTATTATGATTTCTAACTAAGACTTAATTCTCGGAACACATTTTCCTTTTTTTTTTTTATTGTGCTTCCAAATGTGCCTCATTTTCATTGATTGTGCTTCCAAATGTGCTCCTTTCGTTGATTGTGCTTCCGATTGTGCTTCCTTTTTTATGATTCTGCTTCCAAATGTGCTTCCTGTTTGTTGATTGTGCTTCCGATTGTGCTTCCTTATCAATGATTGTGCTTCCTCTTTGTCGAATGTGCTTCCGATTTTGCTTCCTTTATCGTTTATTGTGCGTATTTAAATCTGCAGTGACTGAAAATTTACTAATTCAAAACCTCTAGTTCTTGATAATATATTTTTCAAGGTCTCTTGGTCCTTTAGTATGCATAAGACATGTTACGATGGTCTAATTGACGGTAATTATTTAACGACGAAGAAGGTCATGAGGTTCGGAAATGTCTGAACTATACATCTGACATTGTTCATAACCCCGGCCTCGTAGTCCGAAGACGCTTGGTCTATATGTATGGCTTTGTACATGAACGGTTTAGAGGTTATTCTAAGTATCGAAAGACTAGACTTACATGTTAGGCTTATAGACAACGTATTTAATTCGTCTGACAGTCATATTGTCTTAAGTTGTTTTTCGAAGAGTGAATGATTAGTAAACTCCGCGAAAGGTAATGGAAAACAGAATATAACATTTATTTAATATTTAGTTATACTGGTCACTGGTCAAGAATCAAACCGAGGACAGGAATCCAACAATTCAATATGTAAATTAATGAGCAATTTTTTTTGGCGAATTTTAGAATTTTTCCCGAATTTCTAGGTCAATAAATACAAATTACCAAGATGGTAGTCATAATGGCTTACTGGAGGCTAGCAGTAGAACATTTTAAGCCTCTTTTAGGATTTTGAACATGATTTATTGAAATTATTATTTTTTACACAAAATATTTTTTTTTTGCGTCGTTTAGGGATTGAACCAAGGAAAGGAGCTGATCGGATCAATCAGTATATTGATTACAAATTTATTTAATAAATTTTGGAATCTGTCCCAAATTTATAGCTAAATAATTACACAAGTCCAAGATGGCACCCAAATGTCAAGATGGCGGGTGCCACAGTAATAATAAATTATTGCTGCACTCAAGTAGGTAAAAATTAAACTAACATGATGGTGGCACACTTTAGGAGTCGAAAACAAGATGGGGTCCCCAGCAGACGAAAACAAGATGGCGGACGTGACGTCATACTAGCTGATGATATATACCTTGGTATTGGTGATGGGAGGTCAATCTGAGGGCGACTTCTGTGGAAGAAGGAAGAAGGATCTATCCACATTTTTTTGCTCTTACCAGGTTAGAACCGAGGTCTTCAAGGCCTAAGCAAAAATTTAAATAGTATTTTATTAAAATTTGATTAATATTTTTTTATAATTATTGAAAATTTTTCCGAATTTTTAGCATAAATATTACAGTTTTTTCAAGATAGCGGCCGTAACGAAAAGTGTAACGATGACATCGTATTCAACCAAGATGACGGGCGTAACGAAACATGCAACATTTATAGAAACCAATATGGTGGCCGTAACAATATTTGCAACGGTGTTTTTTAAAGATTTTTTATTAAAATTTAATTAATTGAATTTTTTAAATTTATTTTAAAATTTTTTCCCGAATTTTTAGTATTGAATTTACGGATTTTTAAGATTGCCGCCGTAACGGAAATTGCAACGGTGACGTCATAATCCTAGATGACGTCAGAGGCTTAGAGCGGCTAGCTCTTAGGACTTTTAAGCCACTTTTAGGAATACGTGTTTTTTCTAAGGCAAAAGTCTTTTGTGGTTTTTCGAATTTCGAATATTTTAAATTTTCAGGACAAAAACGGGAATTTTTCCTTAAAAACAAGAA
This sequence comes from Bacillus rossius redtenbacheri, assembly GCF_032445375.1. Lineage (NCBI taxonomy): Eukaryota > Metazoa > Arthropoda > Insecta > Phasmatodea > Bacillidae > Bacillus > Bacillus rossius. The sequence continues at coordinate 88,892,543 of NC_086332.1, forward strand.
TTTTTTTTGGAATGTTTAGTAATTTTGAGTAATATTTGAGGAATTTTGAGGAATTTTTGAGTCAAAAATGGCCGCCGTGACGTCACAATCCGAGATGGCGGATCGGCTCCCGGCTTCAGCGCCTGGCACCTGCGCTCGGTCCGTCATTTACATACTGCTATCAAAACACATGGGTGCAACAGGAAATGTAGTCGAGCCATGATTAAACCAGCTTATGACTCCAGATCACGCCTGAACTGTAATGGTAATGGTGCAATGAAGAAATGATGCATGTTCGTTCTCACGCATCTCAACGCTATCTCGATCCTGCTACCAGACCCCGAAAAGCCCCGATCAGGACGGCATTATCAACAATGTTAAACGAGCGTTCTGAGGCACTCAATCTCTTGAGAAACATAGGATACACTGAACTCAAGTCAGATAGTTATGGCATCGTGTTTTTTTTTGTTTAAGAGGGTTATGTAGCAACATTTTTGCATTATAATGCAGAATACGGGCAATCAAAATGTTTTATGTCCTGTCGAAGTTAGTATTTTATAATTTCTGTAAATGCAAACAATATTTTTAAAAGTCAAATTACAATTAGTATTCTTTTCTGCACTACGATTCATATCTCCAGGGCGATAACTGACAGTTGGAACTAACAGCTGTATTAGAGTTCCTGTTTGGGTAAATAGGAATTGCTAGAAGTAAAGTGGGGCTTGCGTTTTATTTCCGTGGAGGTGCGGTAGTTTCAAGAGCCAATGTTGGTACGACTTGACTGAGAGTGGTTCATAAATGGGGTTCCTGCTACTGGAGCTGGAGCGAGGTGTTGGTGTCGGTGTCCACCATAATGGACTGTGACGTCACGGTGGCCATCTTTGATTTCCGTGGCTAATTTGGATGATGTCACGTCCACCATACTGGATTCCGCCATTTTGAATTATGATGTCACATCTACCATTTGGTTTTTTTTTAGAAATTTCCACCATTTTGGATTCTGGTACTTCCAGACATTTTGAAATATGACGTCACCATTGGAATTTTCATTTCCTTCGCCATCTTGAAAATACGTAATTATTATCATACCAACATTTGAAAGTTTAAAATTACTCTTACTTCCGTGGAGTCTTTGCTGCCACTTACATTTTGTGTAAAATTACACAACCTTTTTTATAACTTTACAGTAAATAACTATAATTTAACCAACACTTATTGTAAAATAACGTTTAAAGCTTATTTTAGAACACTATCATGTAAAACCTATGTTATCGAAATGAATCTGATTGTATAAAGAGATACGGTACAATTTTATTTTCCATGTGTCCTTCCAACTTTTTTGAACACAATAAGTATTTTAAAATCATGTCACTCAAACCACTTAAAGGCGATAATTTTGGACATTTTATTCGTATTTTTCATTGTAGCAAATTTAATACCAGACTTGAAAATAGTTTTAAAATGTGAAGATGGAATTCAGGAATAACGAGGCATTGTTTATCCTTTTGAATTTTAGGAAAATATATTTACTGATAGCCGTATCGTTTAGTTATCAGTCTCTGCTTGTAAGTAATTCACCTTTGCCTAATGTAAGAGTCACTGCGAGGCAATTCAAGAAAAATACACTTTCACTTTGCTTCTTCCCACACACTCGTATACAAACACACATCGGCTTTACTTAATGTTATTTCTCTTCCGATGAATTTGTCCTGTAAAAGCATCTGATAATATATTAACAGTAAGTCAGGCTGGCTGCTCTTCGAGAAAATTTGTCTTTGTTAAGTGTAGATAAAGGTAGAGATAGGGTTCCGCGTTATTCGAACTATCTAAAAGGCATAAGACGACAACATCTGGAATATTTAGTATACTCACAACCAATTGGATTTCTACTCTATGCTCCTAAATTAAGTTATGCCGAGGGTCAGAATGGAACCTGTGCATTCCTGCATGAAGTAACGCCTCTTTTTCACTAACTACTACCACTACTACTGAGCACTAATTTGATAACAATTTGGTTCACTATAGTATTTAGAGAAATGGCGTGATAAGGCACTGTGAATTGCTAATTGCGCAAAGTAAAATATTAACCTTTAGCATTTAATTCAATAGCCTTAATAAATTAGACTTAAGGAAAATAAATTACATTTACTATAAAAACTTCATCTCTTAAGAAATATTAAAAATGTAAGAGATGCAAACTTTATTCTGAGATCCTTTGCGTTGTCAAAGTCACTGTGAGGTGATAAATAAAATTACCTTCTATTTACTTTATCCTATACACTCGTACAATCACCAAAACACACAAACATTGCTGTCAAATGCAACAAACAACATAGGATCTTTTAACACAGAACGTCGTTAAGTTAAATACTATTGACAGCTGAGCTGTTTGTGAAGAATATGTATTGCAGCATCAAAATCATCTTCAGCGTTTTATTTATAGCACATTTCTCACACGAACCTGTAGAACTCGTGTTCTCGATAGGCATCTGATCGGAGGAAGCGATATTGTAAAGTTTTATTTTCCAAGTAACCTTATAAAAAAGTTGTTTCAGCTTCAGAGATAAATCTACTCCTTTCAGAGCATTATTCTCTCTCCAGTGAGATTTATAAAGGAAGCATTCCAAGCAAAATTCTTACATAAAAACAGAACAATTGAAATCGATAATATGAGTAAAACGCTCTCACATTTACATCACCACTTTAAATTAAGGTGTTGTTTCTCCTCTATTAGTCACAAATATATCATTTATTAGAAAAATATGATTAGTATAAAAAATTATCTTAGACTGGGGTTAAATAATGGCAGAGGGTAAGCCTGTCATCTGGTTACATAATTTTGTAGGTATCTACGAAAAAATTATGTTCCATTACAACAGATCTGTGTATTTAATATCCTGATTATTCTCGGCCGTCTTCGGAGCAACTCGCAAATGTTCGGCACATTGCGATTTTATCACAGCCACTAACGATTACCCTGAATTATATTTCTTTGCTCTTAAATTGTGCTCGTGTCATCCAATTTTCTATTAATTTTGAACTAGGAGCGCTAATGACATGCGTAAGAAGGAGGTTGCACTTACTCAAAATTTTGTTATTCACGTGTCGACATTGATTTTTTAAATACTAAACATAGATAATTGTAGTATATTGAGAATGTTGTTATGTCGCTGCCTCGACCTTGTTCGTATTACCCTATCTTTCTCCTGGGGTCTCGATGGGAAAACAAAGACTATTGAATAGAGGCTTGGCATTAAATTTACTGTCGGATTTTGACTACATTAATTACATGAGCCGAAGTCGTCACCCTATGGGACATATAAAAAGAACCTAGGAGCCTCGCTGTTCTCTCGATGAGGCGGGAAGAGGCGGGGAGAGGCACCGCAGCGCGCCTCCTCCCCAACAACCGCCCCTCCCCGTCTCCTGTGAGCGTGCTGCTGCTGGGTCCGCGGCAGTGTTGACCCCCCCACTCCGCACGGAGGCCGGCCTCGAGACGAAGCGCTGTCCCACTGTGTTGTAGCTTGTGTCGCAGCGTGCGTGTCTGCAACACTGTGTTCCGGCGAACCCAGACGAAGAAATGGCATCGACATCCACCCAACTGGTAAATCGAGACAATTAGTAATAATCATTTTACAAGTGGTTTATTACTAACATAAAAAAGTAATTTTTCCATATCTATTGTCGAGTTATTTTCTGCATACATGTGGCTGTAGTAAAGTTAATTTGCTCGTTGAAACATATTTCATTATGAATTATTATGCTGTGCAATTTAAAACGTCTCTGAGGACAAATATAATTTCTGTAGTTATACAGATTCATTATGTTTTACTCTTTGGTTGTTTCGAATGGACATTTTTAGCTTCACAACCATTAAAAATTAAGTTTTCAAAATTCTGAAAACACTTACTTCCAATTTATTAAATTTAATATTTTCGTAATTGTACTAAATTGATTTTGTAATACATAAAAATTTGTGTTTTTAATTTGAATGAACAAGTTATTTTCACGTTTTCGGAAAATTTATCAGGCAATTGTTAAATTATTTAATATTGCGTGTAGAAAGTTACAAACTGATTGGGTAGAACATTGTTTCTTAGTGGGCTAGAGCCAAATTATTTTGTTAAGAACGTTTCAGTAAGCTTCAAACCTTACAAGAGGAATAATACATGTTTTCTATGCATTCCTAGTACCAGCAATTCGAATCGTCGCTGAAACTAAGATTGATTTCTGAGTACCAAAGAAGATATAATTTAGTATAATCATTTCAGGCCCAAACAAATATATTTATGATTTTATATGAAGAATCTGGAAGGTATGATTCGCTAATTTGACGACATACATTGGACTTAGTTTCGACGATCAAACATTAACTAAGAAGCTGAAAATATTACGACTGCAACAGTTCGAGGGGGTGATGTCGAAGTAATAACTATTTAGAAGACCACATGAAAACCAGTGTGTTATGAACAAATAGCATAGATGCTTTGCTGTTGCACTTCGTGGATAATAGTCTCGCAACTCTTCATTGAACTGATATTTTGGGGTGACGACTAACTTGAGGCTGTGCCGATAGCTTCGAGGAATATTGGAAAAGTCCTACAGTTCCAGTTTCGTAGTGACAACCTGCTGAGAACTTCGAAGGCAACCAGAGAACACAGTTTCCAGCTTACTGCTTCCTGGGACGAAATTCAGCCGAATCCTCGTCCACCAATCAGAGGAGTGCTATTGGATTGAAAATGATTTCTACAGGAGTAACTATTGTTAGTTATTGAGGCTTTTATAACGGTATGCTTGTCGAATAGTAAAAGTGTGAAATTTGTTTGTGTCCCATATAAGCATCTTGTTTTGAGAGTATCCCAGCTTAAATAATTTGTTTGTTAGAGAATTATTTGATTTCATTTAATGTGATTTTGAATATTGTCAATTTTAACTATAACCATTCTACAGCGACAGTTTGTCAATTTTAAGCCCATATGATACCTGAGCGTAATTAAGAGATCTCAGAACTTCTGTACCTAACGAATAGCAATACTAATTTTGCTTTATTTTCAAAGTTTGATTTCATGAACGTATAATTCTCTTGTAATTGTAAATGTTTATGTCTGAAAAGATTAATTGATAGTTAACACTTTCTAAACTGGGTACTAATATCGTTAGTTTTTTAGGTTATATTTTTGAAGGAATTGTTGTAAATTGCAAAACATAGATTACAACGAATGTGATATCCATAATTATGGTTATATACAATAGTACTATATAATAGGGGCTCCGGGCACAGGATGCAGGATGTGGATTGTGATTGTCGGTGAGCCATATTGGATTCTGACGTCACGCCGGCCATCTTGGATGAGCGTAACGGGACACAGCGTAACGGGACACAACGTAACGGGACAAGTAGATCACGGTGGTCATCTTGGATCCGCCATCTTTAAATCGAGCGCCCCACTCATTATGATAAAATTTTCGTCTCTGTCGTCATATTGATTTTTTTATGTTCCACTGGAGGCCGCCATCTTGGATACCGTCGGCTTTGTTTCAGCTGTTTGTTCCTAGATAGCGACAGCATCGCTCTTGGCTTTTTTCTGTTCCACTGGAGGCCGCCATCTTGGATACCGTCGACTTTGTTTCTGTTATTTGTTCCTAGATAGCGCCAGCGGCGCTCATGTTTTTTTCTGTTCCGCTGCAGGCCGCCATCTTGGATACCGTCGACTTTGTTTCTGTCGTTTGTTCCTAGAGAGCGCCAGCGTCGCTCTGTCTCATCACGTAAGGTCGATGTTCCATTACCTACCAGAGCTATTATGGTCCTTATCGACATATTAAATTTAATTTTTTATGAAAAATATATTGGAAACGCTGTGATTCGAACCATCGCAGCTCTGATCTCTAGGTTGGAAAACATACGCCTTTAACCGCTCGGCCATCGAGACATTTACCAGACTGAGAATTAAATAAGGTATATAAAAATATAACATGCATATTTGGACTTGTAATTTTTTTTTTTAAGTTAAAGTAATAATAGCACCACCTGTTCGAGACAGAACCACAATCTTGTATTAAGATGTAACTGTTGCAATTATCGTTATGGTCGCCATCTTGAAAATCCGTAATTTTTATGTTAGAAAATCGGGAAAATTTTTAAAAATCATTAAATAAATTGACAATAAATATAATGATAGATTATATCGACTCCCGTCCCTGGTTCGAAACCGGTGAGAGCAAAAAATAAAAAATGGCTACCGATCCTTCCTCCACAGAAGCCACCTACAGACTGATCTACCGTCACCAATACCAAGGTTCATGTATCGTCAGCTGATATGACGTCATGTCCGCCATCTTGTCTTTATATGCTAGAGACCACCATCTTGTTTTCGTCTGCAAGAGTGTGCTGATACCATGTTAGTATAACTATCTGGTCACCACACCTTTGACCTTTACCTTGAAATTTGACCTTGACCTTAAACTTTGACCTTGACCTTGAAATTTGAGCTTGACCTTGAAATTTGACCATGACCTTGAAATTTGACCTTGAAATTTAACCTTGAACTTGAAATTTGACTTTGTCCTTGTCGACCATCATGGACCCGACATTTTATGTTCAGTAGATGCTACCAGGAGCTACCACCTGCTGGAGTACGCCATCTTGTGTGTGTACTCGTATTACAGAGTACATTTCCATCTGGATAATTTTATTCTAACCAGCTACAGTGCAGTAATCATTTATTACCGAGGTGCCCCCACCATCTTGAAATTCGGCCGCCATCTTGAAATCATGTAATAATGTAGCTAGAAAAGCGGGAAAAAATCTAAAATTCTTTAAAAAAATCACTCATTAATTAACATATTGTATCGATCCGCTCCAGTCCTTGGTTCGATACCCGATCGATGCAATAATGTTTAATTTTATGAAAATAATAATAATTTCAATAAACCACGTTCAACATTTTTAAAGAGACTTTAAATCCTCTACTACCATCATCCTATCAGACATCAAGACCACCATATTGGAAATTCGTAATTGTAATGCTAGAGATTCGGAAAAAAGTTCAAAATTAATTTAATAAATTTGTAATATATATACTGATTGATTAGATCGACTAAGGTCCTTGGTTCGATTCCTGCCTGATACAAATCAACTTTAATTTTAAAAAAGTACCAGAAAAGTGTAAGGTTCGAGAAATAAAACCACCGCAAGTTCTTTTTAAAAAACTTTTATTACATACATACTACACTACTACAAGTACAAAAAAAAATACACAGTCAAATTACTAAAGCCTTTTGGATTCCTCGTTTCAAACAGTCTTCTTAATGGACGAAGTAAGTCTTTTACATGACTTTAAAAGTCTATCCGTTTCGTTCATCACCGCAGCCAGAGACGGACGGAAGTTCATATCACTTATATATATAGTCTCATCAGCTGGTACAACACATGAGTCAAAACAATAACCATGTTCATTATACTCACACTTAACTTTCTCGGAGCATTTTCTATAATGATGATGTAAGCTATCGAGACGTGAAATTAGCTTATTACATTTTATACACTGAAACATTACTCTTTGAGCATTATTCCGACAGCTGCTTCTTTCATGTCTGCGCGCATTTGTAGGTTTAGTAAAAGATGCGCCACAATATTTGCATTGATGCGCTGTACGCTCTGCATTAATTGAAGTCTGGAATGCAGATGATGAAACTTCAGCTGATGGTGGAACAGCACATATCGAAGTCTCCTCCAGTGTTGTCATCGGCGTTGCCAACGGGATCTGCTCCAACATCGTCGGCGCTGTCGTCATGGTTCCCGCAGTCGATGGTACAACCTCCATCGAGTTCGTCGTTAAAGTCGGTAAAGATGCCATCGAAGTCTCAAGAACAGGCAATTACACTACTTATGCACCAGAAGAAACAAACTAGGTGATCCTTACACCGACGACGTCAGTAACAAACTGAGCGTCCTGCTGTCTAGGACTCGCTTATATACATGCACCGAATGGAATAATACGCTAGTCAAATCAAGAACCATTTACAATAATACTAGAGTCAAAACAACATTAAAAATAGAAGGACCATCAACGAAAAGGCAGCACATTTGGAAGCACCGACAACGAAAAGGCAGCACATTTGGAAGCACCAACAATGAAAAGGCAGCACATTTGGAAGCACCGACAACGAAAAGGCAGCACATTTGGAAGCACCGACAACGAAAAGGCAGCACATTCGGAAGCACCGACAACGAAAAGGCAGCACATTTGGAAGCACCGACAACGAAAAGGCAGCACATTTGGAAGCACCGACAACGAAAAGGCAGCACATTTGGAAGCACCGACAACGAAAAGGCAGCACATTTGGAAGCACCGACAACGAAAAGGCAGCACATTTGGAAGCACCGACAACGAAAAAGCAGCACATTTGGAAGCACCGACAACGAAAAGGCAGCACATTTGGAAGCACCGACAACGAAAAGGCAGCACATTTGGAAGCACCGACAACGAAAAAGCAGCACATTTGGAAGCACCGACAACGAAAAGGCAGCACATTTGGAAGCACCGACAACGAAAAGGCAGCACATTTGGAAGCACCGACAACGAAAAGGCAGCGCATTTGGAAGCACCGACAACGAAAAGGCAGCACCATCATCAAAAAGGCCGCACATTTGTCATTGGCTCCAATATTCATTGGCTCCAATATTCATTGGCTCCATTATTCATTGGTTCCATCAGTCTATTGATTCCATCAGTCTAGTGTCTCCATCAGTCATTGGCTCCTACAGTCATTAGCTCCAACTGTCTTTTGTCTCACCAACTCCAAATATATTTGGCTAGAATTCTACGAGTCTAAGAGACTATGAGGCCACAAGGCTACGAGTCTTAAAGGATCTAGCTGGTTACGAGACTGCATGGCTAAAAGACCGCGTGGCTACGAAACTACATGTCTTTGAAGCTACAAGAATACAAGTCTACTTGGCTCCAACTACTCCAGCAGCATTATGTTATTATATTGCAGGACTACTTGTTTACATAGCTACAAGTCTACGAGGCTACTTGGCTACATAGCTACAATTATACGAGGTCCCAAGACATCATGACTACGCGACAACGAGCCATGAGGTTACGAGACTACACGACTACGAATCTTCAAGTTTACGAGGCTGCGAGGCTACAGAACTACGAAGCTTCTAGATCATAAGTTTACGGACTGCGAGGATACAGGACTACAAGTCTACACGAGTACTTGACTACGAAGCTACAAGTCTACAAGACTCCAATTGCGGCATCTGTCTTCGTCTGAATTTTATCTTTGGCTCCAACTGCTACAGCAGCATTATGTTATAATATTACAAGGCTACTTGGTTACGAAGCTACACATCTACAAGGCTCCAATTGTCGCATCTGTCTTCGTCGGCACTTTCTCTTTTGCTCCCACGGCTCCAACAGCATTATGTTATATGATTCCATGGATACTTTGTTACGTAGCTACATGTCTACGAGGTTCCAATGCATCATGTTTACGAAGCTTCCAGAACACAAGGTTACGAGACTGCGAGGCTGCAGGACTACGAAGCTTCCAGGACACGAGGCTACATGGCTACAAGACTACATGACTCTAACTGATTACAATAGCACCATTCAGTGGTGAGAGTTAGGTTATCTAATGCAAAGCAAATTGATGAAAATAGTTCTGGCTGTCATCAACAGATGTAGCCACGTGTTTCTTGCAGGTAAATATTAATTATTTATTTTATGTGGGATGCGGGATGCTCACTAACGATCGCAAAAGAAGGAGGGCTTCGCTAGACTTTAAGGAGAAGGAAGTTCGTCTTACATGTTAATGCTTCGCTGATGTCTCATGGCGTATTATTTGACTGAGTAATGGTTGTTTATTTCTTTAATTCCTCCTGGTTAAATTATTGCTAGTGTCAATTTATTAGCAGAAATTCACTAATTAAATGTAACTCTGAATAAAATGACATGACTCATTAAGTAAATATCCTTCATGCAGAGATCGATTTCTCACAAATAATCAGCAGCACTCGGAGAAAATCATTAGATGTCTAGCCAGGAATAACCAGAAGCACTTGGAGAAAACCATCAAATTATTAACAAGAATAATCAGGAGCACACGGAGAAAACGTAATGACAAGAATAATCGGGAGCACACGGAGAAAACCGTACACATATTGAAAAGAATATTCATGAGCAAACATAATGACAAGAATAATCGGGAGCACACGGAGAAAACCACCACACGTTTTCTTTGATATCATAAAATTACAGGGAAAAAATATTTTATAAATAGCAAATAAATAATAAAAAATTTAAAATGTAAAAAAAAAAATACAAAAATACATAAAAAGATTCTGCTAGCTTGTGAACTTCTCATTGTTGAGCAAAGATAGAGTTCTAGTACAAGCCAGAATTTAATGTATAGTCGATCTAATCAATCAGTATATAGATTACAAATTTATTAAATGAATTTTGAACTTTTTTCCGAATCTCTAGCATTACAATTACGAATTTCCAATATGGTGATGATGTCTGATAGGATGATGGTAGTAGAGGATTTAAAGTCTCTTTAAAAATGTTGAACGTGGTTTTTTGAAATTATTATTATTTTCATAAAATTAAACATTATTACATCGATCGGGTATCGAACCAAGGACTGGAGCGGATCGAATCAATATGTAAGTTAATAAGTGATTTTTTTGATGAATTTTGGATTTTTTCCCGTTTTTCTAGCTACATTATTACATGATTTCAAGATGGCGGCCGAATTTCAAGATGGTGGGGGCACCTCGGTAATAAATGATTACTGCACTGTAGCGGGTTAGAATAAAATCATCCAGATGGAAATGTACTCTATAATACGAGTACACTCACAAGATGGCATACTCCAGTAGGTGGTAGCTCCTGGTAGCATCTACTGAACATAAAATGTCGGGTTCATGATGGTCGACAAGGACAAAGTCAAATTTCAAGGTCAAGGTCAAATTTCAATGTCAAGGTCAAAGTTCAAGGTCAAAGTTAAATTTCAAGGTCAAGGTCAAATTTCAAGGTCAAGGTCAAATTTCAAGGTCAAGGTCAAATTTCAAGGTCAAGGTCAAATTTCAAGGTAAAGTCAAAGGTGTGGTGACCAGATAGTTATACTAACATGGTATCAGCACACTCTAGCAGACGAAAACAAGATGGTGGTCTCTAGCGTATGAAGACAAGATGGCGGACATGACGTCATATCAGCTGACGATATATGAACCTTGGTATTGGAGACGGTAGATCAGTCTGTAGGTGGCTTCTGTGGAGGAAGGATCGGTAGCCATTTTTTATTTTTTGCCCTCACCGGTTTTCAACCAGGGACGGGAGTCGATATAATCTATCATTATATTTATTGTTAATTTATTTAATGATTTTTAAAAATTTTCCCGATATTCTAACATAAAAATTACGGATTTTCAAGATGGCGACCATAACGATAATTGCAACAGTTACATCTTAATACAAGATTGTGGTTCTGTCTCGAACAGGTGGTGCTATTATTACTTTAACTTAAAAAAAATTACATTTCCATATATGCATGTTATTTTTTTATATACCTTATTTAATTATCAGTCTGGTAAATGTCTCGATGGCCGAGCGGTTAAAGGCGTATGTTTTCCAACCTAGAGATCAGAGCTGCGATGGTTCGAATCACAGCGTTTCCAATATATTTTTCATAAAAAATTAAATTTAATATGTCGATAAAGACCATAATAGCTCTGGTAGGTAATGGAACATCGACCTTACGTGATGAGACAGAGCGACGCTGGCGCTCTCTAGGAACAAACGACAGAAACAAAGTCGACAGTATCCAAGATGGCGGCCTGCAGCGGAACAGAAAAAAACATGAGCGCCGCTGGCGCTATCTAGGAACAAATAACAGAAACAAAGTCGACGGTATCCAAGATGGCGGCCTCCAGTGGAACAGAAAAAAGCCAAGAGCGATGCTGTCGCTATCTAGGAACAAACAGCTGAAACAAAGCCGACGGTATCCAATATGGCGGCCTCCAGCGGAACATAAAAAAATCAATATGACGACAGAGACGAAAATTTCATCATAATGAGTGGGGCGCTCGATTTAAAGATGGCGGATCCAATATGGCCGCCGTGATCTACTTGTCACGTTACGCTGTGTCCCATTGCGTTGTGTCCCGTTACGTTGTGTCCCGTTACGCTCATCCAAGATGGCCGGCGTGACGTCAGAATCCAATATGGCTGACCGAAAATCACAATCCACATCCTGCATCCTGTGCCCGGAGCCCCTATTATATACTACTTACAAGTTCAGTGCCACTTGATATTGCGCATGTGTTGAATCGTTAAATGTAAAATGACATTTATTGTCCTAAGTATGGTCATATTACATTTATTTATTTCTTACACATAGAATTACGTTACTATAACGGAATATTACATCTCTACTGGCGCCCAGCAAAACATAAAACATACATATCCTACTTGTGTTGTGTATGAAAGTTCGGAATACACTTAAGAATATATTTAAAAAAGCAATTTTAACCACGTATAAAAGATTTAAGTCAGTCATAGAAACATTTTAATACCAACTTAAGGCAATTTCCTTATAGAATTTGGTACCACAAGGCAGTGTCTAGTTCCATATAGATCATTTCGCGTAAACAAACGTGGTACCTATTTACTCTCAGAATATCTGACGTTCATACGTGGTCCATTTCTCGCTTGTATATTATTTGGCGCCCTCACATATGGCTTGAGATAGTACACGAACGTAGACTTATAACATCGGTAAAAAAGTGAATCTAAATTACTGATAGGCTATGGACGAGCAAAAACGTTTGCATTGTTATTTGAGAGGCAACATGGTTAGTTCTAGGCCGACCTCAGGAAGAGATCCAACGGAATTAATGGAAGGAAGGGAACGTGAAACATTTAGCAGCCCGGAGGGGAGGTACAAGGAGGAAAGTGATGTAGAGCAGAATACGGAGGCGACACAACGGATAGTTGGAGAAGTTACTCCGGTAACTACAAGTCAAGTATCAATTACAGAACAGTTGTTTTAATTCATGCGACAGAAAGAAATCAAGTGTGAAGAAAGGAACACGAGAAAACCGAGCGTGAAAGAATGGAACAGGAAGGGAAACTCAAGCATGAAAGAAAAGAAAAGAGCGTGAAAGAAAGGAGCATGAGGAAAAAAAAACATTTAAAAGACAGGGAGACTGAAAAAAAAAATATTTAGAGATTATTAGACGAATTCTTAATGCGTCATCAACGAAATTATTCGCTTAGACGGACTCTGGAGTGCATGGCCTAAGTTAATTTTAAACAACAAATTAATTTTTTTTGAGAATTTTGTTATTATAACTTGTTTGGGGTGTCAAATTTAAATCTGGATATCAAATTTTAGTAGAGTTGTCCAATTTAAGTCGTGGTCACAAACTAAGGTAAATTCTCAGATCCAGCAACTTGCATTTAATTAAAGAAAACTTAAGCCTTTTTAATAACATTTTAAGCATCAAAATATTTGGGAAACAAATGGGAAATGGTTCCTTTAAGAAGGAAATTTACCCTACAAAATATGAAGATTTTATGTCATTTTGGGATATTTTGAGCCGTTTGTGAAGGAAAAATGGAAATTTTGACATTATTCATGTTCGCGACCGAACCCAATCCCTCCTTATTTTCCTTAAGAAACCTGTGCTAGACGCCCTAATTGACATATTCTTCTTTATAGCTCGAACCTATTTTTTTTTAAAAACCTAGTAGGGTTAAAATAAGACAATAATGTTCTAAATACATATTGAAAAAAATAAAATTCGTCAAATTATTTCAGTTTTATTTAACGTGGTCATTTTCTCGCAATATAGTTTATATTTTTAAATATAAATGACTTTAATTGATCAAATTGACGTTGATGTTGGACTGATCTGAACCACTATAATGATAATGTTCAGAAAACTATAAATTAATCAATTAAATTACATGTCAACAGAAATCATGCATAGGCTACTGCAGCTGGGAATTGTACATTATAATTATGTAGGTCCGGTTGGTAGTTGAATACTTTTTTTGAACACTACTTCCCATTTTGGAACATCAAAGCATACATCTATTGCTAAAAAAGAATTAATTAAAAAATTACAAATCATGTGATAATCTAAGATTATATTAACATAATTGGTTATGGTGTTGTAAATAGTCAGGTGTAATAATTAATAAATTAAAATTTTTTTTGTAACACTTGAAACGTGAGGCCTATGATTTAGATCAGCTATGGCTTTACGCAAACAACAAGAGTGATTTCAGAACAGATAAGATGATTATTTAGTTAACTTAGCCGGGGCAATTTGAGGACCCGCAGCGACGCAGTAGGAAAACAAAATGTTCTGGACGCTTTTGTGCAACCAGGGAAGGTTCTGTGTCAGGCTACGTAAACAAAAGTTTCCAGAAGGAGCAATCAGTCCGAGACATAGCAGACACACATGTATAGTGACTCACGAGTTGAGGAAGAGCTTATTTGGTTCAGTCGTGTCAGAGAGCATGTATAGTCCATGCGAGGTGCAGGGACCCACCCTGTACATTGTTATTTTTACTACGAGTGTGTGAGATTAGCTCGGATTGTCAAGCTTATTCATACCGAAGAGAAGAATAACTTTGTGTTAAAATGCATCAAGTTGTATTTTATGGGAGAAGAATACAATAAATTGCAAGAATATTTCTGAGAGAAGTAGTTAGGTAATTGCCTTTCACACTACAACATACCCACCCAGGTGAAGAGATAGCCACTCCGTTCGGGGATACAACATTGGTAACTTTTGAAGTTTAAAATGATTTTTTTTTTAAATTGTGAAGAATTAAAAAGTTGTGAATTAAGTAAGGGAAAGGCGGACCAACCAGATTTGCTCCCTTACACTTTGTTTCTCTCGACAGTCCCGAGAATACCGTGTGTCTCGCGAGTGTGTGTTCAGCGCTGAGGAGACGCGCGTGATTGTTGAGCGGGTACGGACGGCGAGGTAGACGGCAGGTCCGGACAACAGACACCAGGGCTGTGTCCTGATACACAGGGGCGCATCCGTAGCGGCCCGTCCTCAATTACAATGTCCTAAACTGTGTCCAGCGAACACTGTCCGCTGATTGGCCCACGTGATCCTCTGACGTCATGGGTGGTGTGGACCAGGGGCGCAACAACAGGGGGGGGGGGCAAGGGTATTTACCCCCCCCCCCCTTCTGAAACCTTGAAGTGGGGGCAAACGGGAGCAAAGAAAGTGCTGTGTAATCAATTTTTAGATAATAAAACTGTTTAAATAGCACCATTTTCAACCTTGAAATACACATTTTCCCGGGGCAGGACCCCCGGACCCCCCACTTCAATAGGGGGGATCGATGATTCTTTATAAAAAGGTATATTGCCCCCCTTTGGAAATTAAGTTGTTGCGCCCCTGGTGTGGACGATGGTCTAAATCTCCCTGGTCAAAATACTTGAACTGTTTGTTCCAATCTGTGTCCTTAGGCAGCATAGAACAACAACAGAACACTCACGATATTTGAGTTACTGGTTCCCGGTTGAAAAAAAAACATGCATGTAAACAATAAACAAATAAACAATTGAAAAACTTTTACTGAGCTCTAGTGTCTACTTTCGAATTCAGAACATCCGGACATCGGACATTACAATTGTAGAGTGGGTAGTTTTCCGTGCGACAATGTGACGTCATGCACATTAGGATAAGGACACGGACCGTCCACAGGTTCGGACTGTTGTAGATGGGCCTTACATTAGTCAACTGCAAATTTTTGTCGCAATATGTGTCCTTTAGAAGCATAGAAGAACAATACTCGTGATAATTGTTGTTTCCGGTTCCCATTTAAAAAAGGTAAACTGAAAATAACGGACGATGTAGTAGGAACAGGAAACCAAGAAGTCCAAGATGAAATATTGATTAGTGCTGTCCCTTTGTGACCGGTGTTTTCCAAACGAATTAATTTTTTCATAGTGATAAGAATTAATTTATTAGCATTTGCTTTTGCCTTACTGAATAAATAAATATTATTGAAAACTTACAACATTCTCAAGTTAAATTAATATTAAAAACTACGCTGCATACTCATTTACAATGAATGAAAACAATAAACATAAAAAATGTAAAAACACTTATTGTACAGCTCTATATTTACTGCGCTCTAGTGACTACTTTAGAAATAGGTAATTTCGGACATCGGACAGAGCAGCTATAGACAGGGCTGTGACTTCATTCACTTCAGGATCAGGACATGGACAGATGTAGACGGGTCTTAACACACATATCTCTACATCCTGAAGCAAATGCAGCTCCAATGTAAAGGGCACATTTATAATGGATGGATTGTATACGAATACTTTTACTGCTCGCATCACCTGTTGACAGTTGATCGTACTAATGTGCACGTAGCCATTTTGAGCCGCGATATCTACGAATAGTCAGAAAAAACGTAAATTCAACGACCAATATAAAAAATTTAATGTAGTGTGAATTTTATAAATGTAAGCTATCAAAATTAAAATATATTGATATGAATGTCAAAAATAAAAAAATCTCATAATGAGTATTAAATACCACTATAAATTTAATTTCGCTTTTCGAGAAATTTTATTAACATCTTTATTTGTCTCTATTTGAGTTATCACTTACGCTTGTAACGTTTTAAACAAATCTTATGCCAAAAAATCGGAAATAATATTATGCACAAACAAAATAAAACAGGTTTCCAAAGCTAATGGATGCAGGGACGCTTCAGTGGATGCGAGTGTCGCATCCCTAGAACTCTCGATTTATTGGACGTGCATAGGGATGTATTGGCATCCCTTGTGAGGATTTGGAAGCAACGCAAAGATGGCCGCGTCCACTACGAGCCACTTCTGTGAATCTTTTAGCGAAGGGATCCATTTGGCAAGTGTTTGTATGCAGCTTAGGTATCGTGGTAATTTTAAGTAATAAATTACTTTTTTTTTTTGAATTTCTATCGAAAGTGCTACCCTTAAAGTTTAGTGTTACTAATGCGTTATAATATAAAAAATTATGTACGTGACATAAATGTTAAATAATCTACTTTATTTTAAATTAAGTTGTGCCGGAAATTAGGCATTTCGTCACCTTTTTTAAATTTTTTTTCCTATAATTTTAAAATTTTTGGGGTTTCCATTTTTTTTAAATTTATCTGGTGGTTAATGGGGGTGATTTACTTTTTGTTAGGCGGGTGTACGCCACCGATTTAAACTTTGGGCCAGTGGACCGAAGCCCCTTCCCAGGGGGCCAATCTGATATTTTGCTGTCTAATGTGGACATGGTCAGCCCGGTTGAAATTTCTCTCGCCTGCAGTCACGTCCCGAGTTTGTAATTTTAATTCCCTGCATGACCAAAACTGCTTTGAGCAGCTCCTGGGCTGCAAGCCGCTACCTTGTAGAGGCCTGCTGAGAAAAGCATGTCTCGTCACGAAGCAGTCTCCAGTGGAGCTGCGTTCCCACCTTAGTGGCTATTTCTGCCCCCCCTTCCTCTCTCTACTCCTCACTTTAGTTCTGAGAAATTAAGCTAAGAGCAGTGACCGGACGGGACGATGACCTGATGCAAAAACCTTCTCCCGGGTCCGACAGACACATCCCTGACATCTAGCGGCAAAAAAAAGTAACCGCGGGCCTGGTCGCCAGCGTGCAGAGCTTACCCTCATGACACCTGGTGGCAAGTCTGCTCACCACCTCAAGTAGTTCCCCCTTACGCCGCTAGAAGGCAGCGTTGCGGTGCCATAAGGCACTATGCTTTCCTCTCGCGGCCCGGAGAAGTCGATTGTTCTTTGTTTTCGTTTCGGTCCGGTAGAGAGCGCGCATGTCGTGTTGTTGCCACGACCGCCTCGGACTCCTTCGGAAATTTTCGGCTTAGAACCGAACCTACCCCCTCCTTTGACCCGGGGCCTTACCGCCCGATTTAATTAGGGGTTTTGGCCGATTGCGGGGCACTCAGCCCTCTGACCTCGGCTACTGACCTCGTCTCATCTACGTCCTCTGCGCTAAGAGGCTTTTTGCGGGAACGGTGATTTTCGCGTGCACGAGAATGTAGTCAGTTTGCTTAAGGGATGTGATCCCGTTTGTACAGTAGCCAGGCAGAGGTAGTTTTTAGAAAAGTCATGCGTAGTTAAATTTTTATTTCTTATTATTTAATTCTAAAAATTCCGGTTTCATCCGCGCATCCTGATTTCTCGGTCCGCGGCATCCTGATGTCGGCGCGAGACACCTAGTGAGCTCCGAACTCTACACCCTGGTTGGTGAGTAATTTTTTTTCTTTTCCCCCCCCCATTCCCGTTTGTTGGCCTTTTGCGCCGACGGTATAGGACTGTCTGGAAGCAAGTCTAATTCGTTTTGAATTTGATTTGGGTTTCAGACAGGGTCGAAGTGCTGGAGAGAGAAATCGCTCCCAGCTCGTGGTCCTGCACCTCCACTGCGGGTCACGTTAGAAGAGAGGTTTCCGCGACCCGACGTTATTTTTTGAAGACCCGGGTGGTAATGTGAAATCAACATCCCCCCCCCCCCCCACTTTCTAGCTACGAACTACATTAATCGAATGAATAGCCTACCAGCGAACAGTGCTTTCATCAAGAATATGTAGAATCAATAAAACTAATCAGCGATGTAATTGTTGGGACATTCAAATTTGGTGCAATTTTTAAATTTTAATTATGTAATAATTTTTGCTAAGGTGTAACATGTACTGTTTTAATTACTCCTGGGGCGCCCCCTTTAACTTTGTTATTTACTAAGATTTTTATTGTCAGGTTTGAATAATACGAACACAAAATTCCTTAATAATAAAACAGGGAACCTATAGACCAAGCTACTTGTGTAGTGTTAATTTATTTATGATATACCTTGTTCCCTTAAAAGATCCACCAGCTCCCCAGTTGCTTGTGTCAGGGAGTTCCAAATTATCTTGTTCTCCACCTCGTGCCACCTCTGGTCAATAACTTATTTGTCTCATTTTTCTTACCCAGCAGTTTCCACGGCTCTTTTTTTAATTAATTTAAAATAATTCAACTTTGAGGCACGAGGGGCGTTTCAATTGGTGGCAGAGCATGGTTTGGTCTATAGGCATACCCAAATCGAGTAGGCATACCTAAAAAAAAATATATATATATATAAAAAAAATTAATTAAATTTTGTGATAGCAAATTTGTAATAATAACATTGTGAACTGATCGCTGGTACACCCGGTAGTTATATTGCTTTTCTATTTTAAAGTTATGATTGAGTTTTAAAGGCCCGTGTGCACTTAGTCTGCGCGCGGCGCAAGAAGTCGCGGCGTGCGGTCCGCTAGCAGGCCGGCAGCGAGACGTGTCTTATCACTCGGCTCAGCTGGCGTCCCCCCCCCCCCCCCATCTCCCCGCTTGAGCCAGCGACACGCCCGTTATCTGAGGGCGACGACACGGACCTGTTCCTCCCGCACACCCCTCTCCCTTGTCCATCGTGGGAGACGACCTTGCGAGCGGCAGGTCAGTCCCCCTGTTGAGTATACAGGTTGGCAAGTCAACCTGACAGGGGATGTTCGCGCAGTTGTTTGAGTAGCACGGCGACTTTATACGCAAATAAGTTTGGGCACATACCCCCCCACCTTGGAAGTGTGATTTACTCCCCGCGCATTGGGGCTAGTTGGTATTTTATAATAATATAGGAAGCCTTATGAAATATTTAAAATTAAGATAGTTGTTAAGAGAGGAGTATTTATGGTGTACGTTTGAATCGTACATGGGTGTTAAAATTTTGTTTTAATTAGCAGTAATTTACGTCCGAGCAGTATGTTTAAGCCGGAGTTATTGCTGTCAGACGAGCTGACCTATGAGTTACAGCTACGCAATTTGCCCTCCAGTGGCAATGTGCAAGTCCTCAGGAAGAGGCTCAGGGCCGCCCTTCATGATGGCGTGCCCACTAGTGTATCGAATTTGGATTTAGATGTAACTGAAGAATTCAACCTTGCTTGCGCCAAGTTTTATGATATATCGGCTTTCGTAAGCTATCTAGATGTGGAGGAAAATTTACCCAATGTCGAGCGACATATAGTCAGGCTAAAACATGTTACCCGACGTTTGCAAAACCTGAAACAGCTTTCGGCAGACCTTCTCCATGGAATTTATATAAAAGAGGTAGAACGATGTTTGCAACAGACGGCAGGTTTCCATTCAAAATTGGCGGCGAGAGTAGCCGTTTTGGAAGACACACGACGCAGTCAGCATTATGTGGCTGAGGCACAGGCTTTAGGCATCGATTGTCCCGCCTTCCCGGAAGGGGACGCTCCTAGCTTGCCCCTGGGAGTAGAGCAACCCGACACGCGACAATCAGAAGTACGGGCGACGGTAAACAGACAGGAGACGGAAACGAGCAGATTACCAGACGCAGCCCCTGACTCACAGCCACTAACGTCGCTTCCAAACCAACCGATACACGTATCTACCACTCATTCAGAGCCGCTTGTGCAGTCGACGACAGCGGCGACAAACATTACAACGAGTCATGTGACAACCCACCCCGTCACTAGCGTGACATTTTCACAGGGATTACCAACCATGGCACACCACATGACGCAACCATACCCACCAAACATGTTTTTCCCGTATCCGACCACTCAGGGCTATTTTAACCCTTATGCTCAATTTCAACCACAGTTTCCTTCATGGCAAACCACCCCACTTCCGAGTGCTGGTATTCTGCAGCCGCCACTCATAACGCCCCAGATCACTCCACCACAGGTCAGCCCCTCGGGTGCGACTCGGGAACAGACTCAGTCGCACCCGGTGCTACAAAATCAGCCTTCACCTTGGCCGGCAGGAGCCGCGGCTCAGCCCCACGACTCAGTATTGCGGAGCACGACAGCCCCAGAAACTGGCTACAGTTTCTATGGAAAAATCACCCATCCTGTAGAAAGGCTACTCAAGGAATTGCCAGAGGCGTCGGGTCTGGACGCACACAAACTGATTGATTTCCTTCGAGTCTTATTAAAGCTGCGACAGAAGGGAGGGATTCCCGACAAACAAATTTTTGAAATTGTTTACCCATACACCCAAGCTCCCCTAAGTGAGAGGATCATGGCAGCCATTGAGAATGACCTCACTTTCGACGAGTTTCATGAAGACGTGTTAAATTTTTGTATACCGAGTAGGCTACTCACAAACATCCGGTTGGAGTGGTTTAACCGCCTGCAGCAGCGTAATGAAGCCTTGCCAAATTACGTGGCTGACATACGCGAAGCCAACCAGGTACTCAGGCTAAAGGTTTCCGAGAGAGAGGTCGTGAGTACGATTCTAGACGGTTTGAATCCAGCGGAGCGCTCGCGCTCAGTGTTCCAGGCATGCCCCCAAAATTATGCTGAACTAGATAAACTTTGCGTACACGCCACAAACATAGAATACGCTGATTTTCAGCGAAATAAACAAGCCACATTCGCTAGCCAACAAGGTAGCAGCGCGGGAACGGAGCGCAGTAATTCGCAACATAAGAATGCAGCACAGAAACATCAGGGCAATACATTTTTCTCTTCAAGGCCACAAGGGAGATATCAACAAAATGCACATTGTAATTTCTGTAAAAGAGACGGACATTCCCTGTCCCAGTGTTACCACAAAAACAACAAACAAAATGGCGACACTCCAAAAAACGCATAACGCGGTGGCCTGAACAACCTTATTCAGGACCACCGAAAAATTCAAGTGTTAAAAATTTTTCTTATAAGTGGGAAGTTCAACTTGCGCCAAGTAATGGCCGTACACAAGAAACACCAGTACACAAAAACAATAATCCTAACAACAAGGAGTCCAGGAATAAAAGTAACAAGCGAGGTCACAAACATAAACAAAGAAAGCACAATAGCAGGAGAAATAACAAAAATAAGGGAAATGGTAATTCAACGCACACGTATTCCTGTAAAACGTGTGTTGATCCTACAAATAAGGGCAAGAGAAAATGCCACCAAATTTTTGGCAATATTCCTACAGTAATTCCGTATGCAGTAACAACGATTGGCGAACACACTGTACCGGGACTAATTGATACAGGATCAGCGCGCAGCCTGATTTCTGGGCAGTTATTTAACAAGTTAAAACAGAGCAAATTAATTCTAAGAACTGAGACCACTAAGTTACAATGTTTCACAGCTTCAGAGCAGCCTTTAAATATTACGTTAGCAGTTGTGATCAAGGTGAAGATTGATTTATATTCATGGAATTTCCCATTTTTGGTGTCTGATCAACTTGCCACAGACCTAATCTACGGGTCTGATTTCATTGCCAAGACAGGTCTAATCATTAATCTTCAGGCGAAGAATTTCGTTTTCAAATTCAACATGGGTAATCCTATTCCTTGTGGGACCCCTGAACAAATAGTTTCAGCTCCGGCCGAACCAACGGCAGCCATCTTGGATCAGGGTAACACCACTTCACACGAGCACCTTAATACACAGCAGCGGGCCGCCATTGATAAATTATGCAGAACTTTTCCAGATGTCTTGACTAGTAAATTAGGTCGCACAAAATTAGTCGAGTACCAAATTGAGTTAGCGGATAAAATACCAGTGAGATCTCACCCTTATCAATTTTTAGGCCCTAAGATGCAGACGATGCGCAATCATGTTCAGGAGCTTTTAGAAAAAGGGGTAATCGAACCCTCGACCTCCGCCTACAGTTCCCCAGCTTTCCTGGTGCCTAAGGGCAAGGATCAACAACGATGTGTAATTGATTACAGAAAAGTTAATGAGAAAATAGTCATACAAAACATACCTTTGCCAGACCTAAACACTGCTTTTCATTGGTTCAGTAAGGCCAAATATTTTAGTGTGTTTGATCTAAATTCTGCCTACCACCAAATTCCCCTGACTGCGGATTCAAAACCCATCACAGCCTTCTGTGTCCCTTGGAACTTGTACCAATACACAGTAGTACCTTTCGGACTTGCCACGGGAGCCCAAGTACTAACTCGACTCCTGGATCAGATACTAGGAGATCTAAAATTCAAAACAGTATACAACTACCTAGACGATGTCGTCGTATATTCAGAAACATTCGAAGAACACATCAAACATTTAGAGGAAGTGCTAAGTAGATTTCGTAAAGCAGGGCTAACTGTCAACACAAAAAAGGTTAAGTTTGCAGTCCAAGAACTGTCTTTTCTAGGACACCTGGTTTCTAGCAAGGGAGTCACCATTGATCCTTCACGTACACAAGCCATTCGTGATTTTCCGCCTCCCACAAACCCTAAGGGTATTTCACGTTTTATTGGGATGGCAAATTTTTACTCAAAATATATTCCTAACTTCGCTGAGCATGCAGCACCACTAAATACCTTGCGCAAGAAAAACACACCTTTCATATGGGGTCTGGAACAAGAAAAAGCTTTTAATTTCCTGAAACAGGCGATTTCTTCCCCGCCTGTACTCCGCATGGCAGATTTCACCAAACCTTTCATTTTACAGACTGATGCGTCCAGTGTGGCTATTGGCGCAGTACTGTCACAGGAAGTCGAAGGCTGCAGACAGCCTATTGCGTTTGCATCGCGGACACTTACCCACGCCGAGAGGAAAGCCTCCTCGATCTACGAATTAGAATGCCTCGCCGTGGTTTTTGGCATTGACAAATTCCGCCAATTTATAGAACACAGGGAATTCCTGTTGGAGACAGATAATCAGGCATTAGCCTGGCTTTTGGCACACCCGAAACAATTAGGGAAACTCAGGCGATGGATTGCAAAAATTTCCTCTTTGAAGTTCAAAATCCAACATATTCGGGGCACACAGAATATAGTAGCGGACACACTGTCTCGCATGTTCGAAAACCCAACTCAGACTCCGCCCGAAGGAACACCACTCTTATGTCAAGCCCTATTGACAGACTTTCCGTTGGCATTTCAGGATTTACAGAGCCAGCAGGAAGCTGACCCACACATTTCCAGTATTATTAAACTTTTTAGTTCAGGAACGGCGCCAAAATACTTTAGGATGTCTAAGGGGCTGTTGCAAAAATGCACCCCCCAATCAAAAACATACAAAATCGTGCTCCCGCAAAATCTACGTAATATGATATTCCATTATTATCACACCTCGCCGGTGGGCGCACACCTCGGTATATATAAGACCATTCAGGGTATCCGACGTCATTTCGTGTGGGATGGCATGCACAAGGACATCACCGAGCAGGTGAAACTATGCAAAATCTGTGCGCTGAGTAAGCCAGCGCAGAACACTCGTTTCGGTTATTTAACTTCAGATGTGGCCGAGCGCCCCATGCAAAAGATGTTTATCGACTTTGTCGGGCCTTTCCCGCGCTCAAAGACAGGAAACACTATGCTGCTGGTGTGTATCGACACCTTCACAAAATTTGTCTGGCTCATCCCCATGCGAAAAGCCACCGCAGAAAACACTATATCTGCGCTACGTAATCAGATCTTCAAGATGTCGGGAGTCCCGTCTATAGTAGTGTCAGATAATGCAACCCAGTTCACGGCTAGGATTTTTAAGAACATGTGCTTCTCACATGGCATTCTGCACGTCACAACCTCGCCTTATTATCCACAGCCCTCGCATGCTGAGAGATTCAACCGCAATCTCCGGTCTGCTTTAATAGCTTACCATGCGCAGGAGCAGGATAAATGGGATTCGAATTTGGTGTGGCTGCAAATGGCCTTTAATTATGCACATCATGAAGGACACAAAAGTACTCCTTTCGAACTCATGTTCACTTACCGACCTAATACCCCTCTTTCAAATCTTTGGTCTTTGAATGACCTATTGCCCGATGATCCGAGAGACATCAGGGAGATTTGGAGAAGAGCTCGTAAAAATCTCAACCTGGCTCATGAGAGCAGAAAAAAGAAATACAACGAAAACCGATCTCCTAACCCTTACAGGGTAGGCGATTTTGTGCTTTGTAAGGCACACCCACTCAGCAAGGCAGTGGATAAGTTTTCCGCTAAGCTGGCGTACCGCTGGAGAGGTCCTTTTCAAATACAGCGATTTTTAACGCCAGTGACGGTTAGCCTAGCTGACCCCAGTTCGGGAGAATTCGTGACCAGAGCGCACATCTCCCATCTAAAGAAAACACATGCTGACTTAAAGTAGATGTGTTTAATTTCTTTCCCCTAACATAGGGGACTCTCTAATATTAGGCATGCCAGAAATCCTCGAGGTCTTAAAAATCCATGGTACTAGAAATAAGAATGCTAGCTTTACGTTGTATTAGTTTTAAGTGGCCACTTAGTTAATAAGCTCTTAGTTAATAAGTTTGTTTAAGGGTTATCGATATGTTGTGCCTGAGAGGCGGACGCGTCTCAAAGGTGTTAGAATATAAGTAGTAGGATACAGGCGAACCTGGTACTAGTTTTACTGAGCAGTGTAAGTGTTGTTATTTTTTCCCTATATGCTCCGCATTAGAGCGGGGGAGTATGTGCCGGAAATTAGGCATTTCGTCACCTTTTTTTAATTTTTTTTCTATAATTTTAAAATTTTTGGGGTTTCCATTTTTTTTAAATTTATCTGGTGGTTAATGGGGGTGATTTACTTTTTGTTAGGCGGGTGTACGCCACCGATTTAAACTTTGGGCCAGTGGACCGAAGCCCCTTCCCAGGGGGCCAATCTGATATTTTGCTGTCTAATGTGGACATGGTCAGCCCGGTTGAAATTTCTCTCGCCTGCAGTCACGTCCCGAGTTTGTAATTTTAATTCCCTGCATGACCAAAACTGCTTTGAGCAGCTCCTGGGCTGCAAGCCGCTACCTTGTAGAGGCCTGCTGAGAAAAGCATGTCTCGTCACGAAGCAGTCTCCAGTGGAGCTGCGTTCCCACCTTAGTGGCTATTTCTGCCCCCCCTTCCTCTCTCTCCTCCTCACTTTAGTTCTGAGAAATTAAGCTAAGAGCAGTGACCGGACGGGACGATGACCTGATGCAAAAACCTTCTCCCGGGTCCGACAGACACATCCCTGACATCTAGCGGCAAAAAAAAGTAACCGCGGGCCTGGTCGCCAGCGTGCAGAGCTTACCCTCATGACACCTGGTGGCAAGTCTGCTCACCACCTCAAGTAGTTCCCCCTTACGCCGCTAGAAGGCAGCGTTGCGGTGCCATAAGGCACTATGCTTTTCTCTCGCGGCCCGGAGAAGTCGATTGTTCTTTGTTGTCGTGTTGTTGCCACGACCGCCTCGGACTCCTTCGGAAATTTTCGGCTTAGAACCGAACCTACCCCCTCCTTTGACCCGGGGCCTTACCGCCCGATTTAATTAGGGGTTTTGGCCGATTGCGGGGCACTCAGCCCTCTGACCTCGGCTACTGACCTCGTCTCATCTACGTCCTCTGCGCTAAGAGGCTTTTTGCGGGAACGGTGATTTTCGCGTGCACGAGAATGTAGTCAGTTTGCTTAAGGGATGTGATCCCGTTTGTACAGTAGCCAGGCAGAGGTAGTTTTTAGAAAAGTCATGCGTAGTTAAATTTTTATTTCTTATTATTTAATTCTAAAAATTCCGGTTTCATCCGCGCATCCTGATTTCTCGGTCCGCGGCATCCTGATGTCGGCGCGAGACACCTAGTGAGCTCCGAACTCTACACCCTGGTTGGTGAGTAATTTTTTTTCTTTTCCCCCCCCATTCCCGTTTGTTGGCCTTTTGCGCCGACGGTATAGGACTGTCTGGAAGCAAGTCTAATTCGTTTTGAATTTGATTTGGGTTTCAGACAGGGTCGAAGTGCTGGAGAGAGAAATCGCTCCCAGCTCGTGGTCCTGCACCTCCACTGCGGGTCACGTTAGAAGAGAGGTTTCCGCGACCCGACGTTATTTTTTGAAGACCCGGGTGGTAATGTGAAATCAACATCCCCCCCCCCCCCCCCACTTTCTAGCTACGAACTACATTAATCGAATGAATAGCCTACCAGCGAACAGTGCTTTCCTCAAGAATATGTAGAATCAATAAAACTAATCAGCGATGTAATTGTTGGGACATTCAAATTTGGTGCAATTTTTAAATTTTAATTATGTAATAATTTTTGCTAAGGTGTAACATGTACTGTTTTAATTACTCCTGGGGCGCCCCCTTTAACTTTGTTATTTACTAAGATTTTTATTGTCAGGTTTGAATAATACGAACACAAAATTCCTTAATAATAAAACAGGGAACCTATAGACCAAGCTACTTGTGTAGTGTTAATTTATTTATGATATACCTTGTTCCCTTAAAAGATCCACCAGCTCCCCAGTTGCTTGTGTCAGGGAGTTCCAAATTATCTTGTTCTCCACCTCGTGCCACCTCTGGTCAATAACTTATTTGTCTCATTTTTCTTACCCAGCAGTTTCCACGGCTCTTTTTTTAATTAATTTAAAATAATTTAACTTTGAGGCACGAGGGGCGTTTCAAAATATGCTTATTTATTTGTTTGTTATTTTATGTACCTAACACTTTTAAGTTTATATATATATATATATATATATATATATATATATATAGCTAACCTAACGAAACTGATCGAATAAAATTTGCATGGCCTAATTATAAGTGCAAAACAAATTATATTTTTTAATGAGACATGTATGAATAAATTCTACATTGTTGGTTATTTTTATTTAGTGACGTGCAAAACATTAAAAAAAAATCATTTTTAAGAAACAATGTTATTAATCATGTTCTTTGCAAGATAATACTGCTTACCGAGTTGTTTGAAGCTAGGAAATTACAATTTCGGAACAGGTGGGGTGAAAAATTTCTTTGTAAACAGGTCATCGGGGATGTATTCCACAACATGTCCTGCAGCTAATCGGGCCCGCGAGGCTGCACATCAGCGAACAAAGCAGAGGCGTGGTTTAACTCCGCCCTGCCCGGCTGCCCTACTGTCCAGCTCGTTCAACTGTAATTAGTCGATCATTCCAAATCCCTGTTTAATGCGCTGGCCGTGTCGCAGCGAGTTACGTAAGCCCTCGTCACAATGCGGGCCGGAGCGTCCCAGAGGGCGCCGTAATGCCGCTTTGATTACGCGGGCCGCGGGCACATACTCTCCCCTCGCCGAGTCACGACGTAATCCCCAGTGCCTAGCGGCTCCAAACGACAATATGGCCACTTCCTCGTCCGGCGTGCATTGAAGTGTGTGTCGTCGCAGCGGCCGGGGGATTAGGGCGTGGCTGATGTTTCCCACCGGCGTCCAATTTACTCGGGATGAAATCAGCCTCGAGTGGTCAATCATGCGGTGGTCAGTAAGGTGACATGTGAAATGATAATCCTCATCAAGCAGGGTCAACATGGACGCGATAATGCCGCCGCCCATAGTGAAGCCGGCTGCCCTACACGAAGGACAGATCTGTCCTGAAGAAGGTGTGCGGCGATTGGATCACCCTGATGAAACTCGCCGACTTATGACCACGCCCCTTTATTCTTATTGGAGAAAATTCCCGTCGGTGAATCTAGGATCAGCTAGGAGGATTTATCTTATTTTTTAAATAAAGTTTTAGGGAAACTATGCAACTTATTTTGTTGCTGAAACCACGTGGATAACACATGCCTGCTGTACTAACCTGTAAAATATTTACACATTACTTGAATCGTTAGTTTAAATAATCCTTATTGGAGAATTACACAACTTCATCGGGGAGATAAGCTGTATTCTGAACACTTACCTATATATATATATATATATTAGGGATGGGAAATTCGATTCTTCGATAGCCCGATACCCATCGATTCTGTGAAATTAATCGAGAATCGAGAATCGGGGGAAAACGTCGATTATTTGCATTTTCGATTACCTAACCTAATCTTTGCGTCACAATTTAACTGCAAACATACAAAACATATGTTGTACTGGAATAAAAATGCCATAACCAGCATAATATGTTTTCTAAAATAATTTTCCGTGAAAATTTTTAACATTCGGAAGTTTAGTGAAGGTTTTTGCCCATTACTACTGTTCATAAATCAGCTATACACGTCTGCTTACTAACAAATATATACGCGTAATATTAACTACATATTGTTTTGATTTACATACAGTAACCATTTTTTTATTCCACGGTAATTAATGGTAATAAAAAGGAATATAAAAATGTATTGTATCCTCGCCGCAGCGAAAATATGAACGCCGAGGACTCGTACCAATAACATAATACAACTGCGTAACGTAACGTACAAATGTACCATACCTTTAAACATATTAAATGATTATATACATATAACTGCCTGCCTGCAACAGTGGTTCATTGTTTTAATCACCTTTGATTCCAGTCAGTCATCAGCCTTGTTCATCTCCTAGCAAAAAGCAGCAGCACTACTTTGTCAATACCCCAGTCATCTGCTTGTACAATACTTGACCCTGATGATCCTAGCTCACCTAATCCCACAGACTTTCTAAGCAGTTTCAAACAGTGCCAAATGCTGAAACCGAAACCAAAACCAATAGCCAAGAAATCCCTTGTCCAACCAACACTCAAAGAATTTATAACTCAAACCTCACCTTTCAAACCAGGTGACTCAAAAGCTAAATCAATAACTAGACAATATTGGAAGAATGGTGTGCCTAGATAAGCAGCCTTTTAGTATTGTCGAGGACAGAGGGTTTACTGAATTTGTGAAATTCATGGAGCCATGGTATGTAATGCCCAGTAGGAAACATTTTTCGAAGAAAGTGATACCAGAGATGTACAATGAGTGCACAGAAAGTGTCAAACTACAGCTGACAGATGCAGAGTATGTGAGCCTGTCAACAGACATGTGGACTTCAACAAATAAGGACGATTATATGAGTCTGACGGTGCACTTTGTCGACAGAAATTTTGTTCTGCAACATCTTTGTATTGAGGTAATCCCATTTGTTGAATTCTCACAAACAGGGTCGAACATTTGCACTTTTATCACAGAAACTCTTCAAGAGTGGAATCTGAGTGAAAAGGTTGTTTGCATTGTGAGAGACAATGGTAGGAACATCGTAAGTGCCCTAGAGACATCACAGTTTCAACATCTCTCTTGCTTAGCGCATACATTTCAGCTTGTTGTTAAAGATGGGTTACTTAACAACAAGAATGTAACTAGTTTGACAGCAAAATGCCGCCGCATTGTTGGTCATTTTAAACAATCAAGTAAAGCATGCAAGAAACTGAAAAATGCTCAGTCTGTTCTGAGTGTAAAACATCATAAAGTCATCCAAGACGAACCCACCCGATGGAATTCTACATTACACATGCTGCAACATCTACTTGAACAAAAGCAGGCAGTCACCCTAGCTGCAACGAAGCTCAATTTGCCTGCAGAACTTTCGACTGCAGAATTGAATTTACTTGCCCATGTGTCTGACTTACTGAGCATTTTCAACCATGCTACACTTGCTGTTAGTTATGCTACTGTGACTGCATCAGAGGTAATACCGATTGTTAACAGCACACATAGAGAGCTACAAAAGCCAGCACCTAATGGCTCAGGAATTCTGGGTATGAAAAATGTTCTAATTTCTTCATTGAACTTAAGGTATGCAGAAGTGGAGCAAGAAATTTTGTTTATAGCAGCAACACTTCTTGATCCTCGACTGAAAAGCCATCTGTTTGTTAACCAAAAGTGTGCCGAAGTGGCACAAAATTACTTAATTGAAGAAGCAACAAAAACCAACTGCTCAGAGCCTGAGTTACACAATGTCCAAACAAAGCAAACAGCAGCACCAGCAGCGAGTCATGGAATGTGGGCATTTTACAACAACATCATGAATGATGCCAAGTGTGAATCAAAGGAAACCTCTGTGAAGGATGAAATAATACTTACCTTCAGGAACCAATTCTTCTTCCCACTGCAGACATTTAAAAGTACTGGAAGGAAAATTACAAACTCCCTAACATTAAAAAACTGGCAAAAAAGTACCTTAGCATACCACCATCCACAGTGTATTCTAAAAGACTTTTCAGTACTGCTGGCCTTAAAGTTTACCAAAAGCGTCATCGGTTAGACCCTGAAACTGTGCGAAGGCTTGTTTTTCTAAACAAAAACTTGTAATTTGTTTTGTTCACAGTAGTGACATTTTGTTGAGTTTTGAGTAGGCCTTATTTTTTTTAATACATTAATTTACATCCTCTGGGTTAATTTTTGTAGGATCTAAAACTAGTGATGTCTAATTGTTAAAAAGTGAACTACAATATCTTTCTTTTATATGTACATAAATTAAAAGATTAAAATAGTTTCTACAATTTGTATAAGTGTTGAATTTTTTCTGAAAGCTGTTTAACTTCCAAGTATTTGCTAAATGTGTGTGGCTTTAAATAAACTTCTTTAATTCAGAATTCAAGTGAAATTCTCTGTATGTTAAGAATCGATAGGGAATCGAGAATCGAGAATTGTGTATCGAGAATTGATATATTGGAATCGTCCCATCCCTAATATATATATATATATATATATATATATATATATAGAGAGAGAGAGAGAGAGAGAGAGAGAGAGAGGAAAAGGTGTAAAAACGGGCACAGGTGTAAATATGGACACCCCTCAAGAAGAGGATATGGGAGGTGCTGCAGACTGGCGGCCAGTAATGTAAACAGTGGCCATTGTTGCTATATGATAGCAGCAATCAATTGGAATCTTTCTTTCAAGAAGTGTGGAAACAGTTTCAGTTAATGTGTGAAATGGTGTTTGTTTTGGCCTGCAAACATTTGGCAGGTATGTGAAATCGTTTTATTTTCATGTACTTTGTGTTAGTTTAAAATAATTTCACAGTGATATTCGGTAACCAGAGATCCTAAGCTACCTTTAGAAGCACCCGTCTAGTCGAGCATGCTTTGAGGTTATGTGAGGTACAGGCCATCTTTCTCTGGTGATGATGGTGTAAATATGGGCACCCTTCACTGGTGTAAATACGGGCCTCCATTTAAAAGGCGCCCATATTTACACCATGTTTTCTCTTAAATTTTATCTTAAACAATTATAAGGACATTTAAAGTTCTCCTACCTCAAAGCATATGTAAGTTTTATTTTATAATATATTGAGTAATGTGCAGCATATAACATTATATACCTACATTATCTTATTCACTTAGTAAGAGCTAAAAAAAATTAATGTGAGGGCATTGTAGCAGTTTTTCCCCATTGAAATATGCTAGTAATTATTTTCTGGTTGTTGCAGAATGCCAAGGACTAAGAAGCGTTATGATTGCAAGAACAAGAGGAATCAGTGGGTTAAATCTCAGATGGTACATGCTATCACAGCTGTAAAAGCTAAGGAGGTTTCTGTGGAAGGTGCCGCAAGAAGATTCGGAGTACCACGTAGTACTCTGCAGAGATTTCTTAAACTTGATAAAAGCCCCGAGCAAGTGGTTCAAGAATAAAGGCTTGGAAGTAAACCATTTTTAAATGCAGAGCTCGAAAAACAGTTAGTTTCTTACCTCCTTGTGATGGAGGAAAAGTATTTTGGGTGCACTTTGACAGACCTGAGAAGAATGGCATATTTACTTGCCCAGAGAAATGGCTTGACAACCCCTTTCAAAAATGGAGAGGCAGGACGAGCATGGGCTGACCTTTTTCTTGAGAGACACAAGGATCAGCTATCAATTCGCAAACCCTGTGGAACATCCTATGCTCGAGCTTTGGGTTTCAATAAAGAGAATGTAGCTGCTTTTTTTGATCTCTTGGCAGATACTTTTAACAAACACTCATTCCTAGCAGATCGAGTGTATAACGTGGATGAGACGGGACTGTCCATTGTCCAGAGCAGAATTCCTAAAGTGATTGGGATGAAAGGGAAGAAGCAAATTGCAGCTCTAACATACGCAGAAAGAGGGGCTACAATTACAATTATCGCAAGCATGAGCGCTTCGGGTCATTATGTCCCACCAATGATAATTTTCCCTAGAACAAAAATGACCCATGCTCTGATGAGAGGCTGTCCCGATGGTGCAGTTGGTAGAGCCCATCCTTCTGGATGGGTTCAAAACAATTTGTTCACAGAATGGTTCACTCACTTCATTGAGAAAACATGCCCTACTGAACAAAGACCTGTTTTACTCATCTTGGATGGTCATTATAGCCATGTTCGTAATCCAGGCAGAACCATGTGACTATCATCTCGCTTCCTCCTCATTCCACCCACAAATTACAGCCCCTAGATAAAACTTTTATCGGGCCTCTGAAGTTGTACTACAGCGAGGCAGTGAGAGTATGGTTGCAACAGAATGGGCATCTTCTCACACCCTATGATTTTATGGAGGTTTTTGGCAAAGCCTATGTTCGTGCCCAAATGGCTGAGATTGCAATAAATGGGTTCAGAGTAACTGGAATATACCCTTTGAATCGCTATATCTTCAATGACGCTGACTTTATAGCTGCTGAGTTGGTAGCAGGAAAAACTTGCTCCATAGTGTGGCAAATAATGTTTCTAAATCATGTGCTCCTCAACTTGCTTTCTGTGCACCATCAACATCATCTGCCTCTCCTTCAAGTTATCCTGATATACAAGCACATCAGGCTCCTTCTATGCCAGTTGATGAGGCTCTTGAAACACCAAAATGTTCCACAGGAACTTCAAATGCAGTTTCACCATTTGACATATCTCCTGTCCCCAACATTAAGAGGAGAACCACCACTCGGGGGCGCAAAGCAGTAAGGGCCACCCTCATCACTGGATCACCATACAAGATGCAGTTGACCAAATCGCTTGACGAAAGTGCTCACAAGAAGAGGTCGTTGAGAATTCCCGGGGCAAGAGACCAGCCAGGAGGTAGGGGCAAAAAGACAAAAGGCCTTCAGAAAAATAAAATTCAACCCACGAAAAGCTACATTTCATCATCGGACTCATCAGACTCTAGCGACCCTCCCCTTAACGACAGCGATGAATTGAATATAAATGATGGGGATACACCAGACTCGAGCGATGCAACTTGCATCTTTTGCGATATGAAGTTCTCTGAAGACACTCGTGGAGAAGTGTGGGTTAAATGTGTTATGTGCCAGATGTGGGCACACTTAGATTGTGCCGGGGCTGAAAGAGACATTTATGTTTGCGATTTCTGTAACTAATTTTTGGTGTGATGTTCTGTGTAACATTTTGAATTATTTTTCCATTTTTAAAAAGGTTTAAAATAATTTTTTTGGAGAGGGCCCATATTTACACCCCATTTTTCCAGAGGCCTTTTTTAAAGCTTTCTGTATATCTTTGTTTTGGAATTGAAATAATATATATTAATAATAGTTTTGCCACCTATAATGTAGTAAATATGTAATAGTATTTAATGAAAGTCAATAATCTAGAATATTTTTAAAATAAATTAACTTTAAGACAATAAATAAATATGGTGCCCATATTTACACCTTTTCCTCATATATATAATCTTTAAATGTTTACTTCATTGGGGGTTCGTATCTCAGGAAGAATTACTGACGTATGTCCCCGAAGAGAGCACAATTGTTATGTCTTGTTTCGTTTAAGGCCGGACCTCCTGGATGTTAAAAATAGGTTAAATTGTCGTTAGAATTTGCTGATAGGTCTAAGCCGAGAGTAAACAAATACTCTGCAAATAAAAATGTCTATGCTTGAGATGCATAGAGGCATGTATCAATAAATGATATCGAAGGGATATTTGTAAAAAAAATTGATATTGTAAACCAATATTGATGTTTGTTTTGTGTTGCGTTCAGAGGAAGATATTCAATCAATGCGTTTACGAAAATTATTCTACTTAGAACTTATTTCACTGACGCATGTATCAAGTAATCTTGTATTAATAAAAATGTAATGTTTGTTAGTTCAAAATATTAAATCTCAGAAAGTTCTTCAGCGTTGGCTTTGAAATTTTCACACAACGTTGCATTCGAATACGCGCGTATTTTATATGTACCTATGTCACACCTATGACAGGTAAAAAGATAGCTAAAAAAATTAAATTTGTAATATTTTCATTGCTTCAATTCGAATATAATTAGTTTAAAATTGTATTCTGATTGATCATTTTAGATTTATTTGATTGTATTTATTTCATGGTATTACATTATATTTATTTTAATTATTTCGTGTACCATTGAGCCACAGCAACGCGTGGCCGGGTACAGATAGTATATAAAAATAAATAATCCTTCTTTCCGCAATTAAGGTCCCGATGTGACCTTCGATCTTAAACTATATTTGGGCGTGTTTGTAAATTTAAAAAAAATCAGTTATGATTTTTTAAGTGCGAGTTGACTTTTGGCAGTAAACTCCGGATATATTTATTCTTTACTCTGTCATAGCTCAGCACGCAGTGTGAGGCCGTCAGTCAAGCCTCACGCTTTTTTTTTTTTACCTATGGCAGAAGCTACCTTATTGCTTGCGCTCGTTCTTAGAAGTATTGACTGCTCGCACTATAACTCTCGTCGGACCGACAACGTCACCTAGGGCTCACGATACAGACAAAGGCAAAGGTAGAAACTCACCCGTCATCTTCTTCTTGAGAGTGTGAGCATTTGACTAGATCTGCCGCACACCTGCACCAGTCTTGCGAGCGCTCGCTACTCGCCACTGCATAGCTGTTGTGCGTCATGTGCTCAAATTGTTAGCGTGTGTGTTTTAATGGTGAACTGGTCTCCACATTTTATATTTTCTTTTTTGTTCATTTTATAATAACGTTCAACATAATATAAGTATTCAACAGTTGTAATAAAAGGTTATTTACTTTCATGATATCATAATATTTAACTTTTAATATCTTTGCAACATCAAAGTATTGTAGCTTTTATTTAAACTTTAAGTTTGAGTTATCAACATATTATAGATGTTTTGGACACTGAACTTCTAAAAACTAAAAAAAAAAAAAAAATGTATAAAGCTTGTTAATTCCTTTTATATTTAAAAAACCCCTTCTATAAGTGAAGAAAAAAGTAGTCGATAAAATTTTTTTTTATATGTGCAAGTCACTCTCTAAAACTTCATTCATTTACGAGGACCACCATCATGTAAACTTCGTAGAAACTATTCTAGTTGGAATTTTCGGCAGAATTATGCCACAATAATTTGTGAACCGCCGTAGTTGGAGAGATATAAATGCTTTTTCTTAATCAGAGAGCGTGTGGTAATATTTGTTTTACAAGGACTGTACATTTTTTATGTTATTTGGATCTGACAGCGATTCCACGCTAGTCGGCCGCGCGGTGCACTGTGATGCGAACATCCTGCATGGCGGATGGGAGGCTTCCTCGTTTTGTTGCCATGGAGTGACCGCTTCCTTCAGAAAAAAAAATATATATACATTATATTATTAATATACATGTAAAAATTCTACACCATGAAACATGTAAAGAATTTTGGACAACAATCTGCAAAACAACTATAATATTTTTTTGTAAAGCTATAAAAATGAAACAGGTCAATAATTTGTCATTTTGTTGTGTATTATTTGTGCTTGATTCTAAATATAATTTTAAAAGATGTTTAAAATATTGTGTTCAATGAGGACATGATTTTCATATAAATTTAAGAAAGTTTTTAGATACTCTTATAGCAAATACTGAATTTGCATTTGGTATTTAATGAATTGTTACGTTATGAAAGTTTGAAGAAAAGTTAAATAAATATTTTATTTTATCTTGCTCAGAATTATTTGAAACTTTTAATTTAATGATCTTTATATTTTAATTTAAATATTTTTAAAACTTAAATTAATGTTATTACTGACATTCTGTCCTTCTCCTCATAACTGTTTAGCACACCGATCAAAAATTTAGAATTGAGCCTATGTCTTCGGTGGACTTCCCTGTTGGCCTATCTCTCTTTTTAAACCTAACCAAGAGAGGGAGAGAGAGAGAGAGAGAGAGAGAGAGAGAGAGAGTTTTGCATAAGTTTGGTAGCAGAGTTGGTGGTTCTGGCGTTGTTTAATTTATGCTCTATTTTTCGAATGCTAAGAATGATTTGATTATTCATGTGCCCTTACCGCATTGGCTGCTTGGTTTTAAAAGTGCAATAGTTTTGCTGCTGTTTTTTTCATTGTCCTATGTCTGTAAGTGGGAATGTTTCTCTTAAACTAAGCAATAATGTTATCAGTATTTTTTTGTCCATTTGGTTATGGTTTGTGTTTCGAATTGTGTTGTTTTCACCATGTTTAATATGTATTTATGCCCAAGTTTGTTATAGATTACTTTTTATATATGTAGTTTTTAAATTATTGATGTGACAACGTCTAATAAATCGTACGCCGGCTGCACGCACGAAAAAGTGACCCGTTACGCACATTGTCCCGTTTCGCTGTGTCCCGTTACGCTCATTTTATATTGCTTTTGGCTAACCTGAACCTCCTAGCATTGCGACCGAGTCCGTGGCGTAATTCTGTTTTCATGCATTTCATATCATTGCTCTTTGCTAACCCGTTCCTCATAGCATTGCTGCAGAGTCCGTGGCGCAAATATATTATTGACGTGACAACGTCTAATAAATCGATGAACGCCGGCTGCACGCACGAAAAAGTGGCCCACTACGGATGTCCCACTACGGATGTGACGTGTTTGCTCATTGTACGCATGCGTGGCATCTCTCTTCATGCTCATTGTAGGGCCTACGCATGCGTGGCATCTCTTCCACTCGATTGGAACGACCATCGATTTGACTTTTCAATCATATTCTCGTCGTTTAAATTATTAATATTATGTAATTTAAGGATCGTCCACCAATTTTCAGCACAATTGGTACGGTTATTTAAAAGTAATGTTTAATATTCAAATACGTTTTGAACCAACAATGGAGTTTTACAATTACACATAATAATTCAAATTACATCCGGGATCTTTTGCACAATGTTTTATAAAATATTGTAACACATTATAAATAAGTTTGGTGTATTTGGGATGCGTATTTGTTATCAAATCGTGTTATAGAAACGAAATAATATTATTCCCCTACCCTGAAAAAAAGTTTATAAATATATATCTAATTTGAAACTCCTTATTTTCGTGTATGGCCTCGTGGTCTTGCGGTCAGCGTCGCAAACTTTCATTCTTAATAAAGTCGGTTCGAATCCTGGCAGGTGTAAAATTTTTTTAAATACTTCTAAAAATAAATACGGCGCACACAACATATCAATAGTAATAAATATATTTGAATTAATGAATTAATGCAACTAAAAGTAAATTTATTAATTAAATTGTACATTTCATTTCACTCCTTTGTATCCATACAAAATAGAAATAATTCAATAAAAATGATTCAAATTAAAAAAAACTTTCTTCCTCAAAGAATATAATATTTTTAATGCCTAAATGGTTTGGTTGCAGAAGCCTATTACGGCTCAGTCTCAGGCCGAATATGATATTTCCTTTTCTTCTGGATCAATAATTTCATCAATGTTTTGTTATGACGTTGTCACGTTAAACTATCGTTCGTAAACCGACTTTACAGACAAACAATTTTTTTTGACTGAATTTTGGTGTTGGGTAAGCCATTTTCCTTCACATCATCCTTGAAACACTCCCATTCGTTTCCTACTTTTCCTATCATCGTCCTATCCTTAACAGAATAACACAGATTGGAAGAAGTTAAATAGCAAACATGTATAAAAGTTACAGTTAAAATAATCTCTTCGATAAAGTAATAAACATATTTGAATTAATGAGTGTAAATAAAAGTAAATTTATCAATTAAATTGTAGATTTCATTTCACTCCTTTGTATCCATACAAAATAGTAATAATTCAATAAAAATTATTCAATTTTATTCATAAAACTATGCAATCATTTCATCAATGTTTTGTTATGACGTTGTCACGTTAAACTATCGTCCGTAAACCGACTTTACAGACAACCAATTTTTTTATTGCTGCTTCTCGCTTCCTGAGTCAGTAACTACAACTCGGACACCCTGCTGGGAGTAGCATCTTTGTTTCTAAACCAATCCTTAAAGTTTATTAAATAATCTCCCACCAGATTGATGAGTAGTGAGAGCTGGGAAGTACGAGATCACCTATGCGTAAAATGAGCCTAACAGCCATTTGTATTAAAATAAAATGCTTCGCCTCCCCTCTCTGACCAACCAGACCAGATTGCAAAGCTCTTACGGAACAGCCCCCCTTTTGGTGGTCTTCTTTTACCTCGTGGACGATAAGTTTATAGGGATGCTGTGATTGGTCGGGACTAATGGTATATGAATAAATAGCTAGGTGATTAGCATGTCATGGAGGAATAAACCCACAGTAGTATACAAATGTATGTCCTGGGACACGGGTTCTGGGTGAGATGCAAGGTGACAGTCCGCCATCTTAGATTGTGACGTCACGGCGGCCATCTTGGATGACCTTGACCACTGACCTTCAAAATTTACCCAAAATTCGCCAAAATTTCCAGTTTTTTTAAAAAAAAAAAATAATCCTGCCAAAAAACCTCAAAAAATTCTACAGTTCGAAAATTAGAATTTCGAAAAACCTCAAAAGTAATTTTGCCTTAGAAAGAACACAAATGCCTAAAAACGGCTTAAGCATCCATGTCTACAGCCTCCGATAACCCGTTTATAGGAATTAGGATGCCATAACCGCCATCTTAGATTATGACGTCACCGTTGCTATTTACGTTACTGCCGCCATCTTGAAAATCTATATTTATTATCCGATTTTAATGGAAAAAAATTCTAAAATTTATATAAAAATTCAATTAATAAAATTGTAATAAAAAATATTTAAAAACAAATACTTACGCCATGGAGCTCGGAGCCCTCGGTTCAAACCCGGGGAGGTCAAAAATAAAAAAAAATGATGTCAGGTCCTTTCTCCACAGAAGCTGCCGGCAGACTGACATCCCACCATTTATGCCAAGGTAAATATATATATATCGTCAAATAGTATGACGTCATTCCGCCATCTTTAAAATCAGTAATAACTATTCGATTTTAATAAATTTTTTTTATTTAATTTAAAAATTAATTAAAATTTAATAAAATATTACTTAAAAACCACCATTGCACATATCGTTACGGGTGCCATATAGGATTATATAAATGTTGCATCTTTCGTTACGCCCGCCATCTTGGTTGAGTATGTTGTTATCTTTACACTTTTTGTTACGGCTGCCATCTTGAAAATCCGTAATTTTAATGCTAGAAATTCCGAAAAAATTCCAAAAAATATTTAAAAAATTGCTTGTTCCCAATTTTTAGTTACTTAAACGATTTAGGTCCTCGGTTCAAATCTCGGTGACAATAAACCAGTAATTTATTAATATATAAAAAAATTCTCAATAAAAAGTAATAAAAACATCTTACACCACACCCGACATTTTGAATCATGTCGCCACTGTATCAATCATCGTTACGGACGCCATATTGAAAATCTTTATTGATTATCCAACTTTAATGAAAAAGGGTTCAAAATTCATCAAAAAAATAACTTATTAATATACTGATTGATTCGTTCAGTTCCTCTCCTTGGTTCAATCCCTGGGCGATGCAAAAAAATTTAATTTTATGCAAAAAGACCACAAAAGTGACAGGTTAGAGAAATAAAACACCACAAGTTCTTTTAAAAACATAATATTTATTACTTAATTTCTATTATACTACAGGAACACTTGCGAAAGCCAGCAATCTTATAAACATTTAGGCCTGCATAGGCGTGAAATGACTAATTCTTAGCTACAACCGGTTTATACTAGACAGAGACCAACTACAACACATGTTGCACTGATGTTTAATATGTTTAGAGTTATTATTACAATATTGTGTATTACATAATCACGTTTCAAGTTTTTGATTTTGCCACAGTAGGTACAGTTGGGTGATGGAACACCGTTGGATGCTGCTTCCTTTATCAATGTCACTGGTACTGTTGACAACCATTGTAACACCGCTGAAATGTTAATTTCTGAAGCCTTCGAGGTCTGCTCTGCGGAAGATGTTGCACACGTCGGAATCTCCTGTTGTGCTGAGAGAGTAGGTGTAGATGTTGACGACGTTGTCATCGTGCTCTGCACTGTTGATGGTAGACCTTCCATCCAGATCGGTGTTAATAGTGGTAATGATGCAATCGAATTCTCAAGAATAGCTAGATACTGCTCTATTATGTTATGCAACTCTAACTATCCGATCCGCACGGCACCGCGGCCAGAGGTGAACTGAGGGTCCAGTCGTCTGAACCTTACTTATATATTCTTATTGGCTTTTTCAATACATGTGTCAAAACAACAACCATGTTCATTATGCATGCACTTAACTTTCTCGGAGCATTTTTTATACTGACAACATAAGCCATCGAAACGTGAAATTAGTTTATTGCACTCGTGGCACTGAAATAGTATTCCTTGAGCATTACTCGAACAACCACTTTTTTAACGTCTGCGAGCATTTGAAGTGCTAGTGAATGATGAACCACGATATTTGCACTAACGCGATGAACGCTCGTCATTCATTGAAGTCTGTAATGTTGATGTCGAAACTTCAGTCGATGGAACAGCACAAGTCGGTACCGATATCACAGATTGCACCGAAATGTCTGCAGTTGGTGATAGCGATGACGTCAGGATCTCCACAGCTGTCGACACCACAGCCATTGAGCTCTCCGCTGTCGCTGTAGTCGCTGTTGTCATCGTCGGTGTCATCAGGGTCCGCGATGTCAATGATAAATCGTTCATCAAGGTCGACATTGGAACAGTACTGCACCACGGCCAGAGGTGGACTGAGGGTCCTGTCACCTGAACCTCACTTATATATGCGAGGCCTACTGGTTTACCACATAAGTCAAAGTATTGTCTTTATTTAAATTAATTTTTTATAGAAAGGAAGCACATTTGGAAGCACAATCATCAAAAAGGAAGCACATTCGGAACCAAATTCATCAAAAAGGAAGCACATTCGGAAGTACAATCACAAAAAGGAAGCACATTCGGAAGCTCAATCACAAAAAAGTAAGTACATTTGGAAGCACAATCACAAAAAGGAAGCATATTTGGAAGCACAATCAACGAAAGGAAGCACAATCAGAAGCACATTCAACAAAAAGGAAGCACAATAATCGAAAAGGACACACATTTTCACGAACGTTCAAATTAGTAGGTTGCGTTCGTTAATTTTACGTTAGGATACAATGCCTCCAACAGCTCCAAAGCTCCAACAGCTCCAAAGCTCCAACAGCTCCAAAGCTCCATCATCTCCAAAGCTTCAAAGCTCCAACAGCTCCAAATGCTCCAAAGATTCCAACAGTCATTTGCTCCACTGTCTTTGATTCCAACAATCAATTACGTCAAAAGTATTTAACTCCAGATAGTCTTAGGCCTATCGCTATTTGACTACAAGCCTAGGAAGCCACGAAGATACTATACTACAGTACTAAATGTCTACATGAGTACTTGACTACGAAGCTACAAGTCTACAAGGCTCCAAGGCATCATGACTACGCGACTACGTGCCATGTGGTTACGAGTCTACAAGGTTACGAGACTGCAAGGCTACAGGACTACGAAGCTTCCAGAAGACAAGGTTACGAGACTGTGAGGCTACAGGACTACGAAGCTTCCAGGACCCAAGGCTACGTGGCTACGAGACTACTTGGCTGTCTTGGACTCCATTCAGCTGCGAGAGTTAATTTATCTCATGCAAAGAAACTTGTTGTAAGTAGTCCCAATTCTTGTCAACAGATGACGCCACGTGTTGCTTGAAGGTTAATATTTAGTTCTCTTATGTGGGATGCGGGATGCTTACTAACGATCGCAAAAGGATGGCTTCGCTAGACACCAAGGAGAAGGAAGTTCATCCTTCCTGTTAGTGTTTCTCAGATGGGTCATAGTTTATTATTTGTCTGAGTAATAGGTGTTTATTTTTTTATTTCCACCTGGTAAAAATATTGCAAGTGCTGCTTTAGTATCAGAAATTTACTAACTAAATGTAACTCCAAATAAAATGTCATGTCTCATTAGGTAAAAAATCCTTCATGCAGAGATCGGTTTCTCAGAAATAACCAGAACACTTGGAGAAACCACGGGAATAATCAGGAGCACACGGAGAAAACCATCATAATATTAACAAGAATAATCGGGAGTAAACGGAGAAAACCGTCACACTTTTTCTTTGATATCAGAAAAAATACAGGAAAAAAACATTAAAAAATTTAATGTGCTTTAAACTACGCGCTGAACACGACTTTTGGAAATACCTAATATAGGTAGAAAAGCTTTCTGGCATACCTGTATTACATTTATGTTATCTTTGAAAGATTTGTGCAATGGGAGTGCATACTTGATGTAAGATTTGAGACATACGCCATTGCTAAGCACCTGTATGTCTTTAATTTGTCGAAAGCTCTTCAACATGATATCTTATAGCAATGGATTTCCTTGAGATACCTTCTACTCTTGCATGCTCTCTTATTCGTACTTTGCCTTAACAGTATTTTAAAATAATTTGTCTTGGCTGATTTTGTTCCTTTCACTGCAGAATGCCTGGTGAAATCGCCGCACATGCTGCATATTTAATTAATCTCAATTGGTATTTTGCCATTTTTATGGTTGCATGCCAGTGGAAATATGGTGGTATTTGTGAAGAATTTATGCAACAGAAAGCCAAGTATTTCATTTATTTTTGAGGGTAGCAAATTAAAAATATCTGAAACATAACGTAAAAGTCATAATAAAAATTTATTTTAACTTACATTTCTTTTTTATTTTTGGTCTTTTTACAACTTTATGCACACCTTATCTTCTTATGACAGTATGTCTACACTTCAACATTTTTTAAAGAAAGAGCTTCGTCATCCA
This sequence comes from Bacillus rossius redtenbacheri, assembly GCF_032445375.1. Taxonomy (NCBI): domain Eukaryota; kingdom Metazoa; phylum Arthropoda; class Insecta; order Phasmatodea; family Bacillidae; genus Bacillus; species Bacillus rossius. The sequence goes on from NC_086332.1 coordinate 88,936,207, forward strand.
TATTATTTTTAATACAATTTAACAACACAAGGATGTTTCACACGAGTACAATAAAAAACTGGTAACAACTTGAAATAAAAAAAATTGAATTTACTATGGCTAACGTATGTTAACAGGCGAAAACCAAATTAAATTTCTCTCTTATGCAGTAAAAAAAATAGAAGATTAATATTAATGTTGTATGTGGATATGGCTAGTTTTGGAAACACCCTCGGAGAATATGAAACCAAAAGAGTAATGGATAAGACAAATTTTGTTTCTACATTTCAGACATGTATAAGAACTGTTTTGGAACATACGCAATGATGGGTAAGACAAATTCTAGAAAAAAACACTCATGTTTCAATGCTGTTTTCTAATGGATTATGACTGAACTGAAATAAAATCTTTGCTCAGAAAGATTCGAATATAAAAGAAAAATTTCAAATCGTAGATAGCTCATTTTTCATAGGTTTTGGATAAACAAGTTTTGAAACTGCACACTTCAAATGTTCTTTTTCCAGCAGTTTTGGTTGCCCTGAACATTGCATAGCACCAACATACACAATTACAAGTAAGTTTTTAGTTTTAAGTTTTTAGATTTTGTTTAGGAAAATCTGTCATCTGCCCCACTGTGATGACGGACTGGCAGTATGGCAGGTAAGCATACAGACAGCGAGTATGTGCGAACGGCCCACCGTAGCATGCATTTATACGTATGGCTGCGCTGCTATTTTTAGTGCCTTTACGAGCAAACAGCGCGAAGTGGGAAGAGACCCAAGGCCAGCTAACACGCACATATGCTAATGTGAAAGTCTCAGGCCTAGCCACATGTGTACTTTAAGTGAGTGGGTTAAAATAAAAAAAAAGAAATTTTGCAGTGATTTGTCTTAATTGTGCATTTGTACACTAAGACAATATTATATTTTTAATTTCAACGCAATTTAAACACATAAGTATACTTTTGAACTAAAATTGTAAATCATATTTTTATATCAAGAAATCACAACCTCTTAATACGTAAAAATTTCCTAATTACATTATGATACTATTGTTGTATACGCATGAAAGAAAACATTAACTGTCAATCTTTTTTTCCTTCAAAATTTCAATCACACACAAAACATTTACACTAAACACATAAACTTATATTTTTACATTAAAATGAAAATTTCGTATGTTAATACACCACAACCTTTTATTATTATTATTTTTATTATGATAAGATACCACCTTACATTAAGACACAAGAAACAAAATAAAACCGTTACTTTACTTCATTATGAAAACCGTAAACATTTACTTAAAATTAACGTACTCACATTTATACTTTTTAAATTAAACATAATTAATATCTGAAAAATTGTGATCCGAAACACTTACAGTGCGAGCGTGGAAACGTAATATGGCCAAAATATTTTCATTAGGACACAACTAAAACTTTAAGACACAATATTATAAATAACTACAAGAAATAAACATTTATTTTTGACATGAAGACACAATATTACAATTTTACAATAAGATGTTAAATGAAAATTATATTGTATTACACTACATTAAGACATCAACTGATTCTTTAAATACAAAAATTGTCCGTAAGACAAAGTACATGGAGTATATAGTTAACAACTAAAGAAACAAAGTCAGCGTGGTGACGTGTGCCATGGCAAGCACTCTTTTGTCGCCGGCGGTGGCGCGATAGATGGTGGCGGCGTGGACCCTGGACTTTTACAATAATTAAACTAAATTGTCTTTCTGAAAAAAGGGTAACATGAGGTTGATATTAACTTTTACCAAATCAAAGCCCTCTTGTCCTCGTACTCGTAAAACTGTACTTACGTCCCCAGTTTCCATTTGGACATACATTCCTCAAGTTTCTAGCTTTCTTCTTGCCTGGATTAAGCCGTGCGCCCGGCTTAAACAGTACCTATCTAGCTCGATTACATGATCGGTTTGCATCCTGACTGTCTCGACATATTTTTAGCTAGACCTTTGCCCGAATTGAACCACGTGCCTTGCTTACTTCGAGCCTGACTTGAAACAAGCGACTGACCTGCATCGAACATAGATTGCCTTGTACCTTGCTTGCCTCATGCAATACTAACCTCGGGCCCTGCTTGTCTCGTGCCGAGCTAACTTCATGCCCGGCTTGCATCGTGCCAAGATGGCCTCGTACGCATTTGGCCTAGTGTTTGGCTTTGACATTACACCCTACTTGCTTCACATCCAGTATTTCTCGTACGCGTTTTGACTAGTGTTTCGCTTACACCACACACACATGTATATACTACTCGGATGTACAAGGATAAACATTCCAAATGTCGTTTAGAGGAGTTAGTTGGCACGCAGAAACTGATATTTGGTAGATATATTATTTAGAACACTCACGAGCCTGGAGCAATAGGCACAGACGTCAGACTACCAAGCTGTGACGTGGGTGAAGGACCCGCTCCCTGTATGTTTTGTTGATCTTGGTATCACCGGATAAGCGCCGGCAGTCTTCGAGGGGCGGAACTCGTTAGCAAGGCCGCACGCCGCGCCAGGCTGGCGGTGGCGCCATTACTCAGGGCTGTACGAGCCTCTCCCCGCGGCATCTGCTCTCCTCGCCCGTGCTTTGTTCTCCTTATCGGGCGCGGCCGGGTCTCGTGCCCGCCAACAATTACTCAGCCGCGGCGATGACACGGCTGGGTTCCTCCGCGGGCTGGCCGCTACTGAGCGCGGACTCTGCAGTGGCCGTGGTCGGCATTTCCATGTGCTTCAACAACCTACCCTATGTAGGCCTATACTTGCGCTCATCACTGACTCACTGACTCTGTAACTCCAAAGATATATATATACACACACACACACACAATGGATACCTGTGAGTGGCCATGTCTGCATTTGTTAAGTCGCATTTTCCTTCAGCTAATTGTTGCGCTAGGTTGGTTAGACACCTAAAACAATGGCTGAAATGTAGTGTTTCCATTATGGAAACATTTTAAATAACCTTTTTTTTTATTGAAATTTATGTTTTTAATGACGGAGATTTTAAATAACACTTACTAACCACCATCAGACGTGGTAAAGCACCATTTCCGCAATGATTTGGGCGTGACAATATGGCGATGTTGAAGTTAAAAAAAATGTCTTTAACTACGCCACAGCATACAGTCTCCTGACTTTTCCTGATCCATGTTGGAGACAAGCGTATCATGAAGCACAAATATTTGCCTACTCCATAGATATGTGCATAAAATAGAAATGGAAGTTTAACAATAGAGTAACATTTAAAATACAGCTACATATGTGGAACACGTCTTCATTATTAAATTAAAGCGTTTTTTATAGTCATAATTTTTAATGGGCTCCTTAGGGGCCTTACTAATAACTATGCTTATAATTACTAAAAAAACTCACATCTCAGAAAGTTTAGCTCTAAACGAAAAACGGTGAGCGGTTTTCCTTTTTTGGAAATCTAAATTTGCGTCAATGGGAATCTTGTAAATGATATTTCGAATTTTTAAATATGCTTAAAACTGTTAAGTTTATAATTTTATTAATAAACTAATGGTTTTTGTCTTTTATGTATATAATATACGTTTGCATACACGAAATGGTTTGGCAGATTTGCTTTTTTGCAGTTACGCCCTTTTGAATTTTTTTTATATTCTTTTTTGTTCACTTAATTACTTGCTGCTAAAACTATCAGTAAATAGCACATATGCAATTAATATGTATTTTATATTTATAATTATTTGTGAAATATTTTGTTATTATATATAAGGAATATCTTATGTTGCAAAATTTTAAAAGAAATTGAAATTTTTAATAATAGTATCATTTATATTAAATTCAATTGTTTGTGATATTCATAATTTTTAAACGGGCGTCATAGGCGTCTTACAACCTCCTAGTTGTGCTATGCGTTTATACAGCTTTAAGACGTTGAATTTACAAATAAATTGAATTATTAATTTTTATTTTGATGGAGTTGAGTTAAAAATAATAGTATAAAGATTAATAAGCCACAAGTTTTGCAGTTACATCAACATTATAAATCGAGCTTAAATTTTACATGGGAAAAAAAAATTTAAGGGTTGCTGCAGTTATATTTTAAAAATATTTAAACAGTTACCAGCCTTTAATCACAGTAAATAAAGTTTTTTAAAACAGATTGTGAGTGTGCTTTGAATAATAGGCTGCACTAACAAGGATATTTTTCAGCCTTGGGCACATAAATGACTTTCTTATCAACATGAGCTTTAACACTTTTACTGTTAAAGTAGTGCCCGTTTAAATAAGTTTTCACACATCGAATGTTTATCACTCGCGTTTAAGTAGTAGTCTCAAGCCCAAAAGAGCCTTGTAAGCTTTTTATACCCATCAACAAAAAAAAAAATATATATATATATATATATCAGGATTTTATAAGTTTTTGAAAAAAAAAATATTATCAGTATTTATTCTATAATTTTGATAAACCCACCTGACTCTAAGCTATAAGTTTTCAGCAGAAATTGTATAGGAAAGTAATTCAGGCACCTGGCTTCCGGATGTGGTGACAGTGGTGCCGACCTCCATCTTGGATTGTGATGTAACGCCGGCCATCTTGGATAACCTTAACCTTGTTCCCGATGGCCATTATAGATGCGCCATTTTTTTTTCTAGAATTTTCTGCCATTTTAAATTTCGCCATTTGGTTTTCTAGAACATTACGCCATTTTGAATGACACCATTTTGTTTTCTAGAACTTTCCACCATCTTGGAATCGATTGTCCCACTCCCCATAAGTTGCAGTTTTCGTTACGGCCGCCATCTAGAAAATCTGCCATTTTTATGCTAGGAAATTGTGAAAAATATTAAAATTAATAAAAAAATGTTTAATAAAAATTTAATAAAATAATATTTAAAAAAAATGTTGCAATTTTCAGCCATCTTGAAAATCCATACGGAAGCTGCCGGCAGATTGATCTCCCACCACAAATGTCAAGGTATAGCCTATATATAGCCAACTATGTAGTATGAAGTCATGTCCGCCATCTTGTTTCCATCTGCAGTAGGCCACCCTCTTGTTTTCGTCTGCTAGAGTGCGCTACCACCATATTTGTTAAATGTTTACCCACTAGAGTGCAGTAATCATTATAATTGGCGCCCACAATCTTGAAATTTGGGCTCTATTTTGGAATTTCGTAATTATTTAGCTACAAATATGCTACAAATACAAAACATTCTAGCTTGTATTAGAACTTTATCCTTGCTCAACAAAGGAGAAGATCACAAGCTGGCAGAAGCTGTTTTTGTAATTTTTGTAATTTTTTATTATTCTCATTATTATTGTTAATTTATTTTTATTTTTTGATTTTATTTCCTGTGATTTTCTGATATTAAGGAAAACGTACATTGTTAGTTTTCTCAGTGTGTTCCTGATTATTCCTGTAAATATTTTTATGGTATTTTTCGTGTGCTCATTATTCCTGACGAAACTTCTGCTTAAATTCTGCTAGTGCTGCTGATTATTTCTGAGAAATAGATCTCTGCACAAAAGATGATTTTTTTTTCTTAATGAGTAACGCAGTTTTATTTTGAGTTACATTTAAATTGTGAATTTCTGCTACCAAATTATCCACAAAAAATATATTTTATCAGGTGGATTAAAAAAAATCCATTACTCAGTCAAATAATATGTCTTGAGACAGCTGAGAAGCACTATTAAGAAAAACGAAATTCCTTCTCTTTGATGTCTAGCGAACCCTTCCCTCTTTTGCGATCACTAGTAAGCATCCAGCATCCCACTTAAAATAAATCAATAATTTTTACCGAAACACAACACGTGGCGACATCTGTAGGCAAGAATCGTAACTACTTGTGACAAGTATTTGTGCAAGAAATAAAATAACTCTCGCTGCTGAACGAAGCTATTGTAGCCAGTTGGAGCCAAGTATCCTCGAAGCCTCGTAGTCTCTTAGCCTTGTAGTCTTGTATCTTCATATTCTAGTAGTCGCGTAGTCATGTTGCCTCGGAGCCTTGCAGACTTGTAGCTACATAATCAAGTAGCTTGTAGTCTTATAGCCTAATTTCTGGAACAATTGGAGCCAAAGACAATTTGAGCTGAAGACAGATGTAGCAATTGGTGCCTCGTAGACCTGTAGCTTTGTAGCCAAGTGGTATTTTAGCCATGAAGCCAAATGCTGTTGGAGCTGTTTAAGTCAAAAGACCGTTGGAAACAATTAATTTGGAGCCAATGACTGTTGGAGCCAAAGACTGTTGGAGCCAAGCGACTGCTGGAGCCATGGACTTTGGAGTCAAAACACTGTTGGAGCAATAGACTGTAGGAGGCATTATATCCAATAGTAAATTCACGATCGCATCCTACTGAGTTTAACTGAGATTTATGTTCGTATGAATGTACGTCCTTTTCGTTAAATGTGCTTCTTTTTATTTGATGGTTCTTCTAATGTGCTTCCAAATGCACTTTCTTTTTTAGAAAATGATTCTGGCCAAGTTCGATCAAAAAAAGCAAATGAAATCATTTGGAGCCAAATGCAGATGGGGCATTTGGAGAACTTAGAGAAATTAGCGCATTTGGAGCAATAAGGGTAGTTGCAGCAATTGGAGCACTTGGAGCTGTTGGACAATTGGAGCAATTAGAGCATTGAAGCTCTTGAAGCAAATAGAGCTTTGGAGATCTTGGAGTAATTGAAGAATTGGAGCACTTGGAGCATGTGGAGTAAATTTAGTAGTTGGAGCTGCTGGAGCAATTGGAGAACTTGAAGCTGTTGGAGCGATTGGATCACTTGAAGCTGTTGGAGCAATTGGAGCTTTAGAGATCTTGGAACATTGGAGCTCTGGGAACAATTAGAGCTTTGGAGCTCTTGGAGCAGTTGGAGCACTTGGAGCACTAAGAGCAGTTGGAACTATTGGAGCTGTTGGAGCATTGGAGCAGTTGGAGCCTACCGTATATTTACGAGATCGTATACCTGTGACGAGATCGTATACCTGTGACGAGATCGTATCACACCACATCAAATATTCGTCCATTTGTGCATCATTTTTGTCAAATACATGTCCTGTGTGTGTATTGCATGTTCGTTGCATATGTTGTGTGTGTACTGTGTGTCCATTGTGTGTACAGTATGTTTGCACTGTGTGTGTACTATGTCTCTATTGAGTGTTCATTATGTATGTACTGTGTGTGTTTATTGAGTGTACTGTGTGTTCATTGCATGGCAAGTGTATGTGTGTATGTGTGTCCAGTGTGTGTAATGGGTGCACTCTGAGTACTGTGTGTTCATTGTGTGTACTGTATGTCCAATGTGTGTACTGTGTGTCCAGTGTGTATTGTATGTGTTCATTGTGTGAACTGTGTGTATTGTGTGTGTTCATTGTGTGAACTGTGTGTATTGTGTGTTCATTGAGTGTGCTGTGTGTTTATTGCGCGTCCTGTGTGTACTGTGTGTCCATTGAGTTTCCTGTCTGTGTACTCTGTATTGCCAGTGTGTCCAGTGTGTGTACTGTGTGTTCAAAGTGTCCAGTGTGTCCAGTGTGTGTTTACTGTGTGTATTGTGTGTTGTTTACTTTTGTTAAATAAGTGTTGTTTCGTTAAATGTGCGTAGTCAAATGTGTAGTAGCTCTGAATATTTACTGGTTCTAAACATCATGGTATTGATAAAACATTTATAAGGGATTCTTGGACCTTTAGTAAGCATAAAACATGTTCCGTTGGTCTTATTGCTTGTAATTGATTTTATAGATAATTAAGGCCTGTAAGTACGAAGGATTTGTCTTGACTGCTTGAAATATGTTATATAAGCTATTGACGAAAAAGGTATTGCGGTTCGGAAATGTCTGGCCTGTACGTTTGACATTGGACATTGTATGTTTAAAAATTTTTTTCGAGTATCATCGAAAAATATCTCTTGGTTTGTAGATGCTTGGATTCTACGCCTAATTTTAACAAGATCTGGTTGAAACGAATTCCAAGTATAGAAAAATTAGACTTCCATGCTAGGCATCATGTTAATTAGTCGGATAGGTATCTTGTATAGAGTTGTTTTTCGTAGAGTGAATTATTAGTAAACTTCACGAAAGGTAATAGGAAACAGAATTTAAAATTTATTTTAAGCTTTATTTACCCTTATCACTGTTCGAGAATAAAACCAAGGATGGAAATATATCGCATTAATCATTATTTTAATAAGTAATTTTTGTCGATTTTTAGAATGTTTTCCGATTTTATAGGTCAATAAATACTAATTTCCAAGATGGCGTTTATATAAGCTAACTTTCTGCTGGTATATAAGGAGCTTTAGACACTTTTAGGATTTTAAACTTGATTTATTAAATAAATATTTTTGTCTAAAATAATTTTTTTAAATTGTTCAAGCATCAAACCAAGGATGGAAATCCATCGGATAAATTTGTACATTAATGAGTGATTTTTTGATGAATTTTGGAATTGTTTCCGAATTTCTAAGTTAATTATTTCGAATTTTCAAAATGGTTGTTAATATATGTTATAATCGACCTAATGTAGGCTGGTTGACTAGGAACCTAAGCTGCTTTTTGGACTTTTTACCAAATTGATTTAAATTAATATTTTTTACTAAAATTAATTATTTTTGTAAAGTTCAAGAATTGAACCAAGGACAGGATCGAATCAACCAGTATATTAATTCCATATTTTTTTAATGAATTTGAGGATTTTTCCCATATTTATAGCTAAATAATTACGAATTTACAAGATGGCACCCAAATTGCGAGAGGGTGGATGCCACAGTAATAATAAATGATTACTGCACTCTAGTTTGTAAACATTAAACTAATATGGTGGTAGCGCACTCTAGCAGACGAAAACAAGATGGTGGACATGACATCATACTAGCTGGCAATGTATATATATATATATATATATATCTTGGCATTAGTGATGGGAGGTCTGTCTGCCGGCGGCTTCTGTGGAGTAATTATCGGTTGCCAGTTTTTTTAATTTTTACCTTTCTAGGGTTCAATCAGAGTACTCCATTACATAAGTGCCTTTAAAAATAACATTTAAATTAAATTGAATAAATTAATTTCTTGTAATAAATTTTAAACATTTTACCGAAGTTTTTTGATAATAATTATGGATTTTCCAGATGGTGACATAACGAAAATTGCAATGGTGTTTTTAAATAATATTTCATGAAATTTTGATTCAATAATTTTCTTTATTAATTTAAAAATTTTTCCCAATTTCCTAGCATAAAAATGGATATTCAAGATGGCAGCCGAAACGAAAATTGCAAAATTAGAGAGTGGGGCATGCGAGTCCAAGATGGCAGAAAGTTCTAGAAAACAAAATGGCGGAATTAAAAATGGCTGAATGTTCTAGAAAACAAAATTGAGGAATTAAAAATGGTGTTAATTTATAGAATACAAAATGGTGGATCCAAGATGGCCGTCGAGGTCTAGGTCGAGGTCAAGGTCAAAGTCATCCAAGATGGCCACTGTGACATCACAAGCCAAGATGGAGGTTTCACCACTGTCACCACAGCCGGCAGACATTTGCCGGAAATACTTTCCTATACTTTTGTGAGTGAATGTAATAGTAGAAGTTTTATCATTAAATTATTTAATTCATCTTGTAGGTTGTTCAATATTAGTTTACAGGCAAAAATGTGGAGTCATTTATAAGCACAATACAATAAAAATAATTTTAAAACTATTTATAGATGCAAAAATTCTTATTTCTTAAGGCATTACTGAAGAGTCTGATAGCAGATTATATACGCATAGCTCGAGAATGTCTAAATAGACTTTTTAAGGTCGGGATAAGATATGGTTATAAATACTACTGCACTATAGCAGGTAAAATACTAATATGATTCATCACACTCTAGCGGACGATGTTTGCACTTCGTGACACTAGTGCTCCAAGTAACAAGTATTGAAAACAAAGTTGGTGGTACCACTCTCTAGCAGATTAAAACATAATGGTGGATCCAGGATAGCCACCATGACGTCATACTGGTTGACTTATTATCTGCCTTGGTTTTAGTGGTGGGAAGTCAATCAGACAGTAGCCTGGAATGGTGATGTCATAATATTAAAAATGTTGGAATGCAAACTGGCGGAGTCCAAAAAGTCTAAATGTTCGAAATGTTCGAAATGTTCGAAATGTTCTAGAAAACAAATTTGGCGGAGAACAACATGATGGATTAAAATATGGCGGAATACAAGATGGCGGACGTGATGCTATACAATATGTCGACCGGGTTCAAGGACATCCAAGATCGCCGCCGTAACGTCACAATCCAGTATGGCGGATCATCTCTTCGTTCCTGAACCTGAAGCCTGGCCTCGGAAATACGTTTCTGTACTACTATATTCTACTGCCACTAAAAATGTAAATATTAAATGCATGATGTTATTCTAAAAAAAAAAACTATATTTTGTGTATTTACTAATATTAATATCCTCTCAAATTGTTAAAAAAAATTGTGTGCATGGAGTTCACACGTGACAGAAGTGAAACTTCTTACTTCTTAGGTATAGATATAGATAAATTATTATTAGTATTTTTTATTGAACATAAGATCATAATTGAGAATTGTAAGGATGCAGATATGTTCTCAAATGTAAAAAAAAAAAAACTTTTTCTGCGCCCTGTACTCTCTCTCATCCGTTCACTGGCACTTTTTGGCGCCTCTTTTGGCGGTTAATTATGAAGTTTCCTTTGATAATACATCTTATCTGGTTTTGCATTTTATTATGTGTAGGCATGATGTTAAATCTCGCTATGTGTCTACCTGAAAAAGAATTGAGAAATCTCGCTGTGTGTACACCTTGAAAGAGAATGAGGATTCTCGCTGGGTGTGTACCTAAAAGAGAATGGAGGAATCTGGCTGTGCGTGTACCTGAAAGAGAAAAGGAGGAATCTCGCTGTGCGTGTACTTGAAAGAGAATGGAGGAATCTGGCTGTGCGTGTACCTGAAAGAGAAAAGGAGGAATCTCGCTGTGCGTGTACTTGAAAGAGAATGGAGGAATCTGGCTGTGCGTGTACCTGAAAGAGAAAAGGAGGAATCTCGCTGTGCGTGTACTTGAAAGAGAATGGAGGAATCTCGCTGTGCGTGTACCTGAAAGAGAAAAGGAGGAATCTCGCTGTGCGTGTACTTGAAAGAGAATGGAGGAATCTGGCTGTGCGTGTACCTGAAAGAGAAAAGGAGGAATCTCGCTGTGCGTGTACTTGAAAGAGAATGGAGGAATCTCGCTGTGCGTGTACCTGAAAGAGAACGGCGGAATATTGCTGCGTGTGTACCTAAAAGAGAATGGAGGAATCTAGCTGTGCGTGTATCTGAAAGAGAAAAGGAGGAATCTCGCTGTGCGTGTACTTGAAAGAGAATGGAGGAATCTGGCTGTGCGTGTACCTGAAAGAGAAAAGGAGGAATCTCGCTGTGCGTGTACTTGAAAGAGAATGGAGGAATCTGGCTGTGCGTGTACCTGAAAGAGAAAAGGAGGAATCTCGCTGTGCGTGTACTTGAAAGAGAATGGAGGAATCTGGCTGTGCGTGTACCTGAAAGAGAAAAGGAGGAATCTCGCTGTGCGTGTACTTGAAAGAGAATGGAGGAATCTGGCTGTGCGTGTACCTGAAAGAGAAAAGGAGGAATCTCGCTGTGCGTGTACTTGAAAGAGAATGGAGGAATCTGGCTGTGCGTGTACCTGAAAGAGAAAAGGAGGAATCTCGCTGTGCGTGTACTTGAAAGAGAATGGAGGAATCTGGCTGTGCGTGTATCTGAAAGAGAAAAGGAGGAATCTCGCTGTGCGTGTACTTGAAAGAGAATGGAGGAATCTCGCTGTGCGTGTACCTGAAAGAGAACGGCGGAATATTGCTGCGTGTGTACCTAAAAGAGAATGGAGGAATCTAGCTGTGCGTGTACCTGAAAGAGAAAAGGAGGAATCTCGCTGTGCGTGTACTTGAAAGAGAATGGAGGAATCTGGCTGTGCGTGTACCTGAAAGAGAAAAGGAGGAATCTCGCTGTGCGTGTACTTGAAAGAGAATGGAGGAATCTGGCTGTGCGTGTACCTGAAAGAGAAAAGGAGGAATCTCGCTGTGCGTGTACTTGAAAGAGAATGGAGGAATCTGGCTGTGCGTGTACCTGAAAGAGAAAAGGAGGAATCTCGCTGTGCGTGTACTTGAAAGAGAATGGAGGAATCTGGCTGTGCGTGTACCTGAAAGAGAAAAGGAGGAATCTCGCTGTGCGTGTACTTGAAAGAGAATGGAGGAATCTCGCTGTGCGTGTACCTGAAAGAGAACGGCGGAATATTGCTGCGTGTGTACCTAAAAGAGAATGGAGGAATCTAGCTGTGCGTGTATCTGAAAGAGAATGGAGGAATCTCGCTGTTTATGTACCTGAAAGAGAATGGAGGAATCTCGCTGTGCGTGTACCTGAAAGAGAATGGAGGAATCTCGCTGTGCGTGTATCTGAAAGAGAATGGAGGAATCTCGCTGTTTGGGTACCTGAAAGAGAATGAGAGAGAAGCAGAGAGACAGAGAACTGGGGAAGAATATGGCTAAGCAAAAGTTAAGTGGAAGATACACACGGGCAACAACAGATTTCACTCCAATTTATCTTGCGTTAAGGAGAAATTCTTTGCTGGCACTTAAAACCCCTTCGGGAAACCCGAGGTAATTTTAATGAAGACGAAGTGAGAGTTGAAGAATGGCCAGCAGCGATTTGCTCGGTTAAAAAACTTTTTAGTTAGCAGTTAGTCCGTAATTTTAAAAAGACTCTCTTTATTCTGCTTGATATACACCATAAGAGATTGTTGGTAAAAGGCAACTCTTAGTTAAAAATAGGGATTATTTTTTTTTCACTGCTGTGAGCGCATGTTTTAAAGCTACAGTTATAATGTTTAGTAAATATCTGATCCCACTAACTGTGGACATACCCCACTTAGAATAATAATAAGTAAAACCTTTTTCTTGTGGTGATCAGCTCAGGGGGTGGTTTGCAGCAGTAGTTCTCCAGCTCCCTCTGTTTTCTGCCAATCTCTTCATCTCCGTGTATACTCACAAGGTATTTAAGTTCATTTTCATCTTCCTCGTGACTTTTTACTATTAATCTATATAAATAAAAAAAGTAATAATGTTCGTTCATTAAAAATCTTAAGTATACAAATGTTCTTCACCTGTTACTTTGAAATTTTGACACAACATTGCATTCCAATACCCGGGGTTTTTTATACACCTCACACATGTGACAGGAAAAAATGTAGATACATATTTTCATTGCTGTAGATATATAGATAAAGAGAGTGTTGACTAGCGTTCACTAGTACACTCTCAAATTTTTTTAAAACTCTTTTAATATTTTGCTGTATTTAATATAATTTTTTTGCTTGTATTTTACGTAATTTTATATTCACAGTTTTGTGAGTATTTTTTAGACGTTCCTGCTTAAAATTTAGGAAATTAAATTAAAGATCAATAATGTGTGTTGCTCATACACTGGGAGATTACGTAAACATAACGAGACATAATGTTATTTTATTATTTTTGCAAAACAGTAGAGTATAACCATTATGATGTTCAGATGCAGTCCTGGTGTGTGGGGACGTGTAATATCACCCCTTTTGTAAAAAGGGGGGGGGGGGGAGCCACAAGTGCACCACTCTGCTACGGGAGACGTCATCGCAATGTGAATAAGCATACTTTTCTTCTTTTTTTAGAGAGTTGGTGAATTGGGTGTACAATTTAGGCAAAGCAGATTTGCTAGCAAATCTTCAAGCTGCAGGCCTAACGGAAGATGCAAATCGAAACGTTGATGATTTGCGTGAGCTCTTTTGTAGACATTTTAAAGGGTATAGGAACTAATTTGACAGAAATTGATAGGTCGGAAAGTACCGAGGCATTTGGATATCCGCATGGGGACGAGCATGAGCGGCAATTGGAATTGACGGAAGAATTTTTTGTGGTACTCTGGGGGAATACATACAACAATCTTCAAAATATACTAGCGAGAGTGGGGTTAAACGTACAGAACAAACAATTACACTTATGATGAGCTGACAAAATTCTGTTAAATATTCTAGGATGGCTCACTTCTGCCTGAAGGCCGACCCCTAGTTAACTTCTAGTGGGAAGTTGCGAAAAATCAATATGAAACTTTAAGTAAATAATACGGGAAACAATTTCTAAAATATAACTTTGAAAAGGGAGCCTTCGAAATGCCCAGCGCTCAAAATAATGGAGAGCAATCCACATATAAACAATCAGCGCTCTGATATGAATTACTACTAAGTTGTTTGCATTAAATATTGCTTTTAAGACTAAAGATTTTCCATTTACAAACGATTAGCCAACTATTTGTACATTTTATTTACTTGAGCCATAAACCTTCGCTACTGAATATTTGATCTACGACCACAAAACAGTCTTAAATTTACTTTAAGTGCAAACAACAAATAAACAATAAGAGCTAACAGCAATGTTTTCTGACTGAGTCATCAAGTATTTACATTTATACTATTGTACAAGTTCCTACTTGGAAGTGAATCCCGTCCGGTTTAGTGGACGTTAAATAAGTGACTCCACTCGCCTTGTCAGTGTTAGTAGTTCAGCTGGTCGCCCTCTGGTGACCCGATCGAAGGCGGCTTACATTGGCTGTCCGATGTCCGTCCGCTCACGCACAGCTCCAACTTCCTCGTGCCAACCTCTGAAACCAGGTCCAGCAACGTCCGCTCCGTCTTCCCTCTGGTACTTCTCGGTGACGTCATCTCCGACAGGCAGCTCGGACGGTTCGCCCACTCGTCCGTGATGATCTCTCAAACTGCAACTGGAGTCTCTCTGACCACTCGTTAACAACAAACAGAAAGGTTTCTTCTACTATCTGATCAGAGCGTCTTCGCTGCTATTCAAGTCCGATTCGTTCGTCAAACTTCTGGTAATGTCTGCCACACCTGGCGCCGCAACCTTCGCCAACTCACCTCTCAATAACTACTCAATAACATTAACTCTTCGTCTTCTCCCCATTATAACCAAATTACTCGTACTTCTCAATGGCACACCACACGACGAAAGTGTTCAAGTGCGGGAGAGCGGTACTTTACCGCTACATCGTCCAGAGTCCATCCTAGTATGGCCGCTTCCTCCAGCAGCATGACATCTCAGGCGGGCGGCGGCGGGCTGTGGGGCGGCGGCAGGTCAATCCAGTGACGATGCCATGTAGTCCGGTCGTGAAGTGTATCTCTCGGTGTTTTTCTGTGTTGTGTGACCTATGGTGGTGACGGATCTTCTTATATGCCATAAAAGAATCGCCCAGAGATCCGGTTCATACTTTCGGATCACCGTTTAGTGATCCGGTTCTCTTCCGGGCGTTTCGCCGATGGTCTCGGCAACGACTCTTGGTAACTCGAGTTGCGGGTCAATTGAATCGGACCTCGGGATCGGTTCCGGAATGTGCCTTGGCGTAGACGGGAGTCACGTGTTTGGGATGACCCGGTTCACGGGTCACGGGTCTCGCTTCAGTGAACTGTGTCTCTTCCAGTCAATTTGACTCGGTTCTCGCCCTGATCGACTGGGTGACGGGTCTTCGTTCTCGGAGCACGGGTTACTTCCAGTATTTGATACAGAAAACACGCTTTACTTATAATTAAACAAAAAACATTACCGTGTGTCATGACACCGGTAAAAAATTAATTAAAAGGAATAATCGTGGAAACAGGGATAATAATAAATGCTCGGGATTGGCCCGTAGTGTGTTGGCGCGGGGCATTGGCGAGGGTTTACGATGGGCTGAAGTGAAAGAATGCATGTGGATAAATTTATGCCCTAGGAAACAATAATGGGGGCTTATTCAGTACAGTTTTGGTTCCGGGAGAGAAACAAGAGGACATTAGAGTACGTGTATAATCCTAAGTTGAATATGAAAGTTTTTGGTATAGAAGTTTCTGAAGAAGTGGCGGTTGACATTGTGCTTGAAATATAAACCCGGAAGTTTAAAGTGAGCGTTCCTTTATTTTAAAAAAAAAACCAGTTAATTTAATTATTTTAGATAGAGTGTGGAGGTGGATAATGTTAAGTTCACACATAGACGGCACGAAATGGAAAATAAAAATGTAAAGGTAGAGGAGGAAAAAGAGTTCGTAAGAAAAGTAAAGGAGTGTATAATGAGATTGGCCAGGGAGAGTTTTTGTGGGAAAAGAGGACATGAGGCGAGAGTTTGTTTCAAAAAGAATAGGTGTGAGCAAAAGGGCACACACTTCGAAAGTATGGGAGTAAATTGCGTATGGGGAATGGAGGTTTGGAAATAAACATTATTTTGCTATGGTGCGAGGTAAAAAAAAATTATGTGAATGTGGAGCTGTATGGGAAGAAAGTGAAAGCACTAGTAGACACAGGGGCCAGTAAGTGCTTTGTAAACGGGAAACTTCATGAGGAAATAGCGCGTGAACACAAAGGAGTTAAAATGAAGAGAAACGCACCGGGTGGGCGTTTCCGATTACAGCTATCCGATGGAAAAACACACCAGTGTGAATTGATGGCCAAGATGCATATCAAAATTGGAAAATTTCCATGGGACAGGGAATTTCATGTTATTCCCAATTTTATTTGCGAGCTATTGTTGGGGGTGAATTTGTTTTATCGGATACCAGGGCAATAATTTATTGTCTCATAAGAAAAAAAAATTGTTTTTGGTTTTGAGCCCCATCCAAGTGTAGATTTGACAAAATAAAGAGTAAATAAAAATATTATCTGTGTGGGAATTGAAGGGGCCAGAGAGAATTTAAGGACCGGAAGTGGATGTGGAGCAAGTTCAGGCCATTACTAATGACTATAGCGATGTGATTAATAATAAGGTAGGGAAATGCGAAATTGCCCCTTATAAAAATGGACTCTTAGACATCTTAGTCATATCAATGCTCACCCCCAAATCTGAGAGCCTTGCGTGTGTGTGTAAATTTGTCGCCTATTTTGTTGTTTTTAGTGTTATATTGAATATTATCAAATCAAAATAAGGAGCGACCTCCCAACTGCTGTGTCATTTTAATCCAATAAAACTATTTTATTTATTTTAATTCTTTTTTTCATTTTCTACTTCTACCAGACTAATATTTATACACCAGTTGCCTGTAGATAAATTTTATTATGTCTGTTTGCACATAGATAAAACGTTTTCTATTAACACTTAATCAACTTTCCTTCTCAAAAGATTTCCGTTCACTGTCAACATACTATGGCGAACGTTTATTTTATTTTGAGAATGTTTATATTATTGCTCAGTGTTTTCATGTCATATTTTTGTGAGTTAAGCTACATTTTAGGAACGCCGTTTTTTCATCGCTTTAATTTTGAGAGTGTGCTTGAAGAATTGGCTAGATGGAGTACAAATAATGTGATCTGACGCTTTGTCAAAATGCATGATCAAAACCCTCCAGGCTGCATATATTCTGAAGCTTTTTTGTATGTAGTTAAATTTTCTATGTAGTTAAAAAAAACCTTGGAACTGTTTTTTATGCCATACTTAAAACATTTTACTTTGCTGGAAACTTCCGGCATGAGTGGCGCAGGACATATTTAAGAAACGTTTAACATTACAAATTTATTGGACTTTTTCCGCACAGAGTTCCTTAAAAATGAGGATTTTCTGTACCAGTTTCTTTATACTGTTTAATCATGTCGTACAAATTCATAGCGTACAATATCTTTCAAATAATAATCACAGCCCTCTACACTTTAATGCTTGAACAACTGTGTTTTATTTGTGGAATGGATAATTTCCATATTCACATCAATGCCCTTTATTTTAAAATCCTATCTCTTAACGCACTTAGCAGATTATCGTATGATCGTGAAAAAGTTAAGTTCCCATTGCGTCATAGGTTCAGAATTATTTATGTATCTGATCATCGAACAGTGCAGCATGAATTTTGAAATACTGCGTATAACTTGAATAGTTTTAGTCCAGGTTTCATAGCAATATCTTAAGATAATACCATTTAAATTACTAATTTACATGGATACTGGCTATATCTGTGTGCATTTTATTGTTGTATGGGAAATTATAAAGTCTTATAGTCTTTGTGTATTCTTGAAATCATATCGTGTTGAATGAAAACGACTATAAAACTCTTTGAATTGTTCTTAGCTCATACAGTGATTTTTTACACCCTACTATGCAATTATTTATAATTTATTTGCAGCTAAAGGTTTTTTTCCGAGTATAGTTAAAAACACACGCATTATTCTTCCAAATCTTCCACTCTTGAATGTATTCAGAATAGCAGTTACATCTTGACAAGTAATTCATATAGTAATATAGAGAACAGGATAACCTTTTTTCAAAACATGTCACATGGTGCACCTGGCGCAGGATTTTTTGGCAGGCAGATTAAAAAAAATGTTTTCAGTATATATCGTATAGCATGTAATTATTTTTAACTTTTTACATTACTGAGTTGTGACCTCAGCTTTTTCCACAGGATTTTTTACAATTGTTGTTTACTTTAATACAAAAACAAATGTTCTAATGAATGTGAATTTGGAGCAAAAATACGGTTTCTATAAACAATGTATCAGTTATGCCTGGAAGCGTTTCTCGTTACTCTGTTAAGATAACTAAGCACGATGGAACACTCATGGAAGCTATTTCCTACATGTCGTTAAAAAAATACTTGGACTCTGTGTTTGCTAAAATTATTACTTTTTACTTCGCTGGAAACATTCAGCACGGATGGTGCAGAACAAATATAAATAACTTTTAATAGCAGATATCGAGTGTTCTTGTTGGAGACGAAGAGAGAGGGAGAGAGAGAGAGAGAGAGAGAGAGAGAGAGAGGAAAAAATAAAACCCCCGTCAATTATTATTCATGACCACCCGAGCAGACTTCCTGACCCTCTAAATCCCCCGGAGGCCAAGTCAATATTTGACCAATTCCGCTTCGCGTTCATGGTACATAGAACGAAACCCCGTCTCATAATAACACCAACATATTTTTCTACGCCACGACCGAGCCTCTTTTCGAGGGGAAAACCGAGTGAGAGAGAAAAAAAAATTCTGTCCCGTGGTGTTGGGGAGGAAATTAGATTTTAAAATCCACTGTGGAAACAAGGCACGCCAGCTCAGCAGCGATGATCCACAAACAAGGGCTGTGTTATTAGTTGGCGCGCCGCGCTGTTTACACGCTGCATAGCGCGCGCAGCCCGCCGGCCCGGCCGGACATTGTTGCGCCCTTCCCGTCTCTGGACAAACAATTGACGGCAGATTAGTGGTCTGGCGGCCCGCTGGCTGAGGGCTCAGAGGCGGGGGCAAATAATCAGAGTAAACACGGCAGCGTTTGTGTTTTCCGCTGGACCGGACAGCCAAGGGCGGAGGTCACGTGGTCACATGGATTGGTGGTGGGGGGAGAGGCGGCGGAGGAGGGAAATGATGCTTCATTTGTGAAATATCACACGCGGTACCCTCCCTACCCATTCTCCTCTACCGCGGAGCGCCATTGCAACCACGGTAGTTCGGAAACGGCCTCGACGACTGCGGGGCGAGGTGTGAAACAAGCCTCAACTGCTTCCCGGTGGCGTATTTCGCAAGTGCACGTGGAACGAGCTGCCGCTACACGCCAGTCGATCAGAGACGCGCCTGAAGTCACGCAAGCCACTCCCACGCCTGACGCACGGTCGTTGACCCCACCACACACCACAGTCTGAAGCCTGGCGCCGGAGCCCCTTTTACATTCTACTATTAATATCTCTAAAAGTTCCACAAGTTTCTGGAATGTTACAGAAGTTTCCAGAACGTACCAGAAGAAAAAAGATGCTCCGAAATCTTCTTTCACGTGTTGTTCCGAATGGAATTTTTTTACTACTGCTCTTCTTGTAGTTTTAAAAACGAACTTTGTTTTCAAAACACCCATTATCTGTCAGAGTAAATTGACGAAGCACGACTATCGGCAAAAGGGCATACGTATATGAAAAAACCTCAATAAATTCTCATAATTTTACTATTTAAATGGAATTTATTAAACAGTAAGTAGAATTCCCTTAACTTCGACATCTATTATGCGCACATTCCTCAAGATGTAATTATGTTAATCCAAAAAACTGCCAATTTATTCAGTACATTATTAGTACGGGGGGTGTTTTTTTTAAATAAGTTCCGTTTTCATTAAAAAAGCAAAGTCGTGAAAAATTGGTTTTATTGGCCGTTTTTCTTTACAACATATCAAATACATTTTTCCACATAATCGCCATTCGCTTTCCAAGGATTTTTCGTACCGCTGCACCATCTTCTTTAACCCCTCTGCACAGAAGTTCACCACCTGGGAATTAAAACCAGTTGACCACTGCAGTCTTGAGTTCCTCGCCGTCAGCTTGACAACGGAACGTTGGTAGTCACCCAACTTCTTTAAACACAGTCCAGCAAACAGCAATTAGCAGCTACAACAGCCAGTCTCTCGGATCGCCGAAGCGAGCAGGCGAGTCACGCGCCAGGAAGAGCTGCTACTCGCAGTGCAGACAAGTGAAGCGGGAAGCCCGCACACAGGGGCAACTATCGTAGCATCCCAGGCCCCGCGACGACCAAGCCGATGGCATCTTGGCGAGTCACAGGCCCGGCAGGCATGGCTACTCGCCGACCACCCCAGGTGACAAGGAGAGCGAGGTCTGACGTGTGAGGACGCGCGTTGTGATGCTATTTTTGTGTGCCACTGTGTAATGCCCCATGCCTTTCGGTATTTGACATTCATTTTCAACAAACCATTAGCATTGCTATGCATACAGACCAAGTGTATCAAAACCAATGATACCTTCGTCCCATTTTTCATGACGGAAAATGATTGTAGATTTGAATGTCAATGACGAAAAATAACTGTCGAATTGAGTATCGATGACGGGAAATGAGTGCCGAATTGAGTGTTGGAAACGGAAAATGAGGATAGACTTGACTGTTGACGGAAAATGAGTGTTGAATTGAGTGTTGATGATGGGAAATGATTGTTGAATTACTTTTATCCAACATCGTGTATTTGTATTTAGGTTTTGAGGGTTCAGAGACTGTTGGATCTATATAAGTGTAAAAAATGCTCAATAGGTATATCCACTGTCAGACCTGTCCAACCAGTATGTAGTTGAATGCCTGTATGTAAGCAAATATGTTTTTAGTTGACTTATTTTGTGATGTGTGTTGTCTGAGTGTAGTCAAGTAGACTAATGAATATAAGTTTGAAGTCGACTGTAGAATGGACATGAGTAGATTTATATATGTATATGTTGATGGTCTACTGTATGTGTGTAAATGAATGCTGGTGACCTTATAGTATTTTGGGTTTTTACGAAAATATTTGTCGATGTGTAGTATTTCAAGCAGAAACACGTCTCTTATAGATGCAGATCAGGTATTTTGGTTCAGATGCTTTTGTCCTAAGACATAGAAAGTATCAAGACTGAGAACCTCGGGTTTTGAAAATGCTGGTTTCATATTTTTCGACATTACTCATGTCTTGACTGTAAATATATCAACACTGAGCTGGGTATAGCAGGTATAATTCCTGTATTTTGTCCTAGTGTGGTATAGGGCAAAATATCGTAGTCATATGTTGTGATTTGGAACCAGTTGGAATTATGATTAACCATGTGTGTATTCAAAATACTATTTGAGTAGTATGAATTGCGTTCAGATTGTAATGGGTCTTTTGGTTTAGAGACTGATGGCCATCTAGTAAGATTAAATGCACTGGGTCTTTATACTGTGCTATTAGTTTACTCAGTATAATTTCAAATTATCTTTCATTTAAATTCATAAAAAATAATCTAATATTTAAAAAAAGTAATCACAATTGTTGCTGTTTTGATTCGTATATTATATCATCAAATGTGAGTATATAAGTTTGCTTAAATAGCATCTCAAATCTTTCAGTTGGTTACTGATTATGTTTGTTTGACGATAGTCAAGTTGAATCGTCTTATATTTAAGTCCGGTATTCGTGTGAACCTAATGGCAGCTTTAACATCTTTAACGACGACCTCGCCTCGTTGGCGGGACGTCGACAGCGGCGCAGATCCCGATGATGGCGGGGGCAACAGCTGCAGAGATATTGGTGGAAGGTCTAGTGTCGTCACAGGGAACCCTGATGGCAGCGACATGGACGACGAAGATCCCGATGACAACGGCGAGGACAGCTGCAGAGATTCCGATGGTAACGAGGCCACCATCTCCAGAGATCCTGACATTGGCTGTACCTGCGAACTCGTCGCTGCAAGAGACTTCAATGTATGCATTAACGACAGCAGAGGAGACCTCTATACTTGCAATTACATTGGTATTGAGAAGAAAAAAACATTTTGTGTGCAATTTCCAGCTCCTACATCAGCCGTCACTAGCTCAGCTTCTTCATCATCCAGTACAGAAGTTCTGTTATCGTCAACTGTGAAATCTCCAGCTAATGCGACAGTCCGGACCTCGTTGATTGAGACTCCAGCATTGTACATTGGAAGTATCGTACTTCCCAAGCCTTTGATGACCCAGAATCTACCTCCTTGTCATCTGTGTAGGTACTGCGACAAAAGTTTTAAATATCGACAAAATTCAAGAAGCCATGTAAACCATGGCTGCAGAAGGAACGATATGTGTGCGAAATTTCCATACAAATGTAGTGTACAGTTCACACAGAAAAGTAATTTGACTAGACACTGTAGAAGCAAAGTTCATTTACAAGTTGTATACCGAGGAACGGCTGGTAATGGCGAATGATTTCTGACATCTTTAACAACTACGTCATCATATAATGACGCTTCTAAAGATTTATTGAAATCAGCTGTTACGTCTTCAGCGGGGGTGACATCATCGATAACTACAGTTATAGCATCGGAATATGATGGTTTGCTGATGTATCAATGTCACTACTGCAGTAAAAGATTTAAATGACGACGAAGTACACTAATCAAAAAAAATCATGGCTGTAGAAGCAATCTTGACCGTGTAAAATTTCTGTGTGAGAACTGTGGTTTACAGGTTACACGAAAATTTTACTTGAATAAACATTATAAAATTTGTAAAGGTAGGGACCATACATCAACACCAGCGGATTCTGAGGCTTAACAGACATAAACAGTTGTAGCAGGATTTGTAAGAAATGGTTGTATTATTTTTTCACTCTAAAAAGAACTTAAAATAATTTTTGAATGGAAGATCTATGTAGCGTAGACTGTATACGAATTATATATTTTGGTTTAAGATTTTATTGTACGTAAATGTGCGTGATTTAAAATAAAATATAGAATGAAAGAACTTAATTGATTTTTCCAAACTTTCTTTATCTTTTTTCTTAATGTAATAAACTACCAGTGACGAGTTATTTTGCCATTAAGACATGTCTGCAATGCGCATTTAATCTTGATTGTGGATATATATATATATATATAAACAATTATGCTGTAGACTCTTTATGCTAACATCATTTTTGTCCAAATAAACCATCTGCATGCTTTAAATTTTCTAATGGTATCGTTTATGAGAAGAAATTGGCTACGATAAATATATATGTGCGAGTTAAGCGTATAATTTGTGTGCGCTTGTATGGTAAATATGTTATGTAGTTAGTACAAATTAAAACATAGTATTAAAGAAAATTAATAGAATATTAGTAGAATATTTTCTGTGGAATAATTTATTACTCCTAGAAATAAAATTAAAAGACTGTTGAGAACTTTATGGCCTTAAAATCATAACCTGACATGTATCGCCGTACACAATTGTGCCGATATTACAAATATAAAATGTTAACCAATTAACTAACATACTGAATAACCCGGTGCTCTCGGTGAACTGTATCGGTGCAATTCAAACTACCTGGTAAGTGACTCTTCGTCCAAGTTACTGACTCCTTCATCACTGATTACTAACAATAATATTAGATACATGAAACATGTGTGTTATGCTGGAAGGTGGCTTTGCTGTTAAATTTTTGTTGTTTATAATTTTCAAAGTGTCAGCTTTCGCAGTATGGTATCTTGGGTTTAACTCTGGTATATGTTGTACTCCCTTTTTTGTGGTTGAAATTTATACATTTGTGGGCTGGTTTTCTGCTCTGGTTCCTCGTTTTGAACTTTGAAGTGATCCCGACAAATACTTTACATGTGCTGGATTATGATTTCACCGACGGTTTTACGTATTGGTGCGATGGCTGGCTGAGCAACTTCGTGTCTCGTGAGAAAATCTGCCAGCCGCGGCATTCTGCTAGCTTTCGAATCTCTCCCTTCCCCCCCGCTCTTCCACCAAGCGCGACAGTCGATTCTTGTTTGGTCTTCATTTGGCTCGAGCATTGAGAATTTTTTTAAAAACTTTGTGATTATTGTGCTTGAATTGAGGAACTTTGAAAAACCGTACTTGAATACTTTAAATGACACATGTATAGAAAGTTATTTTTCTACATGAGGCAAGGAAAAAATTACAGTGTTGTTTCTATGCCTGCGGTAGGTAAGAATCGAATATATGACCAGTAGTATGCAAATGTTCCTCCGAGGACAGGCTTCTGCAGGAGGATTGGGAGGATTGTCACCGCCATCTTGAATTCTGACGTCCCAGTGGAAATCATGGATGACCTTGACATTTGACCTTGACCTTCGACTTCGACCACGGTGGCCATCTTGTATCCGCCATTTGGGATATGTCATTTGGTTTTCCAGATATTTCTACCATTTTGAATTCCACCATTTGGTTTTCAAGTAATTTCCACATCTAGGAATCGAATGCCCCACTCCCTTTTGTTGCAATTTTCGTTACTGCCATCTTGATAATCCCTAATTTTTATGCTAAAAAAATCTAAAAAATTCTAAAATTTATAAAAAATAAATTTATTAAATTTATTAAAATAATATATTTAAAAAAACTCACTCAATGGAGCTCAGAGACCTCGGTTAGAACCCAATGAGAACAATAAAAAAATGATGACAGATCCTTCCTCCACAGAAGACGCCGGCAGACTGAACTCCCATCACTTATGCCAAAGTACATACATCACCAGCTAGTATGACGTCATGTCCGCCTTCTGGTTTTCGTCTGCTGAAGACCACCATCTTGTTCTCCTTTGCTAGAGTGCGCCACAATTATGTTATTTTAATTTTTAACCAACTTGAGTACAGTAATCATTTATTGTTACTGTGGCGCTTCGCCATCTTGAAATTTGGATGCCACCTTGGAAATTTGTATTTATTGATCTATAAATTCGAAAAATTTCCAAAATTCATTAAATAAATTTGCAATTAATATACTTATCTATTTGATTAGTTCCTGTCATTGGTTCGATCCCTGGGAGATGCAAAAAATTAATTTTATGTAAAAAATAATAATTTCAATAAGTATGGTGGAAAATCCTAAAGGCAGCTTAAGTTCCTCATCTACCAGTCCTCTATAAGCCGATATGACCACTATCTTGAAATTTCAACATTAAATCCCTCATTAATTTACTAATTGAATCGATGGTTTCACATCTTTGGTTCGATACTCGGTGAATGCAAAAAATAAACTTAATTAAATATTAGATCAATTAACATAAAAGTGACAGGTTAGTAAAAAACAACTCTCGTTTACAAATACAATTTATTACATAATTTCTATTCTACTATAGGAACACTTGTGAAAGTTAGCAATCTTATAAACATTTAGTCCTGCATCGGCTTAAACTGACTAATTCTTAGCTTCGATCGGGTTACTGAAGACAGAGACCAGCCAAATCATTTGCATACATAGTCTCTTTCTTCTCGATTTCTCGATATTATGTTTAAGACTGCCTCACATAGTCGGAATTGTAAATGGGAGTATTCACTGTCTTGAATGCACACTTCTTCACTTTATCCTCAAACAGGTATGGTTTGCAATATACACAGTCCAACCACAAGTTATATTTTAAAGGTCTGTATGTATCTACTTCATCAGTAAGCTTCTTGATAATGTTCTGCCTGATATCGTCAAGAAAAGTACAAATCTATTTGGCTCCATCAGTCTTAATCTCTAACTGTCTTTGGCTCCAACAGTCATTGGCTCCAAAGGTCAATGCTCCAATGCCTCAATTGCTCCAACAGCTCCAAGTGCTCCAACCGGCCAACAGCTCCAAGTGCTCCAAATGCTCCAACATCTCCAAAGCACCAACTGCTCCAAGTTCTCCACCTGGTCCATCTGCATTGAGTAACCAAACAGAAGAAACAAATATGATGGAATCCAAGATGGCGGCCTCTAATGGAATAGAAATAACCAAGATGGTGGCCACCAGCAGACAAAAACAAGATGGCAATCATGATGTTAGACTAAAAAAAAGTGTTTGAGACATAAGATACAATATGTCAGACATCTTATTAGAATTAAAGATGGTGATCATAACGTAAATGGTAATATTCAGGGATTGGGGCGTTTTAAACCTAAAGGTCAGAAAACTAAATAGCGGAATTCAAAATGGCGGATCCAAAATGGCCACCGGGGTCAAGGTCAAGGTCATCCAAGATGTCCGCTGTAATGTCAGGGCGGTCGGTCATTGACCCATTCCGAGCTCCACACTCCGAGCTCCACACTCAGACTCCAGCGCTCGGACCGGCCAATATATACTACTCTCGCCGTACAGAATTAAACTGCGAGAAATTCCATAAGAAGATTGCTAGAAAAGATAATACGAAAACAAACTTGAAGACATGCAAATGTGCTGCACGGTAGAAAGTAAAGGATTAGCTGCAACAACGATGAATCGATGTGCACAAGAGTAACCGGGAATTGATACAACTGCAGTAAAATTTGTATCTGATTAAATTTTGAACGGTCCGTCTTCATTGCCTAGACATCCTTGCGACTACTGCGATATGTCATTCGCATTTTCCCATTATGCGCGAAGACACGAGAGAAATAAATGTACGAAGAATCTTTCTCGTATGAAAATTCTCTGTGAAAAGTGTCATGTCTAGTTTTTCTCATATTGACAGTTTGAGACTACATGCAAAAGTTAGAAGTCCATGTGCCTACTTTGGAAATACCTGCAGACATTTCGACGCCTCGGTTTAGGTTGGAGACTAGTATGCGTATATGCACACAAACAGGTGTTCAGCAACCGATTGCGATGAAACGTGGACATGAAACTAAACCGAAGAATGTGTTTGATGTATTACTGGTAAATTATAATGGATTACACTAGGCAAAATCTGCATTTCGTAGAATTTTGAAAGACTACTAATATCAAAATACATATTTAGTGAGTTAGAAGGCATTTTGATTTTTCTTGACGATATCAAGCTTAAAATTATCGATCAGCTTTTAGATAAAGTAGCAAAGCTAAATCTTCAAAATATAACTTGAGGCTGGTCTGCATACACGGTAAACCATATACATTCGAAGATCAAGTGAAGTAGTGTGCTTGCAAGACATGAATACTCCTATTTATTGTTCTGACAATTTGAAGCAGCCTGTTAAACACAGTATCAAGAAACTTTGTTGGGAAGAGGAAGACTTTGTCAGTAAAAAGTATGGGTTGTCTCTGCCTTCAGTAAACTCATTGGAGCTGAGAATTAGTCAGTTAAGGTTAATTCAGAACTGAATGTTTATTAGATTTCTAATTTTCACAATTTTTTTGTAGCAAAGTAGAATTTATGTAATAAATATTTACTTGTAAAAAAATAGCTTATTTTTCTTGATCCTGTCACTTTACTGTTTAATTGATTTGATATATATTTTTTTATTACATATTTGTATTGAGAAAAAAATTGATCTAAGGACGGAAATCAGAAAATTAATAAGTGATTTTCGTGATAATTTTTGGAATTTTTTTCCAAATTTGTATCTAAAAAATTACAGATTTTCAAGATGGCGGCCAAGATGGCTGGCAAGATGACAGATGTAAAGGTAATAAATAATACTGCACTCTATATATATATATGTGTGTGTGTGTATGTGTGTGTATAATCAGAAATGCAATCAAACATGAAAAGTTATCAAAACGAGTGGCAAGTTGAGTAATCTAGTTGGAAATAAGGCTTGCTTTTAAATTGCTCTTTAATATCATTTTGCATTAAGCATCGCCTTACTTCGATAATTTCTATCAAAAGATTATGCGTGCAGATTGCGAACGACTCACTGCAAAGCTGGTTCCAGCATGCAAGGCAGATGAAGGAGGAAAGCATTCCGAGCGAATCTCCGAATAGCAAAAAAAAGGCATAGGAGACGCGCAAATATCCAACCACGTGGGGACTTACAGCTATGCTCTGACCCTCCAACTTCTAATCTTCTGTTCACGAGCTCTACATTCGGCGCGCGGACAGTGACGAAGGGGGAAAAAGCCTCTACTGCCGCGGAGAGCTGCGGGAATCTCTAGCGGATCTCTTCCGCTCCTGTTGCCCAGCGCCGCCCACTGTAGGTTTTTGCCCTTCAGAGAAATTACCCATAAATCATGAGGGTTTTACTGCAGCGGTAAATGCCACTTCCGGTTGCGAGCCGGTCGGGGAGGCGGGCGCGGCCAGCGCAGTAACATAAAAAAAAAAAGTATTTGTGGGACAAGGGTCGCAGCGGGGGAGGGTCTACGCCTGACGTCATTGAGATGCGCGCCGCGCCGCCCGCCATTGCGTTACGAGCGGCGCGCGTTTTACCGCCCGGCACGCTACCCAAAATGTTTATCAAGAGGGTTTTTTTTTCACTGCAGAGTTTCGTGCGACCTACCCCAGAATGGCGACGTCTCACTTCCTGCGCATACAAGGCCGGGACGAGAAAGACCCGCGCGATAGACGTGAGTTATAGCACAACCACTTGATAGGTGTGTTCGTACACAGTTAAAATAGCTGTTCATTCACACCAATCATGAGACGAATTTTCTTGCTCGCATTTGAAAATATTTTTACTTGCCTGACATACATCTAGCAAAAGTAAACAAAAATTTAAGAATACAGTTTTTATATTTAATGTCTTATTAATAATTTGCTTACACTACTCGTAAATAAATCTTGAAACAGTCAGAAAGAAATTAAATAATATCGCGAAGACAGTCTCACAATAATAATAATAAATGTTTAAAATTTTGCATTGAACCAAAATGAATTATTTTATATTAGAAACATATTAATTAAAATGTTTTATATATAAATAAGAAACAAGTTTTTTATTTTAATAAAAATTTAAAGGTTTTTTATTTAAAATTTTATTACAATAAATATTTTTAATTCCACTCATAATTTACATAAGCTTAGTTCTACACATTTTACTTTTGGCTATACCACAACAAACACATACTGAAGTAATTCATGAGAAAGACTGACGCTCTGACCTTTATCGACGTTACAGAATTTTTATAGTAAAAAATATATAACACGTCAACTTACCACTCATTTTTGGAGACTTGCATGTCTGCAGAAAAAGGAAATTGTTTCTGTATTGCGAGCATTTAAATTTGATATTTTTATCTTGTTCTCAAAATGATTTACGTTTCTTAGTACGTCATTCAACGTGTTTATACAACACCTGTCGTATGGAAAAGCTCAAAGCTTTATCCCCACTAAATAGGTATACGCAAACATAATAGGCTAAACTTTTTCCTGGAAAATTTCACGATCAAAATTCCTCAACATTTCCAAGATCCCCTTACGAAAACATTTCCCCAAACATTTCTTGGTAATTTTTTTTAAAAATCAAACAAATAGTTTTCCAATCAAATGTGCACATCCAAATAAAAGATATTTCAGGTTTTGCCAAGCCAGAATCTTGAAATCTTTTTTCTCACTCTTTGTTCGTACCAATTTATCATTCAACTGTGAAAAGTGTGTTGCAGAACTCTTAATTAACACGCAACAAAGTATAAAACTTTTAACAAAGTAGACAGAGTGAAAGCACCTCTCACCGATTACAGACATTTACCAACAAAATTGGGTTAAGCTTAAACGATACTGTGTTTGTAAAGGCTTTAATAGTTAATCACCAATTTCATTTCCACCAAAATAAAAATATAACAATTTTATTTTCAGAGTACTTAAATAAACTAATTTCCTATTTCTACATTTGGTTAATGTAATTCACTTACCATTTGTTCGTTTAAAAATTCCTTCTTAAAGCAATATTGATTGTCATAAACATTGATTATAACAAAAAATAACAAAGATCAAACTACAATTGTAAAATTTACCATATGTGAACCTTACATTACTTTATCTTCCCATGTAAAATCACGCAGTACGTATGCGCGCACCCGCCGACGTCAACAACGCATGCAACGTGTTTATACTCAGTTGATGAGTAGAAATCTTTCTCTATGACGACGGGAATAAAGTGGCAATACCACTACAGTTTGTTCATATTTTTAATAGGATAAATGTATGATTTTATACTTTATCAAAGGGGAATTTCTATATAGACTCGAAGAGCCTCGTTTCATGTATTTCTAAGCTAGTTATTCATTAAGGTTTTAACAATCTTATTTGTTAAATAACTCTATTAATATTTGGAGTGAAACTTCTTTGAGGGCGATGAGAGTAAGATTTCAATAACAATCTACAGGCTAAATTTTAACGCAACGTTTTCATGGAACATTTTTTGAAATCCAAAGAGATCCAAAGGTTTCTGAATCCAAAGAGATATAAAAAAGAGCACCTACGAGTCAAGGTTTGAATTTCTAAAGAAGTTTCACTTATATCACGTGTAATGAGTTACACGCACAAATTTATTAAAGTTAGACATATCTAGCCACATTATAAACAAATGATGGGAGTGGATTTTTAAGACGCGCGCGCACCATGCAACGAAATTTTCACAGGATAAATAAAAGGCTACATAAAACTAAAAATTATATCTATATATTCTTTTAAAGCTTATAATGTAGTGACTGATATTGAATACTGGACCGTTTAATTAAAAACATTTATTAATTGTGAATATTAGTGATATAAATTGGGTTTGTAAACTTTTTCAAGTGTATGTATGAAAGTGAGTTTATGTTTCCGTATTTGTCAATTATTTGCATGATAAATTATTGCATTAATATATGACAAATATTTAAAATTTTAAAAAAGAATAAAAAATTTGCATATCTATTGATTTTCAGTATCAATTAAAATAAATCTTGACTATTTTACTCAAATATATTATTAACTTTATACACATGTTTATATTAACATTGAATACTGAGTATTTAATTTAAACTTTTAAATTTGATTGAATCAATACTTTTCCAACTGTATTTATAATGCCTCTCTAGTCCTTTCAATAGTTTATTTCTATTAATTATTTGCATGCAAAATTAAAGAAAGTTTTTTATTATGCCAAGTAAGTATAACTTATAACGCGTACATAAGTATACGCACCCATTTTATTTTTATAGTTTAGTCACTAATCATCGATTCGAACGGACTTTATGTGATTTTTGGCCTAATGAAAACACAAAGTTGTATGGAATATTGTGCTGATGTAGTACGTCGTGCCTGGACACCGGTGGGCAATCTCGCAAATCCTATAATCTTATTTCCAAAAATAAATATGTGACCTTGTTGGCCTACCTATGGGGCCACCAATCACATTTTCTTCTTTATTAGCCACTATCCATTAGAAACGTCTAAATTTACGAATGTTATGAAGTTACAGTACCAAATTATAAAATTGATTCAAACAACACAGTATAAATTTAACTCTGTTTTCAGGTATTGAAAAATGAAAGAGGTATCAAGATAATTTGGCACTTGCTCGATTATATATGGCTCAAGTGGTACACAAAATAATTTTAATTCTCAAAACTTTGGTTTCATTGTCAATTAAGAAATAAAATAAGTTTTTAAATTAAACGGAACATTAAATTATTAAGAAATGAACAACATACTTACATAAAGATGTAACTACCACTCATCGTGCCTTTAATTACTGTAAGAAGAACTCTACTAGAAGTGTTCCGCGTAAAATTATTATCTCCGATTTGGCTTAATTGGTCCATCGGTTCAAAATAAATTCAATAAACACAATTTTAACAAAGTAAATCACTGATATGAATTAAACACTCACTAGTATACAAACGGTTTTAAACTACGGGCTGTAAAAAGTTCTTTAAATTCCAATTTGAACAAAGAATTTCCTAGCTTATTTTGTCATGTTTCTCAGAAAACTAAGTCACTAACTGGTAAGTTAGACTTCAACAACTGTGAAACAACCACGAGAATTATATATTAGGCTCTATTTCTAAGCTAAATACTAAACTCTGGTGAATTTCCCAATGGCCGTGGCCAACACTTCCCGGTGCCAAGCAAATCGAAATGAGGTCCTTTTGTGTACCTACCCTTCAGGCGTAATGCTCAACCACAAAAAGCTATGATACTGGTCACGTGATTCCAGAGATGAAATAAAAACTGTCCTTGTTCCAAAAAACGACTTGCAGTTGTTCATACTTTCAGCCATCTTTCCTCGCCAAGAAGGCAGACGGAAGGGAATCTCCTCTATTTCCTTACCCACGCTGGTATTCCTCGAAGGAGTTCGACTTCGAAGTGGGGTCGCGATAACGTCATCGGTACTGGCTGACCTATAAGTTGCGTGGGTGACGATGTCACTTTGAAGGGAAACTTCCTGCACTCAAAGGAAAGGACGTGACGAACTCATCCCTATCAGCAGAACATGCAGACAACCCGCAACATCTTACCGCCTCTCAAGCATTTTAGGCAGCTTCCCAGTGACCCCTGTCAGGGGCCAAAGTGGTCTGAAATTAATTCACAAGAACTGAGTATGTTCCCTTAATATT
Organism: Bacillus rossius redtenbacheri; assembly: GCF_032445375.1. Classification (NCBI taxonomy): domain Eukaryota; kingdom Metazoa; phylum Arthropoda; class Insecta; order Phasmatodea; family Bacillidae; genus Bacillus; species Bacillus rossius. The sequence goes on from NC_086332.1 coordinate 88,968,871, forward strand.
AAGAAGCCACCTAATTCTTATGTATCCACTCGTCGTAAGTCATTGTGAGTTCAACCATGTGTTGTGAAACTCTACCTTCAATGGTACTTTTCATAACTTCCCAAGAAGAAATGGACACAAGTTATTAGAAAAATCATTATTAATGAACATATTAACCGGATGGATCTACAATGGGGAGAAGTAAAAATATGTTAGGCTAAGTATAAAAGTAATCATGGATCACATACAGGCCAAATCATTAGAATGTTTTCTGAAAAAACCTAATCGATTATTATTTAATGTAAGAAATCTGATGTTAGTCTTTTAAAATAGACTTTTATCACTTTTTGTAAAGTATAATTCTAGTCCCTAGAATCATGCTGTCAATGCAGAGATTTTATGTTGTTATGTAGTGCATATATTTTAATATTTTAAAATGTATTTTCATTCGGCATTATATAATTAAGACAAAATTTAAAACAATTTTATATTAACCATTATTTTATATTAATAGTATTAATGGTTATAACATTTCTCGAAGAGCATGCTGCCGACTGATTGCATGGTAAGGCTGAATGTCTGTTAATGCGTAGATAGACTAATCATTTGATTGTGTGAACGTAATCAGCGCTGGAATCGGTGTTAAGTCACGACTACATTGACACTTTCTGAGCAAAACCAGCATTGTTAGCTGAGACTCCTCTGACCAAACTGATCTCTGACCTTTTAATGGGGCAATTCCAGCCACATTGATCCCAATCATCGACATCTAACTGCTTTTGGTTTTCATTGCAAGCATGAGTGAATTTAAGACAAATGTTGCCAAGATTTCTTAGCCAAGGGAAAGTTTAGATTGGAACGATGTACTTTGGAAGGTAATTCGATACGGAGACCGTGGTGCAGTTCTCCGCCATGATAACGTGTTTAAGTCTTCCGTGGCGAGGACGAAAGGTGGCAGGCTGCAAGCTGGCAGCTGGCAGCAGGAGTGGCAGCGGACCAGCGGTGACGTCACACATCCGCCGAGTAAGAACAGCTGGGAAGCATGGCACAGCGCGATCTGCGAGGGAAGTTGGTTTTGGTAAACTGCAGGGACCTTAATTCGAGTCTTACGTAAAGTCATCGCGAATGTCTATCTCAGAGAGCTCACTGCGGGATTAAGCTTATTTTTCATGGATCGTTTGTCAGCTCAACTTGTGCATGAGAACTAAATGGCTACCTTTATTGATGTGTCGGATGCGATAAGAAAATTACTGTTAAGTCCCAAAAAAAACCTGTGCAGCTTTAATAGGTGCCATTAAAGACACGTTTCACTATTTTGAGAAATTTATTTGTAAGGGAATAAATATAAGTCAAGTTTTACTACTAATTTTCATTATAATTATATAAAAATGTTTATGTGACATTTACCCTTGTGTTATAAAACATTAGAGCCTTCCAGTTTTTCTTAATTTCATAATATACCTTACATTTGAGCTAACCAACCCTAAGTTAATTATACTATCGACGTAGATTCCATTTTAGGCGAAGTAAAAGTATGAAATCACATCCGTTTGCGTGCATTAAGTATGGTATACGCCCTAAGCGTTATAATAACTCCGCATGAACAATTGTATTTTTTGTAAAGCTGAAATAGGGAACCCAAGGCAAATGCAACAAAAAACCCTTTTTTGATGTAACATCTTAGCTCTCGGAAGGAGTAATTTCGAGAATGGAACGGAAGTAGCATTGAACGGAAATGTGTAACCACGTGCTGCCATATGTGAGAGATGGTACGAACGAAAGTTCACAAAGCCAAAGGAAACATTTAAAGTATTATCTATTTTACTAATTTAAACAATAAAACTATTGATAAAACTATTGATAAAAAAATCGGGTACAATACAGGGGTGAAGTATTTTTTTAATGTTTTTATCGCTTTCATTGGAATTTATTCATTATATAGTTAAAATGACAGTTTTGCTTATCAAATGATTTAATAGTCGACGAATTATAGAGGCTGGTATGGAAACTATGTGTAATTCGCGTCAGTAAATGAAGTTGAAAACACAATTTACCAATAGGTTTATGACGCTCAGCATTATTTTATAGAATTTTACTTTAATTTGCGTCTAAGTTTCGTATTATAACTGTATTGAAACACGAGGAAACATGAATTTGCACGTTACCGAGGTCAGATGTCAAACATCTCTGACCAGTCTAAAAGACTTGCTCATGTGTTACTATTGATTAGTTCATTTTTCTCAGTAGTCTACATTAATTATGCATTAATTTAACACCTCTTATTGTTTCAATCAAAGTGGAGTTGGTGCTGTTAAATTATTTAACAGGTTAAGCCAATACAAAGGAGGAAATCACAATTGCTATTGTTTAAAAGATAGTTTTCAATATTTTGTACAAAAAAATATTTTAAAACAAATTTAAAAATTGGAATAACATTATTCGGAAATAAGGTAGTCTATAAATGATACTATATACTCTGGTTAATTATATATCTATAAACATTTCCCAAAACGTCAGCAGTATATAAGGCTGTCCTGGTGTTCGTGCGCGGTGCCGACGTGAAGTGTAATGCTCGGAAGTTGCTCGGCGCTCAACTCACATGCCGGAGAGCTCGAGCCGGCTATCAAAGCTGCGGAGGCCGAGCACCGGGCTGGAGCCGAGGCCAGTGAGGGATGGCCTCCGTCGCGACCGCGGCTATTAGTCTCGGTGTTGACGGCGCCGAGGGTGACTTCATAGAGCCCCTTCCCGGGGCCCGATGACCGCTCCGATCCTGACGGATGACGACAAGACGGCCGAGCGCCCTCCGAGGGGCAGAGACGCCATCCGTCACTCGGACGGCGTTCCGCGAGCGTCTCGACGCCTCTTCTCGCCGTTCCTCCGCGGGCTGGCGAGTCTATTTGCAACTTCCAGGGCAACAGCGTCCTAACTGCCGCTTTCTGGCGAGGCGGCGAGTACCAGTGTCACTCAAGGGCGGATCCAGAATGAAGGTCAGGGGATGGCCAAATTAAATTTTCTAATACAATATTCGCACATTTAGAATTTAAAAATATTTAGTTGGTTTTATTTGTAGTTTTAATACGTCCTATTATCTATAGCACTGCAGTAAAATAACACTTGTGTAAGTTTGTAGAAACTATGGTAAGGGATTAGGAGAAAATTATATATGTATTCCGGGTTCAGGGGAGGGCCATACCGCAATGCCCCACCCCCCCCCCTCTGGATCCGCCAGTGGTGTCACTGACCAGTTAGTTATTGAAGTTATTTTACAGAAAATTATTTGTAAAGTTTTAATGATTTTGGGGATAGAATTAGGTATGATGGTTTTTCGTTTATCAGTAAGATCTACCTCGAGAACGGCGAAAGACGCTAAAAGCCTTTGGTCGACTGGACACCTCGTGTCTCTCCTTGTCTCCGTCAGGGCGAGAAGTCGACACGGCTGGGGCAGTGCACTGCCTCCACGGCAGCAGCCGTCCTCTGCAAAGTAACTCACATTTGAAGAAAAATTAAAATAACTGTATTAATAAAGCATAATAAATGCTTGAGCCAACAGGACCTACAAAATTTAAATGAGTTTAACCAATTTAAATCGAATAGTCATGCCTAGGTACAGTGACAGACCCAGAATCTTTACACGATGATTCTCAAAAACTAAATTCTTGTATATTAAAAATGAATTTAAATTGTACGACGATAAGAAAAAAATACACATATTTACAATAAAAATAACACCAATTATGCCACAAAAATTCATAGATAAACATTATAACAGTGATTTCTCGTGTATTGTACGACCAAACAATTAACTAAGGATTTTTTTACTAAAGGGACATTGAGAAAAAGAAAACTAATCAGCACACAAACCTGATACCGAAAGAAGTCGAGTCAAGGGTGTGTTTGTACTCTGAGAAATTAAGTAGCATAGTGTAGTAATGTACAAGTGGATATTTCTGCAAACTTTAAACAATGAATTCAAATAAATTAACAGATATTTATTTATTCAGGAACAAAAAGGCCTGACTACACAAACGTCAACAACCAAGAGATTTGTAAAAAAAAAAAAAAAAAAAAAAAAAGTTTAAATTTAATATGGGACAGTGGTGTCTCAATTGTCATGTAAAAGAGTATATGACTACAAAAAATCAAAACTTTTGGGATGCAAAATAAGCTTATATTAATATAATGCAGTTTTTTTACATACGCCATTGCGGTTTTGCACTGTTTGTCAAATAAAATTCCGAAAATCAAAAAATCAAAATAAAAAATTTGCAATCAGCTGATGTTTGACAAACGGAACCAACGATGAAACCTAACAAGTATTATGGATAACAAAACGTCGAAAGCACTGACAAAAAATGTTTAACCTCTTAATATCAGCAAGCACAAGTATTCCCTTGAAGTAATTCAATTGAAAAAAAAAATAACACAGACGAACACAGTGACGAACACAACTACGACACAAATTAAATGCAGGCAGCCAACGAACCTGGACAATGCAGCAAACTTATAACCACAATGATGGAGATAAACAAGTACTATAGACAAAACAATGACGATAGCACTGACGAACACAGAATATTTCTATTGACAACATTTGCAGGTTGACTATAAAATATAATAATAAAACAGCTTAGATACTGCAATGTTACAATTACTCTCAATAATTGCCCATAAAAAATTCCATTACTGTTCCAAGAGAGTTCAATGATTATATATATGTTACACACTCTTCAAACAGCTTCATAAAAACATGAACTAACACTTTGAAAATGTGGGAGTATTGTACCCTCGTGAACATTATATAAAACATAATTTATGATAAATACCAAACTGAGATATACAATTACCCACAAACATGGTATAACCGCAGAGTTGCTTCTACAAATTTACTCTCCACATGCAACTCATACACCACCCAGTGTAAGCGCTCCTACCCAGCAGGCGCCTCGTGTGCGAGCAATGACGCAGTCAAAGAGTTCAGAGCTCCAATTCAAAATCAAGGGCCCACCCTACCATTTACGAAGACATCTACAAAATACTTTAATCATAAATGCACTGCATGATTTTACGATGGCAGCAATAAAGTGTTACTTTGCCCCTTGCGCACTCTTCCTAAAACAAGGAACATGGCTTTACAAATAAATTTCTTAAGACTTTAAACATCGTCTGACTGAACAACACTAACACCAGACCAAAATTTAAAAGGTGTTTAGCCAAAATAAGAATTTCGAAAAGAAAAAAAAAGAACTTCGAAAATATTACATGAAAATAAAGTTACGTTGAGAAAAGCAAGACCACCTCTTGCCATACTACGTATATCCAGATTACTTGCGTAGCCACGTTATCACGAACGTCCACGTCGCCCATCCTATAAGACACCCGATATCTCCCAAACTTAAAATCCTCGTACGAACAAGACTCGTTGCAAGGGCTCACGCCCTTATATACTCTCTGGCCCGCCTCGTGCGCAGGCGCAGATGCGCAAGAGGGGGAGGTCACTGAAAACACACAAGACACACAGGGGTGAAGGAAGTGGTGGGGAGGAGGGGAAAGTTCCAACCCCTGGCGAGTTCCAACAGACGAAGTTAAAATTATTTTCAAATTGCTTAAATACAGTGGGAACCAAGTAAGTTTTCATCTAAATTTGCACACGAAATCGAGGAGATGAAATTAAGAAACAGGTTCGCTTACACATGGTGGGACCAGCTATACGCAGAAGATGGCTGTACCTTCAGCTTCGCTGTACATTTATGAGTCGATCGTGTCCATGTAAACTTGGATGTTTCATCACTGAATTAGATCAGTAAGCATCCACATAATAGTAGAGCCTGAAGTTAAAAAAATGTTAAATATACAATTTTACATAACCTCCATCCTTAAATAATAAAGTAATATTAGTGTTTCATACAACGAAAGTAATTATTTCACAGAAAAGATTAATTTTTTAATAACAATCCTTGAGTGTTATTCTTTTAATTAGATTCAATAAGATTAATTTACTTATTATAAATGTTTTCTGATATCTTTATATAATTTTTCATTTGAAGTTAGAAAAAAAAATTATTTAAGTATGACTTCATTTCATACAAAATAATTGTTTGTAATGTATATTAGAAATAAAAATAATAATATAAATAATAGTAAAATGTATAAATACATAAATAAAAAAATATACTATATACATAAAAAATAATTTACTGACAATGTATACACATATATATGTATGTATCTGTGTGTGAATGTGCTGGTGTGAGTGATCAGTTATGAGTTCCCTCGCTAGCAGTTCGTTACTCAAGTCAGTTTAAAACTATATTCATACTAGTTTTGAATATGAAAAGGGGAAAATGTATACTAACGAATTGTGGAATTAGCTGGGTACAAACAATAGAGTAACAAATGTGCTATATCAGTAAAACCGAGTAAGTATATTAAATTCAATTTTAAGGAGAAATTTGTCTTCTGAATTTCTTTAAGACACGATCAGCCTTCTAGTTTATTTAATTTAGAGAAGTAATATTTTTATAATACACAATAACAAGTAATAAACTCTTTAATCATGAATTTAGTCACCCGACTGAAAGTGCTAGAACAAGCATGTATTAAATAATATTTCTAGTAGAAAAAATAAGAGTTTAATGTATATAAAAGATACACTTGCTTACACGAAAAGCCAAAAGCGAATTTAAATCCCATTAATACCAATTTGGATGTTCCTGGCTTCTTAAACATACTTCTGAAGGAATCACTTAGTGTCTGTTGTCATACTTATACCTTTTGTAACAACGGAATGTAAAATATATAACTGGAAATCAATCTATTTAGATTAATTTGTTTTGTTACTACTTGTCAATGCTGTTTATATTAAGATTCAGGTCACCATTTCCACAAAATAATAGCAACAATTTTGTTTCAAGAATAATTACTATAGGAATACTATTTAGATATATTTTACCTTAATTTTAAGAGGAAAAATGTTATAAATGAGTTACTTTTGGATTTACAAGCAGCAAATACTATTTACTGAATCAGATAAAGTTAAATATCTGGCGGATACAATGCTCTATTATTTTATAAAACAATTTAAATTAGTTTTAAACGTTTAAGAAATATTGATTTTCAACAAACCTAAAATGCATTTATAACAAATATAATGACTTTTGAAACAGTTTTAATTAATATAAAATGGGTTAATTTAAGATTGGGCTCAATTATTTAAATGCAAAAAGGCTGGAATAAATGTGTCTTGAAAATGTTACATGTAGGTACGAGTCTCATAAAACGATGATGTTGACATAAAAGTGTTGTTAATTTATAGAATATTAGTATATGACACAATTAAGGAGGTGAATATATAAGAAGATTTCCTCAATTGCTCATCCTATCCTACTTTATGAGTAAATGTATTAGCATCGAGTCGGTTTTGGAGCATTGTTTAATCATGAAGGTCCCGTCACCACACCTTACATGTTTAAGAATGAAAGTGCAACGTAAAAATGTGAATGTGTACAAACCTTAAAAAAATCATAATTTCAGAGTGTAAACGCACTACCAGTGATATCATTTTGCAGTTAATTCAAAATGTAAACAAGACACTGCATAAAGCTCTCCACAACTATTCCAACTCCTATAAGTGATTAGTTTTAAGACACATTTTTTTCCGGAAATATAGATAATATTTCTGTGACTCTCTAAACATTTACTAAACAATAAAATCCAGTATTCTAATAGTGGTTTTCCTCTGTTCGTATGTTGCTACTAGATTAGTTACAGTATTAAACTGCAAAAATGAATTTTAAAAAAAGGTTACTGAGTTTTAACACTGTAAAACCATTCCAATCTTCATGTTATAGAAAACACAGCAGGCACGATGGCATGAACTGCCAGGATTCCCTGGGCAGAGAAGGCAGGTCCGCAAGTCCGCAATCAAGGAGCGAACAAGCAGTGTAATTTTCCCTCCAGCCTGCTTGTTATGCAACCACGCCACGCAGCGGTGCTGGGCGGGCTAGCGGGCGGTCGGCCGAGACGCAACACAAGAATATTAGAATATTTTCTGGTAGCGCTGCTGGGCGAGTTGCATGTAAAACACGACCATTACAAAACCCCCCTCCGCTGCCTTTACGGCCCCGCGAGCACCGACTCACGGCCGCATTACCAACAGACACGGCTCACGTGCTCTGAATTCTCCGCGCGCCTACCTGTCCTCAGCGGAGCAATACGGGGGAAAAACAAACAAAAATAACTGATACTTCATTTGGAAGACTGAGAGGCAGATGTCGCCTAGGCTATCCATCATAATCTCAGAGAACATTTCTCGACAGCAAGCACGTGTTGAAGTTGCAAATAAGCAAACAGAAAATAACCAGATTCATGGCTCTTGATTCGAATCTCACGCTATAAATCAATTAAGGGGGGATTTTTTATGCATCTATTTTAATCAGAGAAGATTTAAATTAGCTATAATAAAACAAGTAAATACAATTTTACTTTTAAAAAACTGCATTTAAAATTTCAGAATTTTCAGTTACTGTACGTTTTTCAATCCGATCATGTTTTTTTTATATTTTTTTTGTGTAAGAGATCTATAATTTTTCTGTAGAACAATGTTATCTCTGAAAAATAATTATATCTGACATGAAAACGTATAAACGTTTGGTTTGATAACCAGTTAAAAACGCAATTATAGTACATTTCATGATATAATAACTCTGTGAGTAATGAACCGACAGCATGTAACTGGCTTGAACCAGTTAGCGAGATCTTGCGGCAACTGACACGTGAGCGCAACGGCGCGTGCTAGTGAACGGAAATACAGAGGTACGTTTACCTTTCGGTCAGTCTGTCTCGTGACCATGAGAAGCTACGATGCCGAGTGAGGTGTCGACAGTAAGTCCTTTAAGGGTTCTACAAGGATTAAAATACAAACAATTAAAACTTTTTGAATATATACATATTTATGTGCGTTTGAAAAATTATGATGAGGGTGAATTTTTAGGATGCGCGCGCAACATGAAACAACATTTTTACAGGATGAAAAATAAAGGCTACACACTAATAAAATACACATGTGCTTTTAAATTTTATACTTTAGTGATTGATATTGAATATTGGTCCATATCATCAAAACTATTTAATTATTGTGAATTTATTTATTAGTGATAGAAGTATGTATAACGATGTCAGGTTGCTTGTAAGCTTCCATTGTCGCTGGCAGGAAGTATCTGTGGAAGGTTTAGTTAGCCTCTTGACTGTTTTCATTGAAGTGGTTATGATGTTATGAATGATTTATTATCATTATAAAGAATAAATTCAACAATAATTTTAAAAAAATATTTAAAATTAATAAATTAGTATTAAAATTAAGAATTTTATTGATTTTTATTAGTAATCAAAATTTATCTCCATTATTTTTCTAAATTTAATAATTAATTTAATACATGAGCTTATATTAATATTGAATACTGAGAATGTATTTAAAAAATTTAATTTCGTGAATTTATGCTTTACCCACTGTTTTTATAATATCACTCCAGTTATTTAATTATATAATTTCTATTAATTATTTGAATGCAAAATCAAAGTTATTTTTTATCACGCCAAGTAAGTATAGCTTCTAACGCGTGTACATAAATACACGCCCAGATTTTTTTTAAAATTTTTAATGTGTAGGAATCCCAATTCTGCAAAAAATGTGAATGCACCCTGAACAGAAATACACTGAAACAAAGGCAAATAGCAAGGCATAAGAAAGAGCGGACCAAACAGATCCCATCCGCCTCAGTCCACCAGCAAGCGATCGAGGTGCCGACCCGTGCCTTCCACCAGAGAGAGTGGAGGTGACTGGCAAGGCCGCAGGAGTGTCTCACTGCCGCGAGGGGCCGGAGACCGCTCTACACTGTTAGAAATTACGGTAGTTTTACGGACTTTTCAACGAGGAATTCGCGTGACATTAACGAAGCGTTCTCCAAATTTCGGATAACTCAGTCTTTGTACAGACAACGTTGTATTTTGACTTCTGAGTTCTATTATTTGTTATAAATAGGGCAAAAACACACGTGTAAGAAATAATGGTATTTTCTCAGTTAGTCTTAGCCAGTTTTTGAATGTTTTGCTTGTATACCAAGATTATTTTTATGGATTCATTTTCGAAGTAAGTGAACTAGTACTCGCAATTATTGTAAGACAAAGATAAGCTTACGGAGATCCCTGAATAATATGTAACCAGTGTGCTTGGTAAATTTGAGGTGAATATTTTTAACAGTGTAGACACCCAAGTGCATCGACCACAAGAGGCGACGCGAGGCCGTGTCGTTCGAAGCCAACCAATTCAACCATGCGTGAAGTGCGTGCGACCGATTGTGACATCAGCACGACCTGAAATAAGTTTTAGTTCTGTTGACTTCTGAAACCAAGCTGAAGTCATTTGAAAAATAAAAAATAATAATTGTTAGGGAAATATAGCTAAATCAACTAATAGCGAATAAAATAATAACAAGGTGGACCGTAATAAATATTTGTGCTTAGTTTTAATAGTATTTAATTTTTTTTACTTTTATAAGTTAAACTTATTTCAACATTCAGCCACTAGACTATGCGGGAAAAAAACAACTTTAAATTCTAAAGTTCTTTACTGAGTTCAAATTATTTAATCTCAGAAATATTTTACAAAAATAAGGTTTTTGTATAATATATATATATATTATTCACAAAAATTCGTTAACGACTAACATACATCCGTGCATTTAGGTACACCCCTAAGGCATTAATGTTTGAAATTAGTTACTCGTAACATGAAAGAATATTACTTAAAATACAATTCATTAAATTTTTTGTTTCTTTAGAAAAGGCGTCACTTAATAAGTTCTTTTAAAAATAAGATTGCATTTATTTTCATAACTTAAATTCTCTTTTGGCAAAGTCACTCATGAATTATTTTATAAAAAAACATAAATGTCTACATTATAGTACTCGTCATTCAATTATTTTTCTATTTTACGTTAGAGCTAAACCATTTATAAAACCAAAATTTATTGTTTTTGGCTTGTTAAAACGTTCAAACTGACTTCATACAAGAGTCAAGGGAAAGTATGTATTTATCTTTAACAACTATTTATTTTGAGTTGAATGAAAACATGGCAATGCCAATGTAATTATAACGTAAATAAGGGGTAGACGGATTCACAATATAATGAATTTGGTAACGCAATATAATTGAATCAATAAATTTATGTTAATAAATATGTGTTAACTCTAAAAAGACTTGTAAAATACCTCATAAAGACTCAGTAAAATAGTAAACTAATATAGCTTAGCATTTAAAGTGAGAAATGTTATAGTTTATTACAAAAGTTGTAGCGGAAACTACTCCAATTGAAAAAAATAAATAGAAGCTGGAGTATGTATATAAAGAGTTACTAAAGTTTGATGTGCAAAAATTAATGATATTTATGTTTCTTTTTTTATTCTGCTGAAAGAGGAGGTATTATTAGGACTTTTAAAAACTATTTAAAATGTTTAATTCAGTTAGAATATCTAACACTACTTCTAAATAACTATTCATTTAATACTTTAACATATTATATTTTTAATATTGTTAAACATATCTAACTCTACTCAAAATTAATTATGTGATTATTATTAAAAATATTATTTATGAAAATTCCCATCGAAATTAACAATAAGAAAACCAGTTCTGTGATTCCGGGAGTACTTTAAACTGTCTACTTCAACTTGATATTCAAAGAATACTGTCACCAGATCACGATATGTTTACACGTTGCAATGATATATTCTGAGTGTTCCATCCGTCGTCTGGGGCGCGCGTGTGTCCGGAACGGTTAGAGCCGAGAACAAGGCCGCATGCTGGGAGATTGTCGCCCCTACCGCCAGGGGCTGCACTCGTCTGGTGATGTATCTCCGACGTTACCGCCACCCCCCCCTCCCCCCGGTGGGAGGGCTCTGTCTCCCACGCGTGTGTGACGCGCAGGTGCCAGATGATGGGGAGGCTGGGGGTTGACAGTCCACATCAACTGCATCCCCCTTCTCCCCTCCGAGCACTTCACGTGTCGCAACCTCCGCTCACCGAGTTCGAGAACAGTCCAAGCGCCACTTCACTATATATATATATATACATACACGTGTCCTTTTATTTCAGGACGTGCTGGTCCAAGCGCCACTTCACCACATATATACACACACACACACACGTGTCCTTTTATTTCAGGACGTGCTGGTGAAGTGGCGCTTGGACTGTTCTCGAACTCGGTGAGCGGAGGTTGCGACAAGTGAAGTATATATATATATTTTTATTTTTTGCAGTGAAACCTTCTTTGCCAAGGAGGCTACAATTTTCAAGCGTTAGGAAAATTCCGATCACATGAAGGGAATAGTTAAGCACGTGGGGGGGGGGGGGGGAATCGGTAGAGGAGGATTCGGCAGAGGAGAGGTAGAAATGACGCAGCATAATAATTGCATACTTACATACTTGCAAAATTGTATACTTACAAACTTGCATACTTTCTTACTTGAAAACTCGCACACTTGCATACTTACACACTTGCACACTTGCATACTTACACACTTGCACACTTGCATACATGCACACTTTCATATTTGCTCACTTACATACTTATAATATTTTTATACTTGATCACTTGCACACTTGTACACTTGCATTCTTGCATACTTTTAACTAGCACACTTATATGCTCGCATAATAGCATAATTTAGCGCTCGCATACTGGCATACATATATTTTTTCTGCGAACTCAGCCGAAGGCAATTATGTTTCCTATACGTAATAATATAATAATCAAGAAGTTTTACTTCTGTCGCGCGTAAACTCCACGGAGACATTTTTTGTTTTGTTACAGGGCATGACGTAACTAACCCCGGCCAGGGCTGGGAATGACTGTTTACCTTGCTGTGCCCCGCATGAGTGCCAGTCTCAAGTTGGCTCGCATGTTTATCAGCGCGCGCAGGGCATCGCCGTCTCCACCACTCCTCAGTTACCAGGGCTACAGTTCGAGGGGCGAGCTCGCGTGCTTGTAGCTCACATGGACGTTAGCAGGTTTTTTTTATCGCGGTGCTTCCGGTTTCCCCACAATACGTTTCACGATTGGTTACGCTCGTCGTTCCACGTGTTTCTCTCATGGTCTTCTTTAACACAATGCATTAATCAGTGGTTCAATACGTTATTTTTGCCTCGAGCATAACCCCGAGTCTCTAATGTACGCGCCCTCCTCAGCGCAGCCCCCTCCAAGCCCGTGAGAATGACTAGTGTGTCCCAGTTTGAAAAAAAAAAACTTTCAGTATCAACTCCCGGGTGTGACGTAGTAGGCAGGTGGCTATTGTTCCAGTAGATTGACGACTAGGGGAGATAGCTCCAGGCTTCTGTACCGGCCGTGATGGCGGGTGTGATAACCCCGCGCTCGGCCTTCGACAACGCAGACCCGGGAGCCGACACCACGCCTGCCGCCACGCTGCCCCATCTGCGCTATCGTACCACTTCCATATGTAAACTTCAGTTTGGTGATACAAATATTACCTGAGAGGTGCATCAGGTGATAGAAATATTTTCTGCGGAGTTCCAACAAGTGATTGAAATATTTCTCAGTCCAGTAGCAACTCTGACGTTTTTAGATGGGACAGTTACTCAGGGCCTGATTAACAATTAGGTTAATTAGGCTGCAGCCTAGGGCGCGATGATCGGTGGGGGGGGGGGGCGCTGAAATTGGGTCTTCGCATGCACTATTAATCTAGCATCATTGCATCTACCCTACATATTTAAACTAGACCGAGACAAAACACTAAAACTAAATGCGCTGTGAACTGAAAAATCTAGGGACTCCCTGATTTTAACAAAAAATTTTGAAATTTTAAAAAAGGCGCGTAAAACAAACACTGACTGGTCACTCGAATCGGTCGGTGGTCGAAAGAGTGAGTCAGTGAGATGGCAACAGCGCAGCTCGCCGCGCGCGATGAAACACACCAACTCCCCGGTGGTTAATTGTTAGTATACTTTGCCGCACTTCATTTATTTGTCTTATATGTTTCGTTAATCGTCGTTAGTCCGTCATATCACGCGCTCGAGTATATTCGTTTTTGGTGATTTATATTTATTGTCCTTTCCTTAGTGTTTCCGTGTTTTTTTTTTTTTTTTTTAAGATTATGAGTGGTAATGAGAGTAGTTCAATAGTAAATATGCCAAGTGGAGCAGAATACAGAAGAAAAGAAAAAGAAAAGAAGATAGTTTTTTTTTTAAAACATACTCGTAAAATAGAAACATTTTTTATGATCTCTGCAGAAAGGAACAAAACGGTGACGAATGCTGCACTATCGCCAGCGATTTCTTGCCCTGGTCCCTCTACCGCGGACTGTTCTTACGTTTCTCCGTCCAACACTAGCCCTGTAGTAGCGACGACGTCGACGATCTACAATGAAGTCGAAATTCTAATAGAAGAAAAGGCGTCTATTCTATCAAGTGACCCTGCTTTGTGGCAAGTAAACGATGAATTTCGAGATTATATTGTTAAAAAAGGACTGCAACAAAACGAAGAATTAGATTTTTCCAGATCGGAAAGGCAGTATAAAAATCAAAAAGATTTCTATCCAAAAATATGTTTGAGGTAAAGATTGTTATGGCCAAATTGTGAAGAGAAGCTGGTTAGTATACTCAGAATCCACAGGTCACGTAATTTGTGGTCCTTGCAAATTATATGGAGGAACATCCGTATTTGCCAAAAGTGTATTTAATGACTGGAAAAATTCTAACTTAATAACTGATCATGACAATTCTCCGGATCATCGTAAATGTTTGGGACAATATGTATGTAGAGGAAAACTTTTACAATGATTGGATACCCAAATAGTCAAACAATTTAATGAAGAAATAACTTATTGGCGAAATGTATTACTACGTTTAATAGAAACAATTAAGTTTTTATCTTCTCGTGGGCTTCCATTTCACGGTCAAAATGAACTATCGGATATTCACTAAACGGAAATTTTCTTGGCTCTATTGAGCTAATATCTTAATTTGATCCTTTCATAGCTGGACATTTGGTGAGATTTGGACAAAAAGGCAGAGGTTCTCCATCGTACTTGTCATCCTCTATAATCGATAAATTTATTTTACTTCTCGCTGATGAAGTTCGACTTTCGATTAGAGGAGAAATAAAAAAAGCAAAATATTATTCGATTAGCATTGATTATACTCCAGATATTTCACACTCCGATCAGTTGACATTTATAATTCGTTATATTTTTCCTGACGGAGAACCTGTGAACGCTTTGTCACATTTTTACCTAATTGCGATCATAAAGGTGAAGACATGGAGAAGGCTGTTCTTGCGACAATTGATAAAACTTTGGAACTTGATATAAAAGACTGTCGTGGCCAAAGTTATGATAATGCTTGCAATATGTATGGTCAATACAAAGGTCTTCAGTCAAGAATTATATCTGTAAATCCTCTGGCTACTTTTGTTCCTTGTGCAGCGCATTCTCTGCAACTCGTGGGATCGGCTGCTGTGGAAAGTAGTGACGAGTCAGCTGCTTTTTTTACACTGGAACAACAACAATACAATTTTTTTTCTGGATCTACAAGCTAATGGCAAAGTTTGTTATCCAAATTGGATGAAGAATCGACGGTACAAAAAAATCTATCAAAAACTCGATGGAGTGCGCGAGCAGATGCAAGCAAAGCCTTATACAGTTCATACAAACAAGTTCTGGAAGCATTAAACTCTATTTACGGGGATGAAAATCAAAGCAAAGAGACGAAAATAGAAGCAAAAGCAATATTAGAAAAAATGAAAACTCTAGAAATTACAATAATGTTGTGCTTTTGGAACTCTGTGCTTGTAAAGTTTCAAATAGTTAGTGCACAGCTACAAGCAAGTTCTGTTGATCATCTAACGATGTTACTCTTTGTGAGACATTACATGCTCATCTTGATACGTTGCGTGACGAAAAAGAGTTAGAAAATTTTGAATCAGAGGCAAACAAGAGATGCGAAGTGACCACATAAAAAAAAAATGTAAGAAGAAGAAAGAAACCAAAATGTCATTTTTATGAAGTTAAAACGGGGCACATTGAGTTAGAAGGGAGACGATTTTCATCGTTAATAATTATTATGCAGCTATTGATTGTCTTAAAGTGCACTTAAAAAACCGGCAAATTATTTATAATACAGTAAACACAAAGTTTGGTTTCTTATGGAAACTGCATGAACTAGACGATAGTGAATTTATTACAAGAAAATCAAAGGAGTTAAAAGGAGTTAAAACAACTATATGCCACTGATTTAGAAGAAAACTTTGCAGAAGAATGGGTCCATTTGGCGCAGTTTTTAAAATCTGACACCGAGGCCGAGCATTCTATTTATGCCAGAACCCCAAAGGGTTTGTTGCAGTTTATAAAAAAAATTAATATTTCATGCATGTTCCCGAATGTGGAGATAATATTAAGAATTTTTTTGACAATAAGTGTTACCAACTGCACCGGCGAAAGGTCTTTTTCAGCACTTAAATGAGTAAAAAATTACTTGCGCTCCACATTCCGCCAGCAAAAACTTGCAGCGCTCTCGCTAATGTACACAGAAAGTGATTTTTTACAAACTATTAAATTTGGAGAAAAAAAATGTGGAAAGATTCGAAAACGCTAAAGCACGAGAAAGGACCTTTATTGACGTAACATAAACGAATGGACGTATGGACATGTTTGGCGTAACTGATGGAGGCAGTGGCTGGAGTCGTTGAGCTTGTCGGTGTAAGGCATACCACTGCTGTGTTAACACGAATATTTCACCAACGCCGAACAGTACTAGTTACGGTAGTCTTATGTTGTAATACGTAAGGAGACGAATAATGCATTGACAATGCAAATCTGTTGCCATAAATATGACGAAAGCATATACAATGCAAGTAGAAATCAAATCCATGTCGTGTTTGGCCGCATGACTTGTATTGGCTTAGTTTCTATAGACAACTTAGTTGTTGCGGCCATTGACTATGAGGGTGGTCATCTAGTGTGTGAAGTTGCTTCGACTTTAAGTATTTTATTTTAAATATTTACACTTCTGATGTTTTCGTTAAAGAGACGAGAGGCGTCATACTAGTGAAACATTTTTGCAACTGATTAATGATTTATTTGAAAATTATAGTAATTAAGTAATTATTATTAGCTTACGTAAGAAACATAAGAAATCTTACGCTTACGTTAACTGAACAATTGTTACTTGGAATTGAGTTCAGTACCCAGGGGCTTAGCACAGACTGATGGTTAGAGTATGATTTGTTACTTTACCTACGTACGTGTTACGTTAAGATATGTCCTTACGCAACAGCCGTTGCCATGGGGATTAACAGGTAAACGTAGTCGAACTTTTGATAAAAAAATTGAAACACAAACGCACAGCCACTTTCACCAAACCCTCTTAAAACCGATGGCAGACCATGAGCGATCCACCTCAAAACCACGAGTGGAAAGCGGTGAAAGTTTTTGGAGAAAATTGAGATTTTACAAAAAATTCTATTTTATTTTCACACACACACACACAAACACACACATAAATACATTATGCTTTTTATAAACTACTTAAATATTTGGTTTCTGTAAACATTTTTTATTTAGTTGAAATAGATTTGACATACCATTCATTTCACGAACCAGCTTACCAGTTAGCCTATGAAAACTTACAAAACAAAATTAATAAAGAGCATATTCGTTGAAAGCGACAATCCTGGTTGAGTTATTTTCATACATTTTAAAGAAATACGACATATTCTGAAAATTTACAATTTATTTTTCACAAATTAATCACGTAGGAAGATTGTGTATAAAATATTGACCACCCTCTTATTATTTTTTTCTGAATATATTCTATAACTGATTACATTACAAAGTTTTCCAAACAATAATACCTTGGTGGTAGTGGTTTTATGTTTTATTAATATATTTTAAAAGCCAAATGGTTTGTAATTTTAATATAAATTTACTACGTTACTTGTTTCACATGCTTACAAAAACTTTTCGAGTAGAATATGTTAATCATAAAAAATAGTTTATCATTTTTAAGAATTAATCATTTTTTTTAAATTACATTGTAATAACAGTTTTAGCAATAGCTTTATCGGTATTAACGAACATTTATTGCATCGGAATTTTTGACGTGTTCAAGAAAAGTGGGTCTAGTATGAACCAATAAGTGACTTATAAAATTAAAAAAAGGAATAAAATTGGAATAATTTAGAGCATGGTAAATATTTTTTATGTCATTTTAATAATATATGTAGCCGTTTTTGCGATCTGCAAGCCAAGTGCACATGATCGCTTTTTCTTCCACGCATCTCCCATCAATTGACTTGACAGGGACTGAGTTACGTCATTACTATCCTCCCCCTCCCAACCCCTTTACACGCGTGGACTTTTCCAACTTGTTAGAGACCTCTATACCGAACCTCTTAACTAGTCATCCCTGGCAGGGTCGATGCTAGCGCTCGCACTGACCCCTCCTCCACAACTCAGCCCACGATACTACAGCGGCCGACATTAGTACGATGGCAGGCGTTATTTGGCAATCTCATACATTCTGCTAACAATTCTGTTTCGCAGGCCGCGAAAAATAGATTTTAACATTAACACATGTACACGACTTTTTTCTACTAAACGTTTCGGGCTCCTGTCAGCTATAAGATATGTACAAAATTTACTTAATTTAAAAGAAGGGTGGAATTTGCTATCGGTCTGCAAACGCCAAAGTGAGAAATTAAGATTTTTGTGAAGAGCTCTGGACGTATGCAGTTCCGTAGAAGTTGACTTTCAGAAGGAACTTAGTGAGTCACCGTATCGGTGTTGGTGTAGAAAATAATCGCCGTAGTGCTTTTTTAAATATTCCTAAAATATATTTAACGCCAGATTCTGTTATCCTGGAATATAGTAATTTTTGCATTTTAAAATTTTTAAATTTTCTTCTTTGTTAATTAATTGGTGCTTATATAAGACATAGTAATCACACAATCATTTTTTTTAAATCTAAAGTAAGAAATAATTCAGCAAATTAATATCAGTTACAAAACCTTTCCCTAAAAATAGTTTTGTTTTGTTAGTAAGACATCTTATATTCCGCTCGCTGTCTAGAAAATTTATGAATTCACACACATTATATTTGAACTAATGTAGAGGTAACACAGCTTGTGTATGTACAGTACTACACGATGTTGTTTCACTTGTCTTCTGTACTGTTATTCTCTCTGCAAACTATGTTACTGTTATTATTATAATTGGGCGCCTTTTTCTTCTTTTGTATCAATACAGAATTACTGATGGTGTCGTATTGTGATAATATTAAGATAACCAGGAGATAACTTCCAGAAGATGGATGCAACTGGCATAAGTTTAAAATAAACACAAATAAAACTGAGAAAAACTGAGAATATTGTATAATGTATGAATGTTGTGGAAATGTATAAGGTAAATATGTGAAGCTGCAATAAAAAGATATTAATGTTTTGGGGCATAGTACACAAAACACATTTAATATAATATTAACACTGAAATTACACATACATATACCCTTACACTGTACTAATATTAAATATACACAAGAACACACCCACAGATGCAATTGATTTAGTATTGACGGAAGTTAAAATAAAAAAACTGTAGATATAATTTGTTGTGATTAGGGCAGACCTGGTGATGTATAACTGGATCAAACTGTCGGGATTTATGGTGAGATAGATTATTCAAAAGTTCGTTGCGTGCATTCAAATGAAAAAGGTCAGGAAACGATTAACTCAGTTTTAAATGTTTGCTACTTTAGTTTTATGCAGTTGTATCACAAATAAACTCTTAAAATGTACCACGGCTAGATAATTCAGTGAGAGCAATGATCACTAGACACGCAGACCACTGGTTTATTATTCCAGCTTAAATATGTTCTCGAAAAATGTTAATTAGCAAATGCTATAATGGAATTAATTATTATCTTGACATGTAGCACAGCTCGTAATTCAAACAAAATTTACAACGAAGTTACTTAATCGTTAGGTAGCATTATTAATATAAGCGTGGCTATAATGTCGATGGCTTGGGCTTCCTTCTAATTATGGAAATAATTAAGTACAACGTAGATATTTCCTGCCACATTTACTCACGGTACGCCCCGGTATCGTGTAGAATCTGATGCACTATTACTTATCACCACATGTAATAAATATGTTAAATAATATAAAAATCTCTACACATCGGCATCGGGCTAAGCCTTACGAAGGACGCCTCAGACATTTTTTCTCCTTCTATTCTCTAATTTCGCCCTGTTGTACAAAAGTCTTATTGTTAGCTTTAAAATCAGATTGCTGATTGGCTGATGTAAAAACATAACAGGAGGCCTTCGTACACATGTACGCAGCAAGATACAGGTAAGTGAGAAAAATAAATAAACTAACAATAAATTTTAGTTAAATACCAAAATAACATAAAACTATTTCAAATAAATCTAGTTCATGATATATTGCAAATTAAGTGCTGTAAATGATGTAATGTCTATTGTTGATGAAATTATAAATCAGAGTTTCTATTGTTCGTGGCTGTAGCTTAAAGGCACTTATTCAACAATATAATATAATTCTGACATTAAAATAATAAATTCTTAAAATATAACAATTAATTTGACAATAACAAATAAATAAAATCTGAACGAAAACTGTGGTTGTCGTACACTAATATACTTGAACATAGTCATAAGATACGTTTTTCTAATCAAATAAAGTTTAATAAACTAGATATGTCCAACCTATGTTCTAAAATAATGGTTACCATGATCTTTTCAGCAATAGCGAAATATTTTTTTTTATACCACAGTTACTCGTCACAATAAAACTAAACTAAAGACCAATTTCTTAAAAGAAAAACGTTCAGACCTATCACAAATGTTATCATGGCCTTAAGGTGACCCATAATTAGTTGAGGTTGTTCATTCCAGGTCGTTGATAAAACAAAGTTTATGAAAGCCATTTTTGTGAACTACCATGTCCTAATTTTACAACTTCACGCACTTGAATACTGCACCCGGCTTTGCAACTTTAAATACGTGCTTTTGAATCAAAAGAATGCCTCTGAAATCCAGCAAAACCTTATTCATAAACTGACCGACGTATAATCGTGAAATTTTCGTTGATCGTGCCAATGGAATACAATTTTTGGTTGCCAAGAGTTGCAAGATTATTCTTGGGCGGCGTGACTTGTAAACTAAGCAACTCGTTTTTGGCACTAAACAGTGCGTTACCTATGGCAAATCGTATTCATTTTCCTAAAATTACAGCCACAGGGCTGTGCGACACTGTACATTTTTTATTAAAATCACATAAATAAATGTTTATTCATTTTACTTGAAAAACTAGAATAGTTGGTATAATTTTACACAAATCTTTCTAGAAAACCATATTGTGCTACAGACTTCGGTAAAAATACATGAATGTTAATCTTTTATTACAATAAATAACCAGTTTACATTATACATTTAGATGTACAGATGAAATTACACATACACTAAGTGTTAAATTAATAAGCATCCTGTTTTTTGTCAACACACTATTTGTAGGTACACAAATACGTCATTTGAAAAATGCAAAATATTTGTCAGAATTAATATACTTCTACCAAGGAACTAAAAGAGTAAGTAAAGTATTTTGTAATTTATTCGGACAAAGCTGTGTGTTATGGGGGCAGAAACACAACCAAAAAGTCACTTAGATGTTAGAAGTGATTACTTGAACCATTAAAGGTGATTTAAATAAAATCGCTTGAAAGTACATATATAGTGTTCATTAACAGCTATAGGTAAGCTACAAAATGTTAAATATATTTTAGAATGTTGTACAAATTATCATATTCAGTTTTAATCTAAATTTAGTATACGATGCAGAAAATTTAACTGACAGTTGTAGTAAAAATACACATCCACGCAGATATAAATTTGTTTCACATAGTAACAGCTTTTACATTTATATATATAATGTTACGAACGTTAGCAAGGCCGCGTCACGCGCAGGTGCACGCCGTAACATGAGATGTGCCGTGCGCACCTGGGTCGCCGCTTTATCTCCCTCCAGCCCTCCGCTCCCCCCGCGCGGCACTGTTAGTTTGACATCCGAAACCTGCCAGCTGTGAGCCGCCGACACGTGTTTTCGAGAGATTTCTGCCGTCGGGACGGCTCGGTGTGACGCGACTGGCCCCGGCCGCTCTCGTGAGTTCTGGAATTGCGCCGGGGCCTATATATATGCCCGAGGACGTCAGGGCGGAGAGTTAGTGGAGTTCAGAGTGAAGTCGGGAGTCAGAGTTTCCGGGCGATAGAGTGGCGAAGTCCCTTGATGAAGGTTCCAGGGCGAAGAGTTCAGTTCCGGGCGATAGTGTCGCGGGCGCGGCGGAGTTCCGAGCGAAGTTCCGAGTGAGGCGTCGAGTGGGATCTCGGAGAAGGGGAAGTGCGACGGCGGCGGCGGAGTGCGGCGACGGAGTCCTGCGATGGAGGACCACGAGGGGTGCTGCGGCGAGAGTTGCGCCAGAGGTGTGACCCAGCGAGGCGTGTGGATTGTGAGAAACGAGTGACTGGAGAAAGAAACATTTTTTTAAGTACAATTGATTAATTGGCCTTTTTAGATTATTAGCTAGTAATGTAAATAGTGGCAAGAAATAAAACTGTGTGTGATAAAAATCTTTAATTGGGCTATTCTTTACGAACCCGCAGTAAATCGTAACAATATTATACTATTACGACTAGATTGTATTTTTGCTTTAACATCAACTCATGTATGTGTAGAATTACATTAACATCTATGGAGACACTGCTATCATAAAAAAGTTTATTATTACACACTAAGCGTGTTGAAGCTACGTTTCTGTGAAACTTGTTGCAAATCTTTCTTCGGTGTGAGCAGTATAGTTTGAATGGTTCTGAGACTAAAGTCGGAGTGTCGATTGTGTATGGGGTCAAAGACGACCAGTCTGACGTCACACGGCCATCTTGACCTTAACCTTTAACCTTGACCTCAACGGCCATATTAGATCCGCCATCTTAAAATCGAGTGCCCCGCTTACTAATTTTGCACTTTACGTTAAGCATGCCATCTTGGGTGTGTATGACGTCAACGTTGCACTTTCAGTAACGGCCGCCATCTTGGATTCTAGAAAGTAGTAATTACAGTTATGGCAACCATCTAAAATTCTAATAACATGTCCGCCATTTTGGATGTGATGTCACATTTACTTTTTTCAATTCTGACATCATGTCCACCATTTTGTTTTCGTCTGCTAGAGGCCACCAGTAGATGCCATGGCCATCATACTGTTTTTTTCTGTTCTGCTAGAGTCCACCATCTTTGATATCGACAACTTAGTTTCCGCTGTTTACTCCTAAAGAGCGCTAGCATCGCTCTGTCTCATCACGTAAGGTCGATTTACCATTACCATGCCATGTCCTTATCGACATATTAAATTTAACTTTTTATGCAAAATACATTGGAAGTGCTGTGATTCGAACCAACACAGATCTGACCTCTGGGTTGGAAAACATACGCATTTAACCACACAGCCATCAAGACATTTACCAGACATTCGGTCTTGTAATATTTTTAATTTGATGGTATAATAGAAATGCCTGTTCGAGACAGAACCACCATTTTATTTTCAGTACTCACTACCAGGAGCGCTTGTTATGTAGTGCCCACGGCGTCTGCTAGAGAGAGCTGCCACCTCTTATTTTCAATACTTGTTACTAGGAGCGCTAGTATCACTTAATATACACGTCGTCTGCTAGAGTGTGTTGTTACCACCATATGAGTTAAATTTTTACCTGCTAGAGTGCAGGAATAGTTTATTGCTACGGCGCCCATCAACTTGACATTTGACCGCTAGCTTGGAAATATCTAATTATTTACATAGAAATTCGGAATATATTCCTCCTCCCCCCCCCCCCCAAAAAAAAAAAATTCTATCATTAAGTTTGATCCTTGATCATTACAAAAAGTAAACTTACCAAAAAAAAGAGAGTTTCAAGAAATAAAAAACAAAATAACAAAAAATTAACATATAATTTCTACAAGTACACAAACCAAGCAATTTATAAGTGTTTCTCACTTTCTACAATTCTCTAAGAAGGCAAAGCGAGTCCTTTGCATTTCTTTTCAGGGAAGTTCTACATGACAGTCGATTAACCAGGTTCATCCAGATATTGGCTAGACACTTCCAGTCAGCGGCCAGGCACATCCAGTTGGAAGCCAGGCGATTCAAAAGGTGGTCAAACACATCCAATCAGTACCCAAGACATATATTTCTTCGATAATAGGCGAGTAATTTAAACAGTTCATGTTCCATTGAGGTGTCTAGTCAACAACTGGAAGTGTATGGCCACCGACTGGATGTGCCTAACCACCAACTGGGCATGTATAGCCTACGACTGTACGTGTCTAGATGCTGACTGGACATGCCTGTCCACAAATTTAATGTTCCTGGCTATACATTTAATGCCTGGCCACTGACTAGAGGTGTCTAACCAATATCTGGATGAACCTGGTTAATCAATTGTCATGTAGAAATGCCCTGAAAAGACATGCAAATGATTCGCTTTGCCTTCTTAGAGGACTGTAGAAAGCAAGAAATGTTTATAATGACTTGTTTTTTGTATGTGTAGAAATTATATAATAAACTTTTTACTTGATTTTTTTTTATTTCTCGAACGTGTCTTTTTTTGGAAGTTTTATTTTTTATATGGATCATGAATAGAATGGAGGTGATCGATTTCTGTTGGTGATTTTTGGAATTTTTTTCTCATTTATAGGTAAATAATTAGAGATTTCCAAGATGGCAGCCAAATGTAAAAATCGTCCACCCTAGCTTTAAATTATTCGTGTACTTAAGCAGGTAAGAATTAAACTAATTTGGCGGTAATGCTCTCTAGCGCTTATAGTAATAAGTATTGAAAATAAAATGGTGGCAGTACTTGCTGACTAATGCCATTTGTACTACATGACACTAGCGCTCCTGGTGGCGATTACTGAAAACAAGATGGTGGTTCTGTCTCGAACAGGCGTTCTACAGAGCGATGGTGGTGCTCTCTTAGAGTAAACAACAAAGATTTCTGTATCCAAGATGGCAGTCTCCTGCAGTACAGAAAAAAGATATGGAATCCATGACATCATCCAAGATGGCGGTCTCGGCAGACGAAAATAAAATGGTGGACATTATGTCAGAATGGAAAAAAAAGTGGCTGTGACATCAGAATTGCAGACAATTGATTATAATTAAAGACAGTGGAAGTAACGAAAATTGCAATTTTCTAGAATTCAAGATGGCAGCTGTGATGAAAAGTGCAACGATTACAACATATACATCCAAGATTGTGTGCATAACGAAAAGTGAAACATTAATGAACAGGGCGCTCGATTTAAAGATGGCGGATAAAATAAGGCTGTCAAGGTTAAGGTTATATTTCAAGGTCAAGGTCTTCCAAGATGGCCGCTGTGACGTCATAGCGGTCGTCGTTGAC
Source organism: Bacillus rossius redtenbacheri (assembly GCF_032445375.1). Classification (NCBI taxonomy): domain Eukaryota; kingdom Metazoa; phylum Arthropoda; class Insecta; order Phasmatodea; family Bacillidae; genus Bacillus; species Bacillus rossius. The sequence continues at coordinate 88,994,387 of NC_086332.1, forward strand.
TCCATCCACAATCCACACTCCGACTCCAGTCCCAGAACCGACACTCTTGTTCCCGCGCCGCATAGCTATAGTCGTTCACATTTGCACGTGCCGCGCTCATGCCATACAGTCGGATGGTATATAACTGATCCGCTCTCGTTGCTCCACTAGGCGTTTCTAATACCGCATTCTATGGTATCAATGTTCAAACTAACTTGCGAATTGCGTCCTCCATTATCCGTTTATAATATTACAATCAATTGAACAATTTGAATAATTCTTTACAAATATTGTGTATAATATAGCTTATAATTATAGGCACAAAATCATCAGTTCTTTGAATGATTATTACAATAGGAAATATCAATTTAAAATAACGCAATTGCTGATTTACACTAGTTGTCATAGAAAACCCTCAATAATCGAAAAGAGAGATAAAAACTTAAACATACGAAGAACACGATAAAATCAGATGATGTCAAATGTAAAACTCCTAGACAGCAAAGGGGATTAGTAGTAATTATATTTAAATGACTCCGAGCGCAGGGTCCAGGGTGAAGTAGTACCGGTGTCGGCTGCCTTGGAACCTATATCATGGATGACGTCACAGCGGCCATCTTGAGTTATGATGTCACAGTTGTAGTTTTAGTTACGGTCGCCATTTTTACCTTGATATTTTACCTCGACCTAGACTTTTGACCTTGAACATGATTTTTGACTTCAGTCTCCATATTTAATTTGGCCATCTTGATATCCAGTGCCCCACTCACGAACGTTGCACTTTTCGTTACGGTAGACCTTCCACCATATTGAATTGTGGCGTCATATCCATCATATTACTTTATGATGCCACAGAAATTTTTTTCTCGATTTGGACGATAAAGCCATCATTTTGTTTTCGTCTGCTGGAGGCCGCCTTCTTGAATGATGTCACAGCTGAACATGCACACAAGGTCGATATTTTATTACCGACGAATGTTTTTATGGCCCTTACAGACATATTAAATTTGATTTTTATACAAAATACATTTGAAGCGAAGCCCTCCGGGTTGGGAAACATATGCCTTTGATTGCATTGCCATCGAGACATTTACCATATCTACCGAGAATTTAATGGGGCATACAACAAAACAACACACATATTAGTAGTTGTATTTTTTTTTAAATTCGAATGAATAATAACATCACTGGCGAGAGAAAGTTGCCCCCTCTTTATTTTTCAATACTTGCTACTAGATTGCTGGTGGACAAAATTGTTCTCTAGAGGCCGCTGGCGCCATCTTATTTTAAATTTTTTATTTAATTTTCTTTTTATTGTTATAAAAGAGCAAAAATACATGCTATATAACTTGTCACATCTGTGTAAAAATAGTATACCTACACACATATATAAAAAAGGGGTACAAGATACAGATATTGCATATACATACATCTACTATTTATATTAAAATGGAGAGATACACAACAATTTAACATAATTATGCCATATTAATATATTCAGATGCACTATGATTTCATCAATTTAAAAGAAATTTAAATAAGTGTTTTTTAAACTATTTGGGATTATTTATCATGTTTATATTAGAGGGGAGTTTATTAAACAATCTAACTCCATTGTTTTTTGTTAAATTTAATGTAGCACTTTTATAAACGAAATTTAAATGAAAATCACTTTTAATACGCGTATTATATTTATGAATATCATGATTTTTTGTATTGTAAACACTATTTTTATGTATATTAAGTAATAATTTATAAATATAAATACAAGGTACAGGCAAAATTCTCATTACCTTGAATGGATTTCTACAACTATCAGTAGGGCGAAGATGCAACATAATGTAAATAGCTCTTTTTTGCAATACTAAAATTGACTGTAAATTTATTTTGTTTATTCCCCAAAATATGATACCATAGCTAATGTGTGAGTGCATATGTGCAAAATTAACCATTCTTAAACACCGGATGGAAATGATTGATGACAGGGCTTTTAACATAAAGCATGAACTATTTAATGTGTTACATAATCTTTCCAAATTTGTTATCTATTATAATACCAAGGAAGCGTGTTTGTTTGACAGGCTTAATTCGGCTGTTGCCAAGCAGTATTATTGGTTAATTTAATATGGTTTTTTTTATAAAACAAGATACAATTTGTTTTGTCAACATTTAAAGAAAGCTTGTTTGAAGCAAACCAAGAAGTTAATTTACATAAAACATTTGTTGCCACATCTTCTATACACAATGACACACTAGGTTTAACAAGTATATTTGTATCATCTGCAAATGCAACAACAGAAACATCATCCAGTTGAAGAACCAATTCATCGACATAAATAATAAATAATAATGGACCCAGAACACTTCCCTGTGGAACACCTGAATCAATAGACGAAGGTTTGGACTGATATATGTCCCTAAAACTTTTGCTATTTATCATTGGAATCTCTACAATTTGTTTTCTGTCTGTTAAGTATGATTTCAATATGTCATTTGCAGTCCCTCTAATCCCCAAATTATCGAGTTTTTCCATTAATATTTTATGATCAACAGTATCAAATGCCTTTGATAAATCGAGAAAAATTCCCAATGAATAAATAGACCTATCATTACTGGTTAAAATATTATTAATAAATTCACCCATAGCAGATTCAGTATTTTTACACTGTAGGAAACCATGTTGAAAACTGTTTAAAAGATTAAATTTTAGTAAATATTGCATTATTCTATTTTTTAATACCTATCAGTTTAAAAATTTTAGATATTGTACTTAAGAGTGATATAGGCCTATAATTTTCAATCTTATCTGTATCACCTTTTTTAAATAAAAGCACAATCTTAGCTATTTTCAAATAATTAGGGTAAGTACCAGTTAAAAAAGAATAGTTAATTATATGAGTTAATGGCTGTATAATTTAATCACAACAGTTTTTTTTAAATATTTTTACTGGAATATTGTTAAGACCTGTGGAGTTTTTTTCTTAACACAGTCTAATATTTCTGATGCATTTACTGGGTAAAGATAAAAAGAGGATGCTGTTTTGGACCTGCTTAAATTCAACTTACATGCATCATATCGAATAATTTGAGCACACAGCTGTTTCGCTATATTACAGAAATAATTATTTATGTAGTTAACTGTATTTTTAGGAGATATTATAATATCCCCATTATCATCTACTATTTCAAGTTTATGTTGGCTCCTTTTATACCTACCTGATTGTTCATTAATTATATTCCATGCCATCTTTGATTTATTTACCGAATTACAGATTTGCTGATCCAAGTGTAATTTCTTCGCCTTCTTAAGAATTTTTTTATATATTCTTTTATAATTTTTAAAATAGTTTACAAAATTTTGGGATTTATTGTATTTACTTTTTTCATGCAGCGACTTCAGATTTATACTGGATAACTGTATACCTTTTTTTCACCCAGATTCGTTTACTACCATCATGTTTAACTGTTATAAGCTTTTTTGAAAAAAAAAAATATTGAATTTTAATTAAAAAATATTCATGAACGACCTCGATACTAGGAGTAATAGTGTCGTGTAGTACACTCATCATCTGCTAGAGGGTTCTGCCACCATCTATGTTTAAATTTTACCCGCTACAGTGCAGTAGTAGGGAATTTATTACCATACAATCAACTATTGTCACGTATGCCATCTTGTTGGGTATCTTGACCACTATCTTGAAAATCAGTATTTGAATTCCTAGAAATTTGGGGGAGACTCCACAAGTAATTAATAAACATACTTATTAATGTAATTATTGATTCGATCGATTTTGGTCATTGGTTAGATCTCTGGATAATGCAAAAAATAATTTTAGGTAAAAATTACTTATTTAATTTGAAGTGGTCGGTGCGCGTCACTTGAACTTCGCGCCGCGCGGCGGACTTCGGCGCTCCTTCCCTTCCTACCTTCCCCCCCCTCTCTGCGTCCAGTGCTGTGTTTTGTCTTCCCCTCGTGAGGTGTCCGCGCATGCGCGTGGCGCCCTCTTGCTTAATTAAAACTAGGTGTAATGCCATGAAGGCTCTTCTTGTTCGTTAGCAGTCAGTCGGTGCTGGTCGTGAATTAAGCATGTAGTCTGATACTGGCTTTAGAGAGAGTGTGTGACAGCGGGGAGAATGCACGTAAGTGTTGTAAGGTGGTGACCCTTACAGTAATGTAAACGGTACTTGGTAATAGCTGTATTATAAATTCCATTTCGGCCGTCACCGTCTAAATTCAATTTGGCATTTATTGTTTTCCTTGATCATTTTTTGTATTAATACCATGCATAGTTTGTTTGACGTTTCTCCCCGTCTGGTCTACAGTCTTCGTTAGGACATGTTTTTACGTAATGAATTTAATGTATTAATTTGTGAATTTTCCTTTTATATCATGCCTTATCATGCTTTACAGTAAGCTTATACCGCCTAGTGTAGGTTAGGCCGCGGTCGCCTGCATGTTCATTTGACGTTTTTGTATTCTCTAATGAGGCATGTTAGTGTTCATTATCCTTGTGTGTAAGCGTTAATACTTAATTGTAAAATTTCTTTCAAGTATTTATCAAGTTAATATTATGTATTCTATCAAGCATTTAATCCTAAAGAAAATATAGATATGCGTTCACGTATTTTGCCGTGGCATGTGTACTAGCTCTATCAGTATTAAGCAAGTATTAATTATATGTGAAAGAATGATGTATTTGTATGATAACCACGTGAGGCCTTTGCCCATGATTAAACGAACTAAGTTAATGTAACTATTTGCTACTTCAACCTTTGCATCCATCCTTGGCTATAATTGTTAAATTACCCCTTTTTTTGAACACTATTTATTCAGCATAATTTATTCAGTATTTTTAGGATAGTGTTACACGCAGTTGAAGGTTCACGTCAATGTACTTCACCTGTTTACACTGTCCTATGAAGCTCATGGAAGCCTTCAACTGCGGAACTCTGCTGTGTTATGCTGACTATTAACGTTTTTGTTTTTCTCTTTTGTCTTGCATGCGCCATGGGGTCACCGGTCACGGGATGGGTGTATCGTCTGCGCCGTGACGAGCTGGTTCAAATCCTCTCCGAGGAGGGCGTTTCCTTCGAGGAGGGCGCTACTGTTGCTGTTTTGAGGAGCCTACTCGTCCAGCATGTTCGTAACTCCTGGGAATCAGCTGATGAGGTACCGTCTCGGCAGTTCCCACCCCCTTCTGGCCCCGCCTTGAACTCAAAATTTAATACAAAAATATTTTTTTCTAACCTTAAGCTTCTTCCTCGGCTTGATAGCTGCGAGCCACGAGCTGTTTTGGATTTTTTAAGTGCGGCATCACGTCTTGAAGGGCTGAAATTAGTTAGTGAGGCAGAATTGTTAAAGGCCCTGCTGAGTCTCTGTGGAGCCGCATTTTTGCAATTACTTACTGACGCAATTACTCAGAATCTTTCTTTTGCTCAGTTCAAAAGCTCAGTTTTGCAATTTGCCTGTCCTCCACGTGTGCTTGAGAGCTGTAAACGAGACTTAGTATTTAGGTTTCAATTGCCTAACGAGCCCACTCTTCAGTTCATTAATTCCGTGGCCAATTATGCGGCCGTTCTTAATTTAAATCTCACGGAAACTGAGTTAGTACAAACTATATTAGGGAATGTCTCTCCGCTTGTGCTTCAACATAGCGCCATGCTTAGTCCTCCCACAACTTTGAATGCTTTACGCAAGTGGAGCTCTGAAGTGGAGAATCGCTTGCTCGCTGTTAGAAAATATAAGGAGGAATTCCCCATTGCATCTACATCGCGGTTTTATAAGCCCAAAAACTTAGAATTTCAGCCTGCTGTGAATGTTTATTCTCAGTCTGCTCGTGCTACGCGCGCGCCGCAGCTCGTTGATTGTGCGGCTAGTGTAACCGAGCCCCTTGTCGGCTCCGGCCGCGCTACCGACAGGCGCCCCCCTCCCACTAATGCGCCCGGCCTTAAGGCCAGCCGGTCTAGGTGTGCCAACTGCGGAAAGTTCGGTCACGCGGTGTCTGAGTGCACGCAGCCCGCTGTGAGCCGTGATTTACGCAAATGCTTTAGGTGCAACCGCGCAGGGCACTATAGGGACCAGTGTCCGGGAAACGGGCCCCGATCAGGGCGTATGAGCGGTCGCCGCGATCGTCGTCAGAGAAAAGCCGCCTTTCATAAATTTCACAATTTTGTTCATGTTAATTTGTTTAGTGATATTGTTCCGGCTCTAGTGGATTCCGGAGCCACTCGTTCTTTGTTGAGTGCTGATTTTTTTGATTCCTTATGTAATAAATTTCCTGCATTGCAGAGCCGTGTGACTACGTGCCCTGACGTCATTATTTGTGTAGCTAACGGAGAAGTAGTACGCGCTAACAGAACAGTTGAGCTTCACATTAAAATTGCCGGATTTTCCTGGAACTGGCATTTTTACATTATTCCTGGTTTGTGTCATTCACTTATCCTTGGTCTGGATTTTCTGGGGAAAACTCGTTGTTTGATTGACGTGGCTAATCAGCATCTTGTTTTTGGCTTTCGCCCTTCATTAAAAATTAAATTAATTCCGCAGAATGCCGCCCCTGAAGTCATGTCTTGTCCTGACATGAGTGACATGACCTTCAGAGACTCTCTGATTTCGGACGTTTTCAGTCGTTATCCTGACGTAATAAATAGTCGTATAGGTAGGTGTGATGTATTGCCCTATAAGTTTTATTTGAAGGATCGCACGCCTGTTAAGGCCAAAGGCCACAGAGTATCACCCCCTAAACTACAAAAAATGAAGATTATTGTCGATCGCCTCATGGAAGCTGGGGTCATTGCCCCATCTATTTCTGATTTTAGCTCGCCTACTTTTCTAGTTCCTAAAAAGGAGGCTGGAGAATTTCGCTTGGTTCACAACTTCAAATCTCTAAATGATAAGGTCATTCAGGACTCTTACGAATTACCGACGGTAGAGAGCGCTCTACAACACCTAGGAGAGGCAGCCATTTTTTCCGTCATCGATTTGAACGCCAGTTTCCATCAAATCCTCCTGCATCCTGATTGCCGTAAATACACCGCATTTTCTACCCCTTGGGGACAATTTCAGTTCAATAGGGTGCCCATGGGAGTTTCATTTGGTAGTCAGGCCATGAGCCGCGTGCTGGACCATATTCTTTCTGATTTAAAGTATAAATTTGTCTTTAACTATATTGATGATATTATTGTTTATAGCGCTAGCTTAGAAGAGCACAAACAACATCTAACTCAGGTGTTTGACTGTCTTCGAGCGGCTGGGTTAACTGTTAATCCTGACAAACTTCGTTTGGCCCAGGACCATGTTAAGTTCCTTGGTTACATTATTTCTAAGGGAAAGCTCATTATGGACCCTGACAAGGTTTTACCCATAGTTAATTTTCCGCCCCCTAAAAACGTCAAAGGAATTCAGAGATTCCTAGGCATGACAGGTTACTATGCACGCTTTATACCGGACTATGCTGCGGTCTGTGGTCCGTTGAATAAGCTGCGCAAGAAAAACACAGCCTTTGAATGGGGTGACGCGCAACAGAAAGCCTTTGATAATCTTAAGGCCCTTGTGTCTTCTCCTCCCGTTTTGATCCTTCCGGATTTTCAGCGTAGGTTCGCACTTCAGGTCGATGCGTCTAGTATTGCTCTAGGAGCCGTCCTAGGTCACCTCGAAAATGATAGATTACGTCCCATAGCTTATGCTAGCCGATCGTTGACAGACGGAGAAAGGCGTCTCGACGTGTAAACAAGGTGCTTAAAGCCACTCTAACTGCTTATTACAGGGATGACCAGTCATTGTGGGACAGTGACCTTGAATTCATCAACGTGGCGTTTAATTCTGCTGTCCACATGGCGACAGGGTTTCCCCCTTCCATCCCCTTCATGGGCCGTGAGTTGACCCATCCCTTGCTTAACTCCTGGGGACTGCCGCCTCTGGAACTCGCCTCTGACAGTGATTCCCTGGAGGCCATGCTTGACGATGTGAGTTGTAATCTTAAGAGGGCCCGCGAGGCTGTAGCCGCCTCTTATAATGCTACGCGGAGACCACATGGTTTTGCTGTTAATGACTTGGTTCTCTTAAAGAATTTTAAATTGCCAAAACTGGCTGATAATGTTAATTCAAAATTGATTTCTGCTTTTGTTGGGCCATTTGTGATTGATAGATTTTTGGGAGACAACACGGTCCTATTGCGTAACCCTTCTGGTAATAGAAAATATAAAAAGGCCCATGTGGGTCAATTAAAGAAATTTCATCAATAATTTTTTTTTTTCCTTTTTTGGACTTAGTTTTTTTTGTTGTTGTTTGGGTGTTCGTGTTTCCTTCTCTTTTTTTTTTTTCCTTTCCTCCCACCGATGCTCCCGCCACGCCCAGAAGAGGACTTCGCGCCGCAGCGCACCCGACGCTCCTCGCCCTGCCCGAGATAGCGTGACCGCAGCCGCCCGCCGGGTTCGTCGTGTCTGCAAGGTCACTTGCTTGCTGGGACGTTGGTCGCCGTCACGTCACCGATGAGGAGCGGTGGCATGGAGTCGCCGCCGTCTCCTGCCCGTGAGGGGCCGTGACGCGTGCGTGACTCTCCTGCAGCGGCCGCTTCGGACGGCCCTGCCTGCCAGGCGTCGAGCGTGGGCAGGCGGTGGGGACGCCCGCCGTTCTTGCCCTGGGTTCGCGCTGGGTGAAGGCATGCTGTTCCTGCTACTCTGGGATGAAGAAGATGCTGTCCGATATTGAATTTATTAGGGACGTCCCGTACTCTAAACTTTCTCTTCAGCGCTGAAGAGTCTTTATTTCAGTGGAAACGCTGAAGACTCTTTATTTCTGTGGATACACTGAGAATCCTTGCTAGGTGTCCTACACGGAAAATTATGCCAGTCATGAACTCACTTCAAGAAATTGTTATTTAGAAACATTGGTTGTATTTGTATACACATAGACATGTGTTGAACTTACTTCAAGAAATTGTTATTTAGAAACATTGGTTGTATTTGTATACACATAGACATGTGTTGAACTCACTTCAAGAAATTGTTATTTAGAAACATTTGTTTGTATTTGTACACACATAGAATTGTGTTGACTTGACATTTGAGTTACTTCAAGTGTTGTGACCGGACCTGCAGTTCCTCGTGTCCTTGTGACTTGGTTGGCGAGGCTCGCGGTTGCGTTCGTCAAGGGTGGGGGAGTTGAAGTGGTCGGTGCGCGTCACTTGAACTTCGCGCCGCGCGGCGGACTTCGGCGCTCCTTCCCTTCCTACCTTCCCCCCCCTCTCTGCGTCCAGTGCTGTGTTTTGTCTTCCCCTCGTGAGGTGTCCGCGCATGCGCGTGGCGCCCTCTTGCTTAATTAAAACTAGGTGTAATGCCATGAAGGCTCTTCTTGTTCGTTAGCAGTCAGTCGGTGCTGGTCGTGAATTAAGCATGTAGTCTGATACTGGCTTTAGAGAGAGTGTGTGACAGCGGGGAGAATGCACGTAAGTGTTGTAAGGTGGTGACCCTTACAGTAATGTAAACGGTACTTGGTAATAGCTGTATTATAAATTCCATTTCGGCCGTCACCGTCTAAATTCAATTTGGCATTTATTGTTTTCCTTGATCATTTTTTGTATTAATACCATGCATAGTTTGTTTGACGTTTCTCCCCGTCTGGTCTACAGTCTTCGTTAGGACATGTTTTTACGTAATGAATTTAATGTATTAATTTGTGAATTTTCCTTTTATATCATGCCTTATCATGCTTTACAGTAAGCTTATACCGCCTAGTGTAGGTTAGGCCGCGGTCGCCTGCATGTTCATTTGACGTTTTTGTATTCTCTAATGAGGCATGTTAGTGTTCATTATCCTTGTGTGTAAGCGTTAATACTTAATTGTAAAATTTCTTTCAAGTATTTATCAAGTTAATATTATGTATTCTATCAAGCATTTAATCCTAAAGAAAATATAGATATGCGTTCACGTATTTTGCCGTGGCATGTGTACTAGCTCTATCAGTATTAAGCAAGTATTAATTATATGTGAAAGAATGATGTATTTGTATGATAACCACGTGAGGCCTTTGCCCATGATTAAACGAACTAAGTTAATGTAACTATTTGCTACTTCAACCTTTGCATCCATCCTTGGCTATAATTGTTAAATTACCCCTTTTTTTGAACACTATTTATTCAGCATAATTTATTCAGTATTTTTAGGATAGTGTTACACGCAGTTGAAGGTTCACGTGAATGTACTTCACCTGTTTACACTGTCCTATGAAGCTCATGGAAGCCTTCAAATTAAATATGGTGAACATTTCTAAAATTCACTTAAATTACTAATTTCCTATCCTCCAGTAAGATGCTTATGACACATTAGCTGCCATCTTAGAATTCTGTAATTATTATACAAAAATTGGAAAAACATTCCAAAAATCATCAAAAAATACCTATTATATAGTGATCAATTAGGTCGATTCTGGTTCTTGGTTCGATTCTTGGTCGTGCAAAGAGTAATTTAAGATTAAAATAAAACTTTTAATCCTGTTTCTCATTACCTTTTGTAGAGTTTACTACAAGAAAGGACTCTATACAAGACAGTTGTCCAATGAAATAATGATGTTACTCTTTATAACTATGCCTACCATAGAAACGTTTTTTCGATACTTGGAAAAGATTTCAAATCGATGATGGCCAATATTTAGTTTATTATTAAATTATATACACATGCAGGTAAAATAATTCATTTTTGTATGTAGCTAGCTTCCCTCAGTTCTTTGAGTATAGAGACTACTTTGAGGTGCGAATAGTTTACTGCAGTAATTGTAAGTGAAACCAGCAGCAGACTCAGAGATCGAAAAATATTTTAGGATCTTCCGATGTGGTGTAATCATCACTTATGCTGTTGTCATCTTCCTTGCATGTTTATTATCAATATTTTTAAGATCTCTGAAGTCTTTCGTTCTAAAAACATCTTCAAAGTCACTATCCTCATCGTCACAGTGATCATCAAACGGTTTATCTGAAAAATTTATTTTAAGACATATTTTTCATAATTTTGGTCTTAGTGCTTTATCACAAATCTCCTGGCTTGATAGCTGCAATTTTTCCTATATTATTCTCATTTTCTGTAAAGCTGTTGTTCACATGGTTTCCAGTATTATTATTTAATCCTTCAACTTGTGTAACAGACAACCCATCAGATAATTCTGTAGGCAGGTCAAATCTTTCATGACTCATATTATAAAACACGTCATCATTTTTTTCCTGTAGTACGACATCTAGTTTCGTTTCTTTGATGCTGGAATCTAATGATGATTTATACCAGTTCCATACACATTCGGTAAAACACTGACTTTTTCTCAGTAGACGAAAAAAGTGGCCCTCGCCGGTTTTTATGTGATTTTTTCAAATTATATGTTCGTTCTAATTGAAGCCTCACTTTCCATAACTTAACATTTCTGCAAAATGCTGTATGCACAATTGCCTTTCTTATGATGTTGGGAATTGTTGGTTTTAGTGAACGAATAGCTACTGTACCAACACATTATGGCGACATTGACATTGCCGTTACTGATTTTGGAACCATGCGGACTGTTCTTGATATATCATTATAATCTACTTCAATATTTCCAAAATAAAATTATCCAAACAAGGTCAAACACAGTCACTTTCAAAAAGTATTGGGTAATTGTATCGCTTTAATGTGTGCTTATTTTAACATTTTGTCAATAAGAATTAATTTAACACATTCAAGAAATTTGTTGCTTGTAGTACTAATTCTCGCCAACAGTTGTCGCCACATACTGTGTTGTACATGCAGGCACAGTTTTATGTGGGATGTGGGATGCTCACTCAAAATTGCAAGAGAAGGAGGGCTTCGCTAGACTTCAAGGGAAAGGAAATCATCTTGCATGATAGTGTTTCTCAGCTCTTTTAAGGCAGAGTAATCGACTGAGTAAAGAATGTTTTCGTCTGAATTTGACCTGACTAAAATGTTATTAATTTTAATTAAATAACAGGAAAACACTAATATAACTAAATTCGAAACCAATTCATCTCTAATTTCGGGGGAAAAAATGCATGCAGCAATTGTTTTATTAGGAATAACCAGAAGCACACAGTTATTCCTGTCAAGACTGCTCTTGGGTTTCCTCGTGTGCTTTTGGTTAGTCCTGAGAAAACAATCGCTGCACGTAATTGTTTTTTCGTAATGAGACATGCAGTTGTATTCAGAGATACACTTTATTAGTGAATTACTGTTACAAAATCGACACTTACAATATTTATTTTATCATGGGGAATTTAAACGTAAAAAATTATCATAACTGAATCGATTGCTATGCCTTTAGACAGCAGAGAAACACTTTCATGCAAACGATTTCCTTTCCCCTTGAGGTCTAGCGAAGTCCTCATTTTCTTACGACCGTGAGAGAGCATCCCACATCCCACATGGCAGCATCTGTTGGCAGGAATAGAAATTACTTAAGCCAAGTTTTCTTAGATGAGATAAATTAACTCTCACGGCTGAATTGAGCTATTGTAGCCAGTTGAAGCCTTGTAGACTTGTAGCCTCGTAGCCGTGTAGCTTCGTAGCCAAGTAGCCTTATAGACTTGTAGCATCGTAGCCATGTAGCCTTGTAGTCTTGTAGTCAAATGTCGTTGGTGCAATTGGAGCAATTGGAGCAGTTGGAGCACATTTAACCAAATACAGTTGGAGCCGAAGACAGTTCGAGCTTCTATAGCCAGTTGGAGCAATTGGATCAGTTGGCCCAAAATTCAGTTGGAGCCACATTCAGTTGGAGCAATTGGAGCAGTTCGAGACAAAGCAGTTGGAACAGTTGGAGCTTTGGAGCGATTAAAGCAGTTGGAGCATTTGAAGCAGCGGGAGCCAAAGACAGAGCAGTTGGAGTCTACTATATTGATAGGATCGTATCCTTTTGAGTTGAATGTTCGTGTAAATATTCACCCTTTTCTTTACTCTTGCGTAGTGAAATCTGTAGTATCGTATCCTACTGATGGGACCGTATCATATCATATCCTGCGATCGTATCTTACCTAGTGGTAATTTTCGTCTAAATATGCATATTTTTCATTTAAATTATTTCCATTTTTTGAATGTGCTTCCATATGTGCTTCCTTTTTTGTTGAATATGTTTTTTTTTGGTCAAATACTCTTCCTTTCTCTTTAATGTGCTTTCAAATGTGCTTCCTTATTTTTGAGTGTACTTGCAAATATGTAATATATATTCTAAATTTGTATTGGTCATATGGCTACTAACACATGTAAGTAAAATTAGCTGGAAGAAATCGAGAAAATGATATAAAAGTAAAGCCAAGAATAAGTGATGTTTTGTATGAACATTAGTCTAGACTCTAGACGAATTATTTTTTCTGCAAAATACTTATTTTAACTCTTCCTGTTCCCATCCCTGATTCACGTACTTAAGTAACATAATATTTTTATTATCAATTCAGTGCTTTCATTAGACCAAGAGAAGAAACGATGCTTATTTGAAGAGATTAATATATATATATTTACATAAGCCGAGTCTTGGTAGGGAGGTCTCGTGGATGACTGGACGACACCCCAGGGCGCGCTAGCTCCCCTCCCCTGGCGCGAGGAATGCAGAGGGGGCGAGCGCACAATGGCCCAGCTAACGGGACTTGGGGTGCTTCTGCGGTCAGGCGGCGGCTGGCACAGGGGGCGAAACAGAATAGTCGGAATATAGCCACTAAAAAAACTGCGCGGTTGAGAAACGTCAACATAAAAAATTAAGTTTTGAATATAAGGAAAAAACAGACATTTTTTAAAAACATTGACTTAAATAAAAAATTATTTTTACAAACATTCTTTGTTCAAAATTTACTTAATAACGGAATGGCGTATTAAGTATAATTGCAAAATATTATACTTTGAAAAGTTTTTTTCATTATGCTGAATTATCTTGGTTGCAATGACATAAGCATGGCTACCATGTGCACATGTGCAAACGTATGGACGTGTGTATTTTTTGCAAATGAAACTGAAGTTACGATTTTCAAAACTCATACTTTGCAGCAATGCAGTTTTTAAGTTTTGAAACAAAAGATAAACCACCTAAACATAGTGTTTTGGTTGCTGCGTATTGTAAAATATAAAATATGCAATTATTTATGGTGAATATTCCGAGCAACGAACGACAAAAAATATCACGATAGCCAACATTTTATTTAGAAAAGTTAACGACTGTTAGGTTGTTAGGTTGCCGATAAATACCGCACAGTTAGCTGATTTCGAAAGAAAAAAAGAGCGTTAGTTATAGCATTTAGTTGCGACTCTCTTTATCTTCCTTGCTTTGTTGGTTGGCCGTGCGGGTTAGTGGACCGCTACAAGCTGTGCTGTGTTTCGCGTGCTCGAGCAGAGCTAAAATAAACCATCTGGTCAAACACTTGTGGAGTTAAAAACATTAATCAGAAAGCATAATATGAGGTGTATGTGCAACGACATTGCATGTTAGGCAAGTTTTGCATTGATATAAAAGTTTGTGAGAGATAAAAGCTGTATGCTGCTCCTGAAATGGAAAATAGGTTAGGGCCCCGCCTAACTTGGCACACATTCGGTGCGCAGAGCTACAGGGAAAATCACGTGATTTTAAATGTACTCAAAATATCCGAGTGGGGTCTCTTTACGAAAAGTGTTTAAGAGTTTGGCGAGGGCCTTTAAGTAGATTGGTTTACAGGCAAAGTTTTTAAACTGTATATTTTTTAGAAGAGTTAAAATGGCTAAAAGCCGTGAATTCAGGATTAATTTTAGGCATAAAGCAACCGGTACAGACTCTTTATCGCACTTAAGAAACTTTCATTGCACTTTTATCTTCATTTCTCCGCCATATTATGTTACGGTCACCGTTCAAATTTCATATTTGACCTATGCACGACGAGAAGACTGCACGCCAGTTCAGAGCCTTGCGCTTAGAGGCGTTACCACGCTAAAAGCACCAGCGAGCGTCGCGCTTATCGTCCCGCCTCACTAACACAGATACACCCGTGACGAGGCGGGCACCTTAATAAATACATCAGTTAAGAAATATTTTCATTACCTTCTACGTGAATAAATATGTTAATTCTGCTTCCTGTTTTTAAACGATATTCATGTTCTGCTCAGGTTGCTACGCTCGTAAAGCAGGCGCGGCAATGAATAAAACCGCCGTGGAGTCTCAGGCAGGGAAACAAGGTTCGCGATGTCGTCGCGAGATGTCGCCTGTTTCGCTCCTGCACGCCGGGCTTCTCGTGGGACGCCGGCGGCTCTGTGGAGAAGCTCTTCTGCTAACAACCAAACTTTTGCTGACTTAAGCGCAGAAATTAAAACGACTTCCTTGGCTTTCCTTCAATTACACTTGACTTCATTTTCAACGCGTATTACTGTTTTTATTTTTTTTTGTCCTATCTCTGTGTCATTCCCTTCTTCCTCTTCTCCCGTTCGGCCACCTTCTTTTCCACATAGTATTTTTTGTTCTCTTCCATTTTGCCTCCTCAACATCTCCTTATTCTGTTGAACAACCTCGTCCGCACTCGAAACTTCGCTTCTTTTTTATAGTATCCAGTTAACAAAATGTTTTTACGTAACAAGATACCCAGACAGTGAGCCCTTCCTGGACTAATTAACGTGATTCCGCGTTTCCCAAGCATTCTTAATTTCACTGTTTTCTAAATATAAACATTTGACTGTGTGCAGGAACGGCCTAATAGCGTTGAAATTTAATAAAATTATTTCGTTCTTCTTACTACCCGCGTGTTACTTTTAACGTATTAAAAAATATTTCCTAACCTGAATATACGCCTTCAGCTCAGAATAGGAATGGACAAAGGTGCCGATGCCTGAAACAACAATATACCTAATGGCGAATGCATGCTCACATTTTTACCAATATATATCCAACACAACTACTGGGGACTTTGAAAGGTTACTGATCTTATGACATTTAAAATCTAAAACTAATTATTTTCCTTACCGTAAATGATTTAATTAAAATCATGTCATTGAAGACGATAAATACGGATTAAAGGTGAAACGTCTAGATAAAGCGGCGACTAAATTTGAAACGTGTGTTGTGAAATGTTTAGGGCGGGGAAGAGGTGAGGACAGAGTATCTCGGAAAACAAACTGGCTTACCTGACAAAGTTTTTTAAATTACATTACAATAAAAAAAACTATAATTGTATAGATATCTAGCGTTGCCAATATGGTGAACACTCTGACAAAACAGTTTATTATTTTCACAGATTAGCTCAGGACTTTCCTTAAAATATCTTTAAATTTGTTTTCAAGACAAAGTTTAGTTAAAATTATTCAGTACCAGTCTAACTCAAATTCTGTTTTGCGCGAGAGGCTCTCAGACATCTCGTTTTGAGAAGTTCTGTGCGTTTATATTTGGTGTGCATTTAAATAATAAAAGACTTATTATAATCTTTTAAACTGAATACAACAAGGTTCAATAGGGTGTTGAGAAGCTTTAACAACCAAAACATATGTCTCTGGATACGACAATCGTTTTAAAATACGTTGGCGTCACTAAATGTTGTGCTAACTGACAAACCAATATGGACTATCTTAGCAGCTGCTGGATCGGGAAGCACTTTCAGCACACGTAATTGTTAATTAAATAGTTTCCGATGCACTCAAAATCAATGCAACATAGCACACGTATAATACCGCGATTATTTTATGCCCTGTTGTGCTACTGCCCTATTGTTGGGCGGTATATTTCAGCCATCTAAGTCTCACTGGCGCGTGAGGTAGCATCTCTCACGAAGCTGGACTAAACGACTCTCTCACGGGCCGGACGCTTCAAAAATCTCAAACAATACAATTGTTTGCAATTTTGAAGCGCCGCGCCGCCGAGGCGGTGGCCAATGACGTGTTGCCATTCATAATTCCGCCAGAGACACAAACGACTTATAATTACATAATACCCATTTATGTAATTACACAAATCGGTCTCGCTGACATAAAATACAAATAAAAATATGGTCCGAAACAAAAGAAAGTTCGAAATGAATGTTTACAGAACATTTAAAAAAATGACACAGTTCACTGGCGGTTAGCTAGGCAACTGTAAATAAACATAATAAACACTGTTGATGGTACTCTGTACTGGTGTATTAGTGCACTGTGCCACTAGGAAAAACTCCAACAGAAATAAATACCCATTTACTCCCTAATCAGAGCATTAAAAAAAAATTATTCGCCTTTACGCCAAAGATTACAGTTATAAACTAACATATTTAATCTTCTGTTTATATTAAAAACATCAAAAACAGTTTTAAATGTGTTAATATTGTGTACCTATAGTAAGAAATTTATGCAATATTTTTCTCGCAACCTTATTTTGGTAACTCATTGCAGAAAGGAAATATTATGATTAGATATTTATAAAAGTTATAGTAATTTTAAACGGATTTTTAACTAAGCCCACTAATGCAGTTGTGAATTTTTTTCATTTATTCCTTATATTTTACAATCCTTGCAGTAATGGGTAGTTGTATAAAAGTGTGTTTTAATACAATTTTAACATAATAAAATTATATTAAATATTATTCGTAACGGATTTATGGAGTACCTATTAAGTAAGTTATACATTTTTGGTCCTTCAGCCTATTTCTTCCAAGCAAATAGTAATACTTCTTCGTATTAAAATTTGTTTGAAACGCAAATTTTCATTACATATTATGTGTTTAAAAAAACTTTGAACGGGTTTTAAATGAATTTTAATTATTTTCCAACAATTTCTTCCACCCCTGGAACTATTAACAATATAAAAAAAATCGCATGAAAGTATTTCGTCCTACTCTTAGGAGGAACAACTTGAATTGGATACAAAATTTTCATATAATGGGAGTAAAAGTGGTTTTTCATTTTCTCACAAACCTTTCCCATTTTAACCCCGTTTAGACCGAACAATATTTTGATGTCTTAATTTATGCATTAGTCTTTAATTAACATCGAAACAATTAATGCACTTATCATGTCCATAAAAATGTTAAAATACAGATGGAGGTACTAAATATTATTATTTATTATAATGATTAATCGTTAACGGGCTAGATTACTCTTTCGTCGCATTGTGTTCTGATGTACTCAGCTCTGTAGGGGACTTTATAACTTTATCACAATGAATATACTGACACCAACAATATAATTAGTATAAAGTAGTACTTACTATAAATAAAGTTTTTCAGATTTTTTTAAAATTTTTCCTTTGTCGTGTACAGCATTACGAAAACTGTAGCTCTGTAGCGTCGTTTTACCAGAAAATTGAGTGCCCCATTCTAAACACCCTTTCATTTCTCCACCACAAAACGCCCCCGTTCTTAAATATTTAAAAATCATGTTTAACAAGTGTTGAAAACTATAGAAAAAATGTTAAATAATGAAAAAATATTTAAGAGCATGTGAAAAAATGAAAATTTTGGAGAAAGTTTGGAAACAAATACATTTTAGTCAAAAGTATGAAAAAGAATTCGAAAGTATGTGAAATAATGATAATTTTATTTAGATTTATAGTTACTTTTCTATGTTAGCACCAATCCAGATCAAAATTCTTAAATTTCACTTGTATGTGACCTTCAACGCTAGAAATTAAATCCAATTAACGAATTTTCTACGAACAAATCACATCTAATAAACCACGAATTCTAAATGATGTCAATTAAATGTATTTTTATAAAAACTAAAAAAAATCTTACTTCAGAAATGAAACCTGAAATCAAGAGCTTCTAATTGTAAAATGAAAAATATAGTAAGTTATATTAAAATATCCACACGTATGGAAAAGTGATAAAAAAAAGGGGCTAAAATAAGCTAATGGTGGCTAAATTATGATATAGTAAGGCAAAAAATTATGAAAACAGTGTAAAGTGTAAAAAGTCTTTTAAAGTATGCCAAATATGCAATAATATTAAAATTTCTGTGAAATGCCAAATGTGTTCAAATGTATGATAAATTATGTGAATGTTGAAAAACATGATAACGGGAAGCTACAATTACGAATATATGCGAAAACATGCTAAAAAAAAAAGTGAGCGAATCGTTTAGTACTCGCCAAAGATGTGTAAACATGTAAACTCGGTAATGAGAAAATTAATGTGCTTTCATGTTGTACATGTTGCAAAAAAAACTTATAAGACTAAACTTAAACACAAATAAAGCTGAGCGTGATAAATATACAAAATGCATTAATTTTGTAGAAAAAGGTAAAAAAAAAAAAATCCCTTTCAAAACTGAGCTATAATTCTGTTTAACAAGTTGGTAATAACCTAACTGAACCGAACCGAACCCAACCCAACAAGACCCAACCCAGTTTAGGTTAACCTAATTTTTATTTATTTCCTACAATTTTTCTCAAAGTCGGTACATTTTATGCCCTTCGAGTAGTTTCGGAACAGTTATGATGCTGTTTGTGCGCTGGTGTAGTCAGGGTGGTTTAAAATATATTTTAAGAACAGCTACGATGCTTTGGTGTGAACCGAACCCAACACAACCCAGGTTATGTTAGGATAATATTTATTCATTTCCTAAAATGTTTCTCAAAATCGGTGTATTTTGTGTGTTTCGGGGTGTTTCGGAACATTTAAGATGCAGTTATGATGATTATATTTCATAAAACTGACTAAACAATTATAAGGTCCACTTTTGTATAACACTCATTTTACGTAATTTTCTTTTGATCATACATGATAACTAACTTTGTCTGTACCGTATGTTGTTTCATTTTGTATGGTATTACACGATGTTAAAATAAATAATGAAATAAAACAACACATTAGCACTACAGCACCAAATGAAAGCGATGAAGTCCAAATTTCTGGCCGGTGTACCTATATATCTATGGAACTGTAGCAAAACTATAAATAAAACTAACAAAAAAGCAAACGAACCTTCAATGGGACGTTAAAAAGGCACGCGTTTCAACAGTTAAAACAGCTTCTCATAAATGTTGGCTTACTCAGAAATTTTGTTCTCAGCCAGCCACAGCTTACTGCAGTTTAAAGTCGCATTACCTGTGAATTAGCAGTATTTTCTGATGTATGTGGTAGTGAATAAATCTGCATTGATTGCTGTAATTAAAAAAACTTTTATAAATAAAGAAATTGAATAAATATCTCTAGTCTTTTTTTCAGTGGGTAAAAACACACGTTACAATATTTTGATATAATAAAAACTACGACACACTATTTAGTTAAAATATTACAATTATGATACTGGAGTTACTGCTTGGATTTGCGAAGTTTGATGTTTCAGTAGGCCTATTGCATCAGAATTATTTTATAGATGTTTAATTAGTGCCTGTAGTAATTACCTATAAAAGTTTTTTTTAGTAATATTTCGTATTTAAAAATTACAAATTGTAAAATTCTAGTCTTATTTTAATTAATACAAACAATGTAATTTTTTGGTGCGTATAAACTTAACAGTATCTTAGGAAGTGGTGTTACTATTACATTTTTATTGTTTAAAGACACATGCAAATTATATAGTTTTTAAGAATTCGCCCCCGCCCCTATAAATATAGTTGCTTCCCAGTAGTTGAAGAAAATTGATTAAAATAATAAAATTTTTCAATCAAAAAATTCAGTTTAAGGAATACCTTTGAATGGAATTTTAATGAAGTGTAGTTAATAAAGAGAACACAGAAGAACTGGCTGGCCAATGTAATTGCATCAACTTTTTTATGCTCCTTCATGTCACTGAATATTTAAAAACTTTCGCATAATACTTGTGGGAAACACGAGCTCGAATAATACGAGACTGGAAAATAGGAAAAGAATTCAATAAAAATGCAATACACTGTGCTATAGGGTGAACGAATCATAACAAAAAGAATAATGAAATTCTTTCTCATAAAATTGGTAAAAAACCGATAAAGCTGCGGTAGATATGTCGTAGGAAACCCTAGTTATCTTCAGTTATTAAATTCTTTAAAACGTTTTTTACTTTGCACAATCTATGACAATAAATGAGTTTTAAGCTATACAGTAGAGCTATTACCAAAAATGTAGCATTACATATCTCTAGTTAAGGTAAGGATTGTTTTAAAGAATACAATCTTTATATATATATATATATTTCTTGTGTGCGTGTGTATGTCACTGAACTCCTCCTAGACGGCTGGACCGATTTTGATGAAATTTTTTGTGTGAGTTCACGGGGATTCGAGGATGGTTTAGATTCACAATTGGATATTTTATCTCGATTCTGAGTTAAGAAAAACAAAAAAAAAAAAACACGCTTTCAAAGCAAAAATTGCAACGCATTATTAGAAGCCATTAAGGGCGCGGTTACACGGGAGTCTGAACTACTTCAGGTGAACATGTTCAGCTGTTGAGTGCGGTTACACACAGTCTGAACATGTTTCGTTCGAGGCCATTTCTCATTTAACTTAAACAGGTTGGCAAAGTAGTTCAGATCGACATATCTTCTACATTAGCCTCTGATTGGCTGTTTAGAATATAAACAGTTCTTTCCAGAAATTCAAGATGGAAAGTGTTCCTGGCACAAGTTAGAGTAATATTTTACCGAATGCAAAAAAAAATATCAAAAGGTAATTATATACTTTTTTAAAATTGATCTTGACCTTAATTATCTTAAAACTTAACACTCTCGCTCAAACAATAATAAAAAGTAAGTTTAAATTGTTTTACTGTGCATGTTGTTTGAATTCCCGATTTGTAAAAATGTGTTGAGCAATATGAAAACACATTCAATTTCTGCTGATAATACTGTATAAACAAGTGTGAAAATCCCGCGTTTTCTGGATACAAAATAGAAATCAACAACAGACATTCGTTGACAGTAGACAATCGGTTTTAGAGCTGAACACACTTTTCAGCAACTACCGTGTAACCGTACACTTTCGCGTTTGTAAACGTGTTTACTTAAACAAGTTCACCTGAAGTAGTTCAGGGTCCCGTGTAACCGCGCCCTGAGTTTTGCTATTGTAAGGAACTAAGTAGAGAGTAAGAAAAAATAAAGATCCTGACAGTTTATAGCGACGCCATATTTGTTTCAATTTTCAATACCCTTTTTGTATATTACAATTTAAATTGCAGAAAAAAAATCATGTTTCATAGCCACACAAATAGTGAGGATAGTTTAGATTCACAATTGGATATTTTATCTCGATTCTGAGTTAATAAAAACTAAAAAAACACGCTTTAAAAGCAAAAATTGCAACGCATTATTAGAAGCCAATAAGTTTTTCTATTGTAAGGAACTAAGTAGAGAGTAAGAAAAAAATAAAGATCCTGACAGTTTATAGTGTCGCCATATTTGTTTCAATTTTCAATACCCTTTTTGTAAATTACAATTTAAATTGCAGAAAAAAATCATGTTTCATAGCTACACAAATAGTGAGTGTGTGTCATTTCTCTATGTCCACAAGGTCTCGCCGCGTCAATTTTCTCCTTGGAGCGAACCCGTCCGCTTAATTAAATAAACAGCTTTTATCGTTGAATGATTTCATGATTTATTTAATGAAAATATGCTCTCATAAAAAAATTAGTTGGATAGACATTTAATAGGTGTCTTTCTCTCACTCTCTCTCTCTCTCTCTGAAATGTATGTAGCTTGCTCGCGGGTCAGTAATGCAGACAATCTTTACATTCTAGCTCGAGACGGAAAAAACAGTAAATGTGGTTTACAAAGACATTTTATGAAGTGTCTTCCCGTCATTACATTTGAAAGTAGAAACATATTTACTCAAAATTTAGGTAGTAACATATTTTTATTGCAAAGACTGAAATAGAGGTGAGAAAAATTATCATTTGTGAACATAAGAAAACTACTACAACTGTATCAACTGTTATGTTATGATGTTTAAATTTCTAAATGGTGCAAGATAATACAAAATTCCATGCGGAAAAAGTTGTGGGCAGCAGATACGTATAGTTATAGGTGTGGAGCTATGCATGCTGATTTTTCATATACTGCATGGATGCGAACATGTAAGAATAATCTATCTATCTTACTATAATAAAACAGTACTTTTTCTGTCTGTCTGTTTGTACGCGATTTTGATGAAATTTTGTGTGTGAGTTCACGGGGATTCGAGGATGGTTTAGATTCACAATTGGATATTTTATCTCGATTCTGAGTTAAGAAAAACTAAAAATACACGCTTTAAAAGCAAAAAAACTAAGCATTGTTGATAATTAGCCTCCATGGCAACGGGCTTTTGCATTGTTGTTGCCTTCTGCGTAACCATGGGAAAGGTTTTTGGTAACGGCAGTGGCGTGCCCAAGAGGAGGGGTATGTATAATGAGAAGATACAAAATGTCCAGCGAATAATACTTACCGCCATATCCATATCTCACAAAAAGTACATTTGGGCAGGACAATGTCTGTCGGGTCCGCTAGAAAGATATATAGAGAGATAGAAATATAAATAGAAAGATAGAGAGAGTTATAGAGATATTCATAGAGAGATAGAGAATTAGAGAGATAAAGAGAGATGCTTAGTATACGTTTAAAAAATTACAAAAAAAAATTGATTGAGGCATTGCAACGCATGCCGGGCATTATCTAGTTTAATTATAAATTGGTTCACTGCCCGAAGTTATACGTTACACCCATGAAACGAATCTCTATCGATCTCGGAGCAAGAATCAAATCTTTACCTTCCAGATGCAAGTTAAAATTGTCCCAACTTGCTATGATTTAAGAAAATACTAGTAGTATATATTGGCTGGTCCGGGCCCTGGAGTCGGAGTGTGGAGCGGGGCGCCGGTTAGTCATCTTGGATTATGATGTTACAGCGGCCATATTGTATGAATGTATGTATAGAACTTAAAAATTTGCCAAAAATTGCCAAAAATTACTCATATTTTTCCAAAAATTCGCCAAACTCCGCCAAAATTTCCAGCTTTTTGGAAAAAAAAATTTCTGCAAAGAAATCTAAAAAAAAGTGAAAATAATAATTTATGTTTTTGAGGGAAAAATGCCTGTTTTGAGGGAAAAATTCCCATTTTAGTATTAAAAAACGTCAATGGCTTAAGAATTCCCCAAAGCGGCTTAAATTATCCAAAGGCAAGACAGCATAAGCCACCGAGGTCATTACCTTGACATTTGGATGTCTTGGCCGTCATATTGAATTATGAAATAATGTTGCAATCATCGTTATGGTCACCATATTGAAAATCCGTATTTATATGCTGGAAAATTTTAAAACTATTAAAATATATATTATAATATATTAATAAAAAAATTCCACTAGTTTGAAATTATAACGCCCGATATCTCCAAAATTCGTAATTATAATAAAAAATGGAACAATTTAAAAATTATAAAAATTAATTAATCAAATTTCAATAACATTTTAATTTAAAAACCACTTTCATCATGGAGTATTCAGTTCGAACCTGGTAAGGACAAAAAAATGGCAAAGGATCTTTCCACGGAAGCCACCGACAGACTGACCTCCCACCACTAATGTCAAAGTGTGTGTGTATGTATATATATATATATATATATATATATATATCGCCAGCTAATATAATGTCATGTCCTTAATCTTGCTTTTATCTTCTTGAGGCCGCCATAATGTTTACATCTTCTGGAGGCCGCCATATTGTTTTCGTCTGCTGGAGGCCGCCATCTTGTTTAGTCTACAAGAGGCCACCATCTTGTTTTCGTATGATGGAGGTCGCCATCTTGTTTATGTCTACTGGAAGTGGCAATCTGTTTTCGTCTGCTAAAGTGATTTTTATTTAATTTTTACCTTCAAGTGTGCTGTAATTTTTTATTGCTAGGACACCAGCCATCTTTATGTTTGGGCGCCATATTGGAAATTCATATTTATTTACCTAGATCTTTGGAAAATTTAAAAAAATTATTAAAAAATCAGCAATCGATATACTGATTGATTTGATTGATTACTGTCTTTGGTTCCATGCTTGATCGATGCAAAAAATAATAATTTTATGTAAAAAATATTAATTTCAATAAATATGCTAGAACGTCATAACATAAACGGAAAATTATGATCAACCAGCCACCTTAAAAATTAGTATTAATTTAGCTAGAAATTCTGAAAAAAATATCAAAAAATCTTCAAAAAAGTCACTTATTATTTTACTGATTGAATCGATGGATTTCTGTGCTTTTATACTTGATCATTCCAAAAAATTAAATTAAATTCAAAATACCATAAAAGTAACCAGTTTATGAAATAAAAGAATACAATTACAAACAAAAAATATTACATAAATCCTACACTACTACAGTAATGTTAGCAAACTAATAAACATTTAGTTCTGCATTGTCTTGAACTGACTAATTCTTAGCCCTAAATGGTTTACTGAAGACAGAGACCAGCCAGATCCATTACCTATATAATATTTTTCTTCCCGAAAGAGTTTCTCGATACTGTGTTTAAGTGACTGCTTAACATCGTTGGAATTATAAATGGGATTTTTCACTGTCTTGAATTAACATTTCTTCACTTTGTCCTCGAACGTATATGGTTTGCCATATACATAGTCCAAACACAAGTTTTATTTTAAAGATCCGAAGTTGCTACTTCATCTGTTATCTGATTATGTTCTGCTTGATATCGCCAAGAAAAATACAAATACATTTTGATAATAGTAGTCTTTCAACTCTCACCGAAATGCATATTTAGCCAAATGGAATCCACTAGAAACCAAGAACCATTTTAGGTTAAGATTAATGTACAGGCATCATCGTAATCGGTTGCTGAACATCTGATTTGTGCTTCTACGCATACGGGTCTCCAACCTGAACCGAGGAGTCTAAATGTCTGCAGGTAGTTCCACAGAATATAAATAGACTTCAGCTACACACTTTTTAGCACATCGTCTCAAACTGTCAATACTGAAAACCAAACAAGGCACTTAGCGCAGCGAAACTTCATACGAGAGTGATAATTAACACATTTGCACCTCTCATGTCTTCGTGCATCATGGGAAAATGTGAACGACATATCGTAGTAGCTACAAGGATGCCTAGTTGATGAAGAGAAACCTTTCAGGCTCGAACCAGAAAATGAAATTGTGCCCCAAATTGGTAATATTGGGCCCAAATTTATTTTTCACATAAATTCCTTAATATAAACTTTGTTAGCCCATTGTTCATCCTGATAAAAATCTTTCCTACTAGAGTCCCACAACATTTTCCCAGCGCCCCAACTGAGAACCTGGCGTGATTTCACCAGCTAAGTATTAGACATCATATTTCTTCCTGCCTCGGGCCACGAACGCGACCAGAAATGTGTCAGACTTTGTGACCAAGAGTGCTTTTCTCAGCATCGTCCCAGGGAAGCCCCCTTCCCAGAACCCATCTTAGGTTAGCAGCTCCAGTCATACCCTATTATAATGTTCCAGGGCTGTCGGGAATGTATAGGCGCTCACCCTAACACTTTTCTCACGAGCTAGCAGATTCCCCCTCCTTATTTTCCACGAACTTCAGCTAGGGCATTGACCGGGTCTTAAACCTCCTCTCCCGGTGAGCCTTAATCAAGGTCTACTCGCTGACCGGCGAAAGGTCTGCCATCTCATGGTGAAAATGACAACCACTTAACTTTAGTTCCGCGAACTCTAGCGGTCGCCATCACAGCTCTCTCTAGTTCTTTTGTAGCCCAACAGAGCGCGAACCAGCTGGGACCATAAGTGCCAGGCTTACACTAGTCCCCCTTGAGGGACTTTGATGAACGAACCCCGATTTTATTTCGTCTGCACCTCGATGGAGCGCGCTGCTTTCAGCGCTAGTGACCTTCGATGCCCATTAAGTTAGGCTACCAGCCACCTTGGTTATTTTATTTTGGTTCGCTCGACCTCCAGCCAATCAGAGGCAAGTTCCCCTACTTCCTGGGCCTCCGGGCCCCTTACACAAGTTTATAACTACATGCAACCCTATGAATTGTTTGATTCGTCCTTCTGTCGTCACTGTGGTCGCATCTCTCTGTTGCTTCTCGCCCGCGACTCCATTCGGAAGCTATCTCGCCGCGACTAACTTAAGGGATGTGGTCCCAGAGATTCCGGGAGCGATCCCTAGGTTTTTTTATTTTCTAGTTTGATAGTCGCTTTAGTTTCGATTACTAGGTAATCTCGTAGCATGACTGGCGCGTGGCTTTTTCCGAGGGAGTGATTTTCATCATTCCACCCCCAGAATGGTAAGTGGAATTCTACGCCCTTTTGTCTATAGTTGGCTACCTCCTTAACTTTTGCCCTGATTTCTCGATTCATGTTGCTTGTAAACTTAATTTCTATTTTTAACCTCTAGATCCCCCCTTTTTTTGGTTCTAGTGGGGTCCAAGAGATGGTGCAAGAGATCAGGTTTTTCTCCGACTCAAACCCATCACGAAATTCAAATAAATGTGTACCCTTACTTCTGGAATGGACATTAATTCTACGTGTCTCTCCCGCTTCTAGTCACCGAACAGTCAACGATCAGATATTGTTAAATCAGAATATACACAGTCCCGCACTGGTTGGGCTAACAAATGTTTAACCATAAACTTCATTAGTTAAATTATTTATGTTAGTTTTTGTGAAAGCTTGATTATGTCACAGGAAAATACTGGATTTATATTCCAGGTAAAATGAATAATCTGTTTGTAATTGATAAGTTTTGATGTGCGGGGCCCTAATTAAATTTAATCAGTGTATTCTTGTAATTCTTGAAACTATCAAAAGAAAATAACGCAAAACATAATAAACATTAAAAAGGGTAAGCTTTAAGCAACCTCTTCTTATTTATTTATTTATTTATCCAAATACAATCCATTTACTACTTGCTATTGTGAGAAGAAAGTTCTCTTTTTATAATGTTTCTCCCTTGTGTACCTCTGAGTATACTGTAGTATATTCCACCCACTAAAAGCAGCTTCCAGCTTTTATAACAAAATAAATATAAAGCTTTCTTTAACTACACAAGGGCAGTAATAAAGTAACTGATGTAGTAACAATTCCTAGAGTACTCTTAAGCACATCAATAAATTGCTGTTGTAGCGAAACCTTTACTTTCCGACGCGCATCAGTATCTTTGCTTCTCTTCAACTTATCATTTCTTGCAAATTTCTTGCGTTACCTTTTACAGCTTAACATTTGCGAAGTAGATTCTTAGCACATTCTATCTTCTCGTGTCGTCGACAATGATTGTTGTTTGAGAAACTTTTGTCACAGTAACGGCATCGTGCTCGATAGTTGTTGACGAATCACCACCCCTTGTAGTCTTTATCGAGGGCGAAATGATGTTCATCATAATTTCCACTGCAGCCAGAACTGCAGATATTAAAGTCTCTTCTGGAGGTAGTACCACGCTTATTGAAGTCTCCTCTATTGTTGTTGGTGACAATGATACACATTCCATCGTGATCTTCATTGTCTTTGTAAGATCTCCGCAGTTATTACTATAGCTTTCATCAAGGTCTTCGTGGTTGACAACGATGCCAACGGGATTTGCGTTTCCGTCGTTGAAGTGGCTGCTGTCAAGGTTCTCGTAGACGATGATAAATCTTCCATCGAGTTTGGTGTTAAAGACGGTAAAGATGCCATCCAGATCTCAAAAATAGGTAGTTACATGATTAATGTATCAGACGAGACAGGCTAGGTAATCGTTACAACGTCTTTGTAGCCAGTAACAAACCGAGAGCTGATAGGTCTAGTCCAGTATTATATGCTCATGACCGCTGGAATAATATGCGAGTCAAAACAAGAACCAATTACATTAATATGGAAGTCAAAATAACATTAAGGAAGCACATTAAAAATACACGAATTTTTACGAAATTCAATTGATTGAATACGATCCCATCGCAGGGATACGATCTAATCGCAGGGATACAACCTCATCGTAGTGATACGATTTGTCGCAGGATACTAATTCACCACAGGGATACGATCTCGTCGCAGGAATATGTTCCCGTCACAGGGATACAATCTCGTCGCTGAGATACGATCTCGTTACATCAATACTTTTTCATCGCAGGGATACAAACTAATCAAAGGGACTACATGCGAAAAAGTGCATAGGTGAAGTCCGTTCACCTGCTGTGGAAATATCTGCAGATATTTCGACTCCTCGGTATAGGTTGGTAACTCGTATGCGTACAAGCACAAATATAATGTTCAGCAAACGATTGCGACGATGCCTGGACATGAATCTAAATCTATGACTCTGCTTGGTGCATAACGGATTCCATTTGGCTAAATCTGAGTTTCGTTGAATGTTGAAAGTCTACTATTTTCTTAATACATTAAGTGAGTCTAAAGACAATTGTTTTTTTTCTTAACGATATTCAAGCAGAACATGAAGTATTGTATGTATATTTAAAATAAAACTTGTGCTTGGACTATGTATATGACAAACCATGTCCTTTCGAGGACAAAGTGAAGAACTGTGCATTCAAGACAGTGCATTTCTCATTAAAAATTCCAACGATGAATAGCAGTCTCTTAAACACCGTATCGAGAAACTTTGTTGGGATGAAAAGGACTATGTATGTAGGTAAAGGATCTGGCTTTTCTCTTAGTGAACCGTTTGGAGCTAGGAATTAGTCAGTTCAACCCAATGCAGAACTAAAAAATGTTCATTAGACTGCTAACTTTAGCAAGTGTTTTTGTAGTATTGTTGAATTTATGAAATAATTATTTGTTTGTAATTTGTTTTTTTTTGAATCGGTTACTTTTATAGTATTTTTTATTTTTATTATATATTTTTAATGACCAAGGATCAAATAAAGGACAAAATCCATCGATTTAATTTGTAAATTAATGAGTGATACTTTTTTATGATTTTTGGATTTTTTCTTAATTTCTAGCTACACGATTACTAATTTTCAAAATGGCAGCCATATAGGCTTACTGGAGGCTTTTTTTTAATTTTGAAATTTTTACCGTATTTCTAGCTAAATAATTATAAATTTCCAAGATGGTGCCTGGATGTCAAGATGGCGGTCACCCTGCACCCTTTCGGGTAAAAATTAAATTAACATGGCGGTAGTACAATCTAGCAGACGAAAATACGATGGCAATCTCCAACCGATACAAACAATATGGCAGCCACCAGCAGACAAAAACAATATGGCGGACATGACGACATA
This sequence comes from Bacillus rossius redtenbacheri, assembly GCF_032445375.1. Lineage (NCBI taxonomy): Eukaryota > Metazoa > Arthropoda > Insecta > Phasmatodea > Bacillidae > Bacillus > Bacillus rossius. The sequence goes on from NC_086332.1 coordinate 89,024,412, forward strand.
CTAGCTGGCGATATTAGTGGTGGGAGGTCAGTCTGTCTGTGGCTTCCGTGGTGGAAGGATCTGTCAACATTTTTATTTTGTGATCACCATGTCCTAACTGAAGACTTCATTATGTAAGTGCGTTTTTATATTAAAATTTAATTAAAATTTGAATATTATTATTAGGTATTTTTATAATATTTAAATTTTAATTTTTTTACAATAATTATGGGTTTTGCAGTTGGCGGTAATGACATCATAATTTCAAAATGGCGGAATATTTTTAAATATTAGATAAATTTTCTATTAGTTTTAAAATTTTTCCCGATTTTTAGCGAAAGAAATAGATTTTCTTGATGATGGCCTTAACGATAATTGCAATGTTACATCATAATTCAAGATGGTGGTCAAAACATCCTAATGGTCTAGGTCATGACCTAGGTAGCTTAACGCGTCTTGCCTATAGGAAATTTAAGCCGCTTAGGGGAATTTGTAAGACATTGATATTTTTGAGAACTAAAACAGGAAATTTTCCCTCAAAACTAGAATTTTTTCCCACGAAATAGAGAAATTTTAATTTTATCATTTTTGAAATTATTTTGGGGAAATTTTTTCCCTAAAAAGTAGTGATTTTGGCGAATTTTTGGCAAATTTTGAAAGTCAAGTCAAGGTCAAAGGTTAAGGTCAAAGTCTTCCAAGATGGCTGCCGTGACGTCACAATCCATAATGGTGGACCGGTGCCACGCTCCATACTCCGACTCCAGGGCTCGGAAAGGCTAAGTTTTACTGATAATACGCACGGATGACAACTTACAATTAAAATTATATTAATTATTACACTAGTAACAATTTAATAGAGCAAATTCAATTGCATTTACTTAAATATTATTGAAAACGAATGGCATAATGACATAATATGTGGTTGTAAACACTAGAACGATCAAAACCCATTAGTTTACATAAAGATAATTGACTCTTTATAAATATCGATATATTTTTGCATACTTAAAATACACTTAAGAAATTTTTATAAAATGTTTCACTCAAAATACCATATAATGATTTGAGATGGTTTTTGTAACTCAAACTTATGTTTGTATTACGTTATTTTTAAAATGCCTAATACCTTAGAGCAACGCCAGTGTGCTTCATATAAATATCTTTATCCATCTTTTAATAAACCATGAGGAAGGAAAATGTTAGGATGATATTTTTCAGGGATACAAATAAGGAAGTTTAGTTCCAGTTTACAATATACAAAGAACAGAAAATATTTTTTGTCTATTTTAAATAAAAGCTATGTTTTTTTTAGCCAAGAGTTACTTACAAACTGTTCAGACGATATAATATTATTAAAAATAGTTTAAATGTTATTTTTGCCACTCGAGTCATTGAAAGCCAATTAAAAATTTGTAAATCACTTAACATTAACTACCTTCAACCAAATGAAAGACGATAAGAGGCTGAAAGACGACTTAATGAAGACATTTAACTAAAACCGGATAAAAAAATGTAAATGGGTAAAAAACCAGTCTTTCAGTACTCGCCAGAGATATGTAACATCTAACCTATCGTATCACAAACTATGTTTTAACACCACACATATAAAAATATTAAAAATATTGAATTAACACTATATATTATTATTTCACACATGGTAATGCTTCGCGCTGTTCAAGACAACTGTTAGCGGAACGTACGGTTGTGCCGGAAATTTGGTATTTCGACACGTTTTTTCCCTTCTAATTTTATTATTATTTTAAAAAAAATTTGGATTTTTTTTTCTTTATAATTTGGTTACTAAAGGGCGATTTACTCTTTGTTAGGCTGGTGTACTCCCCTTAGTTAAACTTTGTACCAGTAGACAGAAGCACCTTTCCCAGAGACCTATAGGATCTTTTGCAGATCTAAGACTTTGCTGGCTGCCCGTTTGAAATTTCCTTCCCTTACAGGCACGTCCCAAGCCTGTAATGTTATTTCACTTCATGACTAAAACTGCATACAACAGCTCTGGACGAGTTGTTACCATTTCTCAGAGACGAGCTGACCATAACCTTTACCGTCACGCAAACGTCTTAGGTTCACTCCTTGAGAGTCACGTCATGGACGCTCGTTCCCAGCGTCGTTGCACTTTTGTTCACCCCCCTTCCCTCTCGGTTCTAAGAATTCGCCTAAGACCAATGACCAGTCATAATAAGACGTTTGCGTGACGTTTGCGTGACGGGCAGCCAGCAAAGTCTTAGATCTGCAAAAGATCCTATAGGTCTCTGGGAAAGGTGCTTCTGTCTACTGGCACAAAGTTTAACTAAGGGGAGTACACCAGCCTAACAAAGAGTAAATCGCCCTTTAGTAACCAAATTATAAAGAAAAAAAAAAATCCAAATTTTTTTTAAATAATAATAAAATTAGAAGGGAAAAAACGTGTCGAAATACCAAATTTCCGGCACAACCGTACGTTCCGCTAACAGTTGTCTTGAACAGCGCGAAGCATTACCATGTGTGAAATAATAATATATAGTGTTAATTCAATATTTTTAATATTTTTATATGTGTGGTGTTAAAACATAGTTTGTGATACGATAGGTTAGATGTTACATATCTCTGGCGAGTACTGAAAGACTGGTTTTTTACCCATTTACAATTTTTTATCCGTTTTTGCCAGCAGACAGCGACCGTCTCCAAGGGCGACTTGCATAAAAAATGTGTGTGCAAAGATGGACCACCCCACGACATCTAGCGGCAGAAACAGTAACTTATTATCTTGGCTGCCAGAGCGCAGAACCTGACTGCCCCTTTATTCCCTTGTTAAAGCAGATGCCTTGGGCGAGTCGATTCTTTTTTATTTCAGACACCCCTCAACAGGTAGCGCTAAAGTCGGCCAGTGCTACCAACTTCGAGGCATCAAAGTCAGAGTTTTTTATGACGCCCACTCGGGGAACTTCGGAACCTTTCGGTCCGGACGTCCCAGTCCCTCCCCCCACTTTTGATTGAACCTTTACTTTTAATTACGAGACGCGGTTCTTCGCGAGGCACTTCGCGTCGCGACTGCAGACGGATCGTTTGCGATTATCAGCGAATCGGCGAGACTCTGCAAGACTTCCATCCGGCCGCAACGACTATGTAGTCGCTTAAATAAGGGATGCTATCCCTGTAATCTTCTTTATGTAGTTTAGTCCGTTTGCACAGTAAGAAACATAATAGTTAGTTTTCTTTTAAATCTTTTTTTTTGAAATGAAGAAAACGCCTGCGCCCAGACGCGTATTCGCGGGATCCAGTTCCTGGCTGGCGACGCATCGGTAAATAGAAGCCAACTTCCCTGTCTGGTGAGTGACGATCCGCGAATTTCCTCAACCTCCCCTTAACTTTTCCGGGCATTTTCTGCCCCGTATACTGTCTGTGTACAAGTTCTGATCAGTTTTGATTCGGACTGTTCGCAGACAGGGTCCGAGAGCCGGACGCCGAATTTGCATTTTCATCAACCACACAGGCGCCCTGGCATCATTTTCCCGATGGATCTCCGGGAGGCGAAGCCCCGACCTCCGGTGTTTCTGTATCTTTTAACCTTTTCTGAACTTTCTTAAACTACGCCGTTAGACAAAGTTCATCAGATAAACGCCACATCTGGACTTTGAGATTACTGGGATAGTTTAAACATATTTGTATTTTTTTTATTGGTTTATGTATTTTTTTTAATGAAACCTTTTTTTTATAATTTAATTTAGGGCTAGCCCATATTTCTCTTTAAATATATCTGAGAGCTAATTAATTAAGTAATTGATATTGTATGTCTATATTTTTTAATATCCGTTATAAATTGTCCTATAATGAATTTGACGTAATTATATTCAGACGGAATCACACCTTGTTTCTGTTCATTTATAATAACATTGTGAAACCTGAAAGATCCCCAGCACACCGTGAATAGCTGTGTCTTCTCTCTCTCTCTCGCTTTTCAAACGCCATGGAAGTGTTTGCGCACGCTGACCCGCTGCAACACAAGCGCCAGCTGTAGGCCACTCCGAAAAATTGAATGGCGCGCGCTTGTCTCTACTTACTGTTACACAAATCTGTTCCTTGTCTTCTGTCACATTTTCGAAATTACTCTCAGAAAATGCCATCTAATCGAGAGCTAAGATGTTACACATTAAAAAAAAAATCACTAACACTACTATAGACACCAAGTACTCTTTAACATTCTAAACGTGCAAAGTCGAGCTTGTTACTTGGGAATAAGCTCTAAATGGTCTTTACTATGGGGTGTTAAATCCTTAAGCTGATATATATATACATACATATATTATAACACATAGTTGGTCTACATTAAACCATCAGTATTTATTTACCAATTTTCCCGTTCCTATAGCTCGAACATATCTCAAACACCACAAAAATTTTTAGGTGCTCTTAAATTCATTTTTAGGGAAAAACCGAAAAAAAGGTTCCCTTTTTAAAACTGAACTATATTTCTGTTTAACAGGCTGGCACTTCTGTTTGTTAAAAGTTGGTAATTTCATCACTTTTGCACTAGAGTGATTCATTGTTTCGTTGATTTTCTTGAATTTAGTTATACCCTTTTTGCTTATGGGTACCATTAAGGAAGAAGTTATTTTACAATCTTAAAATGGCTGTAACCTTTTACCTATAAATTTTGGAATTTAAAAATCCATGAATAATTAGGTTTAATAAGATTAACTGCTGATTTCTCAAAATAAAATTGAATGACCCGCGCGTTTACCTATTTCCTGTTACATATTTCCGTCCCTTGACTTCTAACTTCTGTCGCATTTGCGAAATTACTCCAGCCAAATGCTGTATACTGAGAACTAGGATGTTTAACATAAAAAAAATTAACTCGCTGAATGAACGGAAAAGGAATGAGGCAAAAAAAAGTTCTTTTCCTGTCATTTATTGAATTCTATAACATCTATTTTATAGTCTTGCCACGATAAACACCCAAAGAAACTTTTGCTATTCTACCTAGCTCTTCCACATACAGATCCTGCAAGTTGCTAGCAATATGGTCTCTTTTATTTGAAAGGAACTCGTTAAAGGTGATCGCTATCCTGAATGTGAGCTATACAACATAAATTTAAACATTATAAAGTTTGATAAAAGTCAGAAATATGCTGGTGGTTTTAGATACTTACTAAACCTTATTTTACCTTTAAACCTAGTAAAAAATGTCACAGAATAAAACAATATACGGCACCTTCATGATAAAATATTTTAGTGATAGTTATTTAGGCGCATGAAGGATGAAATTTCACCGAGAAACGGAAAGGCAAAGGAGTGCTCGCGCACCATGGACGAAAGTTTACCATGCCGAAGTTTAATGGGATTGAACGTGCGCGTTTCTGCTATAACGTCGAACCGAAGTCATCTAGAAATCATCTGCCGCGTGAGGCGGCATGAACCTGTACATAATGTCCTATAACTCAACGTCAAGCTAAGAACAATCGAGGCACTGACACTGTAAATGAGGTAAGTGCCACATTTCACCACATTACCATTTACCCACGAAAAGAAGGATCTAATGAAGATGTGAATGTGAACGCGAACCAAAAGTACCACAAATTTTTATCGTACTACAACAAATTAAGTCAGTGGTAGTGTATCTATACTCCTCAATTGTTTTTTTTTTATATTCCGAAAAAAAAGGCATTAATTGCATTACCTCCTTTTCATTTTCAACGCCTCAATTGATAAGCCAATCAATGACGATTCGGTAACAAAAACCCTAAATTCAAAATAGTTTCGTCATTTTAGGGTTAGAAGCATTTTTGTTTTCAAAAGATTTTAATCTCCACCCTACGCCAAATTATTAGATAGTGTGACTAAACATTTTGGGTACGCAATCATAAATAATCCTATATTGTTAACAATCCAAAATAAAATCAAACATGCTACGGGAAAAAGAGCTTTGCACGACTTATGCGACAACAATATTTAGGTAACTGTCTTTTTGAATATTTACACTGTAAAACATACTTTACTTAATTTGTAAGTTATTTGCTCAACAATTTGTTAGGTTAGCAAAGTTATTGTTTTACAGTATGAATGGTAAAAATTACCCGATTTTTTTTAGTCACATAACCTCCTCCTGTTTCTGGTGTCGGTTCGAGGATTGAGGATTGGTGTTTGCCATCTTGGATAGTGACTTGACGGCCGTCATCTTAAATGGAATTGACCTTGACCTTTGACTTTGATCTTGAAATAGATCTTCAAAATTTGCCACTATTCAACCAAATTGACTCAACATTGTCCAAAATTTATACAAAATTGGCAAAAATTGTCTCAAAATATCCAATTTTTAGGAAAAGATTTCCACCAAAGATATGAAAGTTAAAAAAAAAAAAAAAAAACCACACACACACACATTTAAAATGAAAAATTCCTGTTTCTAAAGAAAATTCCTCATTTTTTTCCCTTCGAAAATTGTAAGTGGTTTGAAAGGTCCATTAAGATGCTTAATTTCCTCATTTACCAGCCGTCAGCCACTGTATATATTTTAACTTTGAAATGTGAATTTGAGATTTAACCTTAACCTTTAATCTGGCCACCATCTTGGATTATGATATTACAGCCGCCATTTTGAATTCTCGAAAAAACCTGCCATCTTTGATTTTACCATATTGTTTGCTAGAAAATACTGTTTTAATACATTCCTCCATTTTAAATGATTTCGTAATGTTAGCCACTTAGAAAACCGTAATTGCTATTCAAAAATTATTAATATTTATAAAAATTAATTATATTTTCAATACAATTTTAATAAAAACGCACTTAAGTCGTAAACCTTGGAGTCCTCGGTTCGATCCGAAAGGCATACGATTAAAATTGTGACTGGTCCTTCCCTCATAGTGGCTTCTTGCAGTCCCACCACTAATACCAAGACAAATTTATTAAGCTAAAAAGGATGATGTCATGGCAACCATCTTGCATTATATTTCCATTTTATAGAAGGTTCTTTCGCCATATTTATTGATTAATTACTTGCTAGAGTGAAATAATGTCAATCACAAGACCATCAGCTGTCTTAGCATTCGCTATATCGTCGGTCATATTGACTGTGACATGGAAAATTCGTAATTATTAAACAAATATTCCAAATATCCTTAAAAAAATTACCCCTTGAAATATTGTTTGATTCAATCGATTAACGTTCATGGTTCGAAATTTAATGTTTCACTATTAAAGTATAGGTTCCAGGTGCAAGAAATGAAACAAAACTTTTACTAATATTAATTTTTATGTAAAAAATCACTCTACTACATGAACTATTGCAAAAGTCAGCAATATGATAAGTTTTTACTTCTGCAATGGCTTTAATTGATTAATTCTCAGCTCCAATCGGTTTAGCGAAGACAGATCCTTTCCCCAATTGATCTTTTTCTTTCCGACAAATTGTCTCAATACTGTGTTTTACTGTAAATCACTTGAAAGAGCAAACTAATTTGTATGCTCAACAGGTTATAAAAAAGAAGTGGACACTGAATCAAATTTTTCCACAGAATAGGTCGCAGAAATTTCTTGCAGTGATATTTACATGGGTATCAGTGAACGACCATCATTTGCACACCACTAGAGTACAGATCCTGTAGTTTAATGAAATTTTTGTCCAAATTTGTTTAGTAGAGAGATTTATTTCCATTTTGTTACATTTCTATATGAATGTCAACATAAATGCAAAGAAAAAATAAGATGGTTTTGATCCACTCTTCAAAGTAAGGCCGTGGTTGAAAATATTTCGGCATAAATAAATTCAGAGATGGATACCCGCCGGCATGTGTTATTTTAGGGGCAGGCTAAACTTTAAGCAGTATATTCCACAGGCACCGAGCCATTATGGCATAAAATATACACGTTTTCTGAATCAGATTAAGGTTACGTCTGGAATTTTGATGTGTTTAGTGGACAAGAGAATATTGTCACAAATTTTTGCTACGAATACTTAATAGCTTAGCTAGAACAGGCCACACTCTGTTCACAGTCCGATATTACACTAGCCCAACTCTTGCCACGGCATTAGAAAATTTTCAGACAGCATTAGTAGGAACAGTGAAAAAAGAAGAGGAATGCTAAAAGTGTATTGCAACCTAAATCTTCAACGCTGAGAGAAAATTTACCACCACAAGTGTAAGATCATGGCTTTATGTTGGAAATATAAGAGTAGGGTTAACATGATCAGACTCCACACACAGCATAAATGGTCAAATTCACAAACAAACGATGACATAAATTTACCAAACCAATAGCTATAGTGAAGTACAACAAAAAATTTGGTCTAGACTTGTCAGGCCAGCGAATGTCACGTGAAGTGTTTGAGCACAAATCTATAAAATGGTTGCGCAAGCTGGCATGTAATATGATACTTATGTGTGTATCAAATGCATACATCCTGTGCAATTATCAAGTGACCATTCTCCTTCCTCTCTGACCTAGAAATTGAAAAACGTCTGCAGCGATTTAGCAGTTGCAGTGGAAGAAACCAGCTCATCATATAGTAATTTGGACTCAGCTTTCCTGTCTTTCAGGAATAAAACTTTCTAGAAGTGATTCCCATTACTCCAGGAAAAATAAATCTCGAAGAAGATGTTAAATTTGTTACGAAAAAGGTATAAAAGATAGTGGAAAAGCAAGAAGGTAGAGTACCACTCTTGCTTTATGTGTAATACCATGTTTTTAGGTTTCCCATTAAAAAATTACATAATTTACACTGTTTTTATTTATTTACTTATGTAATGTGAAATTATTATTTTTAAATCTAAAACATACACAAAAAAACTGTAAATTATGTAACAAGAATTAAAAAAATATTAACAATTTTCTATTTTATATTGTTTTCATATATAATTTTCTTTTGTTAAAATTATATATCCATTTTAAAAATAGTATATTATTTTTAACTTTTTTATTTTATTCAGAAATATGTCTTTTGAAGTAAAGTTTTAATTGTAATACATGTCAAATTTTGAAATATTTTGTATTAAAATAAATATTAAGTGTGAAAATGTAATATTCATTGGTAATATTTTTTTCCTGTTAGTCTTAGATAAATCATTAAAAATTTTTTTTCAAAACACCTTAGGTAAAGGGCAAGTATTAAAACGGGCCACACCCAAAGTGCATGGCAAGGTTAATACGTTAATAGTAAATTCACATCAGCCAAATAAAATGGTTTCTTATTTAGGCTGTTGTGATCTGAAGTGCATTTATGGCAGGTAGTTTATCTCCTTTGTTGGCTGCCACTCTCCTTATCGCTTATTGAGCTCGACGATTCACTTGGTTTTCATTTTTGTGGCATTGTGTTGAAATCATATTACCTGTTTCATGTGACGCGTATCGGTCGGTCGGGTGGTGCATCTGAGGCAGAAGAAAATGTCCGTGAAGACTGCATCGGAAAATCACAATGAGAGCAGAATTCGTAGAGCTGTGAGCCGAAAACCTCTGCTAACAGACCAACCCCCCCCCCCCCCCCGTGGTTATGTTTCACCGACTTCTGCTAGACTGGCCTTGGTCCTGGCCTGCGAGCTTCATAACTCAGTGATCGGAAGCCCTCGGAGTTAGCGCCTGAATGACCGTCTTTCGCCTGACACCACCGTGTGGCAGGTGGACGAACTTCGCGGCGTTCTCTGCTGCTCTAATCGCCTCTCTCGGCGAGACATTTCTTTGGGAACTGATCCTACTATTCTTATTTCTTAGTTCCAGCCCTTCTCTTCACTCTAAGCCAAACTCTTGCCGGCTGTGTTCTTTATTCTTTCTTCACTTATGGACGAAACCACGACAAAGGAGCAGGAGAAGTCCAGGGAGCGAGAAGATCGGGCATTAACAATTGGGCCTCCAGTCAGAGGGGTTGAGCTTGTAGCGGGGTCGCCAGACCGTGATTTTAACTTCGCACGTCACCTCAGAGACCTTCGTCTGACCGAGATATGTTCCATACAATTTTCCCTTACCTTCTGTTGGTCCTTCTTGGCTTTGCATTTTCCCCCCTTCCGCACCTGCGTAGTGGGTTGTGCTAGTTTTGCTCATGATGATAGTATATATTGAATTCTATCCGTAGTTTGGGACTCGAAGGGGAATCATGCTTCCAAGATAATCTTCAGTTACGTTTTGTCATTTCAGCACGTAGGTAGCACTCAAAATATATGTTGGCTATGAAATACCTTTAACATCTTAATTTTTGTAAAATAAATGTACCCACTCCATTCCTTGGAAATTCTTTATCGAGTTATTTGAGCCTTAAAATGCATGGTATTGTCTATCTAATTTGGGCTTATCTAGCCATGCGTGAAGGTAAGTTGTTTGAATTTTAAGATATTAACATTTTTTGCAGCAATGTATCGCGAGCTTACTACTGGGCTTTAGTATGTAATGACTGTGTAAGCGTTTGCTCTTTCGTTACGAGCGAAATACTGTTATTTACCTGGTTGTAAAGGTACCTGGCCATAATGTTGCTGGTAATTGATGTTGGTTTTGGAGGCTATGTCACTCTCTTGATTTCATTTAAACGTCGCGGTGATACCGTATGCACAATTTCCCACTGTTGTGTGGCTTTGCACTCGGTCCGTACTGCAGGCTTGTGGTTGTAGACGACTATGTTGCACGAGGCAGATACTCGCTACCGGGTTGTTGTATCATGCTTTCATGTTCAATCAGCCCTGTGTTTGCTGACTGAAAACTTTAGTGGAATGGTGTGTTACTTTAAAAAGGATATGACGTTTCAAGAAGAAGCATCTTAACTTGTTAAAATTTTGTTGCAGATTAATGTCGGAAACGTACAATAAATTTTAAGGTGATCTTCAGGTCCTTATGTTGTGGTCACATGCTGCAATTTTTGTGTTCAAAGCAATTCTTGTCTTTGGTGAATTGTATGTTGAATTCGCTCTCAGTTTTCATGACATGAATAGCAACAAACATATTTTGTATTTATGCTTGTTTTATTTTGTGCAGAAATTTGGCTCCGGCACTTGCAATACGCTTGTAGGATGCGAGCAAGCTTTGGTATAGAGAATAGTAGCTGTGACAAAGCGAATTGTATTGAGAACAGATTTTAGTGCGTCATCACACGCGAGATCTTTCTTATATGTAAACATATTGTAATTGCATTTATTGTATACATGTACCCTTTGTACTACCTCATTGCTATTACGTTCACTTATAATTGTCTGTGATAACCATTTTATTGTAAACTTTGTATTGTATTTCCAAGCTGGCCAGGTTTCTAATTTATGACATCATAATTTTTGTGTTGGCTACTAATTTGTACATGGATTTTCTGCCTATTCACGTGCCTTGAGTCTTACCTGGGTGATACCATGTTTTGTATATCATAGGAGTTTGTTCGTATCATTCGTACTACTTATAGAATTATTAAATTTTGGATCATTTGCATGTATTTTTAGTTTTTTTCATTGGTAGCAGATGTTTCTTTTATGTGTGAAACATTTATAATAAGACTAGCTGCCCAACCCGGCTTCGCACGGTTGTATTAATTGTTGTGGGGGGGGGGGGGGGGGGGGGAATGAGACCAAATCTCTTATTTACAGTTATAATAAAGGAAATAAAATGAAAATTAGTTAATTTTGACAATAACTTAATACAATGCTTTGTAATGTACCGAAGAAAAAACGAATAGCACCGATGGATTCCCAACTCTCGAGCACGCAACGTTGTAATGGAGACGAAGTACCCACTGTTTCCCGGGCTTAAACACCAATCAACATTGATAGTGAGTTTATTATTAATTATAAATTATTAAGACCATTAATCGAAATAAAAACTATTCTATCTCTCAAGTTGGAAAAAATTACTCATAAATGCCAATTTTCATCGAAATCGGTTGACTTGGTGAAGAGTTCACTGGAAACAAACATCAGGCCCGGGCTGAACACAGGGTGAAGGGGACCTTTTTAGAAATCAGATGTAGTTAGTAATTGTCTTCTTAATTTGAATAATTTATATCACTTTCAAATCCCGACCGACTTTGTTCTACCAGTGTATAGTTATTTACCTGTATATATCTAAAAATTGGTGGTCTGTATTTAATGAGTGATGAGGACTACACTAACAATGAAATAGTCGTTGCCATGGAGACGAATGAAGCATCAACAATGCTACAGCCGTTTCGTGGTGATTTTCTGCCAACTCATACATACATCACATTAGAAAACTCTAAAATTATCAGATTAAGACCATTAATCGAAATAAAAACTATCCTATCTCTCAAGTTGGAAAAAATTACACATAAATGCCAATTTTCATCGAAATCGGTTAAGTGGTTTAGGAGTCCATTGAGGACAAACATTGTGACACGAGATTTATATATATTAAGATTTCCTATGTATTTCCTTTAAATTGTGATATTAAAAGACGCCACTCTTGAGTTTTGCTTTTTACATTATTGTGATTTACCCTGAGATCACAATAGCACTTCTAGTTGTGAAGTGAACTGATGTGAGAATTTTTAGACCCACAACATTTAGAACACTTGGCATTGTGCCTAACACAAGGCTCTTAATTATTTTGTATTGTAAGGAAGCATAGGGATTTGGCGTGTTGTTGTGGAGGCTACTTGGGATGTGGTTGAGCCCCTGCCTACCTGGCTTCAATTAATCATTATAAAAATTTTGCTTATCGTGTAACTATTTTGACTTTTTAATTTAAAAGATAAAGATAGTTATAAAATAAGATGTATCTTTTCTTTTGTTTTATATGTTTCGGAAGTAATATATTTGTGGGGTACACAAATTACTATATGGAGAGTTATGTTACAAATTTTATTTCTGGTTTTTACTTATTCAAAATTTTTTAGTATTTTCCTGTCATGAGTGAATTCAATATGAACGTTAGTTGTATAAATATGGTTGTTCTGAAACAGGCCTCATGCTGATTGTGCCATAGTACCAGCCGGCTTATTAGATTATGACATCACGGTGGCCATTTTAGTATCAATAATTCCTCAAAATTGCTAAATCACGATTAAAAATCCCTAAAATGATAAAAAAAATCCATTTTCAGGGAAAGAAATTCAATTTTAAGAGAACATTTTTAATTTTTCCGTTGATTAATTTTTCTCAATTTTACTACAATTTTACATTTCCACAAAGGGAAATCAGTTTTACCTAAAAAAAACGGGTAATTCTGGATAAGTCTACCATAGAGATGCATGTGATGAGAGGTTGTTTTGAAATGATCGTGAACAATTGAGAATATGTTAATTTTTACAAGATCTTACTTCACTTCACATGTTTGTTTGTTTGTACATTTAATTAAAATCTTGCAAGTTAAATTTAAACCAATTCCGCTTGATATAGAGAGATGAAAATTTTATATAACTGTTCAGTTCTGGTGACAATAAATTTATTTGATACACATAGATTCCACCATTTTGAATATTGACCCCTATATTGAAAACCCATTATTACTTTGTTGCGTGTGCTCCGCACACGCACATCAAGATATGCCGCGCGGCGCCTAACCGCGCGCCGATGCAACCAGCACAAAAAAAGTGTTCGCGCGCTGCGCGCATGACGTTCGGAGCCGCTCGGGAGCCCTCGGAGAGGCTCGTTTTGGCGGGCTTGCAAACCGGACATCGCCGAAGGCGCCGGTTCCGGTTGCCCCGACCGAGAACAATCTGCCATGTTTGATACGAGCAGTTCGCAGAGTATAAAAGGCGGCCCATATTGCGGTGAAGGTGGAGACTCGTCGCGACCGCCAGCGACACCAGCCGGAGGCCCTGCTGGCCTTGGCTGCGGAAGGAAGCTACACCGTCAACACGTCTCGCCGGCCTGCCGTCACGCTGCCCGTTGGAAGAAGCTACCACTTGGTAATGTACTGTTTCGTCGTAGACACTTATAAACCGAGTGGGTAGAAAACTTACACTGAGAAGAGGGGCAGTGGTGACGGAGGCAAGGCTTGGAGACGGCGGTGTGAGCTGTGAGTCCCGAGGAAAGACTTGACTACCGACAGGACATACAACGCTTAGGTGCGAAACCCGGCAGTGACACCCGAAGAATAATCCCAGTGCCCACACCGACGAGCATTTCTCGCGCTAATATAGTTTGCGCAGATAGTCACTGGTAATCAATACATCGACTTGCCCGCAGAAATACGTGTCGACAAGAGTCGACGAGGTGTCAGAGTAATTATTAGAGGTCTGCGTACCTGCGTAAAAACATGCTATATGTATTAGTCCCCTTGTGTATAAATAGTAGTATTTTAGTTAATTATGTTCGCTAATTTGTTCATTGACAGAGGTCAACAATATATTTTCTTTTACAGTCTGGCAATTTATGTACGTTGTAACTTACCTTTTTTTGACGGTGTACCCAGCACCAAGCGGCGTGCCAAGTATGAGAGCACGGGCAATTGTAAAGTTGATTTGTTAAGCTGCATTCACGTGTCTCGTAATTGTTAAACGTTTCTGTTCACAGACTTTCGAATCAGAGCCACGCCGCAAATATCAACTGTTTACGTTTTCGTCATTAATGTTGTAATGAATAATTTCTTGTATAATCAGTAATAAATGTATTCAGTTGTAATAGCTTTCGATGACTTTTCGCCACACTCTGTTCCCTTCCTACTCCTTGTTCCCCTCGTGTGTTTAACACGAGAGGCTACAACTTTCCAAAAAAAATCGGGAAATATGTAAACATTTTTTAACAATATTTAATTAATAAATTTTAATAAAAGAATTATAAAAGCTGACTTGCCCAATTTTAATTCTGTCCTCCATCACTTAATTCAATAAATATTATTTTCAGTATATTATAATAGAAGCATGTTTAAAAAAAAAACAATTTTTCAAATTAATTTTATTATCGGGTATGCTCCCGGCATGACCAACCCGGGAAGCACTCTAATCTCCATTATTTCCGAAACACGAGGATGTTCACGAATGCGAATCTCCTTGTAGGCTTCTTCTGTCTTGCTTCGCGGGGCTATTATTTAATTCCTTTTGTGCCGGCAGCTTGTATTCAGCTGGCGCGCGGGGGCAGAGTCCTCCGCCGCGGCAGGAGTGGCTGCGATACGCCGCACGTCCCAGCACCAACTCCCGACCAATACCCGCGGGGGCCATTGTCAACCCCCCGGCCACGCGCGGTGCCAACCCCGGCCGAACACAAAGCGGGAAAAGGGAACGACTTCGTGTCAAGTTTTGTTAAAAACCTTTTTTTCTTCCTTCTGCTGTTTCTTTAAGTTTGTTTCCTCAGCCAGCACTTCAAAGAGAAGAAAAGTACTCGTGGGAAGTGAAAAAAAAAAGTTTTATTTATTTTTTTCCGTTCTTGACATTTCTGTTCGCTGTATACCTAAAGGAAATCGTCACGGGGGTGCAGGTAGAGAAGTATACGAATTCTAGGTAAGTGGGCTGCCACCTGTCTTGTGAACAAAACAAAATGAAATAAGAATAATTTTTTTTGGCCGGGAAATAAACATAACCCACATAAGTCACTGTTTATAGAAACGTTTTACAGTTCATATTAGTGATTGTATTTTTATTTTATATTTCTTTTAAAGTAGTGTGTTAATTCATTTATATACTCAGGTAATCTTTAGTTTATTATAAAGTTTACATTTTGAAACGTCTGTTTTAGAACCGTTCGCTTAGAGGCTATACCATTCTACAGACAACTGATAGCATCGCACTTATAATCATTCATCACTTTCACAGTATACCAATGACAAGGCGGGGCAAAAGTAAGATAGGAAAGTGAAAAAAAACTTCATAATAGTTTTTAAAATACAATTTTAACATATTTTAACACTCTATATATTTTTATCAAATACAACTCTCAAACAACGAAAGATCAGGCACACAGCTGAAGTGCAAATATAGGAGCATGTATGAAGGAAATCGCCTCTCATGCCAGGAATGTGTCACACAGCAACCCTACACACCTCCTAGCATCACGGCACCTGGGAAACAAGTAGCCCGAGCACCGCGTCGAGGAAATACAATGACTCGGAGTTCTTTCTACGATCTTCGTGCTTCCCGAAACAGATATAAAACGCACGTACCTGTAGATTATTTTAGATGTTAAGTAAGTATGTTTTACATAAACCTTTACAAACCTTAAAAAATAGGAGAGCCAGAAAGGAAACAGATATTAGTAATATATAAATTAAAAAAAAAAACGGAAGGCAGTATCAGAACTAAAGTGGTTACAAATTGGCAACACATACAATTGACTAAAAAAAGTATTAATGCTCTATTTCTAAAGATATTAACAAAATTTAGTAACTAGAAATTTAAACATCTAGTGGATAGCTCACACAAACCTCAATAATGAGATCAATAAAGAAGATGAATTTTGAAAAAGAAAAAAAAAATACTCAAATACACAAGAAAAGTACACATGATAGCACAGAAAAGTTATAACATACAAAAGCAAACGTTTTAACTTACAGGCTGTAGCTAATGCCGAAACTAGTATGTCTGAACAAAAAATAAAAAATGCACCTATGACTTCAGTATACTCTTCTTTAAAACACTCAAGTGCGTTTCATGCACTTGCATAGTGTTCATACAATTCTGCAGCAAAACAGCTACAGGCTCTAAATATTTTACAATTTTAAATGGCCACAATATTTTTTTTCTAATTTTCTAAACTTAGACAGCTTTGCTACATTGAGGCAACTGCTGACAAAGGACTTCATCCTCCACCTTTAAAAGATTCGCGATACGATCTTTGTTGTATTGTCTACTGATTTTACGCCTGGCCTTATGTAAATTTTCCATGGTCTCACTCTATTTCTTTCCTAGGGCCCCGATCAAATTTTCTATTGAAAAACTCCATATTTTGAAATTTTTTTGCAAGTTGTTACGCATTGGGAAATCTCCAGCCATAATTCAAGCCAATAAAAATATCTAGCAATCTTATCAAAGGTTTTTTTTCTATCCCTCATGCCCTCAAATACACGTATCATGAATATATTTTATGATCATAGGATGCAGAACCCTGGGGATAAAACTCCTGTCATGGTATTCCTTTCTCCAAACTAACAAACCACTTTTCGTCTTACAAAAAATACTCACACCCTTTCCCAAATTGTTCACAATATTTTGGGCTTCTTCATTTACACATTACTACTCTTAAAGTTGAATGAAACCGGTCTAGTCAGGAAATTTCTTTAACACATTACATGCCTTAATTTTCTCCCTACTATCGTCTTCATTAAAATTACTATCTTCCCCTCCCCATACAAATTCATCCTCATCGAACATACATGATAGAGAGTTGGCGATGTTATTTTTCTTCCCCTTTATGTGCTTTATTTCATATGTAAACTGGGTCAGCCGCAGAATCCAACAACCAATCTTTCCAAATTGAAATATATGGTGGAATAACAAGATCAAAGTCTGGTTTTCAGTCCATAACTCATAACAATTGTGTTCCAGGGAAGTTTAAAATCTCTCATGGGCAAAAATACACCCCAAGGCTTCCTTCTCATAAACCTAATATTTCAATTCATGGTGCTTGAGAGTTATAATCGCATACATTATAGGTTTAAGAATACATTCCTCCTCTTGCAGCAGGACCGCTTCCAAACCCACACTGGATGCGTCAGTTTGCACAACGAACTTCTTGTCAAAATGTGGAAGCTTCAAAACAGAAAGGGGGCTATATCTGAGATAATTTTATTTGAAGTCATTTTCCTCTTCCTCGCCCCAATTAAAATTACATCTCTATTTTTTAAATTATTAAGAGGGGAAAAAAGCTCGTCGTAATTAGGATGAAACACCTAAAATAGCCGATCATCCCCAAAAACCTAATAATTCCTTTCAATTTATTTGGGAGCTGGGAAAGTCACTATAGGTATCATTTTTTCCACATTAAATAATAATTTCCCTTCACTTATAACATGCCAAAAGATTGTATTTAATTTTGACACCTTATATTATTCTCAGAGATGACCATACACCCCCGCCTTCATAAGCTGCTGCAAAACCTGGCAAATGTGATTCATATGATTTTCAAAGAAGTCTGAAAAAAAAAACTGTGGTGTTTGCGTGTGTGTACACCAACATATATATATACACGTGTATATATACCTGTTTTTTTGATTTCTTAACCTCTTAACATATTTATAAATATGTTTGCCCAACTTTGAGGCTGTTAGCAAATATATTCCATGATAAACACAATCTCGTTAATATTCTGGTTATAAATATAGGTCTGATGTAACACAACCACAGAATTATCTAAATAAAAAAATAAATTTATTCGTTTTCGATTATTATTATATATTTCGATATAGCTCATATTACTGTGTAAGTTCAGATATAATTACTCATTATTAAAATTTAAAGTTAATGTATTTACATGAAACAATATCATTTAAAACAAAATAACTACTAGCTCTGAAACCTATTTATGCAATTTTCTTTAAGGTACGACAACCCAATGAAACTGATTGAATATAATTTATGTTCAGTCTGGAGAATATGGATCATCCTCATGATTATAAACATGGTAATTAGATAAAATATACTTCACCGAGTTCAGGGTAAGACAATTGAAAAATCCGTTCTTCTAGAACCTCTGGTCTTGTCACCATCCGGTTCAGGATATGCACCAACTCTTGCTGTGAAAGAAAGTCTAGAACTACGACCCAGCAGAACTATTGAAGACTCCGCCCAGGATTGGTTGAAAATTCCTTAAAATGTGTGTGTGTGTGTGTGTCTCACCAGCGTAGACAGGAAAGGTAGCTGTATAAATGACTGAAAGTCTTGCAGTTCAATGGGGGATATTCGCCCGACGAGGTAATGTAAATAACTGTGAAACACGACTCCGTATGGTCCGTATGATAAAAACCCGGACTTCCTCGACTTAATACTCGCAAAGATACTAAAATTCGTGGTAGCCACGTATATTCTCCTTCTTTGCGCGGGATCCCCTGACCGAGGGACCACCCCACGCACAGACGACGTATTCTCAGTCCGAAGCCTAACACTTAAGTAAGTGTTATTTAAATCACCGGCCAGCGAGCATCTATGCTATGAAGAATGACTAAGAAATTTCACTTCCCTACTCTGCGAGAGAGTTAATACTCGAAGACCATAGCTAACTAATGCAGTAAATCGAAATCAGTAATAAATGGAATAATAAATCTTAAATAAATATTCAGCAAAGAAGAATAAAATCCCAAACATGAATATCAACTGATATGCTATGGAATAGGCCTGGGTCGTCGCACTGTGCACAACTTAGTACGTAAATACAAGAAAGTAAAACATAATTATTGTTGTTTAAATGACAAAGTAAACATATGACTATGAGACAAAAATGATTATAAACATGTCTCAATGTTTACAACACAAATATTATCTAAGATCCTAATTATGAGTTTGTATTGAAATTCCTTTAGGATTGAGCCGAAATTTACCCCGAAAGGGGCTCTTTCCATTCATAATGTCCCCAGGGTATTACAAGGCTGGTATGTTTTAAGCTCTCCGCTACCAGAACATATTGCATTGAGATCTAAAAACATGAAGTATTTGGCCTTCCCCAAGTATTGCAAAATGACTTCTTACTTTAGGGAGCAGAAATGTTCCAACGTTATTTTATATTTTAAATTACGGTAATCTAAAACCAATTCTTACCGACCTTTATTTTTATTCACCAGAACAGCAGTTGATGCATAATTCGATTTAGAGTGAACAATTATATAACTAATCTTTGATTCTTTAATTATTTCTTGGAACACCCACATTTTGGGAGGTTTGCATTGATATGGAGAACACTATACTGGCTGGTTGTCCATGATCATAATCTTATAGGTCATTAGAGTGCATTTGCCAAATTTATTACTCTTTCGCTAACTGTTGGATTTGAGATACTTGGTTTTTATACAAACATTTTTCCAATTCTTCTGAACCCATCCCCCCCATAAACTTTCTGCTTCCTTTTTTCCTTCGTTAATTCAATTTCAACTTTCTTCTCAAAGGAGAAACCTAATATTTCATTATTACAATTAATAATAGCACACATATGGTTTAAAAATATTCATTCCCAAAGTAAGATCATGTATTAAATTGGGAACCATCCAAAAATCTCTATACAGAGAAAATGCATCAAGTTTAAAATGCAATATTTTGTTTTAAGATACACATTTCACTTCTTACCATAAACCATCTGAACTTTGAACCCTTTTCAATTCCCAATTTATTTCTTAACTAGCTGCCCGACCCGGCTTCGCACGGCTATACTAATGGAAAAAGATAAAGCCACATCTCCCATTTACAGTAATGGTAAATAATTAAACATTCAGTGAAAATTTATTACAATGCTGTATAATGTACCGGAGAGAAAATGAACAGCACCGATGGTTTCCCGACTCGTGCACGCAACGTACAACTGATGTACCCGTACTTCGCTACGGCAGTCTACAGGCAGAGCACTCTTGCGCCGCTCATTATACATGCCCCTCCTTGTGGGTACGCCACTGCCGCGCGATGCCCGTTGCCATGGAGACGCAGAAGGCATGAACAATGCAAAATCCTGTTCTCATGCAGACAAAGTACCCACTGTTGCCTGGTTTTAACCACCCATGGGATCTAATTTTCGGAAAATGTCAACCTGCGTAACATAAGGAACATTACTGTGAAGTTTCAAGTCTGTAAAATATATATACTTGAAAAAAAAGGGCAATAAAAAACAAATTAAACACAGAGAGAGGAAAAAAAAACAATAGTTAAGGTTTGCGATTTAAAGTGATAAAAAGTATTTAAATACTAATTGAACACTTATGAGGGTACTGATTTCTTCGTTGTTAATATCACACGGGTGTTTTTTACTTGTATGGAAAAATTAAGAATGATAAGGCATATAGTGCTTGGTTACAATGTTAATAGGCAATAGGAAATAAACTTCTAGCGCATGTGGCATTGTCAACACACTCTTCGTACGTGTACTGCATGTTGTATCTAACCCCCTCCAACACATTTGATTCTAAATTGGCTTTTTAGTAAGGATCCCTAATGTTATTGATGATCTAATATAGCCTATAGCCTTCCTCGATAAATGTACTATCCAACACTGAAAGAATGTTTCAAATCGGACCAGTGGTTCGTGAGATTAGCGCGTTCAAACAAACAAACAAATAAACAAACTCTTAAGCTTTATAATAATTAGTATAAATTCCTTTCTTATTCGCACAACCTTGGATAAAAATCCCTGGTACATAAAACTACAAATAGCTCTGGTATGAACGAGCCCTAAAATTTAGTTTTTATACAATCCTACTGGTATGTAAAAAGTCTTGACATTTTGCAAAACAGCCAACTGGTGTTTATTTTTGAACTTGACTTTCATTATTTGTATGTTAAAATGACAATGCCCAATCTTGCCACAGTATCCAAATATCTGCTACACTCTACCTCCCGTCTCCTGGTTCCCCTTTAACTCCTATGTCATTTTTGACCCATATAAAACAAAAACCATAAAAATGTCTTTCCTTACCATAAAATTCGCAATGGAAAACTTTCCCCCCTTTTTCTTACATTTGGCAGCAAAATGTCCCTTCTCTCCGCATCCATAACAATTTTTATTGTTTTCCTCATATTACTACACTCGAACTTTTCATGAGTTGGCAATTCCCGGGAATTTTTATCATCCCTTAACTGGTCATAATCATTCTTTACACACCAATTTTTATCTACTTCTAACAGCTAAATTGTAAATTCGTCGAGATTTGTTGGCTGACGTATAAAAGTGAATTCTCTTCTCAAACTTGACCTAATGTTTTCAATAATCAGATAAATTAACTTATTCTCCTTAACATTTAGGCCTACAACTATTGTATGGTTTCAAATAAATTGCAAAAATAAAAAGCAGAGATGTATTGATCATTTTGAAAACGATAAAACGGTCACAAATCAAATTTTCTTTCACTCGTCTGAGACAGATGTTTTCCCACAATTTAAACTTTGCAAATTCTTAATCAAAACACTGTTTCAATACAAAAATAACTACATCTAAAGCGATTCTTTCACATTTAGCAACTATAAATCTGAGTAAATCTTCATTTTTTTCAAAATGGTGCCTTTCACAAAGTTTTTCCACACGTAAACAAAAACTTATTAATAGGATTTCGTGGTATGCAAACTGGGTAATATTTCCAAGTTCCTACACATCAGTTTACTCTCGAGCTTCTGGCTAACAGCATTTTACTGTCAATTTTCTGCCTACCAAAAATATTTCATTTTTAGTTTCACCTGTATATTTTTTTATATGGTTTATTACCATTTTCCTTCAAAACGTATCTATGTCCTCATCCTCGTGTGCAGGTATCATTCTGACTGCCTTTAAGTTGGCGAAAAATTCCTTTTTTTGTAATTTAAATATCCAGATAACCACCATTGCAAAATATAAAGAAAAAATATTTTTCTTGCAAAACATACCTTTAGGCTAGCAAAATGGCGCAGATTGAAGCCTTTTGTCCTTACACAATGGAAGGTGGTGTCCCTGGCACTCGCTCTTTGATCTAAAAGAAATGAAAAATAAGAATATTATCACAATGTTTCAACTTAAATTTTCTCTCGAAGGACACAAAAAAATCCTCACGTGGCAAGCTAGTCCAGAACTAAAATCACGCTTTTATGACTTGTTAGCTTAGCACTTAAGAAATATAGTAAACATTTGTCATTACACATTAAAGGAAACCAATTAATTTATTCATTACAAATTTTTTTTATTATTATTGCTTTATTATACACTCTACAAAATATTGTAAGAGCGAAATGTGTAACTGGCAGCCAAAAATTGTAAAAAAAAAAAAATTATAATTAGACAAAAATATTTCATTTTAATTTGCGTGTTTAAGTCATATGAAATCTTTTCTTTAAACTACATGTTCGTTATTATTATTATAATTAATTTTTTTTTTTAACTTAGATGGAATACCCATCCTGTATACAATTTATCTAAGCCTGCTATGTTCGGTTAAAATCAAACTATTAAATCGCTGCATAACTGCAACGTGTGTAATGCATTCCTTCCGAGTGGCCCTAAATTAGTCTCTACATCACACTACATCCAACCACTTGCAAACATTTTTTTTGCGTGTGTTGTGATGAAATTCCGGACGCTGAACAGCACAGAAACCTTGCGGCAATTAGACAGTGAGCGAGTGCGTAATGGACGCTGGCGAAACGAAGCGAGTCGGCGCGTCATGTGAAATCCAGCGCAATTAGCAATCCCTCGGGGAGACAGAGAGAAGAGCTTGTGACGTATGGGGAAGCAACCTGACGGAACAACGGGAAAGTGTGTTCCGGTAATGCAGAAGAGACGGGGCGGATTAATTAAATTTCGCCGTTTCTCACAAAGAAATGCAATTAATAAGTTGATGAAGCGCGCCTCGCTCGACAGCGCGCGCGCGCTCTGCTGATGAGAATGCCTCGACTGAGCCGGCGAGGACCTCTCTCCTCGCAGCTGCGGCCGGCGATGCCCCAGTCCCCGCCACGCTCTTCTGGAAGCTACTGAGCACACAAGCAGGACAACTGTCAGCGGTGCATGGGAAATGTTACTACGAAACTAATTGTACAGCACATATTCAATTTGGATTCTTCTTTTTAAGCAAAAAAAATATAGGTAAGTTTTTTAAAATAATTTTTTAGCTAAGTAATGTCCTCTTAAATCAAATTATTTTCTTGCCAAAACAACAATAAATTGAGGAAACTTAAAAAAAAAAAAAAAAAAAAAACAATGTTAATTCTAAATGTGTATTTCACATAATGATTGCACAAATATATTGTCGAACAAAAAAAAGTACAGATTTAAAAAATATATTTCAGTTGTTAAATTTGCAGTTAAGTTTTGAAGATTTCAACGAGTAATTGCTGGTATTTTTTTAGAAGATATTTAACAAATGAATTTCAATGAAATTTAGAAGATAGCCTACTCAGTGACACAAGTCTGAGTTACGCATGTATTCTCATATCCTTTTGGTTTCGACACGAATTGACTCAAAACACGTACATGGGAGTGATAGATTTCGAACCGCGTGTGAAACTTTCACTGCCGGAAAGATTGTCCCCGCGACGTGGCACTGAGGTTGACACTTCTCGGAAATACCAGGCGGAGCTCAGGACGGCCGTTGCCGGGCGGAGGAAGGGGGTTGAATGCTTATGACAGTTGCAAGGGGGAAGAATGGCGTGTAGATAGAATGTCTACGGTAAGAGCCAAGTGGGTGAAGACATGTTGCGTCAGCCAAGGTCACACTTATGTCTCCGTGGAGAAAAAAATCGTACAGAAAAATTATTTTCACAGGTTATGTTTACAATTGAAATAGAAAACTAATCAACTAAGTCAAATGATTTTTTTTTACCTAGGACTTGAAATCACAAACTTACACAACATTTAAAAATAACCATACCCATGACTAATTTGTAATGTAATAAATAATTATTTTCTAATGCAATAAGCTACAACTTTTCTATACACAATTAATGTTGGTACTGTTCTGTGCAGTTTCTTGCTGTTTCTGTCAATCTGGCCTTGACAAAATAAAACTAGTTTAAATATTTCTGGCTTCACCCACATGAGTTAACATTTTAACAATAAAAGTCAACGAATGTTTATATATTTATATGTACATACAGGGATGTTCAGTTTTCGTGCTTGCTAGAACCACATGGATGCGGAGAGAAGATCGGACCATGTCTCAACTCATCGAAAGATCACTCCTCCGCTAAATCTTTAACACCACTCTCTTATGAATGTTACTTATTAAGTTTTGTTAACCGTTAACATAAGTTAGTAAATACATTTAATGATACGGGAAATTCGTGTCAGAATTATATGAAAGCTCTAAGCTGAGCTTTCGTGAATTATTAAATTTAATATCGTTAGTAGTATGTGAATGACGGTCCGAGATCAGGATGCAGGTAGTGGATTGAAGATTGTCGGTCCGCCATCTTAGATTCTGACGTCACGGCGGCCATCTTGGATTGTGAAGTCACGGCGGCCATCTTGGATTGTGACATCACAGCGGCCATCTTGGATAAGCGTAACGGGACACAGCGTAACGCGACATAACGTAACGGGACAAGTAGATCACGGCGGCCATTTTGGATCCGCCATCTTGGATCTGCCATTTTGGATGACGTCATTGTGTGTGTTCTCGAACATTCCGACGTTGTGTTTTCCGACATATTGGATCCTATTAATGCTGCAATTTTTGTTACAGTTGCCATCTTGAAATTTGGACGCCATCTTGAAAATCTTTAATTATTATCCGATTTTAATGAAAAAAATACCAAAATTCATCAAAAAATTAACTTATTCGAATTCTGATTGATTATATCGATCATCGTCCTCGGTTCGAACCCGGTGAGTGCAAAAAAAACTAAAAATGGCGACAGGCTCCTGCCTCAATGGTGGATGCAGGCAGACTGACTCCTACCACTTTTTTTTCAAAGCATATATATCATCACCTAGTATGACGACATGTCCGCCATCTTTTCTTCGTCCGCTGGAGATCACCATCTTATTTTCGTCCGCTAGAGTGTGCTGATACCATGTTAGTATAATTATCTGATCACCACACCTTACACCTTGACATTGAAATTTGACCTTGACTTTGAAATTTGACCTTGACCTTGAAATTTGACCTTGACCTTGAAATTTGACCTTGACCTTGAAATTTGACCTTGACCTTGAAATTTGACCTTGACCTTGAAATCTGACCTTGACCTTGAAATTTGACCTTGACCTTGAAATTTGACCTTGACCTTGAAATTTGACCTTGACCTTGAAATTTGACCTTGACCTTGAAATTTGACCTTGACCTTGAAATTTTACCTTGACCTTGAAATTTGACTTTGACCTTGAAATTTGACCTTGACCTTGAAATTTGACCCTGACCTTGAAATTTGACCTTGACCTTGAAATTAGACTTTGTCCTTGAAATTTGACTTTGTCCTTGTCGACCATCATGGATCCGAAATTTTATGTTCAGTACAGGCTACCAGGAGCTACCACCTGCTGGAGTACGCCATCTTGTGTGTGTACTTGTATTATAGAGTACATTTCCATGTGGATAATTTTATTCTAACCCACTACAGTGCAGTAATCATTTATTACGGAGGTGCCCCCCCGCCATCTTGAAATTCGGCCGCCATCTTGAAATCATGTAATAATGTAGCTAGAAAAGCGGGAAAAATTCCAAAATTCATTAAATAAATCACTCATTAACTTACATATTCATTCGATCCGCTCCAGTCCTTGGTTCGATCCCTGAATGATGCAAAACATTTAATTTTATGAAAAAAATAATAATTCCAATAAACCATGTTCAACATTCTTAAAGAGACTTTAAATCATCTACTACCATCATCCTATCAGACATCAAGACCACCATATTGGAAATTCGTAATTGTAATGCTAGAGATTCGGGAAAATAATTCATTAAATAAATTTGTAATCCATATAATGATTGATTGGATCGACTAATGTCCTTGGTTCGATCCCTGGCCGATACAAAACAACTTTAATATTTTAAAAAAAGTACCACTAAAGTGGCAGGTTTGAGAAAATAAAATACACCACAAGTTCCTTTAAAAAAACTTTTATTACATACATACTACACTACTACAAGTACAAAAAAATACACAGACAAATTACTAAAGCCTTTTGGATTCCTCGATTCAAACAGTCTTCTTATTGTACGGACTAAGCCTTTTACATGACTTTAAATGTCTATCCGATCCGGTCATCACCGCAGCCAGAGACGGACTGAAGTTCATTAAACTTATATAGTCTCATTAGCCGGTACAACACATGAGTCAAATCAATAACCATGTTCATTATAGGTCTCGGAGCATTTTTTATAATGACGATGTAAGCTATCGAGACGTGAAATTAGTTTATTGCACTTATTGCACTGAAATTGTATTCTTTGAACATTATTAGAACAACCGCTTCTTTCATGTCTGCGAGCATTTGAGGTGATAGTAAATGATGCACCACAGTATTTGCACTGATGCGAAGTACGCTCTTCATTAATTGAAGTATTCAATGCTGATGAAACTTCAGCTGATGGTGGAACAGCACATATCGAAGTCTCCTTTAGTGTTGTCAGAGGCGTTGCCAACGGGATCTGCTCCAACATCGTCGGCGCTGACGTCATGGTTCCCGTAGTCGATTCTACATCCTCCATCGAGTTCGACGTTAAAGTCGGTAAAGATGCCATCGAAGTCTCAAGAACAGGCAATTACACGACTTATGCACCAGAAGAAACAAACTAGGTGATCCGTACACCGTCGACGGCAGTAACAAACTGAGCGTCCTGCTGTCTAGGACTCGTTTATATACATGCATCGGACGGAATAATACGCTAGTCAAATCAAGAACAATTTACTAAAATACTAGAGTCAAAACAACATTAAAAAAATAGAAGCACCATCAAAAAAAAGGAAGCACATTTGGAAGCATCATCAAAAAAGGAAAAACAATAGGAAGCACCGCCAACGAAAAGGCATCACATTTGGAAGCACCGTCATCGAAAAGGCAGCACATTTGGAAGCACCGACTACGAAAAGCAGCACATTTGGAAGCACCGACAACGAAAAGGCAGCACATTTGACAGCACCGACAACGAAAAGGCAGCACATTTGGAAGCACCGACTACGAAAAGGCAGCACATTTGGAAGCACCGTCATCGAAAAGGCAGCACATTTGGAAGCACCGACTACGAAAGGCAGCACATTTGGAAGCACCGACAACGAAAAGGCAGCACATTTGAAAGCACCGTCATCGAAAAGGCAGCACATTTGGAAGCACCGACTACGAAAAGGCAGCACATTTGGAAGCACCGACTACGAAAAGGCAGCACATTTGGCAGCACTGACAACGAAAAGGCAGCACATTTGGAAGCACCGACTACGAAAAGGCAGCACATTTGGCAGCACCGACAACGAAAAGGCAGCACATTTGGAAGCACCGACTACGAAAAGGCAGCACATTTGGAAACACCGACAACGAAAAGGCAGCACATTTGGAAGCACAGGTAACGAAAAAGGCAGCACATTTGGAAGCACCGACAACGAAAAGGCAGCACATTTGGAAGCACCGTCATCGAAAAGGCAGCACATTTGGAAGCACCGACTACGAAAAGGCAGCACATTTGGAAGCACCGTCATCGAAAAGGCAGCACATTTGGAAGCACCGACTACGAAAAGACAGCACATTTGGCAGCACCGACAACGAAAAGGCTGCACATTTGGAAGCACCGACTACGAAAAGGCAGCACATTTGGCAGCACCGACAACGAAAAGGCAGCACATTTGGAAGCACCGACTACGAAAAGGCAGCACATTTGGAAGCACCGACAACGAAAAGGCAGCACATTTGGAAGCACCGGTAACGAAAAAGGCAGCACATTTGGAAGCACCGACAAGGAAAAGGCAGCACATTTGGAATCTCCATCAACAAAAAAAAAAGGGCAAAAAGGAAGCACAAGTTACGAGATCTAAGTCTTAGTTAGAAATCAGAATACAAGAAATAAAAACATTAAATTCTTATAATTTAATTTATTTATTTTATTGCTTTACATTATACAAATTCAAGTAAAACAAGCCATTATTGTATGTAGCCAGCATTCCTCAGTTCCTTGAGTATGAAGGATATTTCTTTGATGCACGAATAGTTTCCTGCACAAAGCGACCCATGTAGAAGTCTTAGCCGGTCAACCAATATGTTTGGATCTTTCCATGATGTGTAATCATTCTCTTCTACCACCATCTTCCTTGCACCTTTATAATAAATATTATGATCTCTGGTGTCTTCCGTTTTACCACCAACCTCAGGGTAACTTTCATGTTTGAGACGGTGATCATCACAAGCTTAATCAGATTTATTTAATATATCACGTCGTTTCCACCGTTTCGGTCTCAGGACACCGCTACATTCTTCGATCTTGGCAGCTTTAGGTGCTTCATCATAATCTATGTCTTTGTCAACAGCCTCAGAGTCACTGTAACAATCACCGTTGAAGGAATCGTCTTCACCCAATTTACCGTAATAATTCGATGATGATGATGTTGAAGTGTCTTCATCGTCTTCATGCTTCCTTTTTAGGAGTCCATCATTTTTACAAAGTAGGAAAGATCTACTTGAATTCGGCTGGAATATATTCTCACTTTTCACGTTAAGGATTCTTCCATTGTCTTCATTCTTCCGTAAATCATCAACCTCCTTCAATTTAAGTTCTTTGTCGAGATCGGAAGAGCCAAGAAAATTATTGTCGTAATGCAGATCACTCTTCCTTAGGCTAGTAGATTCATCGTTGTCCTCCAGCTTGTA
This sequence comes from Bacillus rossius redtenbacheri, assembly GCF_032445375.1. Lineage (NCBI taxonomy): Eukaryota > Metazoa > Arthropoda > Insecta > Phasmatodea > Bacillidae > Bacillus > Bacillus rossius. Next base: position 89,053,691 of record NC_086332.1, read on the forward strand.
CGCAGGCTTGGCGCTACAAGTTCTGCCATGTCTTTTTAGGCTCTCTCTCCGCGTAAACGACTTGCTACATCGAACACAACTTATCATATTGCGCAGTGGATTTTTAACACAGTCATTCTTCTCGTGTTGTCTTTTATTCTTTCTCAAGATAAACTCTTTACTGCAAAACTTACACCTATGTTCTTTCGATACAGAGTCAGATCCCAAATCGGAATTCATATTAGTTACTGAGACTAATGCCAGATACCAATTGAGAGTTTTAAATTAGATGCAATACTTAAATAGAAATTTTTTCATATTTCATCAGCGAGAATTAATATATCTCATGCAAAAGTACTTTATGCATTTAGTTCTGCTTTTCAACAACAGATGTCGCCACATGTTGCTTGCAGGTAAATAATATTTAGTTCTTTTATGCGGGATGCGGAATGGTCACTAACGATCGCAAAAGAAGGATGGCTTCGCTAGACTCCAAGGAAAAGGAAGTTCGTCATGCATGTTGGTGCTCCACAGATGTCTCATGGCGTAATATTAATTTGACTGAGTAATGATATTTTTTAATTCCACCTGATAAAAATATTGCAAGTTTTGATTTAGTAGCAGAAATTATCGAATTAAATGTAACTCCAAATAAAATGACATGTCTCATTAGAACAAAAAAAAATTCCATGCAGAGAGTGGTTTCTCAGAATAGTCAGAAACAATTGAAGAAACCACAGGAATGATTGCAAGAACACGGGAAAAACCATCAAAATATTGACAAGAATAATCAGGAGCGCACGGAGAAAACCACCATAATATTGACAAGAATAATCGGAAGCACACGGAGAAAACTGCCACAAGTTTTCTTTGATATCATAAAAATACAAAAAAAATTAATAAAAAATTAAAAATAAAAACGAAAAAAATTCAAACATTCTGGCTTGTACTAGAACTCTAACTTTGCACATCAAAGAGAAGTTCACAAGCTAGCAGAATGTTTGAATTTTTTTCGTTTTTATTTTTAATTTTTTATTAATTTTTTTTGTATTTTTATGATATCAAAGAAAACTTGTGGCAGTTTTCTCCGTGTGCTTCCGATTATTCTTGTCAATATTATGGTGGTTTTCTCCGTGCGCTCCTGAATATTCTTGTCAATATTTTGATGGTTTTTCCCGTGTTCTTGCAATCATTCCTGTGGTTTCTTCAAGTGTTTCTGACTATTCTGAGAAACCACTCTCTGCATGGATTTTTTTTTGTCTGATGAGACATGTCATTTTATTTGGAGTTACATTTAATTCGGTAATTTCTGCTACTAAATCAAAACTTGCAATATTTTTATCAGGTGGAATTAAAAAATATCATTACTCAGTCAAATTAATATTACGCCATGAGACATCTGTGGAGCACCAACATGCATGACGAACTTCCTTTTCCTTGGAGTCTAGCGAAGCCATCCTTCTTTTGCGTTCGTTAGTGACCATTCCGCATCCCGCATAAAAGAACTAAATATTATTTACCTGCAAGCAACATGTGGCGACATCTGTTGTTGAAAAGCAGAACTACATGCATAAAGTACTTTTGCATGAGATATATTAATTCTCGCTGATGAAATATGAAAAAATTTCTATTTAAGTATTGCATCTAATTTAAAACACTCAATTGGTATCTGGCATTAGTCTCAGTAACTAATATGAATTCCGATTTGGGATCTGACGCTGTATCGAAAGAACATAGGTGTAAGTTTTGCAGTAAAGAGTTTATCTTGAGAAAGAATAAAAGACAACACGAGAAGAATGACTGTGTTAAAAATCCACTGCGCAATATGATAAGTTGTGTTCGATGTAGCAAGTCGTTTACGCGGAGAGAGAGCCTAAAAAGACATGGCAGAACTTGTAGCGCCAAGCCTGCGTACAAGCTGGAGGACAACGATGAATCTACTAGCCTAAGGAAGAGTGATCTGCATTACGACAATAATTTTCTTGGCTCTTCCGATCTCGACAAAGAACTTAAATTGAAGGAGGTTGATGATTTACGGAAGAATGAAGACAATGGAAGAATCCTTAACGTGAAAAGTGAGAATATATTCCAGCCGAATTCAAGTAGATCTTTCCTACTTTGTAAAAATGATGGACTCCTAAAAAGGAAGCATGAAGACGATGAAGACACTTCAACATCATCATCATCGAATTATTACGGTAAATTGGGTGAAGACGATTCCTTCAACGGTGATTGTTACAGTGACTCTGAGGCTGTTGACAAAGACATAGATTATGATGAAGCACCTAAAGCTGCCAAGATCGAAGAATGTAGCGGTGTCCTGAGACCGAAACGGTGGAAACGACGTGATATATTAAATAAATCTGATTAAGCTTGTGATGATCACCGTCTCAAACATGAAAGTTACCCTGAGGTTGGTGGTAAAACGGAAGACACCAGAGATCATAATATTTATTATAAAGGTGCAAGGAAGATGATGGTAGAAGAGAATGATTACACATCATGGAAAGATCCAAACATATTGGTTGACCGGCTAAGACTTCTACATGGGTCGCTTTGTGCAGGAAACTATTCGTGCATCAAAGAAATATCCTTCATACTCAAGGAACTGAGGAATGCTGGCTACATACAATAATGGCTTGTTTTACTTGAATTTGTATAATGTAAAGCAATAAAATAAATAAATTAAATTATAAGAATTTAATGTTTTTATTTCTTGTATTCTGATTTCTAACTAAGACTTAGATCTCGTAACTTGTGCTTCCTTTTTGCCCTTTTTTTTTTTGTTGATGGAGATTCCAAATGTGCTGCCTTTTCGATGATGGTGCTTCCAAATGTGCTGCCTTTTCGTTGTCGGTGCTTCCAAATGTGCTGCCTTTTTCGTTACCGGTGCTTCCAAATGTGCTGCCTTTTCGTTGTCTGTGCTTCCAAATGTGCTGCCTTTTCGTAGTCGGTGCTTCCAAATGTGCTGCTTTTCGTTGTCGGTGCTGCCAAATGTGCTGCCTTTTCGTAGTCGGTGCTTCCAAATGTGCAGCCTTTTCGTTGTCGGTGCTTCCAAATGTGCTGTCTTTTCGTAGTCGGTGCTTCCAAATGTGCTGCCTTTTTCGTTACCTGTGCTTCCAAATGTGCTGCCTTTTCGTTGTCGGTGCTTCCAAATGTGCTGCCTTTTCGTAGTCGGTGCTTCCAAATGTGCTGCCTTTTCGTTGTCGGTGCTGCCAAATGTGCTGCCTTTTCGTAGTCGGTGCTTCCAAATGTGCTGCCTTTTCGTTGTCGGTGCTGCCAAATGTGCTGCCTTTTCGTAGTCGGTGCTTCCAAATGTGCTGCCTTTTCGATGACGGTGCTTCCAAATGTGCTGCCTTTTCGTAGTCGGTGCTTCCAAATGTGCTGCCTTTTCGATGACGGTGCTTCCAAATGTGCTGCCTTTTCGTTGTCGGTGCTTCCAAATGTGCTGCCTTTCGTAGTCGGTGCTTCCAAATGTGCTGCCTTTTCGATGACGGTGCTTCCAAATGTGCTGCCTTTTCGTAGTCGGTGCTTCCAAATGTGCTGCCTTTTCGTTGTCGGTGCTGTCAAATGTGCTGCCTTTTCGTTGTCGGTGCTTCCAAATGTGCTGCTTTTCGTAGTCGGTGCTTCCAAATGTGCTGCCTTTTCGATGACGGTGCTTCCAAATGTGCTGCCTTTTCGTTGGCGGTGCTTCCTATTGTTTTTCCTTTTTTGATGATGCTTCCAAATGTGCTTCCTTTTTTGATGGTGCTTCTATTTTTTTAATGTTGTTTTGACTCTAGTATTTTAGTAAATTGTTCTTGATTTGACTAGCGTATTATTCCATCCGATGCATGTATATAAACGAGTCCTAGACAGCAGGACGCTCAGTTTGTTACTGCCGTCGACGGTGTACGGATCACCTAGTTTGTTTCTTCTGGTGCATAAGTCGTGTAATTGCCTGTTCTTGAGACTTCGATGGCATCTTTACCGACTTTAATGTCGAACTCGATGGAGGATGTAGAATCGACTACGGGAACCATGTCGTCAGCGCCGACGATGTTGGAGCAGATCCCGTTGGCAACGCCTCTGACAACACTAAAGGAGACTTCGATATGTGCTGTTCCACCATCAGCTGAAGTTTCATCAGCATTGAATACTTCAATTAATGAAGAGCGTACTTCGCATCAGTGCAAATACTGTGGTGCATCATTTACTATCACCTCAAATGCTCGCAGACATGAAAGAAGCGGTTGTTCTAATAATGTTCAAAGAATACAATTTCAGTGCATTAAGTGCAATAAACTAATTTCACGTCTCGATAGCTAACATCGTCATTATAAAAAATGCTCCGAGACCTATAATGAACATGGTTATTGATTTGACTCATGTGTTGTACCGGCTAATGAGACTATATAAGTGATATGAACTTCAGTCCGTCTCTGGCTGCGGTGATGACCGGATCGGATAGACATTTAAAGTCATGTAAAAGGCTTAGTTCGTACAATAAGAAGACTGTTTGAATCGAGGAATCCAAAAGGCTTTAGTAATTTGTCTGTGTATTTTTTTGTACTTGTAGTAGTGTAGTATGTATGTAATAAAAGTTTTTTTAAAGGAACTTGTGGTGTATTTTATTTTCTCAAACCTGCCACTTTAGTGGTACTTTTTTTAAAATATTAAAGTTGTTTTGTATCGGCCAGGGATCGAACCAAGGACATTAGTCGATCCAATCAATCATTATATGGATTACAAATTTATTTAATGAATTATTTTCCCGAATCTCTAGCATTACAATTACGAATTTCCAATATGGTGGTCTTGATGTCTGATAGGATGATGGTAGTAGATGATTTAAAGTCTCTTTAAGAATGTTGAACATGGTTTATTGGAATTATTATTTTTTTCATAATATTAAATGTTTTGCATCATTCAGGGATCGAACCAAGGACTGGAGCGGATCGAATGAATATGTAAGTTAATGAGTGATTTATTTAATGAATTTTGGAATTTTTCCCGCTTTTCTAGCTACATTATTACATGATTTCAAGATGGCGGCCGAATTTCAAGATGGCGGGGGGGCACCTCCGTAATAAATGATTACTGCACTGTAGTGGGTTAGAATAAAATTATCCACATGGAAATGTACTCTATAATACAAGTACACACACAAGATGGCGTACTCCAGCAGGTGGTAGCTCCTGGTAGCCTGTACTGAACATAAAATTTCGGATCCATGATGGTCGACAAGGACAAAGTCAAATTTCAAGGACAAAGTCTAATTTCAAGGTCAAGGTCAAATTTCAAGTTCAGGGTCAAATTTCAAGGTCAAGGTCAAATTTCAAGGTCAAGGTAAATTTTCAAGGTCAAGGTCAAATTTCAAGGTCAAGGTCAAATTTCAATGTCAAGGTGTAAGGTGTGGTGATCAGATAATTATACTAACATGGTATCAGCACACTCTAGCGGACGAAAATAAGATGGTGATCTCCAGCGGACGAAGAAAAGATGGGGGACATGTCGTCATACTAGGTGATGATATATATGCTTTGAAAAAAAAGTGGTAGGAGTCAGTCTGCCTGCATCCACCATTGAGGAAGGAGCCTGTCGCCATTTTTAGTTTTTTTTGCACTCACCGGGTTCGAACCGAGGACGATGATCGATATAATCAATCAGAATTCGAATAAGTTAATTTTTTGATGAATTTTGGTATTTTTTTCATTAAAATCGGATAATAATTAAAGATTTTCAAGATGGCGTCCAAATTTCAAGATGGCGACTGTAACAAAAATTGCAGCATTAATAGGATCCAATATGTCGGAAAACACAACGTCGGAATGTTCGAGAACACACACAATGACGTCATCCAAAATGGCAGATCCAAGATGGCGGATCCAAAATGGCCGCCGTGATCTACTTGTCCCGTTACGTTATGTCGCGTTACGCTGTGTCCCGTTACGCTTATCCAAGATGGCCGCCGTGATGTCACAATCCAAGATGGCCGCCGTGACGTCACAATCCAAGATGGCCGCCGTGACGTCAGAATCTAAGATGGCGGACCGACAATCTTCAATCCACTACCTGATACCTGCGCTCGGCGCCCCTATTATATACTACTATCGTTATTTTTTGTCATAGAGTCATTATGAAATAAGTTCACTGTAACTTGAACGCATATATTTTTTATCATTCCTTAAGTCTTAGAACAAATATAGTTATATAAAGTATGTGAAAAGTGTTTCTTTATCAGGAGATTAATATTTAGTCGGTGGGATATGCATAATGAAATTATTTATTTTTTAAGCTTTTTTTTCTCTCCTTCCCCAATATAATGCGTTTCAAATCAGTGTGTCGAAGGCATACAGCTGACAGTGGAAGCCGCAACTCATCACAGCTGGTGAGCCAGAGCGTGCTAGAGCGACAGAGTGCGCACTCTTGAACTGAGACTAGACCTCGAGACCAGCAACATGACTTAACATGTTACAGAGGAACGAGTCGGCACCCAGTGAATGTTAGATATTCCACCTGTTTAAAACCAATGTTAACACTTATCTTAAAAAAGTCCCTGTCATGTAATGCCGGTGATCTACAATTGAAACGTTTCGTCACATTGAAATTTTATAAACATCTGTTTTTCTTGGTTCCAAAGGGTTTAAAGAACGTAAAAGTATGTAACAATACTAGAATCTATGAAGTTCTTGGCTCTCGCCCCTGTTTGTTGATTCGACAGAAATATTTGTATACATTTATAATATTTCCTTACTATATATACTTTTCATTTAATTTCAGGCTTGTATAGTTGGTGCTGAAACGATCAGTTTACTTTGCGTTGAATACACGAGTTTTTTTATGTATGACACCAATTAAAACCAGGAAGCAAATATAGGCAATATAAATGCTACACAATGTTTTAAGGAACTTATTGTGAAATTGAATTTTTTTTGGAAAAGGTATCAGAGAAATTATATCGATGCGTTTGGGTACGTTATTAGTACATTATCAGCGATGTTGGTTACAGTTCATATTTTAGTATTTAGCGAGGTATTTTTTATATAGTAGACATGTGGAATTTGAATGTGCCAACCATATGACACGAAACAATACAAGAAATCTACACGCTATTGAAAGGATACCACTCACGTCATCACTGCAAGACGCCAACTGTCCCAGTTGACGCCACGATTGACGACAGGGCACGAACAGGCATTGCTTTGGAAAATAAAGATTGCAGTAGTGCCCACTATGCTGCAAGAATATTTAAAAAATTTCTCTTAACCCGTATTTGGCGGTCACGAAAAAGGCCGAGACACATTTAGTGATAGAAAAAAATGAGAACTAAAACGATGTTTCAATTAAGTCTACCAAAATTATATAGCCAGCTATAATGAAAGCATTAAACCCACACTTTACTATATATGATTGGTTGTTAGGTAATAATGCAACTAACAATGCAAAACGATTTATGAGCTTGATATAACAATTTTCAGGTGGCAAAAACAAGTATATATATATATATATATATAAAGGTCGTATCAAAGGTGTTAAAGAACGAAACTAGCATGTTTCACCAGTAAAACTTTTACTAGGCCGCAGCCCAATTCAATGACAAAATGCACGCGCGACAGTTGTTTAATATAATTACAAAATAAGACATCCAACAATAACACATCTGCCAAAAAATGTGTATTTACTTAGCCAGAAGAAGCCCTAACCTAAATTTGTATACAGAATAAATGGAAAGAATAAAAAACGGAGTCCCGATGCGGCTGGAAATTTCAGTTTCTACAGAAGATTTGTGTCATGAACTGGATTGAAAAAATCCATTTCGGCACAGCCTACAGGCGTAAGTATATTTCGAAGTACATATTTATTCTGGAAATATTTTGGAAACTTCTATAAACTTCTGGAACATTTTAATAACTAAATGTACATAACATATTTATGTTCTCCAATATTACAAAATGATCGATTAAATACTGGCCCATTTTCCATGTAGTGAAAATATATCGAATATTTTGAACTCAAGGTATACAGCGGTCAATAGCTTACAACGCAGCATTGAATAGCTTAGAATGAATTTCTTATCATATGCCAATTAAGGTTATCATTTAATTTTTTTGACCTTATAACATTTTTCATCACTTGTACTAATAACGTGGTGTTATAAATATTTTTCTTTGCACCAAGGTTAAAGATATTAAGATGGTTTACAATAAATTCAAACGAAATTGATGCTAAGAAAGTTTCGAATTTTCTTCAATTTCAACCCATGTTTTTACGGTTATAATTCGTTTCATCAAAAACTGTTTCAGCCAAAGTTTTAGACGAAGTATACGATTCATACAATAAATTATAACGGATATGATACTATAGGTATCGATTACAAAAAATATTATTTTTTACTTTCAAACCTTGTTAGTTCCATCCCTTGCAGTAATCGTTGGGATAACAAATTATTTTTTAAGAATATTTTTAGTCAATATTCAGAGAGTTAAAAAAAAAGAATGGATTTGATAGTGTACCAGGTAGTGTACCAGTTCTTCTAACTTCTTGCAATAATTGTTTGAATAATCAAAAATCGTTTAAAAAATGTATTAAATAAAATTTATAAGATTTACAAACCATTTGAATGAATTATATTATGTCCTTACTAAGGGAGCTTTTTTTTTTACCTCCAACTCTTATTTTTTCCACCCCTTTCAGTTATGGTTGTTCGTATGGAATATTGTTTCAGCAGAAAGTTTTTGATAATATTGATACGCTTTACGAACTAGAACGTATTTAATAGAGTTCATATTAAGGATGTGATGAAACTTTTTGTCTTCAATCCCAGTTATTTTCCACCCCTTGCAGTCATGGTTAGTCATAAAAACAATTTCGTTTTACAATAAAAAATAATGGATTTAAAAGTGAAAGGAGGAATGAATTTTATGATTTTTTTTAATTTACACCATTTTTTAAAACTCTTGCAACAATTATTTGTCTTACTAAAAATTATTGGAAACAAAAGTTTTAGATTTAAATTATAAGCTTTCCAAATAATTTGAACGGATTTGATAGCGTACCTACTAAGGGAGTTATAGTATTTTTAATAACTTTATCACTATTTTTTTCAACCCCTTGCAGCAATGGTTTGCATAATAAAAATTTTTTTGACAAAAGTTTTAGATAAAAATTATAAGATTAATACAAAATTTGTTCGCATTCGATGTTGTACCTACGAAGAGAGTTATAATTTTTATGTTTTGTTTTTCAACCCTTGTTTAGTCTACCCCTTGCAGTAATGGTCATATAAAAAAAATTTCAGATGAAAGTTGTATATAGTAATTTAAGGTTTAATCAGGACGGATTTAACAGTGTACATGGTAAGTGATTAATGCATTTTTTTTTTAAATTCTACCCCTTTATTTTATTCAACCGCCTTCAACAATGGTTCTTCTTATCAAAAATTGTTTCAGAAAAAAAGTATCAAATAAAAATTATAAGATATACAAACATTTTGAAAAGATTTGATAGTGTACTTACTAAGGGAGTTATGAATTTTTTTTAAATTCCACCCTTATTTTGCAGCCCCATGCAGGGATGGCTCATCTAATCAAAAATTGCTTCATACAAAAGTTTTAGATAAAAATCTTAAGATTAATACAAAGTTAGCACGAATTCGATGTTGTTCCCATAAAGGGAGTATTGGTTTTTTTTTTGTTCTCAAACCCTTGTTTTTCAACCCCTTTCAGAGATGGTTGGTTGTATAAAAAAACTTATTCAGACAAAAGATTTTGGTATTAATCTTACGACTTATAATACGTTCAAACGGAATTTAAATTTTCCCTATTATGGCATTTACAGTGGTTTTTCTGTTTTCCAAAAATCCTTCCCCATTTATACCCCTTTGGTCGAATACTCTCCATAAACGAATTGAACTGATATTTTTCACAACTAGATTTTAAGTATCAGTTTGGAAGTGATTAGTGAAAAATCGCTTCAGTTATCGTGTCAAATAAAAAGTGATATATGTATATACTTTTGATTTGTTTTTCCGAAAGTCACACTATGGTAACGGCTACAATAGGTAGTATTTCTTTGAAATCTACCTAAAACTGTGGGCCAACTGTCATTTTGTGTGAATGGAAGCTAGACTGAATAGATTAACAGCATCGCCCTTTTCAAAAGTTTGCAAACTGAAAACAGATATATCTTGCCACAATGTAGTGGTTACAGTAGTGAACCCCAAAGATATCATCACAGAAGTAAAAAGGTAGGGACGAATGTATGAAAGTACCACAATTTAAGCGTACGAAAAGAAGTTACAAGGAAAAATGTACTATTGTGGACTCTTTGTTTACCCATCTCATGCTTATCTCGGATCATGTCCCGATTTAATATATGAAAACAACACTATCACGGAATTTAAATGTCCACCTTCTGTAAATAATCTGAAAGTAAATAATTCACATGAGAAATTGGTATAAGAGGCTTCCAAAGTAAAATCCATAGTGTTACTAAAATATAAGGCAATATGTTGAAACACAAAAGAACACACCCATTTTTATATTAAATCTAGTGCCAATAAAATCTATTTTTAAGAGATAAGATTGTTTGCTATTTTTATTTTGTGACTGCGATACAGAATTGCGACATGACTTTTTGGAGAAAACGTGCTTCAGAGGTTAGAACGGTTTTACTTAAAATGTGTTTTTCATGAGATTCTTGACCGAGGCATGTCGTGTATGGCAACATTTTAACCTTTGCTTGGCGTGTTCTCGTCAGCTTAGTGAAGCTCGTGGCGGCCTGCGAACTAACGGCGCTAGTAGTAGTTGAACCCATCATTAACATTGTGTTAAATGGGAGTTTCTTTAATAATATAATAGCTAATTCCATCTAAATTTTTGAAATTTTTTCCAGATACGTATTTTATTTCTTCATTCGTTTGGGTGCTGGATAAGTGACTAATCTGTTACAATTCCTTGAAAATTTCTCTGCATTAGTCAGTTAAGTTGAAGTGGTGAGAAATAATTCCTCGCTCTTGAATTGTGCCTGCTTGTATTGAAGTACACGGCCAAAACCCGTCATGTTTCTGCTAAACTATAAATTTTAAATCTCATACAAAGTAAAAAAATGGGATAATTTTTGGGGTTCATTATTGTTATTAATATGAAACAATTCTTGTATAACTCTATCTGTAAAGTAAACCACCACATGTGGTAGCTCACCTTAAAAGCATTACATTAATGAAAAATTTGCAGCATCTATTCGTGAAAGTGAAAAATAGTGTAAGTTAAAAAAAGTTTTTTAATTCTAACATAATCAATAAATGTCTCAAAATGAATTTTTATTTGAAAATAAGATTCTGTGCACAAAGAACAATTTGAAAATAACATATTTTCCTAAGCATATAGGCCTAAACGAAGCTTTCAAATGTAAACGATAAAAATTATAATGTGTTTATGTTGTCCTTTTGGTTATAGAAGACATTAAAAAGAATTGCTCTATATAAAAAACACATTAAAAAATTACACTTTCTTGAAGATTAAAATAAATAGCAAACGTCTGTTCTTGATTAAAAAATGCATTTAAAATTTCAAACATGCTTTAATTATAGAGATTCCAGTTTTTTTGGGATCCGAATTATCAACACTCCAACATTTAACTGAAAATTGTGGAAAAGTTACAAGTTATGCATTTGAACCCTACAGAGTTTCCAAACAAATTAAAAACCTAAACACTTGCCGAAGTTTAAAACAAAACTGAGTTTTATAATATATACCCACTTTTAAAGGAAACTCCCACTAAAAACGACGTTAAGACTGGGTTCAACTACTACTACCACCGCCATTAGTTCGCAGGCCGCCGCGATCTTCACTATGTGGACGGAGAATGGAGGTTAGTTGCCGGACCTGTCTATATAAACGTTACGTGGACTCAACTGCAGAGAACCCTACATACATAGATGAAGCAAAATCCAATAACCTGTTATGGTAGGAAAATCCTACCTAACGAGAATTCCCCAAAAGGCAGGACAACTGCACTACACGGGAGTCTAAGAGGTTGCATAACTCCCAGACCCCAGGAAACCCGAGACTCACAGGCGACCGAGCCCTTAGCAACAAGGCAGTGAGCGCTGATTGGCTCTAGATGATGTCACTTCAAGTCTGTGCTGATTGGCACTTGATGATGTCATGCTGGGTTCGCCGGGTATAATACGGGTTTGTTAGCAAGCAGCAAGCAGAAGGTGCCTGGCTGCCACCAGAGGCTTCGGCTTACCACACCGCTCCGAAGAAGACAACAGATCGTCACGCTGCCGCCATCGCCCACGACGCCCGGAACTTCACTACACCACGACACTGCCGACTTAGAAGAATCCGCACGCGGTGCAGAAGGGAATCACTGCACCGCCACGAGAGACAGTCACTCTGCATCGAGAGGCAACAACCGGACTCTGCCTGCGGAGGCCGCACCGTCACCTCCGGAGTCTTATCACCTCCGTCCGAAGCCGAGGTGGGACTTAGCCGAATTCCAACAAGCAGTAAGTGGAACTTTAACTTTTCACACTGGACCGGGACTTAGCCGCAGGCGACATAATAAGAAGAAACGGACTTAACCTCAGACGCCACGACTCGCCACCAATACTCGCCAGGAGCGAGTAGGAACTCGCTCGGCGAGTAATTTTGTAAAATGCTGCTAGTCAAATTTGAAGTCCTCAGGGGTGGGCAAATACCCCCTGAAGGAAAATAGTGAAGGGAGCAGACTTTTGATTAGGGACACTCGCTCAGCGAGTGGGGAAGGAACGAGTCGGTGCAACGAGTGTGGAAGTCGACATCGACGTCGTCCGCATACGGCGAAGAGGGGTTTATAGGCAGCGTTGGCGAACTTACCCGGAATTGACTTTGTACATAGAGTAGTAAATTGATAGAGACAAGACTGAGACGCCGGATAACCGGAAAAAGAAAGACGTCGAGTTGGCCGCACCTCAATAGTGTGTAGGCGAAAGCGCCACTAGGGATGTGACTTAAATGTTAAAGATAATAAAAATGGAGGGCGGACCCAAACTCTTGGCGTAGGTCTAAGTCTAATGCAAGTGAATGTTCTTGAATTGTGTGTCAGATATTGTGTGTAATTGAGTAAAGATAAGTATAGTTTGCAACTTTGGAAGTATCAGGAAATTAATTCAAAGAATATAGAATACAAAAATTACATTGTTTGTTGCCATAGCTAACATAATCGCTAAATGTAAGGATTATTATATGTTATTATTACGAGATTATTGCATCAAATTAAATGTGTGTAATTTGTGTTCACAGAGATCGTCAGCCATTTGCAGTTAACCTGTTTCAGCTATTGAAGCGAACGGTGATGTATCAGTACCAAGTTTGCATGTTTGTCGTGTGCTATATCATAACCAATAAAAGTGTCTTGTACACAAAACTGTTTAAGTTTCTTCGCAAGGTAAAAACCCACCCTTTCTCCCTTGGCAACTCTGTTCGAGTCGCTGTAGGAGATAACAAACCTTAACAAATGAAGTGCAAACATTTTTTTAATTATAATAATGTGACACTGTTTGTCCTTGAATCTAGTTAGATTTATTATTGTTTATATATAATGCGTTACATTAGAAAATTAAAATCCTAATTTAGAGAAGAGAATGAACACTGATAGTACATACTTTTCTTGTTATTACTTAATGTTCTCACGTACTGCTACACACTATCTTCTTTTCACTGGTGTAACGTAAATGTTCCTTTTTGAATAACTTTGGGAGACTGGTGGATATTTTAGTTTCAAATGCAAAATAATAACAAACGTGATTTCGTCCAAATACAATTACCTCTATATTTATTTTACTTTTAATTAAGTAAACATAAATAAACAAAAAATTAATTAAACAAACAGGTTAAAAAGGAACATAATTTACATATATGTACATATTGCCAAATATATTAAGATTATAACATTTAATGAATGAGTTGACAAATACATTAAAATTAGAACATTTTAATGTATGGCCGGCCCTAATTGGACTTTTACTTTTAGGTTTCATTTAGCATAGATAAACAAAATCAAAAACAATAAAAATATTAAAATAAATAATTCCAGAGTTAGCACTTAGAGTTATTAAAATCCCGTAAGGAAAAAAAAATCGGATGTTCCAGTCTCTTCGACGTAGTGATCTAATTGTCACGCTGTAGACATTACTAAGAAGTTGGAAGTGTGGAGAATTGAAGTTAGCTGGCCGAAAGTGATGTGTTACATGCTACCAGGACGCCTTAGCAATCCTGGGTCCCCGAGGAAGGAAGCGTGTAGTCGGTAGTCATGCCCGCTCCAGGCTCTTGAACCCTGTCTGTGAACAAGCCCAAATCGAACATGATCAGAACTGGTTCACAGACAGTCAGTAAGTTGGCAAAAAAAAATGCCCACCGAAAACGGTGATGGTCAGGGAATGAAAGGTTGGCAAAATCTCACCAAACAGGGAGTGGCTCCTAGCGCTCAGCAAGGTAGCCCGCCAGGATGCGAGCCGAGGACCAGCGCCAAACACGCGCGGTTGCCGCGGACGTTTCCATAAATTAAAATAAATAGGAAATGTAGCATATTATAACTATGTCTACTAGGCACACAAACTGACTAACTACTGGTTAAGAAAGAGATTAGGAACAACATCCCTTGACTAGCCGACTACATTTTCGTACGACGACCGACTCAAGTCTTGTTGTTGCTGGCCGATGATCCGAGGTGGTCAGTCTGCTAGCGCGGCGCGAAGTCCTTGCAGGGTGGCAGCAAATCGTAATTAAAACAGGCGATAGCCTTCGAAAGAAGGGGGAGGGGGGACTTCGGCTTCCGGACCGAAAGGTTCCGATGATTTCTGAAGGGGGGTGGCCGAGAAATTCTGACTTCGATATTTCTAAGTTGGTTTTAGTGGCCGATCGCAGCGCGACCTACTGAGGAGAGTCCGAACCAAGAAAGAGATAGACTCATGCATCTCTCGCACGAGACGACTTCGAAAGCATGGAGCTTATGGAGGGGACTAGTGCAGTGCCCTGGTGTCTTGGGAAAGAATTACCGGGCCACTGCTTGTGGCTTGCGGCGCCAGGAGGCAGGCGTTTAGCGGGCGTTCAAACACCCAGGGGGAATAACTTCCAAATCCACCACGAGAGGGCGGAGGCGGTACTTTCGAAGACTAGTGTCGAGACCTTGAGACAGGCTGCCCTTGACCGGGGTTAAGGGCCGGTCAGTGCTCTGGGCAGAGTTTCCAGGAAATCCTGGAAAAAGGGGGGGGGGGGGGGGGGGGTTGGGGTGGAAATGTGCAACTACGGTGGGTAATTAAGCTCTGGAGAGGCCGGAAATGTGCCGATACGTCGGGAAAACGACTCGCGATAAAGTGTCGAGAGGACTCTTGGAACCAAGCTGCTCTGACGTTGGTCGTCGTTGGTCTGTGCTGTATCTAGATACCTATACGCAATATTTTCTGATAAAGCGGTTTTTGTATTTATCCCAAAGTGGAAAAGTGTTTTTGAGTCCGCAAGTGTTGAACATGATGGCAAAAAGCATCCATCTTAATGTACATACCACAATCCATCTTTATCTACTTATCTACTGAAAATTGAGACAGAAGCGCCCTACACCACAATGTCAAGTTAAAATTATTTTCACGGACCATGAGGTGGAATGCATAGAAGTCCATATATGACACTTTCTTGTGTGGGGTTTGGTCATCAAGCAGACGGGTTAGTTTGAGGGATACTACTAAATGATATACCTTTTTCCCCTTTCCAAAACATAATCAGATACTGAAGAGTATCGCAAAACCGGTGCGTGTCGGTAATCCTGGCGAGGGAATCGTCATGCTTGCGCAGGACGATCCATCGGGGCGGTGGGGTCGGCGCCCTGTACTACAGCCGCGATCTCGGTGGTGACCGGTGAGATGACGCGGCGTGCGCGCTGCCCGCTCGGCAAGCGGTTGGCATGGATAACCACCTTGCAGCTCTCCTAGGGCATGTTTACGACCGCCATTTTGAATCCATGCACCAAAATATTATTGGCATTTAGGACTTGCTATATTTTTTGTACAATCGCCTGTTCGACTCCCTGAATAATTTGACACCGTCTATCAATCTCCGCTTCTCCATCTCCCATAAAGTTAACATGTTAAAATTGTGGCTGACCGTTTGGCAGATGTAGTAATGACCCTATTCTGTGGTAAACTTGCCCCTGCATAGTAAACGTTGGTGAAAATCCAGGCATGGCAAGAACTCTATCTGCCACGAACGAGGTCACGCAGAAATACGAATCATATATATTCACGAGTTTAAGAAAGCGCTGTGATTCATCCGTTTCATCAGAAAATAGTTGTTTCAACGAATACACAGGCTCTTCCAACATGGTAATGGCTACCTTTCCCCCAGAGCAACACATTCCCGCCGTTTCTTCCTTTCATTTTAATACCCTTCAAAATCTGCATGCATTATTCACTATGCAAATTTTGATGAGCCTCTTGTTACTTTAGTCTAAAGTTTGTCATAGTCAAAAGCACATGATTCAAAAATACCTCACGCTTTCCTTGCAAATATTTGCCGACGCTGGATTTGTCGTTGAGTAATAGTGCGTCGTTGCGCATCTGCCTCTTCTGCTGTTTCAAAGGCACGCTGAGATGATATGCGATGAGCGTTCTCCTGGCGTCGAGCAGCCACCTGCTCTGAGCTTTCAGTCGCCCGAGCAGCTGCCTGAACCTCCGCCTGCTCAGTTCTCGTATGTTCTCCATGAAGCGACGTTTCTTGCTTTCTGGCTATCTTCATAACTCAAACATTTTGTGAGCTCTGCGAAAGATTCGACTTCTGTTTGCGAGTCATGATAAAAATAAATTAAACTCACTAATAAAATTATCCTATAACCTTAAATATATCGATAAATAATCAAATCAGTTTAATTCCAAACACATGCAAAGTCAATTGTTAGAGAAAGAGATAACAAAAACCTATCCGAAAATAAAATAAACGAGATCATAGATAGGTAGCCCACTGCTATCTATAGGGTCACGAATAAATCTTATAGCACCTCAAATTGACTCGTGAATTAAAGTAACTGCATGTTTTAAGAATTGTGAGTGCCATGTAGTTTCATATAGTATATATTAAATTACTTCATGGTCTATGTTGTTACAGAGTTTCGTGATAATGCTATCCTGCAGTAACCTTATTTTTTCTCCTGGATGAAGGTATTTAGTTTGTAAAAACATGTTAGATCGAAGCTCTACGTCAAATGTTAGAAAGTCACGTTTTAATGACGTTTCAATGACGCTGATAATATCAAAGGAACAAAGACAGATTTTTTTTTCGGGATAGAAAGTAGCCAATGTGTTAATACAGCGTGAAGAAGTAACAAAAATACACACTCACAAACATTCGCAAACCCTAGGCAAGACGTGACGAACGTACCAAATGATAGCGCGTTTAAAATTAAAGTAAACGCCATCTATTGACGAAGTTCAGAAATAAACTATTTTTAGCGCCGTTAGTTCGCTAGCCGCCGCGAGCTCCACTAAGCGGACGGGTATCACCAAGGAGAAGGATAGGAAGTGGCCACACTTTACTATGTAACGTGTGGTGGACATAGATAAATTATACACTCACTTTTTGTATGTCTAATACCTATGATTTTCTGTTATAAAAATCAAATTATTCATTTTCACTCCACTAGAGATGGAACTTCATAGTAATATGTGACCTATGTAATAATCCAGGTTATGAACTATAGGTATGTATGCCAAATATCAACCAAGTCCATTTAGCGGTTCGGGCGTTATTGAGTAACAAACGTACCCACTCACAAATTTTCGCATTTATTATATTAGTGTTAATTTAATGTAGGATTCTTAAATTATATTTATAGGTACCACATATCTTTTATATATTTATTAATACAAAAATAATTTTTTGACATTTTTAGTTGTTATATATAAGGCACCCACTTAGGCCATTTAGGCTGTAGCTTCAAGTGTATGTGTATATTTTCTTGTGGAGTCGAGATTACGTAATCATTTCAGTCACATATTAATGTACGAAGTATATAGGTAGCCTTGTTCGTAAGCACAAGAAATAACCTACATCAAATAAAAGGAAGAACTTTCGTTTACTTTTAATGATGGTTGCAGAAATCGAACAGTAAGCGCTACCATCAACAGCTGTCATGGTGAGTAGATTCGGCACACAGAAAAAATTAATCCCCCCTCCTCTTCACCAGCTTTCCCGGCAATACAGCGAGGGACAGAATAACTGCGAAGTGTTCGGTGCGGGACGCCACCTGCAGCTGACAGCCACGCCGAGCACACGTGAAGCGCCGCGTGACATCTCCGCCTACACATTGGTTCTTCTTTCGCATCGCCCGTTCTGCTGCTGGGTGCGACAGCCACATCAATACTCACTCCCAGAGAGGCGGGTACCTCCAGTGCAACACGGCCTGCAGAACGAACGACAGCTGGCACGACAGCTCCCTTGATTCTCACTGCCAGCTGGGCGGGTGCTGATACCTCAGCATGGCCGGTGACCTGTCCTTCAGCTAGGTGCGACAAGTACCTTGCTTCTCACTCCCAGCTGGACGGGTGCTGATACCTCAGCATGGCCGGTGACCTGTCCTTCAGCTAGGTGCGACAAGAACCTTGCTTCTCACTCCCAGCTGGACGGGTGCTGATACCTCACCATGGCCGGTGACCTGTGCTTCAGCTAGGTGCGACAGTTACCTTGCTTCTCACTCCCAGCTGGACGGGTACTGATACCTCAACATGGCTGATGGCCGGTGCTTTATCTAGGGGCGACAGTACCTTGCTTCTCACTCCCAGCTGGACGGGCACTGATACCTCAACATGGCTGATGGCCGGTGCTTTATCTAGGGGTGACAGTACCTTGCTTCTCACTCCCAGCTGGACGGGTACTGATACCTCAACATGGCTGATGGCCGGTGCTTTATCTAGGGGCGACAGTACCTTGCTTCTCACTCCCAGCTGGACGGGCACTGATACCTCAACATGGCTGATGGCCGGTGCTTTATCTAGGGGTGACAGTACCTTGCTTCTCACTCCCAGCTGGACGGGTACTGATACCTCAACATGGCTGATGGCCGGTGCTTTATCTAGGGGCGACAGTATCTTGCTTCTCACTCCCAGCTGGGCGGGTACTGATACCTCAACATGGCCGGTGGCCGGTGCTTTATCTAGGGGCGACAGTACCTTGCTTCTCACTCCCAGCTGGACGGGTACTGATACCTCAACATGGCTGATGGCCGGTGCTTTATCTAGGGGCGACAGTACCTTGCTTCTCACTCCCAGCTGGACGGGTACTGATACCTCAACATGGCTGATGGCCGGTGCTTTATCTAGGGGCGACAGTACCTTGCTTCTCACTCCTAGCTGGGCGGGTACTGATACCTCAACATGGCCGACGGTCTGTGTTTTAGCTAGGTGCGACCAGTACCTTGCTTCTTCCTCCCAGCTGGACGGGTACTGATACCTCAACATGGCCAGCGGTCTATGTTTTAGCTAGGTGCGACCAGTACCTTGCTTCTTCCTCCCAGCGGGACGGGTACTGATACCTCAACATGGCCGGCGGCCGGTGCTTTATCTAGGGGCGACAGAACCTTGCTTCTCACTCCCAGCTAGGCGGGTACTGATACCTCACCGCAAGTGGTGCTGCACTTAAGCCTTGACAGACATCTCAATTACAGATTCTATTTAAAAAATTTTAACTTTAAATTTATCTTAATGTGATATTTTTTTGTTGAAAATTCTTAGGGTGTCATTTACATGTTTGGGCTGATCAAGTTTAGTTTCGAACTCATATTTAAAATTAAATATTTTTATATTAATCAAAAACAGAAAATATCGTAGTTATTAAAAAAATGTTAAGTGACAAGATAGTTACGTGTTCTGTTGCAATGAGAAAAGTTCAAAGATTAACTCCACTTGTTACTGCGTAATATTAGGTGTTTAGTTAAAGGGACAATGTTAGTTATTTAGCCAATTTCACACGCAAAGAGTCATTATGTACTACACGTTCATCTGAAGCAATGTGTGTGTTCAGGTAAAATAACAAGATTAATATTTTCTAGGCCTTTGCCTGTACCTGAACATAAACATGAAGGTAGTATACAATGACGGTCCTGGCACTGGGTCCTGGGTCCGGTGCCTGGTGCCGAGCCACATCTCTGAATGTGACGTCACGGCGGCCATCTTGGATGAGTGTGACCTTGACCTTTGAGATTGACCTTGACCTAACCCCGACGGCCATCTTGGAACCGCCCTCTTGGATCCGCCATCATTAAATAGAGCGCCCCACCCACTCTTGATGAAATTTTCGTCATTGTCGCCATATTGATTTTTTTCTGTTCCACTGGAGGCCGCCATCTTGGATACTGTCAACTTAGTTTCTGTTGTTTGTTCATAGAGAGCACCAGCATCGCTCTTGATTTTTTTTCTGTTCTGCTGGAGGCCGCCATCTTGGATACCGTCGACTTTGTGTCTGCTGTTTGTTCCTAGAGGGTGCCAGCGTCGCTCTGTCTCATCACATAAGGGCGATGTTCCATTACCTACCATAGCTATTATGGTCCTTATCGACATATTAAATTTAATTTATTATGCAAAATACATTAAAAGCGCTGTGATTCAAACCAACGCAGCTCTCATCTCTAGGTTGGAAAACATACCCTTTAACCGCACGGCCATCGATACATTTACCAGACTAAGAATTAAATAAGATATATAAATATAACATGTATTTTCGGACTTGTATTTTTTTTATTTTAAGTCATAATAGAAGCACTTGTTCGAGACAGAACCGCCATATTGTATTAAGTAACAACTGTTGCATATTTCGTTACGGGAGCCATCTTGAAAATCCGTAATTTCAATGCTAGAAATTCCGAAAAAATTCCCAAAAATATTTAAAAATTGCCTACTTGAAATGTTTAGTTAATTAAACGATTTCGGTCCTCGGTTCGATTTCCAGCGAGAGTAAACCAGTAATTTATTAATATATTTAAAAAATTCTCAATAAAAAGTAATAAAAATGTTTTACACCACACGCGATATTTTTAATTATGTCACCACTGTATAAATTATCGTTACGGATGCCATCTTGAAAATCTTTATTTATTATCCGATTTTAATGGAAGAAAAGTTAAAAATTCACCAAAAAATTAACTTATTAGAATACTGATTGATTATATCGATTCCCGTCCTTGATTCGAAAAAGGTAAAAGCAAAACACAAAAAACGACAGAATCTCCCTCCATGGAAGCTACCTAGACTGACCTCCCTCCACCAATACCAAGGTATATATCGTCAGCTGGTATGACGTCATGTCCGCCACATTGTCTTCGTCTGCTGGAAGCCGCTATCTTGTTTTCATCTGCTACAGTGTGCTGACGACATTTTAGTATAATTTTCTGTTCACCATACCTTTGACCTCGACTGTTGGCATTGAACTTTGACCTTGACCTTGAAATTTGTTCTTGAACTTAAACTTTTACCTTGACCTTGAAATTTGACTTTTGAAATTTGACCGTCATTTGTATACTACTCATAAACATAGACTTTGAAAATAGAAGATATTTTTTGCATACCAAATGTATGCCAAGTTTCAGCAATGGTCGTGGGCAGTCGCCGGTATTAAGTCCAAACATTTTCCAGAACAAGGCTCCGTTAATGGTGTTTGACGTTTGCAATTATGATGATCGACTAAATTGACACATATAAGCTGTGCGATCGAGATATCAACGATCGACTTGTATCGTACAATTGTCGGGACAAACGTGTTAAAATTGTCTCATATATACGGGTGCGTTTGTGAGTTAAATTTAGTTTCGACCGAATTGCCAGCTTGAAGGTTTCAGGAACCAAAACGGATTCATGTTCAAGAAGATCGCCATCATCTACGACAACGACGGCCAGACTCGAACCCGCACCTTGTGGTCTCCGTGTTCTTGGAAACTACTGGACAAGAAAAGTAAACGGTCCAACGAATGGCTTAGCAAATATTACCACGGCCTAGAGTGAGGCGAAGGTAAAATTCCATACCACCAAGTGAAAAACCCTTTTGGCGATTTACTGCTGCAGAATCCGTGTGGCAACAATTTAGTTGCAGACACGGAATAATAGTAAAATTACACTAACAGAAGTTAAATAACAATTTGGATTTGATTATAAGACACCTAACTGGTGTGTGTTATTTTACACAAACATTATGCTTTATAAAACACTTTCAAAATTGTCAAATTACTGTGCCCATATGAAAGATGATGTTTGATAGAAAGACAATATATAATGTTCTTTCCTACAGTATTGTTTAGTGACTGACGCTTTTAAGCTCAATACACTGTTTCTGTTCTTGGCTGAGCCCAAAAAAAACCAGCTGCTGTGTCAGTTAACATCCGTGATTCGCTTTTAAAAAATCACGCCATGCCAGAAATAATTTTTGTGAACGTTAGAAGTAGTATAGTTTGGTTCCTCCGGGAACAGGCTTCAGGCTATGATGAGTGGTGCCGACCGACCTCTGACGTCACGGTTACCTCTGACGTCACGGCGGCCATCTTGGATGACCTCGATTACAGAAAAAGAAAATAAATAAAAAATTACAATAAAAACAAAAAAAAATCTGGCTTGTACTAGAACTCTAACTTTTCACAACAATGAGAAGTTCACAAGCTAGCAGAATCTGTTTTTGTATTTTTTTGTTTTTATTTCAAAATTTTTATTTTTTTCCTGTAATCTTATGATATCAAAGAAAACTTGTAGTGGTTTTCTCCGAGTGGTTCCGATTATTCTTGTCAATATTATGGTGGTTTTCTCCGTGTGCTCCTAATTATTCTTGACAATATTATGGTGTTTTTCTCCGTGTGCTCCTGATTATTCTTGTCAATATTTTGATGGTTTTGTCCAAGTGCTTCCGATTATTCATGTCAATATTTAGATGGTTTTCTCTTAGTGCTTCTGATTATTCTTGACTAGACATCTGGTGGTTTTCTCCGAATGCTCCTGATTAATTGTGAGAAATTGATGTCTGCATGAAGGATTTTTTACTTAATGTGTTATGTCATTTTATTCTGTGATGCAATTAAATTGTGAACTTCTGCTACTAAAAAAGAACTGACAATATTTTTATAAGGTGGATTTAAAAAAAAACATTACTCAGTCCAAAAATATCTGATAAGACGGATGAGAAACACTATCACGGACGAACTTAATTTTCCTTGTTGTCTAGCGAAGCCTTCTTTCTTTTGCGATCGTTAGTGAGCATCCCGCATCCCATATAAAATAAATAATAATTACCTGCAAGCAATATGTGTCCTCATCAGTTGTTGACAAGCAGAACTACTTACAACAAGTTGCTTTGCATAAGATAACTTAACTCTCGCTGATGAAAAATTTAAAAAAATTCTATTTAGTAATGGTTCCAATTGTAAAACTGTCAGTTTGCATCTAACATTAGTTACAGAAGCTACCATGGAGCATGGTTTCTTTTCTGCAGCTGAATCGGAGGGAAGCCGCTGTAGATACTGTAGCAAGGATTTTATCATAAGAAGGAATGCTAGACGTCATGAGAAGAATGATTGTGTTAAAAACCCACTACGTAAAATGTTAAGCTGTAATCGGTGTAGTAGGTTGTTAACAGCTTAAAATACATGGTAGAATATGTAAAGCCAAGCCCACTTATGGCATAGAGGACATCGATGGATCTACTAGACTAAAGAAGAGTGATCTGCATTTCGACAATAATTTTTCTTGTCTTGGGAGAGATTATGTTTGTGGCTCTTCCGATCTCGACAAAGAACTTAAATTGAAGGACGTTGATGATTTATGGAAGAATGAAGACCATGAAAGAATTCTTAACGTGAAAAGTGAGAATGCATTCAAGCCGAATTCAAGTAGATCTTTCCTCCTTTGTAAAAATGATGGACTCCTAAAAAGGAAGCAAGAAGACGATGAAGACACTTCGACACAACGATATTGAATTCTTACGGTAATCTGGGTGAAGACGATGCCTTCTACGGTGATTGCAACCAATGACTCTGAGGCTGTTGACAAAGGCATACACTGTGATGAAGTACCTAAAGCTGACAAGATCGAAAAATGTGACGGTGTCCTGAGACCGAAACGATGGAAACGACGTGTTATAATAAATAAATCTTATAAAGCTTATTATGATCAGTGGGACGATTATGATATTAAACGTATTTATAATGAACATGCAAGGAATTCGGTGGTAGAAGTGATTGATTACACATCATGGAAAAATCCAAACATATTGGTTGACCGGCTCGCTTTGTGCCGGAAACTATTCGTGCATCAAAGAAATATCCTTCATACTCGAAGAACTGAGGGAAGCTGGCTACATACAAAAATTGCTTGTTTTACATGTATTTGTAATGCTGAGAAAAAAATTAAATATTGAAAGTAAAAATTTAATGTTTTATTTCCAGTATTCTGATTTCTAACTAAGCCTGTGTGTTTCCGCTACTGTGTGTGTTTATTCCGTTTCCTGTGTGTACCGTGTGATCATTCCGTTTCCTGTGTGTACTGTGTGTTCATTTACGTTTCCTTTGTGTACCGTGTGTTCATTCCGTTTCCTGTGTGTACTGTGTGTACATTCCGTTTTCCTGTGTGTACTGCGTGTACCGTGCGCTCATTCCGTTTCCTGTGTGTTCTGTTGTACTGTGTGTTCATTCCGTTTCCTGTGTGTTCTGTTGTACTGTGTGTTCATTCCGTTTCCTGTGTGTACTGTATGTTCATGGTCTATATGTCTGACATTGTTCATGACCCGGTATGCGGTCCGAAGACGCTTAATGTATATGTATGGATGGCTATATATTGGATATAATATGGCCGCCCGGGGTTAAGGGTCAAGGTCAAAGGTCAAGGTCATCAAAGATGGCCGCCGTGACGTCAGAGGTGACCGTGACTCACCACAGCCTGAAGCCATTCCCCGGAGGAACCAAACTATACTACTGTTTGATAACCAAGAATCAACACTGTATTTTTAATTAACTTATTAACTTGGATCATTGTTTTCCAATGAAATCTCCATTATATAAAATTAAGTACTTTTAATTCTCATTGGGGCAAAATATTGTGAAAGAAAAATTAAAAAATGAATTTTAAAAGGTTAAATGTTAATCCGAACCAACGATAGCTCGATTTTCCCCAAATATAATATCATAAATAATAGTAAATCATTTAACAATTTTATCACATGTAAATTGGTTCGACAATAGCAGACGAATCGAGGCTAGCTTAAGTGATGTTCCATTTGATCTAACGGAGATTATCTCTTGAATGACGAGAAAAGCAAGTGACCTTGGAGAAATGCAGTGGTAGTAAAATAAAGATTAACTCCGATAAAACCGTATGGACCCAAGTCTCTAAGGAGCAAAAATATGGCAGCGTCACCAATGAAATCGGAAGAGGTGTAAGGTGAGAACTCTTGTAGTTTTCAAGACCGTCAAATTAAATTTGTTGATTTTTTTCGAAAGAAAAATTTCATATATATAGGTACATACATACATAAATACACGTGATTAGCAGACTCAGTTCGTAATAATGGAAGCAAATACATATAATATTTCCTGTGAGCATTTTTCTTTTTACAAGCAAAATATGTCAGTTAAAACAAGAGTTTCTGCCCGTTAGTGTCAGGTTGATGCAGTTGAGAGAGAGTGAGAGAGACAGCCTGAACGATGGCCCCGGTCACCGCACTGCGTCACGAACTGAACCAGACAGACGAGGTCAATTCATCAACAGCTCTGGTTCCAGGCTGTCACACCCTCTTCTGACTTGCACGCCGCGTCAAATTAAATCATTGTTAAATGTAATCGCGTTAATTAAAACGCTTCCCTCACATTTCCCTGCGAAGCCGAACTTCCCCCTATCACTCCCCTACCCCTTCCACCCTGGGAAACCCAAGCGCTCGCCTCCTCTTTGACCCTTGTTTGCTTCGCAATTTGGAACTTTTGGAGGACAGTTGATCGATCCGCGCCGCCGGAGGCCTGGCTCAGTGGGATGTTGGAGGGGGGAGAGTATCAGGGATTCGGGGTGGAACGGGACTAGCACCACGGCAATTGGACGTTATTAAGAAGGGTGGAGTCAGTAACGGAGCGGGCGCAAACAAGAGCTTAAAATTGAGTCTCTTTTCAAACCTGACGTCAAAACAGCACACGGATGACGACGTCTATAAGGATGAAAATATGATAATGTTGTATAGGCGGGTGCGGCGTCCAAGGAAAGTTCAGTCAAATTGAACAAACTTTTGTTTTCATTGCCTTCCGTCGTATACAGGCGCTGCTCCAGAGGAGGGGCAGTGGTGGCGACAGCCGCTCCCGAGTTCGAATGTTTTATTTATTATTTATTTTGGGAAGTACTTTTATATTTACCTGCAAACTTAAACTCATGTGTAAAATAAACTTTTTTTAGTCTAAAATGGTATGAAACTATTAATGTCCAGTATTTGAAACCACGAAATTGTAAATATTCCAAGGCCATTCTTTGACTTACTTAACGTCATGTTTTGCAACTGCATCCTTTCTTTGTACGATAGCCCCTCCCGAGAAGTCTTCCTGGATGCGCTCTTGGCTGTACATGACAGAGAACGAATACACAACATACGGAGCAGTTAATGAAAAAAATATATAGGATATGTTCGATAAATGAAACATTCGTAAATTAATTTAACCTTAGTTCGAGGCTCAACTCAATAAAATGAACTTGAAAATACAGTCAAAACTCTTAAATCTCATCATCATTCTTTCGTCCAGCCAGGTCAGTTTCTCGGCTTGTGCTTGGCATTCATACCTGCTACCTGTTTATCTGAGTAGACCGCTGATTAGTTGCTTGGTTATTTATACTCAAGGCGGGAGTTTGTATCATACCATGACCTTCACATGTCATACATTAGTTAAACACAAACAATATATTTTTAAACCTATAAAACTAAATATGTTGATGTTCGTTCGTTTTTAAATTTAAATCTCCGAAAATTATTCACTGATTACTTTGAAATTTTGAAACAACGGTTCATTCGAATAAGCGCATATTTTTATATACCTATGTAACACCTGTGACAGGTAAAATGTTAGATGAAATGATAGATAGGTAAAAACATAATTTTCTATTTCCTTTGCTATAGAGTGACATTTATAGATATATATAGATATGAGTGCATAGAGAAGAGAGATAGAGATATAGAGATAGCTATATGTAGATAGGGATAAGAAGATGTTCATAGAAAGATAGAGAGATGCTCTGTACATGTGTACTGTCACGGGCCCATCTCCGACAGAGGTATGGAGACGCGGCGGACGTCGCTCGGTCGCTTTGCTGATGATTGGAGGGTTGCTTTTGACCGGCGCCGGCTCCGTGGAAAGAGCAGCCTCTAGCTCTGAGACGGGAGTGGACTGTCTGGCCCAGTGCGGCTGTCCGATGACGTCACCCGCGCGGAGAACTATGCAGCGAACTTAGTGAACTACTTACTGGCTGGTGCACGTGATGGGGCCCCGTGGACACGCCCATAGGCACGCCTTACGCACGACACGTGTGCACGGCAAGTCAAATAGGAGGGCTGGCGGATTAAGTCGCGAAGGAATACTTGCAGTTCATTAGCAATTCATTATAGCACAGGGCACTAAGAAGTGCCGCTAAAAAACACACACACATGATACAGAAGAGAACGAACAGTAAAACAGAAGTAACAAAGATATATTTGCGATGCAGCGCCTCGCGACCACGTCTCGCCTCGGCGGTGGTCTGGGCGGGACTGGACACCAGGACATCAGGATGACACTCCCGCGCGCACGGAGCTGCTGGACAGTCCTGGGACCTGGGATTTAACTAAGGGGCAAGGAGGTACGACGTCAGTACCACTTCAAACTAATCACAAAAAAAAAAGGGGGGTTGTCTGTAAAGTCGGTTTACGGACGATAATTTTACGTGCTAGCGTCATAAGAAAACATATATGAAAAATTGCATAATTTTTAATTTTCAAATATTATATAGGACAGTTTTTTGCAAATTTAATTTAAATAATTTGTTTAAATATAATCACGAACGATAAGATAAAAAGCCCGCCTTAATCTGTTTGATATTATAGAAGATTTTCTCGCACGGTGGTTTACCGGTTCTTGCACGCTCGGCTCAGGCGGAACGTGACAATGAGTCATACTTTTTTGTGCGTACAGCCGGCGTTCATCGATTTATAATACGTTATCACGTAAAAAACATTGATTGAGGCATTGCAACGCATGCTGGACATTAGCTAGATATTATAATAGACACAGTTATTTCTATTTTTAAACAGCATTAATTTCAAAGCCTCAATTAAGGCATACATCCAAATCATTCCTTTACACTTATGAATTCACATTAACTTCGGGTTATGACTTGTAACTGCTTAAAATCTTCGGAAAAAGGTGAAACAAAAGCAGCGAGAATGTTGTCCGATTGAACGGGATTGTTTAAAATTTCCATGTGATTTCCTTGTATTTCATGAAAAGTAAGTAAAGCATTGTCTAATCCCTGTTCCTTAATTGCACCATACTGTCTATAATTGGAAGCTATGTGTGCTCAATCGTAAAATATTGGAATCGCTTTCCAGAGGAGAAGGCTCTAATTCCGATCCGGCCACTGTTGTGTTGGTTTCCCGCGGTTTCCCGAAGTCAGTGCAGGATAATACTCAAGTGGTTCTTTGGCAATAGGCCATGACCGAAACCTTCTCATACATCCCTGTTCTGCTTCGTTTTGAGAAGCTGTTATTTGTGACCTCTCTGTTGACGAGCTGGTAACATAGAATAGCAAAGATAGCACCTAAAGCTCTGCTTCTTTACACGCAGTATATTTGGCAGTGCATTACAATGCATATCTTATACTTTAGGAGTATGAATATATGAACTTTGTGGCTCTATAACATTATTTTTATTATGTGGACAAGAGTTATGTATGGCACAAAGCCAGGCAGATGTGACGTGTAATGGCAATAGCTCTAACAAATCATCGCGCTTAAATATTATGTTATGTATGTCAAAAGCAATGTGATATTTAGGCAACCTCTGTGCCTATCACTACATCTATAGAAATAATAACAACATATAAGCTAAAGTTAATTAAAATCTTTATTTTTAAATATTTATTATAAATTGCAAAGTGTTTTTTCAAATATTCTTGAGTTAAGAGCTTTTAAAAAATGAATTAATAAGTAAAAATAATTTTTCTGATCCTCCCGAATTTTTGGTCAATTTTTAAAATATAGCGGCCAAGGAAGTGGTTATGACGTATATATTACGTCCAAAATTTTTATAATATAAGATGGTGGTATTTTAGAGAGTTTAGTCCGTATATGTGTGTTATATTTTGTATGCCTTATTTTATTCCTTGTTTGGTAAATGTCTCGATGGCCGTGTGGTCAAATGTGTATGTTTTCCAACCCAGAGGTCCGAGCTGTCATGTTTCGAATCAATCGGTTCGAATGTATTTTGTATAAAACATTAAATTTATTATGTCAATAAGGTCCACAAAAAAATGGCAGGTAATGGAACATTGACCTTACGTGTTTGAGAAAGCTCTCTAGGAACAAAAACCCAAAACAAATACGGCGGAATGCAAGATGGTGGATCAGAAATTACCGCCGATGTTAAGATAAAGGTCAACTGTCAAGGTCAAAATGGTGGCCGTAACAAAGAGTGCAATGGTTACGTTGTCCAAGATGGGCGCCGTGACGTCATAATCCAAGATGGGGGCTGAGAGTCTCAATCCTCACCCTTCACCCTGTAGCCGGAACCCAGTTCATAAACTACTTTGACATATTCACAGGAAAATTCCTTAACTGATTCAAAACAAAGCTTACGTTAAATTAGTTTTCCAAGACCAAAATACGAAAGGGAATTATAAATGTAGTAAAAATTGTATTCTATAAAGTTAAACATTTGCTAGAAATAATTTTAATTTTGTCGTTCGCAAATTTTTTTTTCTCAATGCAAGTAGCTAGGATAAATTATTTTAATTATTAATTATCATTAATTATGATTAATAATTACAATAATTATCATTAATTATAATAATTAATTATAATAATTATATCATTATAATAATTATCATTAATTATTTTATTAGCATAAAATATATAGTAATATTACTCTTTAAACGTGAAATAAACTACTATCCATATATATGTATCAATATGTAAAAAAGTCAAGTATTTATTTAATTAATAATAACGTTGATATTTTGTTATAATTTTTATAGTAGTTACAGGCATCATTCCTTCCTCTCAAGACAAGGACAGTTACAGAGGAACCTAATGGAACCTTATAAAACACATTTGTAACGATATCCTTTGAAAACATATTTGCCTTTACATTTGAGTCACAAAATACTGCATAAAAATGAGCACACACAATAGTCAAAAGTTCATACAAAACGCAGCTGCTGGGAAACTGAAATCAGAAGTGAGATAAAACTTAAATTAAAATTTAAAATACCCCCAAAATTGAAATTCACACTTGTAGCTACTATAAGTAATTGAAATGCATTAAACACTATCATCGTATTTTACCATTGTTTTGTTTTTGTAGTCTGTACCGTACTACATCATCCATACCATACTGCATCAGGTCAAGGTTACCATGTCCTTTCAATATCACTGAAGTAACAGGATACCAAATTTCGAATCGATCAGACTTTTGGAAGTTGCTCACATCCCTTCAGAAATTAGAAAAGAGCTGACGATCTTCAAACGGCTGAACAGATTTTCTTGAATCATAGCTAAGAACACTCTCGATTAAGTCACCTTTCAAACAAAAAAAAATAATCAAAATCTGTTCTTCGTTTGGGAGCTGCGACGCCACAGACAGATATACAGATACACACGTTAAACTTATAAGACCCCTCTGTTTGCGTCGTGGCTTAAAATCAAGACATATATAGACGAAACTACACACAAACTAAGAAATAACCATAAACTGTTAAGTTAGCGAATATAAAAGCGAAGACGTATTGACACATGTAACATATTACACATATATTGTAACACAATGTACATATGCCAGACATAATTAAAAATTCAGATGTTTACAATAAGTAAACGTTTACGCACCCTTTTGGTTTGCATTATAGTCATTTGCGACATTACTGATTAAATTGCATGCAAAACAATGTGGCTGAGTTTTCTGTTTCAAACAAGCATACGGACTAAATATTCCACAACGAAAAGATTTAAATGGTTTATGCTCCTTATTGCGTTGAAAACTAAACATGTTTCTCACTCATTAAATAGGAGCCGTTTAGGGTATAGAGTACGCCTTAAACGTTATTTAAAAACATCCAAAATATAACTATAAAAAATGGCGTACGTTCAACATTTAAAACACGTCCGTAACACTTTATAATAACTAAGTACACAAGTTTTTTATCTGCAGAAAACATTTTTATCTTTTATGATCTTCAAACGGCCAATAAAACTTTCAGTTTATTTTCCGGATCAGGAACGTCCAGGTAGGGTGTGATATCAAACACTGTATTAGCTAATTACCCTCTAAAGGTATGATATATTTTAAAAAAACACATTTTATACAATTAATTTTATACAATTTTATACAATTAACATGGCCATTTTTAAGTTACTTTATTTAATTTAACCACAGGCGTTATTTTTTTTTTTTTACTTTATTGCAATGATCCTATTATTTTTGAAGAGTTTTACGCAGATGAGAATTAAACCAATAGAAAAATACAACAGCTAAATATTTAATTAATTAATATATATACATCGTAAATTATACATAAATATTTAAAACGATTATAGTGTAAATATCCACAATGTTTAGGGAAAAAAATATTACAGTCAACATTGAATATTGGTCTCTTGGTTTAATTTCAGATATTAAATTAAAACTTGAATTAATACAATAAATTAATATACTTATTTTAAACAAAAATGACAGTTTTTTAAATGTTTGAGGTCTTAAACTTGTGTCACTAACATATAGACTAGAAATTAATATATATAATGAAAAAAAAATTGTGCTGTATTTATAAATTAATATGCAGCCAGACAATTTCTCGTGATCTCCAATGAGATACGCATTGTTCTTTATTGTACGTTTTATTTAGATATAACTTACCCTCTCACTTTTCAACGTACTTCCAGCGATAACTAAAAAAAAAAAAGGTAACGGAGCAACTGGAAGTTTAATAACTCTTTGCCGTAACTTCATTGTGCAGTGATAAAAAAAAAACCTCTTGGAAAAGAGACGGAATAAATGGTAGTGCCCTCAAGGAAAACACAGCATAAGGACTACATTCCGAGGTGACAAACAGCAATTCAGGAAAATAATTTTTGAAAAATAATAGGTAGCTAAATAACGAGCAACAATGCACAAAAGTTTAATCCTTAGAAGCGATGAAACAGGTGGGGAAGGAGATAACTGGAAGGAAAATGAACTCTCCTTACAATTTCTCAACGTCCAAAGTTTTTTTTTAACTTTCTTTGTTTGAAATAAAAAGAAAAATATATCTGTTTTGACAGTGAATTAAAAAGACCACGAAAGTAAGAAAACGATGAAAGTATTTCCACATATTTATGATAAAGAGCATGAAATGAAGCAAATGGTTTTTTATAGCTTCAATCACGAAAGCTAAAGAAAAAATTCATAAAAATTTAAAGTACTGAATTTCCAAATAATAATGTCACAAAAATATATATTTTATATTTTCGATGCAAATCAATTCTTAAAAAAATATCAATAACTTAACTTTATGCAGTACATATAAAACAATTTCAATACGTAAAATTAAATTCAAGTCTAAAACCTTTTTTTATTATGTGAACATCATAATTCGTCAGTTTATGGTAAATTAATTAAATGCAACTCAAAACAATATTCAATTCTTTTTATTTGTTTTCTGTTCGGAAAACCCTTTTTAAATGCAAAATATTTGACGGTGTGTTTTTGCACTAACACTTCTTTTTCTAAACACTTTTTAAATTTACATATGTAGACTAAAAATTGCTTTCAAATTCATATATAAAATAAAAAACAGTTATAGAGTTGAATAACCTTATTTGTCTTGATGTTAAGTTAATTAAAATTAATTAATTTAATTTTCGGTATCGTTAAAAATATATATAAATTTTGGCTGGCACAAACCTTTCTACTAAATTTCCATAATATTCTACTGCTCTGTAAGCGTGAGTGGCTGGTTGTTACGGGTTGAAAAAAAAAAAATTAAACACATCCAATTTCATCTGTCAAAAATCTAAAGTTTCTAGTAATCATGAATGAGTGGTGAAAAACACACAGTTTACTAGCATGCTGGACTAACTTCAATTCTTACAGCACACAAATTAGATCAAAAAAGCCACAAATAACATTTTAAATCGTAAAGTATTTTCGAAAATTTTAATAACGTACTAGAACGCATGCTGTTCCCACTATTTTTATATATATTAGAGCAAATAAATAATTTCACTATATTATTAAAAAAAATTCGACTTCCCTAAACACACATGGTCATAAGTATCATTATTTACCAAGTATACCAAAACGAAGTAATAAAAATACATTACAAACGAACTAAATAACTTTAGCTTTCCTATTCTAGTAGTATACAATGCAGATTCTGGCGCAATGTAAATCTTATGTGACTACGATTTGTTGGCTTACCCAGTTGTGACTTACCAATCGTGAGGAATCGGCCATGCACCGTGAATATAAAATGCCGATCTCTATCATGGCACACAGACCTCCGTAGATGCGCTGTGATTGGCCGACCGAGCCGGCGGTGCACTAAACCCGCGAGCAGATTAATAATCTTGTCTTAGTGAATTATACTGTTAATTCAAAATGGTCCGAAGCACGCATGTGTAAAATCGGCCCCTGTGGTTCTTTGCCTGTTGTGACAGGTCTGACTCCCTATATCCGATAAGCACAACCCGCCTGGCAGGCCTCGCCTCCAGCGCCGGTTTTGTGTTCCTGAACGGCATGGGATGTTGAATTGCAAGTATCAAAACGAATATGCAATAATAATACAGTTTTCCTTCGCCTATAACCTAATATGCTGGCAGTTATTCCACTACATTTAAGTGTTATAACTTAAGAATTTTATCATAGCAT
Source organism: Bacillus rossius redtenbacheri (assembly GCF_032445375.1). Lineage (NCBI taxonomy): Eukaryota > Metazoa > Arthropoda > Insecta > Phasmatodea > Bacillidae > Bacillus > Bacillus rossius. The sequence goes on from NC_086332.1 coordinate 89,087,774, forward strand.
ATCATACTCTAATAGCTTAAGAACAAAAAATACAATAAAACAGGAAAGACAATTAAAAAAATAATAGTCTTAAGTTATTCTCAGTTATTATATGTGGAATATTTAAGTAATGTATGCCCAGCCCCTTCATAGCGTATACACAGTGCAACATGTTTCTTGTTCATATATAGTTTGTACGTGTTAATCTTCCTTCTTGTTTAATATTAGGTGCTCGCTGGAGGCAGTGGGTATGGCCACCAGGGGCGCCTGCGTCACTGGTCTATAAATCCAGATCTGGATGAAAATATAAAGCAGATCACGAGGCCAAGTGCCAATCCCCCCGCATGGTATACTCTTTCTACTCTGTCCAACTCTTCATCCAGACCATCCCTGTCTCCTGTATTCTCCAACACTTAATGCATGTAGATTTGCTCTCCGCATGACAGTACCCAGGGTTTTCCCTGTGTTTATGCAGGTTTTACCTGGGCCCAACTTATCTAGTGGTTTAGTCTAAACTTAAGGGTGAGGGATGTTATAGTCATGGCATCAATCGCTGCCATGGCTGGCCAATCTCCTCCTGGCATGGTTGATCCCAGCATGACTAGGCGTATAGGCTTCAGCCTGAGACATACCTAGGTCCCTCCCTAACCCGGACCCTCCCAAAAACACTTAGTTTTAGTTAGGTTAGGAAAAAATTAATAAATCCTGCCCAATGGTTCGCTACATGTGCTAGTATCGTCTGCGAGGTACTATGTTGTCATGGATAGTCGTATTTTATAGGTTTTCTCGGTATTGGCTACTTATACTTTAAAAATCGCTTTATGTTAATCCTTATGATGGTTCCTTAAAATATTTAAATAAGTAAAAAATAACTCGGAGGTGGGTGAACTCGAACCCATGACCTTCAGATGACCAACTCATTGCTTTGACCGCTTGTCTTTTTATTCATCAATAGAAACAGAATACATTATATTACCTATACATTTGAATCAAGACAATTAAATAATTATTCCTATCTATAAAGTAATCCAATGCGAAATCACTGCTAACAACCCGTATTTAAAACACAAATAAGGTGTGCCCATAACTTTGATTGAGTGTACCGTATTGAATTAGTTCCCATCGCTCTAGTATGATATGCTGCAAGAAGTCATGTGTGTCTAGCGGTCAATATGTCATCATCGACTTGCTGGAGGCTTATAGTAGAAGAATTAAAGCCTCATTAATGACTTTTAACAATATTTTTTAATAAGAGTTTTTTACATAAAATTTTTTTTTTGCATGGCCTATTGATTGATCTAAGGATAGTAATCAATCGAATCAATCAGTGAATTAATGAGTGATTTATTAAAATTAACTTTGGAATTTTTGCCGATTTTCTACTTTAATTATTTTGAATTTTCAAGATGACATCCACATTTAAATATGGCAGATGCCACAGTAAAAAAAAAATAATTCTCGCACTCTAGCGGGTTGAACTCTAAATAATATGGCGGTAACGCACTATAGCATATGATGTTGTAGTAAGTGACACTAGGGCTCCTAGTAGCAAATATTGCAAACAAGATGACGGCAGCACTCTCGAGCAGACACCGTGTGTACTATGTAACAATAGCGCTCCTGGTAGCTATGGTGGATCTGTCTCGAACAGGCGATGCTATTAATTCTTCAAATTAAAAAAAAATTCAATTCCCAATATGTGTGTTATTTTATATGCCTATTTAATTCTCAGTCTGGTAAATGTCTTGAAGGCCATGCAGTTAAAGGCGCATGTTTTCCAACCCAAAGGTCAGAGCTGTGTTGGTTCGAATCACATCACTTCCAATGTATTTTGAATGAAAATTTAATTTAATATGTCGATAAGGATCATAATAGCTCTGGTAGGTATGGAACATCAACATTATGTTATGAGATAGAGTGCTTCTGGCCCTGTCTAGGAGTATAGGAAACAAAGATGTCGGTATCCAAGATGGCAGCCTCCAGCAGAACAGAAAAATCAATATGTGGGTGTGACATCATCCATGTTAGCGGCCTCCAGCAGATGAAAATAAAATGGTGGACATGATGTCAGAATCAAAATAAGTGGCTGTGAAATCAGAATCAAGATGGCGGACATGTTATTAGAATTCAATTTGGCGTCCATAACGAAACTTGCAAATTTCTATAATACAAGATGGTGGCCATCACGAAAATTGAAATGATGATGTCATACACACCCAAGATGGCGGGCATAACGAAAAGTGCTACGTTAGTGTGTTGGGTACTCGATTACAGATGGCGGATCCAATATGGCGGATCCAAGATGGCCGACGAGGTCAAGGTCAAAGTCAAAGTTCGTAATCCAAAATGGCCTCCATGACGTCACAATTCAAGATGGCGGTCATCGGCACTGGCGCCACAAGCCTGAAGCCTGCGCAGGACATACTACTATACACTACTTACTTCCAAAGATATTTTAGTTGCGTGTGATACAAAAATAATTAATGTTTTTTGACAGTTAAGTCGTTCAAAGTTAGTTTAGTTACTTTTGATACAAATATAATACGATTGCTGAGGCGTTTATTATAATTAATACCCTACTATCTAGTGCCTATGCTTGAGCTTAAATAAACCTTTAACTATATATATATATATATATATATGAGTCCCGCAACCACAGATCATATATCTGAAAGACTGGAAACTCGAGGTTTTTTTTGTTTTGTTTTTCTGTGCACGCCGACTACACTGCCATCTATAAATGTGGAAATGAAGTAACGTGATCAAAAGTATATATGAAATAGATTCAATTGTCACGCACTTTTGATCACGTTACTTCATTTCCACATTTATAGATGGCAGTGTAGTCGGCGTGCACAGAAAAACAAAACAAAAAAAACCTCGAGTTTCCAGTCTTTCAGATATATGATCTGTGGTTGCGGGACTCAGTCGGCTCCGTTCCGGCTGGAACGTCGTCCCCGCAGTCCGCGGCACTCCACGTAATGAGGGGAACAAGTTGTTTGAGGGGTTATAAGGGGGGGGGGGGGAGAGGAGGAATAGGTTTAATGTGACGCGCTCGTAAAAGAAGGTATGGAGATCAAACAATATCACCAGGAAAGAATCCGGTGCGCGAGAAATATGGAAATTGAGTTCGTTTTTCCTTCTTTTTCCATGCCTCTACACAAAGGAGGGAGGTGGGGGATGAGGAATAAAACCTTTTAGCGGAGAGCAGTTGGGGAAAAAGGAGGAGGAGGAAGGATCGGAGGAGCAGGGTCAAAAGGTGATTGCTCTTTGGCGGTAGAACAGTGGTTATCTTGTTCCTCACGTGCCTGGGCCCTTGATCCCGTTACTGCGCCTCTCACGACCTCGTCGCCGCGGTGTTTGTCCGCGTGGCGAGGAGCGTCTGGTCGGGCGACACCCGCCCGTTTCAAAGAGAGTCGGCTGTCTGCCCTGGTGCAAGATGTGCTCCGTGGGCGGCTGCCTTTGAAGACACGCGCACATCGCGGGAACACTGACCCTAATATGCGGATCACATTACATGCTGGCAAGAGCATCGTTGTAGTACATGATGTCCGAAAAAGATTGTCCCAATTTAAAAGACATAAAAGTTTATTTTATACCATTTACAACAAATCAAACATCAAATTGAAGGTAAAGTAACATAGTTTTTCTTAAAAATATTCAATACTAGCTGCAATACCCGGCGTTTCCCGGGCTGAACACAGGGTGTAGTTAGTAGTTGTCTTCTTAATTTGAATGTCAAGTGTGAAAATTAATATATATTATTTTAAGATCCCGAAAGACATTGTTCTGCCAGTTTATAGTTATTTACCTGGTCTGTATGTAATTTAGACTTTATAAAGCAATATAGAAAAAAGCTGAAAAATAAGAGATTACTAATATATAAAAGATTCCATTATCTAGCTAATGCTCGGCCTGCATTGCAATGCCTCATTCAGTTTTGTTATGTTTGAAGTAGTTCCACATATACAAATCATCTATCCATCTCTCTATACATATTTATCTCTATCTACATCTATATTCATCTATGTATCTCTCTATCTATATTTATCTCTTTATATCTACATATATACTTCCCACTATCTCTATATCTTCTATATATAAGTCTCTATATAGCTCTATACATCTATAAGTACTCTTTATCTAACCCATTTCATTCTCTATACCTCGCTCTATCTCAACTTATCTCTCCGTCTCTATCTCACTATATATATATATCACTCTATCTCTGTCTCTCTTTTATATTTAAATAAATAGTGTCATGCGTGCGCACTTATACAACAAAAACAGACGAAGTGCCGCTATATGAAATGAAATAAACACACTTTTGACACGATTCGTGCTCCAACTATTGAAAAATAGTTATACTGTCTCAGTAATCTTCATGGGCATGCGCATAACAAATGACCAAAATTTCATTGCAATCGGATGAATGGTAAACGCATATGGCACAAACAAACGAAAATTGAAGACATGACAAAGGCATCAAAAGATGGTGCGTTTAAAATTCAAGGCAACTCTATCTATTGACGAATATAAGAACAAAACTGTTATTAGCGCCTTTATTTTGCTAGCCGCTGCGAGCTCCACTAAGCGGCCTGGTCTCACCAAGGAGAAAAATATTAATTTGCATGACCTTACTATGTGTATGATCGTGTGTCAGACATAGAGAAATTACACTCACTCACTATTTGTATGTCTATAACCTATGATTTTTTCTGTTATAAAATGAAATTATCACTTTTTCACTCCCTTAGGGATGGAATTTCATATTAATATGGGGTATATGTGTTAATCCAGGTTATAAGCTAGCTGTAGGCCAAATTTCATTCAAATCCATTTAGTAGTTTTTACGTGAAAGAGTAACAAACATCCATCCATCGATACTTACAAATTTTCGCGTTTATAATATAAGTAGGATTTGCATCTTAAGTTTTACGGAACACATCCAACCTAAAGTCCAATTCTTCCCACACTTTGGTTAACACGTCCGGAGTAATGGAAGCCGACTCTATTCTGTGTTTCAACTCTGGAAAATCATAATCTAACGGCGGAAATTGGACACGATCTTTTATAAGGATCCAAAGGAAAATAAATCACATGGTGTTATGTCAGATGAACGAGGAGTCCAGCTAAAAATAGCTCTGGTGTCTCGACAATTACAACCAATCCAACGGTCAGGGACTTCAACCTTCAACCACTCTCGTACAAACAGATTCCAATGGAGAGGGCCGGGCCTCCATCCTGTTTCCAAAGAAATTTTACAGGTTCACCCTCTACTAATTGGGGGAATCACGCTCAGGAGTCACCGTTTTTGCGTAGGTGGCGCTGCAAGCATGAAAACAACAAAGCAGTACTCGCGCATGCGAGTAGTACATGAATGTGGCCCAAGCGCTGGAGCTAGAGCGTAGATTGATATTGTCGGCGGCCATTATTGGTGTCATTAATATTCTCAAATTAAATACCTAAAAGACGTCGCATTTTATGCAAGTGCTGTATGCATGTATGATTCAGGTTATAGCTAGTCGGAGAGGTCCGGATTGTTACAAAATGCAATAATATTGTCATGTCTGCTACATAGATGCTACGAAAAATAGAATACGTACTTTAACTACAAAAACTTAAGTTCTTTTTATTTAAGTCCGGCTTCTCAATACAATTGCAAAAGTTCTGTACGTTTGGCGCGTGTTTCTTGTTTCTCGCAGCATGACAAAATATCTGCTAAAGGGTTGCTTAAAACGTTTAATACGCTCAGGAATTGATCATTACAAAATTTTAGGTCTTCGAGTGACGTTTGAGGTTTAATAGTTACTTGAAAATAAATAAGTTGGCTGCCAAGATCTTCTTTTGCTAAAATTAAAGTTATGTTCATGAAGAATGACGTTTAAATATAAATTAAGTTATCATGGCTATGTAACATGAGGTAAAAATGAACTTGATTTAAAGACGTTATGTTTACGCAGCTTAGTATTTCCGCTGATTGCAGCTAGAGGTTGGGTATGAAGCAAACGCTGAGGGCCATATTTCTTCAGCGGGGGCAGACAATAGAAGGCCGACGTCACTCACTTGTAGTCTCGTATTAGGCGGCGTGCAAGTTCTGTGCCGTTCTGGCACACGCAAACCACAAGGCGTGCCCTCGGCACACTCTTCATGCCGATGAATATGTTTCAAAACTGCAGTAGCCCGGCGCTCACGCATCTTCGTTACACGTGACCGCACCGGCTCGGCGCCCCGAGACGACTTCACCTCCTAGCGGCGCGAGTCCACACGCTCACAGCTGGCGCGTTCTGACGTCACTCTCTGTTACTACCCCGCCTCTAGCGGCAATCAGCGGAACTAGCGAACTGCGTGAACATAACGTCTTTAAAGCAAGTTCATTTTTACTTAACGTTACAACGCCATAATATCATAATTTATATTTCAGTAATAACCTTTAAAATATAATAAAAATACATAATATATTTAAAATATACCGTCGCCATTAATAAGCTGCTGAAATTTTACTAACTAAAAAAAATATAAATGCTACGACTTCAATTTATTTATAAAAAAATTCATTTCTGAAAAATTTGTTAAAATTGCATTAAAATAATAACATAATGTTCTTTTAAAGCGAGAAAGCGTTAAAGTCTAGAGCGCATTGGTGGCCGGGATCACAGTTCTTTCAACTTCGCAGTGTTGCAAGGAACTTCATGTCAAGTAAAACTTGAACAGGTTTAATTTATACGTAATTTGGATTAATATTATTTGTTACAAAAATATTTGGTTCAATAAAAAAAAAATACGTTTTTAATTCCTGGGCCTTTCCAAGTTTCACTGACTTTCATAATTTTCCACACCCGAGCCGATACCTTTGTTTGTGCGCTGTTGATTTTGTGATCAGTGCCATTGCAACCAGTTTGCTACAGCCTCCGATTACTATAGTGTATCAGACAAGATATTTTTCAGTTGAGGATGTAGTAAAACCTTACTGGTGCTTGACTTTTAAGACGTGACCAGTAATATCTGCGTAATGTTTCTGCGTCTCCAGTTATGGTCAAAAGAACGAAAAATTACAACATGAATGGAAATATATACAAGGATTAAGTTAAATAATTCAATAAAAATAATTATTGAGTGATTATAAATGTATATATGCTTTTATGTAACTTTTGCACTAAATTCCTGTTGACACACCCTGGGCTACTCTGGCACAGTACATAAGTAACAAGGACAACTGCTGGCTTAATAATTTGTGCTTCAGTCCAAATCCTTAGACAATGGTATCAACCAATAAATAGATTAATTGGCTTACTTATGCATATAAAATTTAATTTTAGTCAAGGATAAAAATTACATGCGAAATTATTTAGGATTAATTTGTGGCCTAATGCTCAAATAACGATTTAATTCTTATTAACTCTGGAACCATTATGTTCGGAATCAAGTTCACTCTCACCGGTCTAGCTCAAACAACTATGGGAGCTTAAATAACTACAATGCGTTACTAAGCCAGTGGTTAAATAAGACATGACGCCCAGTTCCTTCTCTTTCGTGGTTAATACTATCGGTTAATATACTGTAAGTGCATTAAATAAAATAATATAAACTGCTGAAACAATAATTCAAATTTACAGTTGACAGGCCCAATAAAAGAAGTAGGTACTTTGCTAAAGTACATTATATTTTTGGCATTGCTATTATTTGGCTTCCAGTATATACTTTTTTGGAGTAGACCGCATAATAATATTTAGATTATGTGTGCTCAGTAGCGGTAATGATAATCGGTCAATGCTGAAGAAAGTCATTGCAATACATTTTTTTTAAAAAATTATTTATTAAAGAAATTCAATTCCATTTCGACAGGTAAGTTTGTTCTCATGGATACAATTAATAACTGTGCATATCATTTGTTTGACTTCGTCGTCATTTTAATCATCGAAAGTGCTGAGATGCTAATAGATCATTGATGGAATGAATGCGAGGAGAAATAGGAAAACCCCGAGAAAACCCACTAGCGTATGGTATCATTCGGAACGTTTTCCAAGTAAAATCAAATTAGTTGAAAACGTTTATGCAACTTATGATCTGAAGTTCTTTCCCAGCTTGGTAGACTCATTTGAAGTTATAACTGACAACTGACTTATTACAAATAATAGAGAACATTTTCAACGCTGAACACTCAGTGTCTGGCTAATGTTGTTTATGGAACATTACAAAATTTACCACAGTTTAAAGAAAATGCAAGTAGCAAATTTAGAACAAAACCTGCCAGGCCTAGCAAGTGTGCAATATGAATATATACAGGTATGATACAGCTGCTACAAATCAGGATCACTGATTGTTAAGTAAGTTGCACATCTGTTATGGTATTAAAAATTCGTTGGTAAAAAAAATAGTTTCGGGATGGAGATGAAAATTGCATTAATTTTTCTAGCCACAAATATTATTGCGAAATAAGGGCGAAACACCAAATTATTTAAGTTAATTTTTTATGATAGAAATATTTTAGACAATAGTTATAAAACTTTGTTAAAGAAAAAATAGTTCATACGTTTAATTTTCATCTTAAACACTTGCTCTATATTTTGCAATAAACTGGTTGTTCATTTCCAAATTAAAAATGAAGGTACTACTCATAGAAATAACTTTAAATAATATATTAGTAAAATATGAATTATAATTAACCCTGCAGCCGAATATGTGAGCAAATTTCAAACTGAACCTTTGAACAAAACCCAAGGTACTATGTCACATTTTCATTTTCTGATTTCGGTGTGGTATGAAGTATGCCACAATCGTACAATCGGACCAGAAACATGAAATTTGTAATTGCTTTACTACCTGAAATGATTTTAAAAACCCGATTTTTAATTTAAAGTAAATAATGTTATTTAAACAAAAATACACCATTGAAAATGTTTCATATATAAAATAATATTAAAATAAACAACATATTATGTAACACTTTATGTTCGTTAGATAAGTTCCGTGATCCAAATAACAAGTAGAGTATTATCTCGTAAAACCAGAGGTTGTTTGATTTAGAGACAATGAAAATAGTTTCCTAAAAATATGATTTTGATGATTGTTCTTTGTAACGAGATACTGCTGATTTATAAAACAATTTCTTCTACCTATTTGAAGTTATTACCACAGTTAAAAATACTTAATTCGAATATATATATATATATATATATATATATATATATATATATATATATATATATCGGTTCATACAGCAAAATTACTGTTTTTAATTTTTAATTTTATTTTGGCTGAACGTCTTATCGATATCAAAGTCTCGAACTTAATAACACACAACGATTAATCCCAAGTATATTGGAGGAAAAAATATCATAGCTTATTTTCAGGAACAATTCTGTAATCGTGATGGAATTCCCGGTATTCACTATCAGATCTTCGTTCCATAAATTTGAATGATAATTCGGGGAACTGTATTTAAGTGATGGATAAAACAATTGCAACTACAGTTAGTGATGTTTGAAAGCTATTATGGCTGGTTCTATGACCTTCATGGTCTTCCAAAATTATGACGTAAGAGGAACACGTGAACTGTCCTGGGGACCGGATGGATTTTCTCGGAATCCTTTCTTCCTGCCCACGACAATCTTTCCTCTGGATATTGTAGGGAATCCTCACACGGAGACGTGTTGGTGAACGCTGGCACTGCACGCCGAAAAAGGGCACTGTGATTGGTCGAGGTGGAAGGTAAACGAAGCGATTAGCCTCGATGGCCAAAACACACATAGCTTGCTCGTTAAAGATACTTTCACTTGCTCTTCTTAAATAGGATGTTTTTGATTTACGTTTCATCTCCGGATCAGATATTTCATTGAAACTTTATAAATACTTATGTTTTTGCCAACGAGCGTAATAAACTTTGGCTCTTTTCCTACGCTATGTCGTTACGTACAAATTAGGTCTATATGTTTTATTTTATCAACCAATGAGTAGAAATCAAGTGAAAAATCTTGTTTTAGCGTTTCATAATTTGTATTATTACTATTAAACTTCGTTAATCCAGACTAACTGTGACCAAAGGCTATACGGTCAGTCGAAAATCCGGACGAACAAGGTAATATAGGAAATACGCAATAAAATGTTTTTAAATAAGCAGACTTACCGTTTACTGCAATAAAACTATATTTTATAACAAAACATATCCCTTATTGTATACAAGATATTAAAAAATATAAAATTTACTTTTCGCACAATTTCTTAGTAAAGAATTCTTCAAATTTATTCTGTTTCAAACATGTATAGTGTTTGTTTGAAGTACAGTCGGGTACATTATCATGTGCTCACCGTCTTTATTTGCATAGACATCGAAGACAATGGTCACTTTTATGTGAACATTGAATAAAATGTCTACAAATCTGATCTTGATTATCCGAGGATCCGGATAAACTTAGGCCCGATAAATGAGATTTTACTTTATAACGATCATATTTAAAAAAGTTTGAAATATTTCTGTGGTAGTAAATCCTATAAATTAAAACTGCAAATACATTAAAAATAATAGTAGTATGCAAATGTATGTTCTGAAACTGGCGCCGGAGCGTGGAGCCGGAGCCGGTGTCCGCCATCTTGGATTGTGACGTCACGGCGGCCATTTTTGACTCAAAATTCCTTAAAATTCCTCAAAAATGACTCAAAATTTCCCGTTTTGAAGAAAAAATTTCCCGTTTTCGAGGGAAAAATTCCCGTTTCGAGGGAAAATTAGGATTTCGAAAAACCACAAAAGTCGTTTTGCCTTAAAAACCACGAAATTCCTAAAAATTTCTTAAAACTCCTAAGAGCTAGACGCTTTAAGCCAGTTTTAGGATTATGACGTCAACGTTGCAAATTTCCGTTACGTCCGCCATCTTTAAAATCCGTAATTTCTATGTAAGAATATCGGGAAGAATTTTAAAAATCATTAAAAAATTTAAATAAACGAATTAAATAAAAATCTTATAACCACTGTTGCAGTTATAGTTACGGTCTCCATCTTGGATTATATAAATGTTGCATATTTCGTTACACACGCCATCTTGGTTGAATACCATGTCATTCTTACACTTTATGTTACGACCACCATATTGGATCCTATTAATGTTGCATGTGTCGTTACGGCCGCCATCTTGAAATTTAGACGCCATCTTGGAAATACGTAATTTTTATGTTAGAAAATCGGGAAATTTTTTTAAAATCATTAAAAATTAACCAACCAAATTAATAAATATCTTTAAAACCACCATTGCACTTTTCGTTACGGCCGCCATCTTGAAAATCATCAATTTTAATGCTAGAAATTCGGGAACAATTCCAAAATTCATACAAAAGTTCGCTCATTATGGAAATTATTGATTCCTGACCTTGGTTCGATCCCTGGCCAATACAAAACAACTTTAATTAAAAAAATACCATAAAAGTGACAGGTTCAAAAATAAAACACCTCAAGTTCTTTCACAAACATATTATTTATTACATAATCACTATTTTACTACAGGATCACTTGCGAAAGCCAGCAATCTTATAAACATTTAGCCCTGCATAGGCGTGAAAAGACTAATTCTTAGTTCCAAGCGGTTTATACTAGACAGAGACCAACCAGAACCTTTACAGACATAGTCCTCCTCTTCTGGACAGAGTTTCTGGATACCGTTTTTAACAGTTTGCTTCACATCGTCAGAACTGTATATTACTGCAGCAGATGTCTTGAATGCGCACTTCTTCACTTTGTCATTGATCGGATATGCCTTTCCATATAAACAGTCTAACCACAAGTTATACTTCAAAGGTCCGTTTGTTGCTACGTCATCAGTAAGCTGATTGATTATGTTCTGTCTGATATCGTTAAGAAAATTACAAATGTCTTTCGACTCACTAAAAGTATTTAGATAAAAGTAGTCTTTCAACGTTTCATGAAATGCAGACTGCGCCAAGTAGAAGCCATTATCGTTTACTTGTAATGCCCCGAACACAGTCTTAGATTTAGTTCCATGTTCAGACGTCATAGCAATCGGTTGCTGCGTATCTGTTTTTTTGGTTGTTCGCTTCCGTGTCTCCAATCTAAAGCGAGGAGTCAAAATGTCGGCAGGTAGTTCTGCAGTAGGCGAACGGACTTTGCCTTTACATTTTTTCGTATGATGTCTAAAACTGTCAATTCGAGAAAACCATTTAAGACACTCGTCACAGCGAAACTTAATGCGAGAAGGATTCTTCATGCATTTGCTCCGCTCATGTCTTCGTGCATCATGGATATATGCGAACGACGTATCACAGTAGCTGCAAGGATACCGTGGTGATGAAGACGAGCCTTTCAGACCTGATCCAGATACTGGGGATGCAACAGTAGTAGTACCACTTCCAGGCTTACTCTTATGCACATCGATGAATCATTGTTGCACCAAAACCTTTACTTTCTGCCGCTCTGCAGGGCCTTTGCATGTCTTCATGTGCGTTTTCATCTTTTCTGGCAATCTGCTTATGGCATTTCTCACAAACAATCGTTTAACGATATAGGTTCTTGACACATTCGCTCTTCTCGTGTCGTCGAGCATTGCTGTTGTTTGAGAAAATCTTGTCGCAGTAACAGCACCGATGTTCGTTAGTTGTTGTTGTCAAATCAGCATACATTGAAGTCTCCATCAAGGTCGAATCGTCGTTCATCGAGGTTTCCTGCACAGCCAGCTCTGTAATCAATAAGCTCTCTTCTGCTGGTGGTACCACGACTGATGCAGTCTCCTCCAATGTTGATGTCGTCGTTGCCAACGGGATATGCTCCACCATCGTCGTCGCTGACGTCAAGGTTCCCATAAACGATGGTACAACGTCCATCGAGTTCATCGTTAGAGATGGTAAAGATGCAATCGAGATCGCAAGTACAGGTAATTGTCACGACTTGTGCACAAGATGAAACAGACTAGGTGATCCTTACACCGTAAACGCCAGTAACAAACTGAGCGTCCTGCTATCTAGGACTCGCTTATATACATGCACTGGATGGAATAATACGCTAGTCAAATCAAGAACAATTAACTATAATACTAGAGTCTAAACAACATTAAAAATAGAAGCACCATCAACAAAAAGGCAGCACAATTGGAAGCACCGCCAACAAAAAGGCAGCACAATTGGAAGCACAGACAACGAAAAGGCAGCACATTTGGAAGCACCGACAACGAAAAGGCAGCACATTTGGAAGCACCGACAACGAAAAGGCAGCACATTTGGAAGCACCGACAACGAAAACGCAGCACCGACATCGAAAAGGCAGTACACTTGGAAACACCGTCAACAAAAAGCCAGCTCATTTGGAAGCACCGACAACGTAAAGGCAGCACCACCAACGAAAAGGCAGCACATTTGGAAGCACCGCCAACGAAAAGGCAGCACATTTGGAAGAATCGCCATTGAAAAGGCAGCACCGCCAACGAAAAGGCAGCACATTTGGAAGAACCGACAACTAAAAGGCAGCACCGACATCGAAAAGGCAGCAAATTTGGAAGCACCGACATCGAAAAGGCAGCACATTTGGAAGCACCGACATCGAAAAGGCAGCACACTTGGAAACACCGACAACGAAAAGACAGCACATTTGGAAGCACCGACAACGAAAAAGCAGCACATTTGGAAGCACCGACAACGAAAAGGCAGCACCATCAACGAAAATGCAGCACATTTGTCATTGTAACAATATTCATTGGCTCCAATTTTCATTGGCTCCATTAATATGCTCGCTCCAATATTAATTGGCTCCAATATTCATCGGCTCCAATATTCATGGGCTCCAATATTCATTGGCTCCATCAGTCATTGACACCAACAGTCTTTGGGCTCAAAATATATTTGGCTAGAATTCTTCAAGTCTAAGAGACTATGAGGCCACATGGCTACGAGTCTAAAATGATCTAGCTGGTTACGAGTTATACATGGCTTGCGAGGCTACAGAGCTACAAAGCCTCTAGAAAACGAGTTTACGTGACTGCGAGGATAGAGGTCTACAAGTCTGCATGAGTTCTTGACTACGAAGCTACTCGTCTACAAGGCTCCAATTGCCGCATCTGTCTTCGTCGGAATTTTCTCTTTTGCTCCAACTGCACCACCAGCATTATGTTATAAGATTACAAGGCCGCTTGCTTACGTAGCTTCATGTCTACGAGGAAACTTGGATACGTAGCTTCAATTCTACGAGGTCCTAAGACATCTTGTCTACGCGACTACGAGCCATGAGGTTACGAGACTACGTGACTACGAATCTTCAAGTTTACGAGACTGCGAGGCTACAGAGCTACGAAGCTTCTAGTACACGAGTTTACGTGACTGCGTGGATACAGGAATACAAGTATGCATGAGTTCTTGACTACGAAGCTACTCGTCTACAAGGCTAATTGTCACATCTGTCTTCGATCTGGCCGCCGTGACGTCACAATCCAAGGTGGCGGACACCGGTTCTGGCTCCACGCGCCGGCGCCAGTTTCAGAACATACATTTGCATACTACTAATAATACTAATTAAAATCTTTAAAGTAGCCCAGTAATTCTATCAGTCAGTAGGTAAAAATATTTGATGCCTAGTAATAAAAATTTTACTTTATATACCCTTCGCACACGAAAAAGCGGCCACACCACTCAATTGTGGCATAGTGGTCTTGTAAAAAGTCAAAACTGCCGAGAATAAGAGAGGATAAGCTATTTTGTCTTTGGTAATATAAAATACATATTTGTTTATTGAAATTACTGATATGGTCTCCTTTTTTTTTTTAAAAAAAAAGTGTGTATTTGAATGAACGTAGGTAACGTTGCAAGTTTGAACACGCAACTAGGGAAATATTCTAATTATTTCTCCCAGTAGCCTACTCAGCACTTCAACTAACAACTATCGACCAAACCTGAATCCCCAAGCAAAGTTTCGAGTAAACGTAGTGTTTATTTTGAACTTTTGCATGAACATTTTTATAACTGTCAGTACAAACTTGTAGCTATAATTATTTTTGGGGATCAATTTTTTTATCGATAGCTAAAAGAACCGTAAAAAAAACCTGCATGCTGTTCAATAATGAACCACCCCTCTTCCTAACTCAATAATGCCCCTTTTTTCACGACCCATCACAGTATGTTTCAGCGCAGTTCATGTTGCTGTCTCGCGGTGGCTGAACTTCGTCAGCAAGGCCACACACACACGCCATCGGCATCATCACTGCCCTGAGCGTGTTCTGTCGCGCGGTGGCGTGACTGGCTGCCGTTCGGCGGGTCGCGGGTTCGATCCAGGCCTGCACTGGGAGTGGTCTTCTCCTCTGCGACCCCCACGTATACCATTATCGTTATACTGCTGGCCTGCACGTGAAGAACAAAGATGTTACACGAAATAGAATAAGCCACAGTAACGACCAGCTCGGGAGGTCGCCAGAAGCGCCCAATGAGGAAGGACTACGTAATTTTTCTTTAAGGCATATTTATAAGTCTCTTGATAAACATAGGTATTATAAAACTGCTGCCAGCTCCGATGGACATTAAAAGTTTATTCATATGTTTATAGACATGAAACATTATTGTAAAACGTTTCTTACGCGAAAAGGACATGGAAAAGATACTTGGCCAAAGAGATATAAAGGCAGCACTATGCTATATACGTTGCTGGGATCGTTTCGTTCTCATCTTTGTGCGATGATTCGTCCCACACCCAAAAAAAAATATATATATAACCGGGAGAGATTGATAAACGAAAGAATAATACAGAGTGTGTGCGCATGCACTTGTTTCAGAAAATAGATATAAGTATCCTTTACAGTCAGCTGTGAGTGCCTTGAATTTTATATTTGCTACCATCGCGCTCGCGTTCTTTAACCAGCAGTGTAGAGAGCTCTGTTGAGACAGTCCCTGCATTCCCGCATAAATAGCGCTACCAGTTGTGAATTTCATGTTTCGTTCTAAGATTTGCCTATTCCAAATGGCAGAATGGTTTGAAGAAACATTAACACACACTGTTTTTTGTGTGGTGTATTTCAACAGTGAGTAATATTAATTGTTAATTAACCAATAATTATTGATCAATAATAATTGATATCGAAAACAATTATTTTGAAGTGAGTAATTAATTTAATAATTCATGTTTATTTGGAAAATATTTTTCTCTTTTTCTCTCTGCCGTTTAACACCTTACGATATACTTACGATTCAAGGTTTGAATTGCCAAATAAGTTTCACTTCTATCACGTGTACTTAGTTACACGTATCTTTTTTTATTTTATTTAGAAATTAAGCAGTAAAGTAACGCTGTGATAAATAACAGGATTTGCTTTCCATAGGACGCAGGCTCGAAACCTGGTCCAGCTATCCTGATGTTGGTTTTCTGTGCTTCCTATATTTCTTGAAGCCAATATTGGGATGGTCTTTGTCAAGTGTCCTGTCTCCATATTTTAAAGTTATTAAAAGCTATTTTAACTGTCAATGATTTGAGATGTCGTTTTTTCGACATACACCATTGCTGGTTACACTTTATGTCATAAATTACCTCAGTAATTTATGATAAAGATGAATACGCATGTACACAGAAACAAGCCAAAATCTCCCGATAAAAGAACTAAAAATGTATGTACAACACAGAAAATTACGTGGAAATAATATGTTAGAAAAGGTTATTACAACACACGCGTAGACAGTGCGCTAACAATGGCGTGGCAGTAGTAACAGGAACAGTTAATACAGACAAAAGCCATCTGGAAAACACTGTGACAAACAGATGAACCCAACGATGATACTAAAAAATTAATGTAGACAACACAGTGACAACACACAGAGGCACACAGGTGAACCCATTAATGTAACAAAAACAGATCTCGACACCACAACGAAGACAGCACAGATGAACACAGATTTCCTAAGACAACAGTTGAGAGGTTTGGGGAAATGACATATGTTCCCGTCCTCAGACACAAACAGTACTGATGGACAGTTTTATTTTTGCTTAACGACCCTGAGCATGTGCTCTAATGAGTAACGCCCAGATACACTTTGCAGTTTGTTTTAGAGTACTGATCCATTGGACCTCTACCTCATGCCTCGGGATGGAATATAAACTGTTGCTTCTAATTGGTGGCTTATTGCCTGCTTGAAAGTGACAAACTAGATGTTTTTTAACTCACTAACATACCACCTTTATCACATGGCCAGTCAGTGGAGCAAACCTGTCAATTATCCTATTATTATTTATAATTTTCTTTTTATTTATATTTGATTATTGATTTATTTTATTTTATTTCAGTTTTAATTTTTTTAATGTTCTTTTACAAATTTGGGAACTTATTCCCTGTACTGAACTATTCTCATAGCTATTGAACTTAGGTTACTTACGTCTGGGCCTACCGCCACCTAGGTTATTATTCGCCTAGATGGGGCTTCCCTACTGGATTCTATGGCAGAGTTATAATTCTTAACATGAATACTATAACTGGAAATAAAATGAGAGTTTCCGCCTGCACACAAGCAAAAGCAAATGCACAACCATGACAGAAAAAATAAACCATCTTTAAGGAACTACTGACAATAATAAAAAATCAAACAGCAGAATAAAACTGAAGATACAGACAAAAAACAGGAGTAAATGTCGTTGCCAAAAGGATCTGCCTCATTGTCGACACCATCGTCGCCATCGGGATCTCTGGAACTATCAGCAATGCTGCCATCAGGGTCTGCGATGTTGATAATAAAGTTTCCATCCAGTTTGACGATAATGATGGTAATGATGTCATCGAGTTCTCAATAATTCCCAGATACTGGATTAATATATGAAACCATACAATAACAACAAACTGAAAACAATGAACTAAAACCCAACTCGAAGAAAGAAACCAAGAAGGAAAACAATGGAAAAAACCCAACAAGGCAGCTTATGCGAGAAGAGGAATAGCCATAGTGTCAGTTGAACCAGGAAATGAAGAATCAAACTGCGCATTTAAGTCAGTAACACTACAACGAAGGATGCCTACAAAGGACAAGAAGAAACCACAATGGACGTAACAAGCAACAGCTGTGCAGGACACTAGGGGTACAAACCACATAACACAAACCAAGGACGACTTGGGGGGAAAGAGCCCAAGTATGGGACTGCCTGGAAAAGCCAGTGCCATTGGTTTCACCTTTGAGCACCACGCTAGATTTATTCGCCTGTCAACTACCAAGAAAATAGTGAAAACTCACAAGTTCACGGACAGCTTCCAAAACTTAATTTTTTATTAATAGTTCACGGGTACATTCAAATCCCCCCTTTCACCTGCGTGTCATTAATCGCAGTACGAGCTATTCAACTTACACCACTAACGAGTTATTTCCCTGACTCGTTTCAGCAGTTATCTTCAATAACCGATGAGCGAGTGAGCGAGCGATCTTCCGCACTTGCCGGTCGAGTTACCTTTGGGAATCGTTCGCTCCGCGTTCAGTCCCTGACGATGGCTGTCCTCGCGGCTGGCTCACGAACTAAGTCCGATGCCTAAGTATCAAACTGGTGCTGCTTACCTGATCGTAGTCTAAGTCCGGAATAGTCCCGGACAGCGCACCGACGGGCAGCAAGGCGGCGGGCAGGCCAGTCTGAACGCCGCTTCTTGATGTCAGTGCTTCGGGGGTTACTTGTAGTCCACCCCGTGCACTTGCGGTATTCTCCACCCTTCTCAGAGCTCTACCAACACTGAAAATCCTGCCATCGACCGGATATTAAGTGTAAAATATATGACAGTGTTACAACCATAGCAATTTCAGCAAAACACACACCTAATCCCTACCGCCAAAGATTTAGCAAGAGTGGAAATATCTTCAAATAAAGGGAAAAGTAATGACTATTCAGTTTATATGAAAATAAAAATCTTCTTTTCATCAACAATATTTATTCATATTTTGCTCTTAAACGATCTTAAAAGCACTTGAATTATATTCCAACCAAAAACTACAACACCAATTATTACACCTTCATATTCACCATCCAACTTAATTTCAATACCTGATTTATTTAAAGCCCAACTAAGAGCAAAATAAAATAATACTCTTAAAAATTAAAATATGCCATACCTACATAATAAAGAAGATTACTTAACATTAAATATTATGAAAGCATATAAGCCCAAAACATATACAACAAAACCATAATTACAATATAATTACAATATAACCCAACCCAGTCCATCTAGGCTTTTCAGTTTCCTTGTAGTTTTTCTCCCGAAAAAAAGCAAGCCGATCCAAACTCCTTGTTCCTTACTAAAATTTACAAAAAAAAAAAAGTTATTTAGTTTCACACCAAAAAAGGTTTGTCACCGGCATATAATCACTATAATTGGCCATATACTTAAAGTAACGCACGATTTTATAGGGAACAGTTATATGCGACGAAAAAAGTCCGCTATTTTCCTCAGCACTAGATATTATCATCAGTGCAGATAATATAATATTTTTCTAGTACCCTGTTCGTAGCCAAAAACTAAAGCGGCACCCTAAATTAATTATTCAAACAATGAAAATATGTAACGATTCCAGGCACCAACACGACCAACCAGTTTCGTGCCTAGTGTAAGCGCGCCGATCTTTTCTGTCCAACAACCACATTTCCCCTTACTAGGTAGGAGTCACTATCACAGTTTACTTCAAGCAATTTATAAGTTGTTTTCCTGGGTAGTAAAGTGCAGTTAATAAATATTCCCTGGTCGTTATTACCCTTAGGGACGGGATAAAATAACTGAACTACTTGGTGCGCAGCGATGAGCTCTCTACGGTAGTCGGCAGACGATCCCGGCAACCCCAGTCGTACACCCATGCGGTCGCAGCATCAGCCAGTCCACTCAGCACTATTTAGCCTCGCTTCATGTTGTCCAGCTGCTCCACTTTCCTCGTCGTCTGCCCATAGCCGAGTGTGCTGTCTCTCCGCCAGTGGTCGTTCCTCGCTGCGCCGCTCCCAGCGCTGCTATCGGCCACCTCGCGCAATAGCAAAACACGACCACCAACAGTTTGCACGTCAAAAACCCTCGTGCGCACATTTCACCCCTAATATCATTATAGTTTGCAGGTCGGGCTTGCAAAAAGTATTTACTTAAAAGAAAAAAAGAAAAAATCTCACGCAACAACAAAAAATATTTCAAAAAAAGCATAAGATATGAAAAACGGGTGCCGAATTAAAACTTAAATTCATTTTAACACTAGATGCGCTACATTTTTGTGGTAAGTACAAGGTACTTCACACTCTGCGGAGGGATATATATATATATATATATACACACACATATATATATACACACACAGATATATATATACACATATAAACACATATACATAGATACATAAACACGCAGTGGGTAACGAACTTTTTCAGCGAGCACATTCTATAGTAGACTAGCTATTGTGGTCGAATTCAGGCCACGCGGTTGTGACGTGGAGCTAGCCGGGTTTCCTAAATTTTCAGGGATGAAGCTAATTGCTATGTTGCTATGTTGCTATGTTAGGAACAGAGCGTGTGGTATGACACCAAAGGCTAACAACCAAATTCAAGTTCAGGCTCCTGAACGAGAACTTTATGGCGTTAAACTTACGACACTAACATGACGAGCAAATTTGCTGTTAACTGTACCTATATACTTTACAGTAAGTCCAGTCATAATGACACTTTTGCTAAGACATTTATAGAGAAAAGTCATGTAATTTGTTCATTTATAAAGAATGATCATTTTAATTTCCAGTTTCTGAATTGACTGATGCATACCGGATCCATACTGAAAATGGATACGCATTTTGAATGGTTCTTGCGCAGGGGAAAATCGGTTTCAGAAGTTTTAAATTAGAGAATAGGTTTTTTCATAGGCTGTTTTTGGCTGGTTTTCTGTTTTTACGCATATTCACCTGTTGTCCATTAATGAGTTTTCTTATGACCTACAGAATAACCAGCAATAGTCTATGTCCGAAAATTAGCATTTTATATGAATCATACCATTGCAAGAACCTTCAAAGTACTTATATGTCTGAATATCATTCTTACGTGTTTTATCTGTTAACAGTGATTGTAAACTACTTCATATGATTGCCAGTGATTGTTTTTGTAATCATGTGTTGCTTATCACATTTTGGAAATGGGCTCCACTGGTAATAACTTCGAGGGCTGTCTAATTTGAAGAAAAGTTAAAGACACAGTTAAAGAGTTCTTTGCAGTAGGACATGTAACATAACTTTCTTAACATCTGTGACTCGTGTCGTGATGTGACACAGTCTATCATGACCTCGTAGTAGACATTAATCATAGGTAAACATAAATTCTAAATATAACTGTTGAAAGTGGGGAATCTTGTTAATCATGCCCTGTGGGAAAGGGAGCCAGCTTCACCAGCCCAACCGACCTCCCAAAGGGCAGGTAGAGGAATGCTGTGGGTGTGGTCCACCATGGGTATCATCACTGAGGGGGTGACAGAATTACAAATATATTTAGAAATATTGGGTGAACAAAGCGTTTTAATAAGATAATACAAAACTGATTCCACAAATGACTTTTCTTGACAATTAACTTAAATCCAAATACCTAATGCGTATTACAACTTTTTAGTCCAGTAAAAAATGCCAGGAATGCTCTGTAGTTGAGAGCACGCGTCTATCTCCGAATTTTGTATTCAAGCGAGAAATAAACAACCGGTGACTTATCGACACTCAACCCGCAACCAATACTATTCGTGGCCGTGCCGTACAGTCGCCCCACGTCGATCTGTCGTGTTAGCTGTGGTTTTTACTGAAGAATATAAGTGCCATGTCGTGCTAATGAGTTTTACCAATGTAAAAGTTATAATACAAGCTATTTATTTTTATTTGTATATTTAGGAAACGAAACCAAATAATTAAAACTGTGTCGTTAACTGTGATGAATTTCTAAGGATAGTCTCTTTGGAGATATTTCACGACTAAAAATATTTCTACAAGCTGCCGAAGTATCAAAAAATATTTCTTGAAATAGACTTCTTTGAAGGTGTAGAATTTGTACCAAATCTGAATTTAACGTTAAAATTTTTCTAACGTTATGTATTTTGTGAAAGAAAAGTTTTCAAACATAATGTGGTCAAGAATTATCTTAGACAACTACAAGTTAAGCTCAGCTAAAAAAGTCACATTTATCAAAGCCTACAGGTGCAGGTAGATTTAGAAGTACATATTTATTCCGGAAATGTTTTGGAAACTTCTATAAAATTTTGGAACATTTTAAGAACTTAATGTACATAACATATTTATGTACTCCAATATTACAAAATGAGCAATTAAATATTTTCTCATTTAATGAAGCAAAAATATTATGGATGTCTTTAACACAATGCAGACAGCATTGAATAGCTGAGAACGAAATAAATATTATTACAACTTAGGTAATAATTCAATTTTTTTGACCTTCAAACACTTTCAATCACTCATTTTTATCCCTTGCACTAATAATGTGGCCGTATAAAAGTTTGCTTTGCACCATATTTTAAGTTAATAATACGATGGTTTAAAATAAATCCTTACGGATCTGATACTAAGAAAGTTTTGATTTTTTTTTTTAAATTTCAACGTCTGTTTTTACAGCAATAATTCGTTTCAGCTAAAATAATTTTCAGCCAAAGTTTTAGATAAAGTTTAGGATTCATACAATTAAATATAAAGGATTTCATTGTACACTTTCAAACTTTGTTATTTTCACCCCTTGCGGTAATGTTTGGTTAGATAAACATTTATTTTAACAAATGTTTTAGAAAATAATTATAAAGTTAAACAAAAAATATAATTGTTAGCGTACATGGTGTTGCAGTTTTATTTATTTTCTTATTCCCACTCGAAGTATTTTTAACACTTTTGCAATAATTGTTTATATTATTAAAAAAATTGTTTGAGAAAAGTTTTAAATAAAAATTATAAGATTTACAAACAATTTGAACGGATAAGATGGTGTGCGTGTTAAGGGAGTTATAAATATATTTTCGTATTTTAACCTCTTTTTATCCACACTTTGCAGTGGTTGGTTGTATCAGAAGTTTTTTTCAGACAAAGGTTTTAGGGAATATTTGTAGTATTTGCAAACGATTTGAATGGGTTTGACAGTGTGCCGATTAACGGAATTAAGAATTTTTTCATTCAATCCCTGTTTATTCCACCCCTTGCAGTAATGGTAGGTCGAATAAAAAATTATTTCAGACGGAAGTACAATATAAAAATTCATGGTTTAGCAACAAATTAGAATGAATTTGATAATGAACATCGAAAGGGAATTATGAATTTACTTTAAATTTCACCCTTGTTTTATTTTCATCCTTCTGCAGCAATGGCTCATATTATCAAAAATTGTTCCAGAAAAGGTTTTAAATAAAACTTATAAAATTTACAAACAATTTGAACGGAATTGTTTGCATCATTACTATGGAAGTTATGAATTTATTTATTTTTATTTTAATCCCTATTTATTAACCATTTACATAAATAAATATTTGTATAAAAATTGTTTCAGACAAAAGTTTTAGATAATATTTATAAGGCTTATAAACAATTCAAACGGATTTAATTTTGTAATTACTAATGGCGTTATTAATTTTTATGTTCTTTCACCCCTGTATATTCCATCCCTTGCAGTTATAGTCGGTCGTATAAAAATAATTTCAGACAAAATTGTAGATAATAATTTATAGTTTTACAATAAAATAGAATGAATTTAACAGTGTACATGGTACAGAATTTTTTTAATTCTACCCCTGTTTTTAATCACGTTTCTAATTTTATTTTATACAAATGTTTTACATATTAATTATATAGTTAAAAAATAATTAAAACTGATTCTATGGTGTGCTTACTAAATGAGTTATTAATTATTTTGCCCTCCAACCTTTGATTTTTCCACCCCTTGCAGTTATGGTTGGTTGTATAAAAAAATTTATTTGGACAAAAGTTTTTGGTACTGCCCCTAAGAGTTATAATAAGTTGAAACGGATGTGGTATTTATTATATTGTGGGAGTTAGAGAGATTTTTTTTCTGTTTTTCAACGTTATGTGTCTTTATAGTTTATTTTTTTAATAACTCCATTTTGCGAAGAGGGTTTCGTGATGGGTTTGGGGGGTGGGGACAGTGAATGATTCCCACCGGGTACCACGCCGGGTACCACAGGCAAGAGCGTGGCGCTACTGCCAGCCTCGCGGTATGATTCACGGGCCCAGATTAACGCCGGCCCCGCCGCCGATAGCCCGGCTCCCGACGGGTACCACGCCGGGTACCACAGGCAAGAGCGTGGCGCTACTGCCAGCCTCGCGGTATGATTCACGGGCCCAGATTAACGCCGGCCCCGCCGCCGATAGCCCGGCTCCCGACGGGTACCACGCCGGGTACCACAGGCAAGAGCGTGGCGCTACTGCCAGCCTCGCGGTATGATTCACGGGCCCAGATTAACGCCGGCCCCGCCGCCGATAGCCCGGCTCCCGACGGGTACCACGCCGGGTACCACAGGCAAGAGCGTGGCGCTACTGCCAGCCTCGCGGTATGATTCACGGGCCCAGATTAACGCCGGCCCCGCCGCCGATAGCCCGGCTCCCGACGGGTACCACGCCGGGTACCACAGGCAAGAGCGTGGCGCTACTGCCAGCCTCGCGGTATGATTCACGGGCCCAGATTAACGCCGGCCCCGCCGCCGATAGCCCGGCTCCCGACGGGTACCACGCCGGGTACCACAGGCAAGAGCGTGGCGCTACTGCCAGCCTCGCGGTATGATTCACGGGCCCAGATTAACGCCGGCCCCGCCGCCGATAGCCCGGCTCCCGACGGGTACCACGCCGGGTACCACAGGCAAGAGCGTGGCGCTACTGCCAGCCTCGCGGTATGATTCACGGGCCCAGATTAACGCCGGCCCCGCCGCCGATAGCCCGGCTCCCGACGGGTACCACGCCGGGTACCACAGGCAAGAGCGTGGCGCTACTGCCAGCCTCGCGGTATGATTCACGGGCCCAGATTAACGCCGGCCCCGCCGCCGATAGCCCGGCTCCCGACGGGTACCACGCCGGGTACCACAGGCAAGAGCGTGGCGCTACTGCCAGCCTCGCGGTATGATTCACGGGCCCAGATTAACGCCGGCCCCGCCGCCGATAGCCCGGCTCCCGACGGGTACCACGCCGGGTACCACAGGCAAGAGCGTGGCGCTACTGCCAGCCTCGCGGTATGATTCACGGGCCCAGATTAACGCCGGCCCCGCCGCCGATAGCCCGGCTCCCGACGGGTACCACGCCGGGTACCACAGGCAAGAGCGTGGCGCTACTGCCAGCCTCGCGGTATGATTCACGGGCCCAGATTAACGCCGGCCCCGCCGCCGATAGCCCGGCTCCCGACGGGTACCACGCCGGGTACCACAGGCAAGAGCGTGGCGCTACTGCCAGCCTCGCGGTATGATTCACGGGCCCAGATTAACGCCGGCCCCGCCGCCGATAGCCCGGCTCCCGACGGGTACCACGCCGGGTACCACAGGCAAGAGCGTGGCGCTACTGCCAGCCTCGCGGTATGATTCACGGGCCCAGATTAACGCCGGCCCCGCCGCCGATAGCCCGGCTCCCGACGGGTACCACGCCGGGTACCACAGGCAAGAGCGTGGCGCTACTGCCAGCCTCGCGGTATGATTCACGGGCCCAGATTAACGCCGGCCCCGCCGCCGATAGCCCGGCTCCCGACGGGTACCACGCCGGGTACCACAGGCAAGAGCGTGGCGCTACTGCCAGCCTCGCGGTATGATTCACGGGCCCAGATTAACGCCGGCCCCGCCGCCGATAGCCCGGCTCCCGACGGGTACCACGCCGGGTACCACAGGCAAGAGCGTGGCGCTACTACCAGCCTCGCGGTATGATTCACGGGCCCAGATTAACGCCGGCCCCGCCGCCGATAGCCCGGCTCCCGACGGGTACCACGCCGGGTACCACAGGCAAGAGCGTGGCGCTACTGCCAGCCTCGCGGTATGATTCACGGGCCCAGATTAACGCCGGCCCCGCCGCCGATAGCCCGGCTCCCGACGGGTACCACGCCGGGTACCACAGGCAAGAGCGTGGCGCTACTGCCAGCCTCGCGGTATGATTCACGGGCCCAGATTAACGCCGGCCCCGCCGCCGATAGCCCGGCTCCCGACGGGTACCACGCCGGGTACCACAGGCAAGAGCGTGGCGCTACTGCCAGCCTCGCGGTATGATTCACGGGCCCAGATTAACGCCGGCCCCGCCGCCGATAGCCCGGCTCCCGACGGGTACCACGCCGGGTACCACAGGCAAGAGCGTGGCGCTACTGCCAGCCTCGCGGTATGATTCACGGGCCCAGATTAACGCCGGCCCCGCCGCCGATAGCCCGACTCCCGACGGGTACCACGCCGGGTACCACAGGCAAGAGCGTGGCGCTACTGCCAGCCTCGCGGTATGATTCACGGGCCCAGATTAACGCCGGCCCCGCCGCCGATAGCCCGACTCCCGACGGCTGGAGCCGCGCCCGAGGGTTTGCGCCGGTCGTAAAGCGCGTGATGGACGTTTCAGCGCCGCCATCGGAACAATCGTGGAAACCCCCTCCCCCTTTTCGCTCCTTCCTTCCTCGTCCAACTAGCCCTTCCCCGGTGCGTGGCGTGAACGTTATCTGGGATTGTATCTCGCCCGCAACGAATGTCATCTATTGACAGATATTTTTTTTTTTGCACATGAAGTATATTTCACACTATACAGTATAAATTCTAGATTAAAAATCACGATTTCATCCGTTCTGCTCTTACTGTTGTGCAGGGCATTTACAAAACGTCACAAGCACCCTAGATGATAAAAACACATAGCAGTGAACCCTAGCACAAGGCTTTATGTAAAAAAAAATGTGTGTGTATGTTTGTACTTATGCACGTTCTTTAGAAGTTATTACTTATTTTTGCTTTAAGATACAGAACTAACTGTAAATTAACTATAACAATAATTAAAATGATAAATACGCAGTACTAAATACGCATGAGTATAAGATTAATTATTAATTTAAGTAAAATAATCAGATAAATTTTATTAATAATGAAAAACAAATAATATGCTAAATGTACTTAATTTAATC
The DNA here is from genome assembly GCF_032445375.1 of Bacillus rossius redtenbacheri. Classification (NCBI taxonomy): domain Eukaryota; kingdom Metazoa; phylum Arthropoda; class Insecta; order Phasmatodea; family Bacillidae; genus Bacillus; species Bacillus rossius. The sequence goes on from NC_086332.1 coordinate 89,114,817, forward strand.
ATTTAAATTATTTATTGAATATTACTATAGTAATTTATAATGCAAATAAACTATACGTACGGGTATATATCCTCATTTATGCGTAAACACTTAAAAATTCACTTGAAAAGTTTATAAACACAAATTCTGTCACTAATAAACATAATAAATTATTTTTTAATTATATGGAAGAATATTTAATATCAATCACTTAATTTATGAACGTGACTGCGACTTGGTTCAGCACCCGCCAATAGAATTCGCTACCGGAGCAGCTACATTGAGTCTAGAATCATTCGATTTGCAGAACGCAATATTAAACCATGTAATGACACGTATTTGATAAAAACGAAGAAGAATTGAAAAAAAAATACCGAAACTCGGCTTGGACTTTCTGCCCACCTTTTTAAAATGCATTAAAAAGTTAATACTACATAGTTTTCGAACACGTTAAATGACAAGGAAATGATTAAGTATTATAGGATAGTTGTACTATTTTAAAGTCTTATTGACGTGAACACGTATTTAAAATTTCTTCCATAGTGGGAGGCCAATCAAAAAACGAATGATAACAAAATCGGGGGATACAGTTTGGTTTTACAGCTACATATCTAACATCTCCATTGAAAATTTAATTATACCACTGGATATATAAAGGGTCAAAGAATTCGTTACGCTAAGTGGGGACTGTGACGCATCGCGCGCGGTGGAGGGGGAAGCACCGCCATTTTGAGGTCTTTTTGCTGCGTTTCGAGATTTCCATTTAGTATAACATTTTAATCGGAAAAGTTACGACGTTCGTTGGAGTTTCAATCGTCAGCTCTCGTCAAAATATATCGACTGCATATATATAATATTAGGGTAAAATAGTTATAGTGAATATGTATGGTGTTAAAATAAAAAATAGTCTATATTGTATTTTGTTATAGATAATATTTTCTGTCACGTACACGTATTCACGTACAACACACGGCCGTGTCCATGACACAGACAAACCCCATTTTTTATTAGCTATGCGAGTTTATGGAGATTAATTTCCTGAAAAAAAAATTAATTTAATATTAGGTACTTAAATTAAAAATAGAGGTTAATGGCCTGCCTAGTATGAAATATTCAATCCAATGTACTAAGCTCAGTAAATATTAATATTAGAGCAATGAGATAACAATTAAAATATATTCATATATATTTACTTAAAATACAATTTGTTTAATCCAGTAATTTGTAACAAAAAAGTAAAACATTTTTTACTGCCTAGATCAATTGCAGTTGGTTTCCCGCCCGCAACGTAATCATGATTGTGACCATGTTCTGGAAGTTAGCCCCTGAACGTGACACTACCGCCAGAACAGTGAGGCATCTCTGGTGGCCTATCTCTCCGGCATGCCTCGTCTACAGCTAGCTCAAGGCTCGCCCGAGCCAAGAGAGTGGAGTGGGAACCACGTAATTAGTCACCTGAACTCCCACTCCTCGTTCCGTCCCTAAAGGAAGTAACTCGTGCTTCTGGATGGTTCAACTACGAAGTCGATACCAGCCCAAGGAGTGTATAAATGCCAGGGTGGCCTGCAGTCTCCAGACTCTTCGGAGAGGCGGAAAAGGAAGTTCTCACACCCGACTACGTCACCATTCCGTCGCACTGCCCATCACCATGTCACCCAGGAACTTCAATTTGCCCATCACCACATCACCCAGGAAGGTCACTCTGCCCGACGCCACACCGCGCTGCATGTTGAACTTAGCCTCAGAAGTCAGCTGGACTTTTTTTTACAAGTGGGTTCGCACTTAGAGCAATCAGCATCGAGGTGCCAACAGGAAATAGCCACTGAAGAGGTATTTGGTCGTTTGTTCAGAAACTCGACAACGCAACTTACGGAGCGAGTTGCTACTCGCTGAGCGAGTAATTTATGAAAAACCACTCGTTTAATAACGATCATTGGGTAAGGGCATGTTACCGCCAAGGTACGAAACCACTCGCCAATGACTTTGTTTTTCTTTTTAATCGTCGAGCGAGTGCGAGTGGGCGAGTGAAAAAGTGTATTCATGCTAGAAGGGCACATGTCGTCGAAGGCTATACAGAGGACTTAGTGTGTGAGATTGGGGCAGTGGCTGACACATTAGGGCATTGCAATAATAACTCGACTTACACTTTTAAACACCACTGTGGACTTGGGTGTTCGACGAAGTGGAAACTGCTGAAGTGTGACGAGCTTATATCACTATCAGAGCTTCGGAACGCGAACAACGTGGAGATGTTTGCATGATGGTAATTCTCCATTCAGAGTCGGAATAGGGGATGTGGTTGCTCTTGCGCCCAGCTGTAGATGTAATCTTCGGAACTTGGTGTTCCGCGCTTGGTCCGTGCCAGCGAAGTCCGTGTTGAGCGTCGTTAGTGAGGAGGGCGCTACACGGCAGGCACCGTGACTACGAGATGACTCGCTTCAGGGGAGGGGACAACTCACTTTCAACGATCTCTAAGGCGAATGTCAACTGAGTCATCACCCACTTAACCGAGGGGTTTAACTTTTCTGTCAATATCGTTTACACGTCGAACAGACCTAATATGTCCTAGTTTAATAAAGGATGCATGCAATGTGTAATGAACTTGCAGAATTTTAATATTTTCCAGCAACTATTAATTTAAGAGTTTGCTTTGATTTTATTTGTCTTGTGAATAATCATGTAGTGAAAATACTTTGTTGTCTCAGAGCCATATTAGCAAGTTGCGTTTAGTCTCCAATAAGACCATTTGAGGTCACTTGTCTATTAGAGTACTTTCAACTTTTCACTTTTCTGTTGCAATAAAAATTGTTCTTTCAGTAATTTGTTTTTCAAAGTAAAAATTACTTTCTGTTAACTTTGACATTACTTTGTTTATAGTTTGGGTTTGTGTAGTACTCCCAGTAGCTATGCGCTGCCGCACTTAACTTCAAGAATACACGAGTGGTCGTTTATTTGACTTTGTAAACATTCCAATAAACTTTTCATGTGTATCTCTCAACACTGTGCCAGTGTTTCGTTCTAATCAGAACTTAGTCTGGTTATCCCCTTTGCGGGAGGAACGGTTTTTCACCACGTTCCTTTATAAATTACCCACTATAGCCACTGAGCTACGAAGCTTGACGGGAATAGTGAACGGAGAAGATTAATAGTAATGTTGTAACAGCAGTATAAATTAGGGTTTTTATAACTTGAAATTGCTCTTTACTATGACAGTTTTAGTTTACCGAACATATTCCAGGGTAGTTTCACTAACATATAATTTAATTTGGCACACCAAGACATTTGGTATATCCCATAATTATTATGAAAGTTACTATATGTTGATACACGTGGGTCCAACATCTTCCTGTGAAAATTTCGTGTATGGTGCGCGCATCGTAAAACTTCACTCTCGTCATTTTTAATGACACGCCAAAGAAGTATAACTTCTAAAACCTTTTAAGGTTTCGTGGCTTCAGCCATTCAACCATGTTTGAAGAAAGGCCATAGAAATATCTAGCTATATATATTTCCTAACATTTAAAACAACTTAAATGTGCAACAGATCAGCACAGAAGAAATACATAATTTTAAATGCGTCATTAAAATTTTGAGCAAAAAAAACTTCATAAATTTAATCCGTTTTGACGACAAGTCCTGGTGGGCCAACCCACATTGAAGACGGCTGAACTTCAAAGCGTCCTACATCACCTGCCAGGACATCGGGACGCGGCCGGCCAACATAAGCTAGAGGTTAAAGCTGTCCGCGGGCGATAAATTGGGTGACAAACGCAAAAGCACTTGTTAACGCACCAGCACAGCGGTGGCCAGTTCTCTTTCAATGGCGCCGAGACCAATCCCGGCGATTTATCGCTCGCCGCTGGTAATTAACGACGCGAAACACAGAGCGCGCGCGAGCGTGTGCTTTGGCCCCGGCGGAGGCCACGAGCTAATTAACGGTGCTAATTAAAACGCAGTAATCACAGTCCGGATGGTGACGCTACGGACTGCCGACGTGAAGAGAGAGATAGAGACAGAGAGAGTCGGAGGGCTAGCACTTCGCGACTATTTATAAATCGTTAGCGCTATCTGAGCACATTCAAATAAACATAAATACTCCACTTCGTTTTGCTGAACTAAATGAGGGTGTTCTTCTGGGAGGTACACAATCAGCAGCGAGTAAATTTTTTATTTATTATTTTTAAATCTTGTTAAAATATTTTTGTTTGGATTAGTTGCAAAAAGTATATATTGGTTTATGACAGCATAAATTGACAATTATGTATCGTCAAACTTCCCAAACCGCATGTCATCTCTAAACGAATACGAGTACAACTGAAAGCAAAAGGAGAGTTGAATGATAGGTTTGAAGTAAAATTAAAAAGTACTTTAAAGTTACGGAATACACGCGTAAAAATAAGAATATTATGGCGGGATAAAGTGATCTTCGTACAGATGACGTGCGTTCAAAACCCGCTTTTTAATTACTTTCACAATTTGAAACTTTGGGGACGTTTTCTTAGGCTAGAGAATATTTTAATACAATCCTTTACCCCCAAATAACCCGTGAATTGCCATGTAGCTATTTAACTCTCTTTTCTACTCCATCCTCTGTCTAGTTGTAAACGATGCTTCTGTAATTTGAGAAAGTTAGTTGGCTACAGCGTATAATTAATATATTTTTATTTTTACGCTGCTGTGAAAAAAAATATAGAATACACATTAACAATTGTTTAATTACAAACGGAATCCCAGTGTTTAGAAAACCCTGAAATTAACAATATCTTAGAAGCTACATATATGTAATTTCTCATTGGGCGCACGATTTTTAAAGCGAGGTGGAGCTACAGGCAAAAATGGCTTGCGCATAAACCGCCTCTTCACCTCTACCTGCACGCGCTTCTATGAGACTATAAGCAGTGAAACTAAAATAAGTTATTTACAAAACTGTGTATTCAAATGTTCTTTATAAGACGAAAAAATATAAAAATGTTCTATTCTAACATAATAATAAACAAACAATCTTGATGTAATACAATTCTTTTGACATACGACATTACCGTTCTGCAATGTTTGTCATAGAAAAACTTCAATAGTGCAAAATAAGAAATAAAAATGAAAACATAAACCCACAGAGAACAAGTCTAAATCTGCTAGCTGATTTCAAACTTCAAATAACAGACACCACAGAAAACTTAATGGAAGGAATGGAGTTACGAAGAAATAACAGCACAGACGATCACATTGTGTAAATAATGAATAGACCGTTTCAACAAGAACATTAAATGCAGACGAAAACAAACCTGGATATCACAGAGATCGGATGAATTAAACGTTGGGTCATCGTTTGCCCATTGTGTTGGTCTGTGCTGTTATTTTTTCTTAACTTCATTATTCCTTCCACGTAAATTAATTTAAAGTATTAACCATTTTTCTTAATGTGTTTTTTCGAAGTTATAAAATGCATAATATATTTTAGAGCGAAATACTGTTATACAAAAGTGGCAAGAATTTTTTGTGATATTTCGATTCGACACATTATATATATATATATATATATATATATATATATATATATATATAAATTTTCCGTTTTTGAGTCATTTAGTTTTCTATTTTGTTCGTGTATAAATAGTTTTTGTACCGTTTACAAAGCCACTTAGGGTAAAAGTCTTTCAATCATTTCGTTGAGATCGGAATAAACGTAGTCAATACCCTGGTCATTTTACAGATAATTCAGACCATCACAATGCACTGTGCGTTAGTTGAAATAATAAGATGTGTCAAATATTTCATGTCTTTTGCCATTTCATGTGTAACATTTTGAACTTTTATTGCGGTGATGCGTATTGTGATATCTTTAATTTTGTGTGATTTTGCCAATGAAAAACCTTGAGATCACATTGGTTTTGTAATTAACTAACCGGATACAATTACCTGGTGAAAAGCTATTACTTTATTCCCGATGAATTATTTTTTAAATGTTTTGTAAGTAGTATGTAAATGTTCCCCTGGGACAGGCGCCAGGCGTTAGTGCTAATGCCGTGGAGCCTGCCGATTGCTCTGACGTCACGGCGGCCATTTTGGACACAAAAAATCCTCAAAATTCCTCAAAAATAACTAAAAATGACTCAAAATTCCCGTTTTGAGAAAAAATTTCTTGATTTCTTCCTCAAATATTCAAAAATTAGGATTTCGAAAAACCTCAAAAGTCTTTTGCTTTAGAAACAACACAAATGCCTAAAAGAGGCTTAAAAGTCCTAAGAGATAGCAGCTCTAAGCCGCTGACGTCATCTACGAGTATGACGTCACCATTGCAATTTCTGATACGGCCGCCATATTGAAAATCTTTATTTACTATCCGATTTTAATGAAAAAATGTTAAGATTCATAAAAAAAATTTTATTAATAAAATTTAAATAAAAATTATTTTAAAAACATAATTTTTTGACATGGAGCTCGGAGTCCTTCAATTCGAACCCAGGGAGGGCAAAAAAAAAATAAAAATGGTGAATGATTCTTCCCTCAGGGTGGCTGCAGGCAGACTAAACCCCACCACTGTTTTAATAGCATATATCATCAGTTAGTATGACATCATGTCCGCCATCTTGAAAATCCGTAATTTTAAAGCTAGAAATTCAGAAAAAATGTAAAAAATATATATGAATTCAATTTTAATAAAAATCTTTAAAAACACCGTTGCACATATTGTTATGGCCGCCATCTTGGAAATCCGTAATTTTTATGCTAGAAATTTGGAAAACATTTCTAAAATCATAATAAAATGTTATTAATTACATTTTAATAAAATACTCTTTAAAACACATGCCTTGATGTCCTCGGTTCGAACCCAGTAAGAGCAAAAATAAAAAAAAATTTCTATAGGTCCTTCTTCCATGAAAGCCACCTGCTGACTGACCCACCAATACCCAGGTACATATATCATCACCTGGTATGATAACATGTCCGCCATCTTGTCTTCGTCTGATGGAGGCAACCATCTGGTTTTCGGCTCCTAGAGTGCGCTGATGCCATGTTAGTGTAATTTTTACCTGCTAGAGTGCAGTAATAATTTATTATTACCGTGGCACCCATCATCTTGTAATTTTTGGACGCCATCTTGGAATTGTGTAATTATTTAGCTATAAATTCGGGAAAAATTCCAAAATTCATCAAAAAAATCACACATTTATGTACTGATTGATTCGATCAATATCCGTTCCTAGTTTGATCTCTGAACGAAGCTAAAAATAAATTTAATTAAAATACCATAAAAGTGTCAGGTTCGAGGAATTAAACACCGCAAGTTCTTTTACAAACATAATATTTATTACATAATTTCTATTCTACTACAGGATCATTTGCGATAGTTATCAATTTTATAATCATTTAGGCCTGCATAGGCGTGAAATGACTAATTCTTAGCTCCAATCGGTTTATACTAGACAGAGACCAATCAGAACCTTTACTGACATAGTCCTCCTCTTCTTGACAGATTTTCTGGATACCGTGTTTAACAGTTTGCTTCACATCGTCAGAACTGTAAATTACTGCAGCCAATGTCTTGAATGCACAATTCTTCACTTTGTCATCGAACGGATACGGCTTTCCATATAAACAGTTTAACCACAAGTTATACTTCAAAGGTCCGTTTGTTGCTACGTCATCAGTAAGCTGATTGATTATGTTCTGTCTAATATCTTCAAGAAAATTACAAATGTATTTTGACTCACTAATCGTATTTAGATAATAGTAGTCCTACAATGTTCCACGAAATGCAGACTGCGCCAAGTAGAAGCCATTATCATTCACATGTAGAGCACCGATAACAGTCTTAGGTCTAGTTCATGTCCAGTCGACATACCAATCGGATACCAATTGAAGTTATACTTCTTTAGGCGCGTTATGAAAAAATAATGAGAGTGAAATTTTAAGATGTGCGCGCATCACTGTAACACAAAATTAACAGGTTGAAACTGCCCGCTAAACCGATCATTAAGTCTCGAAAAAATGCTACCAACAAAATAGAAATAGAACCTCTATTAGTCGCGCAAGTTGGCACGCTCGTCGCCTCTGATCACTGTTTTCATATGTATAATATCTATCCACATGTTTCTTGTTTCTACATTCAAAACACGTGTTTTAGTTTCATACAAGTGCGAATTATATATGTGCTAATAAATTATATTCAGTAGTGATTTAAATTGAATATTTTATTAGTATTATTTACTATTCATAAATATTAGTAAAAATAATTGTGCTTATATAATTTTTAAGTGCTCCAATAAAATTGAGGTTAACTATCCGTATGTACTTTTTATTGATATAAATTAAAATATTATTATTTAATATAATTAATACTTAATATTATTAAATTATCAATGTTAAAAATGTATTATTGGTTATTTAATATTTACAAAATAAGAAATATTTTGATAAAACATTTAATAAAAATTTTGTGATAAAAATTAAAATCGAACATCAAATTGAAATATTAATTTTTTATATTTATTATTAAATTGAATAAATAATAAATATTTATAAAAATAAATTACAAATATAAAAACTTTTTAATAAAAATGAAAAGTGAATATTAAATTAAGAAAATAATAAATATTTAAAAAATGAATAAACATAAATTATTTTTTTGAATTTATTATTAAATTTATTTATTTTCTTTTAAAATATTAAATAATCAATAATAAATATTAAAAATTAATAATCTTATAATATTTAGAACAAATTATGTCATATATATATTATTATCTAAATATCATTTATTTTTTCAAATTTAAACTGAACTTTATTGAATGTGTTTACTATCTTTTTGCAGCCCCTTTATTCTTTTATTGTAATTAATTATTTGCATGCAATTAAAAACTATTTTTTAATGATGCCAAATAAGTATAACTTCTTACGCGCGGTACATAAGTACACGCACCCATTTTTTAAAAAGATTTAAACTCACTGATTGAAGAATGAAAATGCACGTATCTTAAACTCGCCCATATTGAAATGTTACGTTAACAGTGTTCAAGTACATGAAGACACTGTCCACGAGTGTGCACCTAGCGGCCGGACGACGCAACCCGCCCGGCCTGCCGCGCGCAGCATCGCAGCCGCTCGCTAGGGTTCGACCGCCTTCGGATCGGCGTGCTCTGGACAGGGAACTGCGCCCAGAGTCACCTCCTGCGGGAACAGTTCAGTTATTTCTACCGCCTTCTAGATGGACGGTTTGCAAGTATGACTTCCCCACTTCGAGCGGCGGAGGAGGGAGAAGCCTGCAGGTCGATGACGCTGAGACACCTCTGCTGCCCGTGTACGCCGTCAAGAAGTTCGCCCGCTGTCGTCGCCTTCGCCGCCACCTCTAGGACTTGACAATTGATAAATCCTCTCCGTTTTCGTTCATATCGTAAAGTATTAGACTTGTCCTGCATGTTGCTACAAGGGCGGGGAAGAATTTGCGAGTCAACGAGGCTACTGATAAATGATACTCGTTTGGACTTAGAAATATTTTGGCGTAACGAGTAACGGGCTGATAGAGGTTGGCGTGTGGTGACAGCGTGGTTTGGAGCAGGCGAGTGGGCATGTGGATATGGTATCTAATTTAAGACTTTAACTGCCAGCGTTCACGTGTCGTTACAATGTTAAGAGGCACAACCTCCTACAGTAAACTTAGCAGTAAGTATCGAGTTGCCGAGACCACGAGTGCGACCGACGAGTGCCGATGTTATGTGTCCTAGTTGTCTGTTTTAAGACTAGGACAAGACTGTTGCAGTAGTGGTCCTAGATGTTCAGGTCGTACCGTTACCTTTTGCTGCCCCGGAGTTGCGTCTCGCAGCCCAATCAGCAAGTCGAAGAGGCAAGAATATTAAGGGACATAAGTCGACTCGTGACTTCGCTTGATCAGCTGAGCTGTTCTCGTTAGGCCTGTTTCACACACATGCGGTTGTTTTCGGTTCTTTTTCGGTCGCTGCCGACAAGTGTGAATAGTCGTGTATGTTATCGCATACATGGCCTCCGTTGTAGGACAATACAGCTGAATGGTTTATATTAAACTGTAACATAACATAATAATTGTCAATTAATATGGAGAGCAGAAACGTTTACTATTTTTAATAACTAATAATTAGCTAAGCCGGTGTGCCTGTCGTAAAAGCTGTTGTATAAAGTTTGTTGTTTAGTATTTGTGATAAACAAATGTTTTTAGGGTGTATATTTATTAATGTTTTTTATGATATTTATTGTAGCCCCACTTAATATTCAGAATGCAAATATAGGGCCTATATAGTCTTTTGTTCATCCATAGCTTCTTATTTATGAGTTTTGGCAAGCTATATATAAACTGTTACATTTTTCTAACGAGTAATCTAAGTGATAAATTAATAATGTTCAGTAACCTTGGCAGTGTAGCAGGTTATGTGTTTCACGATATTACCTTGTGCATTTGCGTGCAATAAAAGCACGTTTAGTTACGTGTCACGCAAATGCTTCTTTAACGCTAATATGCACGCATGTACTAAGGATCTCTAATGGCTGATAACTTGTTTGCCCGCAGAAAACTGCTGCATGGAGTTGAGTTGTGTGAAGACTTTCATAACACGCCATATCATAAGTATTTCACAAATATATTATCATCGTCAGTTTGAAAAGGGTTGTGATATTTATTAAAAAAAATGTTTTTGTAACCTCTTAACACTTTATACACATTCTCTGCCAGTTTCAAGCCTGTTATGCATCACTCTCAGTATCTCTGATAAGGGGAGGGTTATCAGTAATGAAGAAAAAAATATATACAATGGAAAAAGTACGTAGTAAGTAAAAATTAAAACGAACAGTCATTTAAGTTGGGTTTTCGTGTTTAAAATGTTTCATTACAAAAGTGCTGCATAAATCACTGTTTTCTCAGTAAATTTTAAGCTTTTTGGTATGATTGTTGAAACTTAACTAGCTTTGGCGTTTAACTTACACTATTAGTGAAGCATATGACTTAAATTGCTTAGTAATATGGCTTTAATCGTTTATTTATTTCACAAAACGAACTAAATATATAACGAATAAATAGAGAACATTAATTTATTTATATATTTGTGAAAATAAAATCTATTTTGCAAAGTTTTTTTTTGTTATTTAAGCGTGCATAGAAGTAGTATAGGATAGTATGTTCTGGCACAGGATGCAGGATGTGGATGGTGCGGATTGTGATTGTCTGTCCGCCATCTTGGATTGTGACGTCACGGCGGCCATCTTGGACGAGCGTAATGTGACACTTTTTCGTGCGTGCAGCCGTCGTACTTGGACACAGCGTAACGGGACACAGTGTAACGGGACACAGCGTAACGGGACAAGTAGATCACGGCGGCCATCTTGGATCCTCCATTTTGGATGACGTCATTTTGTTTTCTAGAAAATTCCGACATTGTGTTGTCCGCCATTTTGAATTATGACGTCATCGTTGCAATTTTCGTTATGGTCGCCATCTTGAAATTTAGACGCCATCTTGAAAATCTGCAATTTTTATGTTAGAAAATCGTGAAAAATTTTAAAAATCATTAAAAATTTTAAATAATCGAATTAAATAAAAATCTTAAAAACCATTGTTGCAGTTATCGTTATGGTCGCCATCTTGGTTTATATAAATGTTGCATATTTCGTTACACCCGCCATCTTGGTTGAGTACTATACCATTCTTACACTTTACGTTACGACCACCATATTGGATCCTATTAATGTTGCAATTATCGTTATGGTCGCCATCTTGAAATTTAGTCACCATCTTGAAATTTAGACGCCATCTTGGAAATCCGTAATTTTTATGTTAGAAAATCGGGAAAAATTCCAAAATTCATCAAGAAATTAACTTAATAGAATTCCGATTGATTATATCGATTACCGTCCTCGGTTCGAACCCGGTAAGGGCAAAAAATAAAAAAATCAGATCCTTCCACCACAGAAGCTACCTACAGATTGACCTACCTCCACCAATAACAAGGTATTTACCATCAGCTGGTACGACATCATGTCCGCCATTTTGTCTTCGTCCGCTGGAGTCCACCATCTTGTTTTCGTCTGCTAGAGTGTGCTGACATCATGTTAATATATTGTTCTGTTCTCCATACCTTTAACCTTGTATATTAACATTAAACTTTGACCTTGACCTTGAATTTTGTCCTTGACTTTGAACTTTGACCTTGACCTTGAACTTTGACCTTGACCTTGAACTTTGACCTTGACCTTTGACCTTGACCTTTGTCCTTGACATTGAAATTTGACCTTGATCTTAATATTTGACCTTGACCTTGAAATTTGACTTTGTCCCTGAAATTTGACTTTGTCCTTGTCGGCCATCATGGATCCGACATTTTATGTTCATTACATGATACCAGGGGCCACCACCTGCCGGAGTACGCCATCTTGTGTGTGTACTTGTATTATAGAGGACATTCCCATCTAGATAGTTTTATTTTAACCCGCTACAGTGCAGTAATCATTTATTATGGAGGTGCTCCCCGCCATCTTGAAATTCGACCACCATCTTGAAATCATGTAATAATGTAGCTAGAAAAGCGGGAAAAAAATCCAAAATTAATTAAATAAATTTGTAATCCATATAATGATTGATTGTATCGACTAAGGTCCTTGGTTCGATCCCTGACCGATACAAAACATCTTTAATTTAAAAAAAAAATACTAAAAAAGTGTTGGTTTAAGAAAATAAAAACACCACAAGTTCTTTTTAAAAAAATGTTATTACATAAATTCAATAGGAAACGAAACGTATACACACATTACACACAGGAAACGGAACGTACACACAGTACACACAGGAAACGAAACGTACACACAGTACACACAGGAAACGAAACGTATACACACATTACACACAGGAAACGTAACGTACACACAGTACACACAGGAAACGGAACGTACACACAGTACACACAGGAAACGAAATGTATACACACATTACACACAGGAAACGGAACGTACACACAGTACACACAGGAAACGGAACGTACACACAGTACACACAGGAAACGGAACGTACACACAGTACACACAGGAAACGGAACGTACACACAGTACACACAGGAAACGGAACGTACACACAGTACACACAGGAAACGGAACGTACACACAGTACACACAGGAAACGGAACGTACACACAGTACACACAGGAAACGGAACGTACACACAGGAAACGAAACGTATACACACAGTACACACAGGAAACGGAACGTACACACAGTACACACAGGAAACGGAACGTACACACAGTACACACAGGAAACGAAACGTACACACAGTACACACAGGAAACGAAATGTATACACACATTACACACAGGAAACGGAACGTACACACAGTACACACAGGAAACGAAACGTATACACACATTACACACAGGAAACGGAACGTACACACAGTACACACAGGAAACGAAACGTATACACGCAGTACACACAGGAAACGGAATGATCACACATACAGTAGCGGAAACACACACGCTTAGTTGGAAATCAGAATACAAGAAATAAAACATACTTTAAAATATAAAATAATTTATTTATTTTTCAATAGTACACACATGAAAGTTAAACAATTTATTAGTCCATCATTTTTACAAAGTATTGTGGATCTACTGAATATCGGCTTGGTTGTATTCTCACTTTTCACGGTGTTGTTACTTCCATTAGTTTCAGTCTTCACGAAGCCATCAGCATCATTCAATTTATGTTCTTCAACATGATCGATCGATCTAATACCATCTCGCTCAGGTCAAGGAAAAATTATTGTTGTATTCTTTAGTCTAGTGGATCCATCGATGTGATCTATGACGTAAGTAGGCTTGGCTTTACATGTTCTACCATGTCTTTTTAATCCCTCAATTCGTGTTAACAACCTGATACACCGATTACAGCTTAACATTTTACGTAGTGGGTTTTAAACACAATCATTCTTCTCATACCGTTCAGCATTCTTTATCAAGGTAAACACCTTGCTACAGTATCTGCAGTGATGTTGTTTTGATACAGCTACATACATCGAAGGCTCCAAAAGGCTCCAATTGCTCCAACAGCTTTTTGTTTCATCAGCGCCAATGATATTTGGCTAGAATGCTACGAGTCTAAGAGACTATGAGGTCTCAAGGCTACGAGTCTAAAATGATCTAGCTGGTTATGACTTATACATGGCTGCGGCGAGTCTGCATGGCTAAAATACCGCGTGGCTACGTAAAAACATGACTATGAAGCTACAAGGATACAAGTCTACTCGGCTCCAAATAAATGCAAGACGACATGGCTACAAGAAAACTTGGATACAAAGCTTCAATTCTACGAGTCTACAAGACTCCACCAACTACCTTCGAGTGTTTAAAGCTCCAACTGCTCCATCAGCATTATGTTATAAGATTACAAGGCTACTTGCTTACGTAGCTACAATTCTATGAGGTCCCAAGACATCATGACTACACGACTACGAGCCATGAGGTTACGAGACTACACGCCTACGAATCTTAAAGTTTACGAGACTGCAAGGCTACAGAGCTACGAAGCTTCTAGAACACAAGTTTATGTGACTGCGAGGATACAGGACTTCAAGTCTGCATGAGTTCTTGACTACGAAGCTACTCGTCTACAAGGCTCCAATTACCGTATCTTTCTTCGACGGAATTTTCTCTTTTGCTCCAACTGCACCATCAGCTTTATGTTATAAGATTACAAGGCTACATGCTTACGTAGCTTCAAGTCTACGAGGCTCCAATGCATCTTGACTGCGAGACTACGAGACTATACGATTGCAAATCCTCAAGGTTACGTGATCTCGAGGCTATAGGTCTATGAAGCTTACAGAACGCATGGTTACGAGACTGCCTGACTAATTGGCCATGGCTACGAAACTTCATGTCTCTAACTGACTAAAATAGCACCATTCAGTGGTGAGAGTTAATTTATCTCATGCAAAGCTACTTGTTGCAAGTAGTTCCGCTTTTCAACAACAGATATCGCCACATGTTGCTTACAGATAAATAAAATTTATTTCTTTTATGTAGGATGCAGGATGCTCACTAACGCCCGCAAAAGAAGCACGGCTTCGGAAGTCACCAAGGAGAAGGAAATTCGTCTTGTACGTTAGTGCTTCACAGATGTCTCATGGTATATTACTAGACTGAGTAATAATTTTTTTTTATTTCCACCTCATTAAAAAATATTGCAAGTGACGATTTAGTAGCCGAAAAATCACTAATTAAATGTAACTTTGAATAAAATGACATGTCTCATTAAGAGTAAAACTCCTTCATGGAGAGATCGGTTTCTCAGAAATAACCAGAAGCACTTGGAGAAACCACAGGAATGATCGCAAGCACACGGAAAAAACCTTCATAATATTGACAAGAATAATCAGGAGCACACGGAAAAAACCTTCATAATATTGACAAGAATAATCAGGAGCACACGGAGAAAAACCATCATAATATTGACAAGAATTATCGGTAGCACACGGAGAAAAACAATCATAATATTGACAAGAATTATCGGGAGCACTCGGAGAAAAACCATCATTATTTTGATAAGAATAATCAGGAGCACACGGAGAAAAACCATCATTATTTTGATAAGAATAATCAGGAGCACACGGAGAAAAACCATCATAATATTGACAAGTATAATTAGGAGCACACGGAGAAAACCGACATAATATTGACAAGAATTATCGGGCGCACACGGAGAAAACCACCACACATTTTCTTTGATATCATAAAATTAAAAATAAATTAAAAATAAAAATAAATTAATAAAAAATTTAAAACAAAAAAAAATCTACAAAAAAATACATAAAATTCTGGCTTGTACTAAAACTCTATCTTTGCTCAACAATGATAAGTTTACAAGCTAGCAGAATCTATTTATGTATTTTTTGTAGATTTTTTATTGTTTTAAACTTTTTATTAATTTATTTTTATTTTTAATTTTTTTTTAATTTTATGATATCAAAGAAAATGTGTGGTGGTTTTCTCCGTGTGCGCCCGATAATTCTTGTCAATATTATGTCGGTTTTCTCCGTGTGCTCCTAATTATACTTGTCAATATTATGATGGTTTTTCTCCGTGTGCTCCTGATTATTCTTATCAAAATAATGATGGTTTTTCTCCGTGTGCTCCTGATTATTCTTATCAAAATAATGATGGTTTTTCTCCGTGTGCTACCGATAATTCTTTTCAATATTATGATGGTTTTTCTCCGTGTGCTCCTGATTATTCTTGTCAATATTATGAAGGTTTTTTCCGTGTGCTCCTGATTATTCTTGTCAATATTATGAAGGTTTTTTCCGTGTGCTTGCGATCATTCCTGTGGTTTCTCCAAGTGCTTCTGGTTATTTCTGAGAAACCGATCTCTCCATGAAGGAGTTTTACTCTTAATGAGACATGTCATTTTATTCAAAGTTACATTTAATTAGTGATTTACGGCTACTAAATCGTCACTTGCAATATTTTTTAATGAGGTGGAAATAAAAAAAAAATTATTACTCAGTCTAGTAATATACCATGAGACATCTGTGAAGCACTAACGTACAAGACGAATTTCCTTCTCCTTGGTGACTTCCGAAGCCGTGCTTCTTTTGCGGGCGTTAGTGAGCATCCTGCATCCTACATAAAAGAAATAAATTTTATTTATCTGTAAGCAACATGTGGCGATATCTGTTGTTGAAAAGCGGAACTACTTGCAACAAGTACCTTTGCATGAGATAAATTAACTCTCACTACTGAATGGTGCTATATTAGTCAGTTAGAGACATGAAGTTTCGTAGCCATGGCCAATTAGTCAGGCAGTCTCGTAACCATGCGTTCTGTAAGCTTCATAGACCTATAGCCTCGAGATCACGTAACCTTGAGGATTTGCAATCGTATAGTCTCGTAGTCTCGCAGTCAAGATGCATTGGAGCCTCGTAGACTTGAAGCTACGTAAGCAAGTAGCCTTGTAATCTTATAACATAAAGCTGATGGTGCAGTTGGAGCAAAAGAGAAAATTCCGTCGAAGAAAGATACGGTAATTGGAGCCTTGTAGACGAGTAGCTTCGTAGTCAAGAACTCATGCAGACTTGAAGTCCTGTATCCTCGCAGTCACATAAACTTGTGTTCTAGAAGCTTCGTAGCTCTGTAGCCTTGCAGTCTCGTAAACTTTAAGATTCGTAGGCGTGTAGTCTCGTAACCTCATGGCTCGTAGTCGTGTAGTCATGATGTCTTGGGACCTCATAGAATTGTAGCTACGTAAGCAAGTAGCCTTGTAATCTTATAACATAATGCTGATGGAGCAGTTGGAGCTTTAAACACTCGAAGGTAGTTGGTGGAGTCTTGTAGACTCGTAGAATTGAAGCTTTGTATCCAAGTTTTCTTGTAGCCATGTCGTCTTGCATTTATTTGGAGCCGAGTAGACTTGTATCCTTGTAGCTTCATAGTCATGTTTTTACGTAGCCACGCGGTATTTTAGCCATGCAGACTCGCCGCAGCCATGTATAAGTCATAACCAGCTAGATCATTTTAGACTCGTAGCCTTGAGACCTCATAGTCTCTTAGACTCGTAGCATTCTAGCCAAATATCATTGGCGCTGATGAAACAAAAAGCTGTTGGAGCAATTGGAGCCTTTTGGAGCCTTCGATGTATGTAGCTGTATCAAAACAACATCACTGCAGATACTGTAGCAAGGTGTTTACCTTGATAAAGAATGCTGAACGGTATGAGAAGAATGATTGTGTTAAAAACCCACTACGTAAAATGTTAAGCTGTAATCGGTGTATCAGGTTGTTAACACGAATTGAGGGATTAAAAAGACATGGTAGAACATGTAAAGCCAAGCCTACTTACGTCATAGATCACATCGATGGATCCACTAGACTAAAGAATACAACAATAATTTTTCCTTGACCTGAGCGAGATGGTATTAGATCGATCGATCATGTTGAAGAACATAAATTGAATGATGCTGATGGCTTCGTGAAGACTGAAACTAATTGAAGTAACAACACCGTGAAAAGTGAGAATACAACCAAGCCGATATTCAGTAGATCCACAATACTTTGTAAAAATGATGGACTAATAAATTGTTTAACTTTCATGTGTGTACTATTGAAAAATAAATAAATTATTATATATTTTAAAGTATGTTTTATTTCTTGTATTCTGATTTCCAACTAAGCGTGTGTGTTTCCGCTACTGTATGTGTGATCATTCCGTTTCCTGTGTGTACTGCGTGTATACGTTTCGTTTCCTGTGTGTACTGTGTGTACGTTCCGTTTCCTGTGTGTAATGTGTGTATACGTTTCGTTTCCTGTGTGTACTGTGTGTACGTTCCGTTTCCTGTGTGTAATGTGTGTATACATTTCGTTTCCTGTGTGTACTGTGTGTACGTTTCGTTTCCTGTGTGTACTGTGTGTACGTTTCGTTTCCTGTGTGTACTGTGTGTACGTTCCGTTTCCTGTGTGTACTGTGTGTATACGTTTCGTTTCCTGTGTGTACGTTCCGTTTCCTGTGTGTACTGTGTGTACGTTTCGTTTCCTGTGTGTACTGTGTGTACGTTCCGTTTCCTGTGTGTACTGTGTGTACGTTCCGTTTCCTGTGTGTACTGTGTGTACGTTCCGTTTCCTGTGTGTACTGTGTGTACGTTCCGTTTCCTGTGTGTAATGTGTGTAAACGTTTCGTTTCCTGTGTGTACTGTGTGTACGTTCCGTTTCCTGTGTGTACTGTGTGTACGTTCCGTTTCCTGTGTGTAATGTGTGTATACGTTTCGTTTTCTGTGTGTACTGTGTGTACGTTTCGTTTCCTGTGTGTACTGTGTGTACGTTCCGTTTCCTGTGTGTAATGTGTGTATACGTTTCGTTTCCTATTGAATTTATGTAATAACATTTTTTTAAAAAGAACTTGTGGTGTTTTTATTTTCTTAAACCAACACTTTTTTAGTATTTTTTTTTAAATTTAAGATGTTTTGTATCGGTCAGGGATCGAACCAAGGACCTTAGTCGATCCAATCAATCATTATATGGATTACAAATTTATTTAATTAATTTTGGATTTTTTTCCCGCTTTTCTAGCTACATTATTACATGATTTCAAGATGGTGGTCGAATTTCAATATGGCGGGGAGCACCTCCATAATAAATGATTACTGCACTGTAGCTGGTTAGAATAAAACTATCCAGATGGGAATGTCCTCTATAATACAAGTACACACACAAGATGGTGTACTCTGGCAGGTGGTGGCTCCTGGTATCATGTAATGAACATAAAATGTCGGATCCATGATGGCCGACAAGGACAAAGTCAAATTTCAGGGACAAAGTCAAATTTCAAGGTCAAGGTCAAATATTAAGGTCAAGGTCAAATTTCAAGGTCAAGGTCAAGGTCAATGTCAAGGTCTAAGGTCAAGGTCAAAGGTCAAGGTCAAAGGTCAAGGTCAAAGGTCAAGGTCAAGGTCAATGTTCAATGTCAAGGTCAAAGTTTAATGTTAATATACAAGGTTAAAGGTATGGAGAACAGAACAATATATTAACATGATGTCAGCACACTCTAGCAGACGAAAACAAGATGGTGGACTCCAGCGGACGAAGACAAGATGGCGGACATGATGTCATACCAGCTGATGGTAAATACCTTGTTATTGGTGGAGGTAGGTCAATCTGTAGGTGGCTTCTGTGGTGGAAGGATCTGATTTTTTTATTTTTTGCCCTCACCGGGTTCGAACCGAGGACGGTAATCTATATAATCAATCGGAATTCTATTAAGTTAATTTCTTGATGAATTTTGGAATTTTTCCCGATTTTCTAACATAAAAATTACGGATTTCCAAGATGGCGTCTAAATTTCAAGATGGTGACTAAATTTCAAGATGGCGACCATAACGATAATTGCAACATTAATAGGATCCAATATGGTGGTCGTAACGTAAAGTGTAAGAATGGTATAGTACTCAACCAAGATGGCGGGTGTAACGAAATATGCAACATTTATATAAACCAAGATGGCGACCATAACGATAACTGCAACAGTGGTTTTTAAGATTTTTATTTAATTCGATTATTTAAATTTTTTAATGATTTTTAAAATTTTTCACGATTTTCTAACATAAAAATTGCAGATTTTCAAGATGGCGTCTAAATTTCAAGATGGCAACCATAACGAAAATTGCAACGATGACGTCATAATTAAAAATGGCGGACAACACAATGTCGGAATTTTCTAGAAAACAAAATGACGTCATCCAAAATGGAGGATCCAAGATGGCCGCCGTGATCTACTTGTCCCGTTACGCTGTGTCCCGTTACGCGGTGTCCCGTTACGCTGTGTCCCGTTACGACGGCTGCACACACGAAAAAGTGTCACGTTACGCTCGTCCAAGATGGCCGCCGTGACGTCACAATCCAAGATGGCGGACAGACAATCACAATCCGCACCATCCACATCCTGCATCCTGTGCCAGAACATACTATCCTATACTACTCATAGAGAAACTCTTTAAATACTTATTTGATTTCTTATAACTGTTATTTATTAATTTAAAGTGCCAAGTATGTTTAAGATCACGTATTACCAACAATTAATTTTAAATTTCACGGGAACGAAGTCGTTGTAACAGTTATAGAGTGTCTAACTCTTAGATTGCAGTAAAAAATAAAAAGCGTTCTCTGTTCCCAAATTGATTCTACCCAACTTGTTTACATTAAATCTTATTTTGTATTCTATTGTTAATTATAATTATTTTAATTTATTTATAATTAAATATTTGTTGAATTTTCACAGTCCATAACATAGTGTCCATTGGCAGTATTGTTGTATTTGTAGTAATAAAATTTAATTATTCTTTACTGATCACTAATTAGAATTTTACATGATAAACTTTATGATCACTATTAACTACAAGATATTCCATGGCATTATGAACTATGCTCTAATATAGCCAATCATTTTAATAACAGATATAAAAAATTGTTGACTTAAACTGTTGAAACCAAAATGGCGTATTTTACTTACGTCTCCTTAGAAGTACGAAATAAATATTACTATACCATAAACTTGAAATACAAAAAATAATATTTTTTTTCTTCGAAATTCTAATTCCAAATTGTTCTTTGCCAAATACAAAGTTTGAGATACGTATAAATAAGTTTTTCATTATAGAATAAAGTTGTGTCAAAAACGTCTGTGCCCTATGGCGTATATCTGGTAAAATAGAACAGTAGTAATGGCAGAAATCGTGCATTAGAAAGAGCGAGTAAATTTCCATTTAAAAGCACACTACAGAACTAAGTATGAGACGCGCAATTACTAATAACTGCCAGTTGTACATTTTGATAATTTCGGACTCGCAAACCCTAGTATATGTACGTCAAAGGTATTCGAGGACGTAGCATGACATCCGTAGCCGAAACTGCCTCCTTGCCACATAAGCCTGACTCACGCACGGACAGCGAGGGAACGTATTACTGAAAGCTGGATCCTCCGTGCACTTGATGGATGGCTGAGTGTCACGCTTATCGCCGACCTCCGGCATGGCGGGTACCAAGGAGGTCACCCAGTGGTTCGGAGCCCAAAGCACAGTATGTCCGTTAAAGAATTTCGTAGTTTTCAATTTTAATTTTATAAACTCTAAACACTGTATAGTTTTGGTGCAGGGTCGTACATAAAGAGTAACTCAAACAGTTTCAGATAAGCGCATGCGCGAGTACTGCTTCCTTGTTTTCTCGCTTGCAGCACCACCTACGCAAACTGGCGACTCCTGAGCTTAAAGGGTTTTGTGTTCTGCAAATTAGCTCAGAGTGAAACTGTATTTCCAGTTCAACTTGCGTTCCGTTTTAAATTTAATATCAATCCCCTATGTGTAAAAAAAATCCGCCAATGGAATAGGAAATTAGAGACGAGAAGTTCACAAGCTAGCAGTTACCAACATAATACATCATAACTTTGAACGTAGGCAATAGCTTATAGTTTGCTCTTCTTACTATGTTAGGTTATTCCAGTTCTGTTTTTTGGCTTATTTAAACAATCTCAAAAAACTTTAAAGGGTGTGTTTAATTATATTATTTTAAAATTAAGTCACTAGAGAAATAGATGAGAGGATAAGAATGGAAAAAAAGTGAAGGAGGAGAATTTGTGTAAGGGACACAGGAAGATAATTTGCTGACTAAGCCGCAGGCTGTAGGCTCATTATTATTATTACTTCACTATGCAAACGATAACAAGTCAGAAATGCACTGATAATTTATATAAGAAATAACACTCATTATCTTATGGTCAATAGAAATCTTTTTTCCTTTACATTTATAACCTCTAAGGTATTACTTCAAGTACGAATCTGGAATATCGCTTTTTATAAACCTTTGTAATAACACAAACCACATTACATGTGCGGTGGAAATAAATTTGCAAGATTTATTATCTCTGCAAACAAAATCTCGCTATAAACCATTACTATTGCGTTAAAATCTATCGGGAACAGGTAAAGTCTGTATTTTATTTATGTAGAAAAAATTATTATCAAACATACTTCTCTTCTTAATATTAATTTATATATATTATACTTTAATGCTGTTTTATCTACATTAACTGCGTAAATATAAAGAGTTTTTTTTATTTAATGAATTGGATTTTTCAATTTTCAGTATTTGATATTTTAAGAATAATGTTACGCTGTAAGTAATATATTTCTCTGTATTTAATAAATAATAATGCTTAAAGTTCAGCGTGTGTAAAAGCCCTTATGTAGGATACGTGTTGTAAAATTTATATTTATCTATAGGTACTTCTTAAACCTTTAAAAGCGGGCGCTGGAATGCAATGATCCCAGTAAATCTGTACCAAAAGTTTGATGGCGGATATTCGCTAGAGAGGTCGCGAGGAGCCGAGCTGAAGCTGACAGTGGCCGGGAGTACAGGCTTCGTAATTCCAAGCTGAAAAATAAAGGGTAAATTGTATAAAGCAATAAAAAACATTTGAGGTTTTGGTTGTTGGAGTCCATAAGGTAGAGGTGGTTATTCAGGATCTAGGAAAGAACCCTGCCTCCTCTACAAGAAGCATTAGTTTGTTTAGATGAAAAAAAAACTATCTAAACTTTATCAACACGCTCAAAATAATTTATTTACTACTTAAGTTCACAGATAATAGTGCACTATCTTAAAAACCAATAAATAATTTAATGTTATCAAAAACAACGACGTTACTGAAAGATCATAATTCTCAATAATAGTTACACCAATCAGACGTTTGGTTCAGAACCACACCTGCTAATGAACCAATTTATCATCAATTTTTTTACATCAGTACTTAAATAATATTTAAATAACAATCTCACAACGTTCTGATTTAGAATACTATTTAAATTCCTTTACCATTATCGTTAGAAGTAGTACATGTTGTTAACTTAACTTAGCCGCCATATTCTATGACTCTGACATTAAAAAAAGATACAGATAAAATTATTCTCGCGGTGTTTATTGCGCTACTTCTTGACAACGAGCCAGCCGCTATTTTAAATAATGGAAATACTAGTGCGATAATCGGCTCTTACTGCATCCGAGCTTTGTGAGGGCGGGCGGACTCTAAGAACAAACAACTGAAAATCCCACATTCTGCCCGCCTCCCTTTCCACAAGTCTTTCCGCTCGCTTCAGGGGGAAATATATTTGAGATTCTCTGTTGTTTCGTCGGCACCTTTCAAGTGAGATTAATTAAATTTTCCGTTCATGTAACGTGCACGAGTTAACTTTCTCGTTAATTATTAATTTCTTTGTAAGTCGCCATGCTGTGAAGTCACCATACAAATAAGGGAATTTGAAACAAAATTCTCTTTTAGATCTTCGTGAAATAATTGCTCAGCTATGTTTCTATTTTCTTCTTATTCTTCTTCTTCTTCTTCTTCTTCTTCTTCTTCTTCTTCAGAATTGACCATAAATATCGTCGGATGGTATAGTTTAAAAAAAATATACGTATACGTAATATTTAACAATTATAAGAGATTTTAAAATCGAGTCAGGAGCGAGTAAGGTATTTGCAAATTCATGGCACTTATATAAGGCAATTTTTAATTTATTAATGTTTTATTTCTGCTATGCACGGTTTACGAATACTTGTTCTGGTTGAATGTATTGTAACAAAAAAAAGAAGACAATTGTTATCTTCAACTGATGAACAATGGAAATAAGATCTCTTTCTTTAAAAAGGGCATCATTAGTAAAAATATTTAATTTAATTACTTGCGTAGAATCCTACATTTTATATACAAGTACTAGCAGAACCCAGCAGACGTTGTCCTGCCAGTTTTTATTTATTTACCTCTGTATTTCTAAAATGGATAGCTTGTATGTAATATAGAAATATATAAATAGTTTTAGAAAAATTTGTCAAAATTAAATAATACTAATACTGATAAATTATATAATTTATATTGGTATAAATTGTAAATTAATTACAAACATATTTTATTAATTTAAAATGTTTCAGCAGCTCTACTGGCCGACAGTTACCGCGTAGTTCCAATGTTCTAATCTTTGCGTGGCATTACAAATAAATTTCCATATTTAATGTTTATTGACTAAAGAGACATCCAATCATAGTTGACACAAATGTCATTATTTGTTTATAAACAAAATATAATAGTTATTCAAATCGATGCCCAGCATTTCAGGCGGTAATGATATTCCAATTTAAACTCACTCACAAATTACTAAGCACAGTTACAATCACTATTTGTTGTTACTGGGGATTAAGGACAGTAAACATCACAATATACCTATTTTTATTGAGATCGGTTGAATGAAATAGTTGTTTATCTGTTGCAGCGCTATTTCATGACGTGTTATTACTAAATGGATGCCAGAGAATATTCTCCGAGTACAAATTATATAAATAATTATTTATATATTAGGGTGGTCCTTATTTTTGAAAGTCTTGATTTCAAATCGCCCTCCCCCCAATTTTTTTTCATTTTTGTTAAAAATTAAAAAAATGAGCCCTCACTCATTAGGATGAGAGGTCGGGAACCCGTGCCGCATCGAGCCTGAAGTTGGGAGGACGAAGCGCTTCCCGGCGCGAGCCGCAACACGCGCGGGCGTGTCCGTGCAAGTCTCGACATGTCCGTGCAAGCCTCGACATGTCCGAGCCCAGGTCCTCCCGCACTTCTCAGGTCTATTTATCAGCTTGTATCGAGCTGTTGGGCATGTAACAAGTCCCCGCTATGAAGCAAGTATGTGTTCCAATTTGAGAAGTGTCGATAAAAAAAAGTTTATTTAGTGGGATCAGTGTCTCACCAAGTTCGTGGTTGAAACCTACCCTCAATCATGCGAGTACTTTCAGTTTTATTTTATAATTTACAGGAAGTGAAGTTGTCTCTTTCCGAAAGTGCTAATTCAGTGATAAGGGAGTGTTTAATTTTTTGGGAGAAGGCCAGGATCCCTACGAGATCACTGCAACATTGCCAGGAAAAACTCATTAAATTACATTCTCATTGGCGTAAACTACAAAGGAGTTATCATCGGTCATCGGAAACGCAGCGTGAGCGTGAGAATTATTTCATATTATATTTAAATAATTTATTTGATATCGCGTATGCAAATGCTTTGGAGTTAATTAAAATAGAAGATAAAATATTTTTGTAGCTCCAAAGAGAACCTGGACGGAAAGGAAGTATTGCCGGGATTGACAAGACGACGACAAAACAGGAGGAACGGTCAATCGAGAGAGCCATTATATTTGATGAAAGGAGGGCCAAATAATAGGCACACCGCGAGGGTAATATTAAATTTCACCTTGACGCAGAAAGTAGTTCTGAAGAGTCTGATTCATCCGACAAACCTTAATCTAGTTTGTCCCTACCTTGTCCCACCTAAATAACAGAACCCGCCGAATAAAATTCCGATGAACCGGGTAAAGTAATGCGCGGTCGGAAATGCATTTTCACACCGAAGTTAATGGCAGCCTGGGATCGTTGAAAATAAGTCAACAGAATGCAGTATTCATTTTAGAAGCAGCAGTTGAAGCACTAGGCCTTAACATAACAGATATAGCTCTCAATAGGACTTCTCTACAAAGATATAGAGGAAGGTTTAGGAAAAATTACAATCTGAAAATTAAACAACTATTTCAAGAATATGTGCCTAAGTTTGTAACTGTGCATTGGGACGGTAAGCTAAATACTTCCAGCATTGAATGTGCGAAATACAAAGCAAGAAAGTCTGTCGGTTATAATTTCCTATGATGGTAACAAAGAAAAATTGTTTGGGGTATACCAAAATTAGAAAATAGTTCAGGAAGCTGTTAAGACTGTTCTGGGAGACTGGGGATTGCAAGAAAAAGTTCAAATTTTGTGCTCCAACACTACTGTGTCTAATACAGGAAGTTTCAATGGCGCTGCAACGTATTTATAGCAATATTCCGGAAGAGAGCTAATATACTTCCCCTGTAGACATCACATGTACGAGATAGTTTAGCGGAGTGTCTTCGAACAGAAGTTTTCAAAGGCTTCGTTCAGTCCAGATATAGTTTTTTTCGAAAAAAATTAGAGAACAATGGAATACATTGGATCAAGAAAATTATATCACGGGGCAAACTTACCTAAAATAAATATTGGATGAACAAGAACATGCGAACATCACAAATTATTTGTATGATGCGCTGCAAAACCAAAATTTAAAACATAATTACCGTGAACTGACTGAATTGTGCATAGTTTTTATTGGAAAGGATCCGGAACAGAACTACAAAATTAAACCTCCAGGAGCTCTCCATAATGCCCGATGGATGGTGAAAGCTTTGTATTCCTTTAAAATGTTTTTTTTTTTTTTTTCAGTCGTCAGTTAGACTTGAATGTGTCTGAAGTTAACAGTTTAAGAAAAATATGTGTGTATCTTAGTGAAACTTTATGTAAAAGCCTGGCTGGAGTGTTCGTTAGCTGTACAGGCGCCATTGAATGACTTACTATTTATAAAACAATTGAAAAAATATGAAACCATAAATAAAGGTATTTCGTCTGCTGCACTGAAGAAATTTTGCAGTCACTTATGGTATTTATCAGAAGATTTGGCTATTTTAGCACTTTTTGATAAAAATGTTGCTGTATAATCAAAAATAAAAATGTTTGAAAACTTAAAACGGGAAAATCTCAACACGTAAAGAAAGTATCCGTTTCTCCAAGCGATACTTTTCACCTTGCAGGTCAGATCATTTCTGTATTTATTTTTGCTTATGAAATTTATGAAAATATTGTAAACATAACGGAAACCTGTCATTATTAAACATGCTTGGCTCAAAATACATTTTTATATGGCATATACATAAAATATTATTATAGAGTATAATAAAAAATGGTTAGGGATTTTTTTCTTTTTGTTTAAGATAAAAATATTGAAGACTTTATTTCTTAAAAAAGTTTAAATTTCCTGAAAAAATTAGAAATCAACACTAACTTTTTGAATCATAGCCCAGACTTTTGGGACGCAGACGATAACTATTTAGAGAGTAAAAAAAAAATTAGTAATTTAAGAGTAGTAAATGACACGGCAGAGAGGGGCGTGAAATTAATACAAGATTTTAACGGACCTTTCGCAGCTAATGAAGAACAAAGACAATTCCTTTTTCACAGTGTTTAAGACCACAGGAAGCAATTCCCTGATTGCACAAAAAAACCATCAAAACGAAAATTTGTTTAAGTAGGAATTATTATTTTATCAAACACCTTAATGTTCATTAAAATGTATTTTTAAAATAAAATTATATCTATAAGCATCTTTAATTTATTTGCATGTTTTAATTTTATTACCCTTTTTTCACCATATTCATGGCCTATGTTGCACGGGCTAAATTTAAATTTACTAAAGGAACTTTGTACATTGTCATTTAACGGAAAAGGGGAAAATAAAGAAGGGGTGGGTAACCTAGAATTACGAAGTTATTTATTCCCCCCCCCCCCCCCCCAAAGGCTGTGTCGAAGATTATGGGAAGAAATTCCTGGAATGCAAGAAAATAAATCATTATTAAGACGTAAATTTGTTTAAGTTTGAATTAATAATTTTTTTATAAACATTACAAAACTGTGTTTCTTTTACTAAAATACATATTCATTGAAAAAATAGTAAAAAATATAACATCATTTTTGAATTATTAGCGAGATTTAATTTTTAACCTTACATTGCCAAATTCAATGGCGATGCGGCACGGGTTAACGTTAAAATTATCGAAATATCTTTTGTATGTCGTCATTTTAAAAGGAAAGGGAAAAAAATGAGGGGTGGGCAACCCGGAATTACGAAGTTTTTTTGTCGCCCCTATAAATAAGGACCACCCTAATATATACATTTTCATGGCGATCAGTTAAATGGTGTATAAGTTGATGCACTACAGTGCCATATACTAAAGAGTTATAGCTCAATGGACATCGGTAGTATATAGTATTTCCCTCTGGCACTGGTGCTGGTGCCATGATTAAAATGACTGACCACTCTGACGTCACGGCGGCAAACTTGGATTACCTTGACCTTTGCCTTTGATTTTTCCTTTTCCTTTGAATTTTAACCTTGACACTGAAACCTGACCTTTTACCTTGACCTTTTGCATCTGACATTGACCATTGATTTTGATATTGAACATCGACAAAGCTGCCATTTTGGAATGAAACGCCCTAATCTCTAATGTTGCAATTTTCGTTACGGCCGCTACTTTGAAACTACGTATTTTTATGCTTTAATTCATGGGTAGCAGATGCAGAAATCAAGAAATACTAGTTTTTATTTGTACTTGTTCTTGTAGTTGTGCAGAAATTATGTAATACATTTTTTATTTGTAATTTTGTTATTTCTTGAACCTGTATTTTTTGTAATTTTAATTATATTACCTTTTTCGTATTTATCAAGGATCGAACAAAGCACTGTATGCGATCGAATCGATTAGCAAATTAACAAGCAATTTTTTTGATTATTTTGGAATTTCTTCCGAATTATTAGCCTACAAATTACATAATTTCATAATGGTGGCCGAGAAAGCCGTAAGGATTGCGGACGTAACTGTATTGAATTATTCCTGCACTATAACATACAAAAATTAAACTAATATGGCGGCAACGCGCTCTGGCAGACGTTGTTTACGCTAGTGCTCCGGCTAGCATGTACTGAGAAAATAAAGCGGCTCGGTCTTTAAGAGTTGATGCTATTATTCCCATAAAATTAATAAAAAAAAATACAAGTCCGAATACGTGTTATTTTTTATATACCCTGAGTAATTCTGAGTCTGGTAGATGTATTGATAGTGTAGTTGGGCGGGAACAGCCGAGGAGTTCATCTCGTGCTCCAGGAGCGGGTTCTGGCGGAGTTCCACGCGGTCGAGTGCGACGGTACGCGATGAAGCAATGTCTGTCACGCCGAAAAATACGCTACGCGTAACCGTTACGTCACGACCACGTGCCATTGTTATTCACAATAGCCAGAAAATGTATTATGTTTAACTGAAGATGCCATTGAAGCGCTAAACTTGACGGATATTTGAACTGAGTCTTTTTTAAGTTTACGTCTAGTATGCGCGTGGGCAAAGTGTTACAAGAGACGGGGGGATCTTACCAGCTGCAGGCGTCATCGGGCGAAGACATCCAGGTTTAGATAGAAAGATAATTATTATCGAGCCAAAAGTTAGTCCATGTTGTGAATCTACCGGTAGAAATTGACAACCTTTGTATCAGTATAAAGTTGATGACGTACGGCACAATAATCTCTTTTCAGGACGAATACTGGAATAGGAACTAAACATCACACAGGATGAAGACAGGCGTCCGGCTAGTTAAAATGGCTCTACAAAAGTTCATTCCCTCCTATCTGCATATCGACGGTCACCGAGCTTTCGTGACGCATGAACATCAACCGAAAATGCACAGTGTTTGTGACGAGACAGAGCATTTCCGGGCAGACTTCCCCCAGCTGACGGGGCTGAAGCAGAGCCCTCTTAGGCCTTGGCAACTGCAGAGAGACAAAATTAACAACGCAGAAGTGGTGGTAAACATCAATCACGTGGCGTGATCCCCGTATAATGAAAATGAATATCCTATGCTTCCACAGGTCGGCACTGAACATACACAGTCACACATACAGTGGACAGTAGCAACGGAAGACCAAAATGTTCGCATATCGATACGTCTGCAGGGCGCTGTTACGAACATAATAAGCTCAGACACGCCTGGAACAACGACACGGAATAAGACACGATAACAACCAGCATGGAAACCACACGGCAACAGGAATCACGAGTGCCGATGACGGCTTGGCGCACGACACGAATGCCACAGCCGCCAGTGAGGATCGCAGTGGGACCGTGTCGGCAGGCTCGCTGGAAGTGTCAACACATGATGCAACTAGCCGGTACTTTGGGCGAGGCAGGTCCGCAGGGTGTTCCCGGGTGGGAAACGGCCGGCCTCTATCGCAGTCGCCGCACGGCGAGAACATACTGCTGCGACGAACTGCGGATAATCAGACTCGTGGCGCGCGGAACAGATGGAGACTCAGACCGTCAGCACCACGGAACTAGTCGGGAAGCACCCTGAGCAGACTTCAAACATGTGCGACAAGAAGACGGAGCCACCTGCAGCAATGCACCAGGAAGCGTCACATGCGGCGTCGTCACTGGAGACGGCGGCGGTGACGTCGCTCCAGGGACCGGCCCCGGGACCAAGGAGAGACAGCGCAGCCGGTCTCAGCGGCCGTCGACGGCAACCCGGACACGAGCCGACAACAGCCAGACAAGGGATAAGAGTAGTGAGGAGGGGACCAGCGACCGGCCGAGCAGCAAACATCGCGGCAGTCAGGAAGTATAAGAGAGAGCTCGCTGTACATGGAGACATTGTGGGAGTCGACTGGAATCCCTGGAAATTATCGAAGTGGGGCATTTATGCAGTGAAAAACCGTAAAAGTAATAAGAAAAATAAAATAAAATGACATTATAATAGCAGATCATACTATAGAATCTCTTAACTTATGCCGAGTGTCAGTGAGAGCAAAGTAGCCGAATAAGAAATAATTATGAACCAGAATGCGATCGACATTTTGGTCATTCAAGAAATCGTACCAGAAATAACAAATAAATTCCGCAACTATAATGCATATGCAAAAACTAGTTACAATGCAGAGGGGACTGCAATTGTTACGAGACCGGGATTCGAACTGGAAAACCTATACCGTCATCATAATGGCCGTATAATGTCTGGAGATTTATGGGACCTCTGAATTATAAACATTTATGCTCCCTCAGGGTTGCAAAGAAGGCGGGAACGGGATTTGCTGTACACCACTGACATTGCGCCGTTCCTCCAATGTACTTATCAACGCATTGTGCTCGGAGGGGACTTCGATTGCATTATAGACCATCGAGATCACGTCGGGGGAGTTTACCCTGTTAATATGCCGCTGCAAAATCTAGTTCGAAAACTACACCTGGAAGACGTTATCACTGTCTTGCACAACAACACACCCCACTATACCTTAGCCACCACAAACAGTAAGACAAGGCTTGACAGGTTTTAAGTACGGGGAAGCCATAAAACAGACGTAGTTTCAAATTGTGTAGTTCTTATGTCTATAAGTGATGGTTATAATTAAATAAAAAGCATTTAATAAGGTCTGGCACAGAGGGAAAGGATTATGGAAATTAAATACAAGCTTTATAATGACCCGTCTAACCATGTATGTCGGATGGTTTCTATGAAAGTCATATATGTTCCATGTCGCCCTCACAAACATTTACCTTCCTACAAGTGCCGGTGGGCTAGGACTAACTGGCATTAAAGATAAGGTAACTGCACCATTTACTGTGAATGTAATTAAGGCCCTTTTACGAGAGGATGAGCCAGTGAAACAATTGCAGTGGTATGTGCTTGATGGTGTTGACAGACACCCAGCTGAGTAACGAACGGCATACCAGACCGTACACGCAATCATTCAGGAACTTCCCGAATGCGAACATGTTACAGCAAGCCGAATCCACAAAACGCTCCAAAGAAGATACCGCCAAAGCAAGTGCCACACTTAAATGTTAACTGGGTACAATTATAGCGGGAACAGTCCGATCCGGCATCACCTTCATACCTGCGGTCAACTGCTTATGAATTCTACTACGATATTATCCCAATGGTATACAAGATAAAGAAGATGCATCTTGAGAGAACAAATATTAGTAATTGATTTGGGGACATAGATACCGCGTACCACAGGGCAATATCATGTACATATGCCAGACCATTATGGCGCGGGGTAAAACTCCGCATTGCTACGATTATGACCGTTCCAGTCATTGACATGCCAGATCATTATATTGTGAATATTCGATTCAAGTTGTTTCCGCGTGTGCGGCAGCGTGGAGTTATGTGGTTCCTCACTCAAGCCCTGCAGTACCAGCTATCCGCGACAGTCCCGCCGGACACACAGGACTTCTTTGAACATCTCAGACTAGAGCGATGGGAACTAATTCAATACGGTACCCTCAAACAAAGTTATGGACAAACATTTTTTGGGTTTTGTGAATGGTTTTTTAACTGTAGCATTGCACTGGAGTACTTTATAGATAGGACCAATAATTGAATTGTTTTGATCCCAATATATTTATGATATAATGTACTCTGTTTCTTAAAATTAAATGAAAAAAGTAAAAATAAAAATATGGTCGTGCGGTCAAAGGCGTATGATATCCATCACAGAGGTCCGAGCTGTCATGGTTCGAATCACAGTGCTTCCAATGTATTAAATATATATATATATATATATATATATATATATATATATATATATATATATATATTGTGCCGATAAGGACCACAACAACATTGGCAGGTATTGGAACATCGAACTATGTGAATGAGACAGAGCGATGCTAGCGCTCTTTAAAACATACAGCAGTAACAAAGATGGTGGCCTCCAGTGAAACAGAAAAAAACAAGATGGTGGTCGTGTCGTCATCCAAGATTCAGGCTTCCAGCAGACGATAACAAAATTGCGGACATGACGCCAAAATTCAAGATGGTGACCGTAACAAAAATTGCAAAATTCAGGGATTGGGGCAAAGTGTGTTAAGATAGTGAAATATAAGGTAAAAGGTCAAGGTAAAAGTTCAAGGTAATAGGTCATTGTAAACGTTATTCACGATGGCCGCTGTTACGTCAGGGCTGTTGGACATTGTTTCCATTCTCAACCTGTAATCTGAGCCCGGAGCCTCTTTTATATACTACTTGCTAATTTTCTATGAAATTTTAATAGATAACTGTCAAATATTTTTTATATATAAATTTTTTTCATTTTTAGTTTACACAATATTTTTTGTAAAATTATATTGAATTTATTATATTATTTTTATTAAAAAAAGAAGAAAATTTCATTCAGAGTAAATATTTGAAAATAAGCATTTAAATAAATTTAATTTTCTAAAATTCTCACTTCTGTAATACTTGATAATTACAAACTTTTTGGGACTATTATTTTCATATTTTTATGTTATTTTGTGTGCAGTTTTTTAATGCTTGTAATTTTTTTCCTGTAGGAATATAAAGTTCTGTGGTAAAAACTTTTTTAATTGTTCTTTTTTTATTCTAAAATAGTTATGTTTGTTATGTTAGATCGTATACATTTAAAGCAGTATTTGAAAACAGTGTATGTAAATAAGGTAAGTCGTATGATTTTTACAGATGCATAGTTAAGTGATATGAATATCAATATTAAATATCAGATTTTAAACGAAATTTCTGACATCTAAATGTTGTAAGTAACATGTAGTGAGCATCTAGTGACAACTGTGTTGAAAGCACGTATTGGAGCACGGAGCAGCGACAGCCGCAGCAGGCTGGCGGGACACGTGGCGGCCAGCGAGCCGGCGTGGCCGCCCGAGCAGTTGCGGCGTCTGCCGCCAGGAGCGCCCGCGCGCCACTCCGGCTAAAAACAGCTGAGAGTCGAGCTGCGTAACTCAGCCGGGCAGCGGCGATATGTAGCGGCCACGGCTCTATTTTGTGATCGTATCGTAGAGTGTCGTCCGTTCGTTTCGTTTGTACGCGTCTTTCTTCAACTGTGTGCGTCCACGACTTTCATTTCCACCCTCTTCCCGTATTGTATGTCTACATGTTCCTATCGTTATAACCCCCGCGTAGATACCGTTAAAATATAAAATAAAAATTTTGTAAAAAAAAATATCTTACGTGTGTCGTGTGTAACGTAGATTCGCTTCGAAAAATAATCGAAGACATTTGATGATTGTGTTGACATTTTTAATTTTTCTTAATTAAACACATTAAACATCTGAAATAAAAGTGTCTGAAGTGTATTTTGTTTGGAAACCGATGAAACATTACCTGGGCAAGTGATATTTTTCCGCCGATCTTTCACAAAGGTAAGGGAGTTAAAGTAAAGTTTATATTTTTCTTCCATTCATTTAGTTAGTTTCACTAGAAATAAAACCCGGTTACATCACACGCGTGATTCTGCCAACAAATGCTTGTAAACCTTTTTCGTAAGTGATCTGTGTCCGTTTGTTGATGTCACTCGCAATGTCCGTGCCACGCAGTGACTGCAATGTTTTGCTCGCGCAGAATCCGTCGATCTCACACGTATGCGTTGTGGTGTTGCCTAGGTGAGGGGGCGAAGGGGAAGTGCGGTAAGCTGTGAGGGCGCAGCCAGTCGTCACGTGGTCGCTGCGCGCATCCATCGCGTCACACAGCGCTTGTTTCTTGTTCCGACCTGCGCGAAGCGGACCGGAAAAAAAAAACAAAAAAAAAAACATTAGATGAAGGTTGCATACATACCCCAATTTTTTTAAAAGTACTTTAAATAATTAAAAGTGAAAAATAATGTTTTAGTTAAACGTTATTCAACTACACGATGAATGATATTTTGGTACTGTTATTTTTATCGTTTAATAAGGATAATATTTTGTTTTTAAAAACAAACAATCAACGTATTTCTAAACGTTTCGTCATATGCCTCAATACAGTTGTGCAAAGATATGAAAAATTGCTTTTAAAGTACTTGGAATTATTTCTAATCCAAACATTATTTCAACATTTTTTTAGACTACGCGTTTTGGTTTCTATCAGTAGAGATGCTGTGATTAGCCTAGTGCATCCTAGCTCCAGTACACAAGATGAAGTGGTTTTTTTTTGACCCGGTATCACGTTATTTCTCAAACACGCAAGATGAAGCTATGCTTTGTCCACTCGTAAAGACACGAGAACCGAATCTCTGCGTTCTGAAATGACGTGCCACCACGAGCACTACAGTCCGACGGAACTCACGGGTTCCAGTGGGCAAGCACGTGCCTCGCATTCACGCGTATAGCCGAGGCCTGCCTTGTCTCGTGCCCGGCAGAGCTGCCGCGGCTAAACCCGTCAGTCGAAGTGCACAGACAGCCGGGCGCAGCGCGCGGGCCACACAGACTGGCCGAGATCTGAACCAGTGCGACGAGGAGTCGTGACTGCCACAGCCACGTGGTGCGTGACGCGGCTGCCTGATTGGCCAGCGGCGACCAATGGCGCGTGGGCCGGTGCCGTGTACGTGTACGTGTGTGTGTGCGTGTGGGCGTGTGTCATGTGAAGGGGTATTGTAACACGTGGCTACATTGACTTTTTACCAGCAAAAAAAAAAAACTACACATCGCGTAATGTTACAAAGAAGTTCTTTAGAAACGGTAAATATTTCTTTTTAAGTTCACCACTGCGGAAAATTTAATGCTAATTCTTTGTATTATGACGTTAGTACTGTGATGTGATGATAAATCAATGATTACTTTTTTTAAATTTCTGATTTAGCGTGTCTATATAATTATTATTTAAACTAAAAAAAACATTTACTTCAATCTTTATAAAACTATATTGTCAAATGTACTTGAAGAAAAACTTTTATAACATTTACAAAACGCTCTGAAAATGATTGTGGCATCAAAGAAGATATTTTCCTTGTTAAAGCAAAAATATGTATGATTCATCGCTAAACAGTGCTTTTAGCATATACAAATGACTAGTGATTGCGATATTTATAGTTTAAAGTAGCTATACGTATAAGTGGAGCTAGAAAACATCGCATGTTCAATTACGTTAACGTAAGATTTAACAAAAATATCTTAATTTAAGATAAATTTATCTGCACATTGGGTGATGAAAAGTACTACATAGTAATAAATTTCGAAAATTTAAATACAAAGGTTTTAAAATTTTAAGTTTAGGTGTTATATTTTTTAATGTAATAATGTGTAGATTTTTTGAAAATATGTTTTGTGAAAAATGAAAGTAAGCTACAGACAGCGATTTAAATACACGAAAAAACATAATTTATTTTAATAAATACTTTGTTAAATTCGGGATACAAGGGTTTAAAATTAATCTTTATTCTGTATTTTATCAGTACACGGTAGTTGTGTATACACACTTAAGTTATTGTTAAAGGCATATTATTTTAAAGAGCAAAATTTAAATGCCCTATTAAAAGCAAATATAAATAGGCATATTGACAGCTCCCCACTTAAATAACCTTAGATTTTATTTAATGAGCCCTTTTTATCACCTCTTAATAAAATTGCTACATACGTTTTATTTCAAGTCGATATATTTTAAATCGTTTTAAGGGCAGTTTATTTGCCAAATACTTTAGGCAAAAATTAAGTTGTTTTTTTAGAATTTTAAATTTATGTGTTTATTGTAGGTGTAAATTTCTTAAATTATGGAGTAACATTTACTATTCGTTTTGGTAAATGTACAACTGCATGAATATGTAAATTAACAGGCAGTAACACGCAGTAAAATTGGGCAATCTTACACAGTTCTGCCTTGCAGTTTTACGAGTCATATCGTTGGCAACTGGATTTTCAAGATTTTCCTTGTAGAAAGCACAAAATTGTTTACAGTGTGTAAACATCTATGTTCGGTCACAAGAATATTTATATGTTCTCTTGTTGTTTATGTTGCAAATAAACTTACAATACCAAACTCGGACACACAATTTTACGTAGCTATCATCAAACGCAAATAGCAATTATCAGTACAAACCAAGAGGGAGTTTAAAACTATTAGAAACGGCTTCAATATTATCCTGGGTTTGGACCTGATTTTCTACAAGAAATTTTATTCAAATGCTACCAGCTTGTTAAAATTCATTAAACAGTAATTACTATCAAGTCTCACTACTCATAGTAATTCCATTGAAGTAATACTTCTATAGCATTACTACTTAACTAACCTGAAACCCTAATATATATATTTTTTAATAGTAAATAAATGTTTGTATATCTGTTTTTGCTGAAACAACTGAAATAATTCTTTAAATATTTTCTAAAAAACAAATCTTAACTATATCAAGCTGATCAAACATTTATATATTATAATGATATAAAGAAAGTAAAAAAAAATTCCAGTGACGATATTTGAACATAGCCCCATTAGATTACCAAACGCGCGCTCTACCGCTGTGCTAGTAAACCTTGAGAAAAGATAGTAGAAGAATATGTTTTATAATTTAATAGCAGTTTTCTTAGTTATTTCGAAACTTATAATACGTTTTACTGTGACTATTTTAGTTTGCCAAATACATTTCAGGGTAATTTCATTATCATAAAATCTCATTTGACAAAACGTTTAGTTATTACATAACGTTTATAAATTTGACTATATATGGGTTTATGTTGCTACGTGTGTGTCCGCCATATTTTTGACATTTCTGTTCATCAACTTCCGTTGATTTTCACGAAATTATTCCTAACCAATGCCGGATACCTAGAGCTAAGATTTTTACCCATTGAAAATATCTCCTTTGGCGAAATTCTCAACAAAAAACATATCTAGCCAAGAATATGAACATTGTAAGTAGCTAACTAGTCTGCTAATATTAAGTACTTTCGGTCACTACTAGCAGAAAACTTTACTTATAATTTCCTGTCTATAAGTTAATGAAATCAAGAACAACGGTCAAATATTTATCTAACTATGCGATCTCTGCTATATGCACTCCTAACGGCTTATTCGTGTTTAGGTATTCAACAAGAAAATGCTATCTTAATTCCTTAAAATAATTTAATATCTCTTATTATTTTGTTTAACCTTAGAATCAACAGCTTCTACAGACTTGAAAAATGTGTTCTCTTAGATTTTAAATACTCAACATGTTAAATATGATTTTGAAATAATAGGACATTTATTGCATTGGTCTAAAATGATAAATACATTCTATACTACCTAGCGTTTTAATTGTTTTTGTTTTAATATTACGCCTGAAAGCTGAGATTCGATTACACATCTTTACTTTATTTTTTGTTTATTATTTCCAAGGAGTCAGTCACAGACATCCCCAAAACATGAATAGAATAATTCGTTCACTGCGAGATGGGTGGCCTTGAAACCACAAAGATCGATTTTTTTTTTTACTGAGACTTTTCAATCTCGTGGGCTAGCACAAAAGTTTGAAATAATATTTATTTTTTCATTGTTTGATTTTTAAATCGAAAGACCATCTCGTCATGTAGAACGCGAGTCACTCAAATTAATCTGGGTTAATAGAAACATATGGCATCGTGTGATAACTGCTTAAACGACTTTCATTAAAGTATTTGCTGGGTATGTGGCGCTTTAATGCTGGCAATAAAATTTACTTGTTAGCCACAGCTTATCATAAATCATTTATCGTAAACATTATTTAGGAAAGCTAATTAATACAACCTGCTAAAACACGCACCTGTAACAACGCTTTAAAGACTGCACCGCTCTATTGAAGCAGACGTTGGTCAAACTAAAATAACCTGCCTGCCTTAGTCTTCAGTCACATAGTGGATGCCGTGTGCTTCTCGGCTACTGTTCCACCGGCTGCGCGCACATCGCACGCTTCAGCGTAGCGCTCGATGCACCAGACACAACCTTTACTGTGGAGCGCAGTAGCGACACCATATCCCACACGCTGTCACGTGGTTGCCGCTTCCACCGCTCGCGACACCCCCTTCGGCGCTCGGGCGCGGCGCTTAGGCCGGGTTCGTAAGCTACGCACGGAAAGCAAACACGCAACATCTCAACACGCGACCAACCCAAGAAAATTACAGTCCTTTAAGAAAGCACGCAAGTTGCTAGACATCACCGATCCTATAAATTAAAACTATATGGTATCAAAAATTAATTTGTACTTGTGAGCGTGTATGGTGGGAGTTGGGACTCTGATGGCGCCCGGCCTCATACTTTTAATCCCTACTAATAATATAAATGAGAAAGGGTGTTTGTTTGTTTGTCCTTCTTTCACGTAGCAACGGATCGACATGTTTTTTTTTACATATACATAGTATATGGGCCGGAGAGTGCTATATACTACGTGTAATTATGAAATCCTATCTCTAAGGGAATGAAAAAGGAGTAAATTCAGTTTTATAATAGATAATCATCGGAGGTAGATCATAGAAACACACACAGCGAGTTTGTGTCATTTCTCTATGTCCGCTACACGGTCAAATAGTAAGGACTGGCAAATTCCTATTATTCTCCTCGGTAAAACACATACGATTAGTGAAGCTCGCGGCTGCTAGCGCACTAAAGACGCTAATGACAGTTTAGTTTAGAACTTCGATAAATGGATTGGCGTTGCCTTGAATTTGTGACGCGCTATCGTTTGGTGCGTTCGTCACGTCTTGCCTAGGGACTATCTGACCTCCCACAAAATGAAGCTGAAGATTGACGTCCTAGTTTTTCTGATGCTTGGCCTTGATGCACCGAGTCTGTGCAATCAATGTGACTTTAAAATAGAAATTTCCCGTGTTTCAAGTGTAAGTCCTACAGACTTGAAACTCGGTAGTGATGTTGCTTATATTATGGTGTATTTAGCCCGGAAAACAACGGATACTAAATATAGTAATTTATATTTATCATTTAAACAAAATAAATTTGTGAATCATTAGATTTAAAAGTGTTATTTTCTTTCACTAAGTGAAAGTTTCAGAAGTGTAACGTGATGTAAATAGTCAAATGAACATCGTGGTCTTCTCTGTACTTAAAGTCTGCGTACTTATAAGTTTTAAGAAACCATATCTTCAAATATGGCTGTTGGAACTGCAACTCAAAACGAAAAAAAATTTGGAAGTGGAAAAATAACTGCGTTTTGTTACTACGCCTTGCGTAGTTTATGAACTGGCGAAAATTTGACGTCTTGCGTCTTGTGTTCTTGCATTTTTTATGAACCAGTTCTCATCCCACATGACATACAGCCTACGTTTAAGCACAATATTGTCATCTTTGCGCTCTTCCGCAAGGATAGGGTGCCATACACTTGCATTTTTAAGGGAAAGTGGCTATTTTGCGTCTTTTTTTGACGTCAACTGATGGTTGGATAGTAGTTCCCAGTACTATGGTTTGTGAGAAAACGTTTAGCAGTCAACAACGGTATGAGGGCAATTTTATGTCGTACGCAAATGTCTTAACAATGGCGACTGCCATTTAAAAATAATAAAATAACAGTTATATCTTGAAGCAACTACAATCCAAGAGCCAGGCTTATTTATACATTTATACTGAAGTGAGGGACTCTCATTATGCTCTAAGGCCTGTATTCCGTGACGTCTTGGTAAGGAAGCGAATAAGCACTGCATTGTTGGGATGCAACTGTAACGTATTGGCAGCAGTTTTAATAAACGGTGCCCTGCGCGAAGCTAGAAACTGGTTTCAACGCATTGTAGGGGACGTTTGGCAACCATCGATACAATTGTTACGGCTAAACGCCTATAGCACCATTAGACGAATTAAATGGTGTTATACTTATTTTCTCAAGTAGTTTTTAAGTTGCCATTATTTCTTGTTATGGCAATTAAAGTGTACAAAATGTATTCCAGGATATTTTTGCTACCATAAAGTTTCATTTGGCTTACCAATACGTTTGTTACGTCCCCGAATATTCACGAAATTGAATTTAAACAATTTAATTACGCCAGGCGCGGGTCTGCTATCCGGACGAATTCAACGAAAAAATGAGCTCTGCACGAGCGCGGAATTGTGGGGGGAAAAAAAACGGAAACGGATAGGTCACGGAAACCTAGTTACTAAAAATAAGGGACTGGCCGTTACCTATAGTGCACTAGGAATTCGTTTAAGGAGCATTTGTAGCATATTAAACACTTGAAACCTCGTTTATGTTATTTGGAATACCGGCGTAAGACAACATTTCCGCCCAATGCGCATGTCTGATGGGACCCAGACTGCTGCCTTTTTTCCACGTGAGTAGTAACCGGACACACTCTGTCATGTCTAGGCAGAGCCGTAGGCAGGAATTTGTGAGAGGTCCCGTATCAACATTATACCTTTTTTGTCAAGTAAGTATTCTTTATAATTGATTTTGGAATTTTCAAAAGTATATTGCCGCACTAAAATCTCTAACGATTTCACATAGAATTTTAAAGTAATGATTTTGCTTGAGGAAAAAAAAAGTATTTTATATCTTGTTTATTAATTGTTAAAATACTTTGTTCTTAAGCCAATACTTTAAATTTTTAAGACAAACAATAAAAAAATAAATTAATGTTCATGAATACATAAAAACAAAGTTAATTTTTATGAATATACATACTTACACATGTGCAAACTGACATGAAATACAGACTGTCCTTGGAAACAAAATTCCTGCCTTTTCTTTGCATGAAGGCTGTAATATGGAGGAAATACCATAATGTTGCCTACTAAGTATTATAAATATTATTTCCCAAATGATATCTTTGACACCTTGGGTAGCTATATTGCAATTTTTTTTTGTAATTATGTTTTTGCATGAACCCAAAGGGAGGGATACGGACCACCAAGAGGTAATTTCCCGGTCTGCGCGAGGAAATAAAACATGCTACAGATAGATTGTGATGTAAATTAGTAAATAGTTTTATCACAAGATTAGTAGTAGGTGCTAGTTGCATATAAATACTGCAAGTGAGAAATGTGCGTGTCCGCGGTGTGCTCCGCGCTGCGGCGTGCGGAAGGACTCGCTCGTCCGCGGTGTGCTCTATGCTCTGCGGCGAGCGGAGGGACTCGCTCGTCCGCGGTGTGCTCTATGCGCTGCGGCGAGCGGAGGGACTCGCTCGTCCGCGGTGTGCTCCGCGCTGCGGCGAGCGGAGGGACTCGCTCGTCCGCGGTGTGCTATATGCTCTGCGGCGAGCGGAGGGACTCGCTCGTCCGCGGTGTGCTCTATGCGCTGCGGCGAGCGGATGGACTCGCTCGTCCGCGGTGTGCTCTATGCGCTGCGGCGAGCGGAGGGACTCGCTCGTCCGCGGTGTGCTCTATGCGCTGCGGCGAGCGGAGGGACTCGCTCGTCCGCGGTGTGCTCCGCGCTGCGGCGAGCGGAGGTACTCGCTCGTCCGCGGTGTGCGCTATGCTCTGCGGCGAGCGGAGGGACTCGCTCGTCCGCGGTGTGCTCTATGCGCTGCGGCGAGCGGAGGGACTCGCTCGTCCGCGGTGTGCTCTATGCGCTGCGGCGAGCGGAGGGACTCACTCCTCTGCGGTGTGCTCTATGCGCTACGGCGAGCGGAGGGACTCGCTCGTCCGCGGTGTGCTCTATGCGCTGCGGCGAGCGGAGGGACTCGCTCGTCCGCGGTGTGCTCTATGCGCTGCGGCGAGCGGAGGGACTCGCTCGTCCGCGGTGTGCTGTATGCGCTGCGGCGAGCGGAGGGACTCGCTCGTCCGCGGTGTGCTCTATGCGCTGCGGCGAGCGGAGGGACTCGCTCGTCCGCGGTGTGCTGTATGCGCTGCGGCGAGCGGAGGGACTCGCTCGTCCGCAGTGTGCTCTATGCTCTGCGGCGAGCGGAGGGACTCGCTCGTCCGCGGGGTGCTCCCCGCTGCGGCGAGCGGAGTGACTCGCTCGTCCGCGGTGTGCTCTATGCTCTGCGGCGAGCGGAGGGACTCGCTCGTCCGCGGTGTGCTCTATGCGCTGCGGCGAGCGGAGGGACTCGCTCGTCCGCGGTGTGCTCTATGCGCTGCGGCGAGCGGAGGGACTCGCTCGTCCGCGGTGTGCTCCGCGCTGCGGCGAGCGGAGGGACTCGCTCGTCCGCGGTGTGCTCTATGCTCTGCGGCGAGCGGAGGGACTCGCTCCTCCGCGGTGTGCTCTATGCGCTGCGGCGAGCGGAGGGACTCGCTCGTCCGCGGTGTGCTCCGCGCTGCGGCGAGCGGAGGGACTCGCTCGTCCGCGGTGTGCTCTATGCTCTGCGGCGAGCGGAGGGACTCGCTCCTCCGCGGTGTGCTCTATGCGCTGCGGCGAGCGGATGGACTCGCTCGTCCGCGGTGTGCTCTATGCGCTGCGGCGAGCGGAGGGACTCGCTCGTCCGCGGTGTGCTCTATGCGCTGCGGCGAGCGGAGGGACTCGCTCGTCCGCGGTGTGCTCTATGCTCTGCGGCGAGCGGAGGGACTCGCTCGTCCGCGGTGTGCTCTATGCGCTGCGGCGAGCGGAGGGACTCGCTCGTCCGCGGTGTGCTCCGCGCTGCGGCGAGCGGAGGGACTCGCTCGTCCGCGGTGTGCTCTATGCTCTGCGGCGAGCGGAGGGACTCGCTCCTCCGCGGTGTGCTCTATGCGCTGCGGCGAGCGGAGGGACTCGCTCGTCCGCGGTGTGCTCCGCGCTGCGGCGAGCGGAGGGACTCGCTCGTCCGCGGTGTGCTCTATGCTCTGCGGCGAGCGGAGGGACTCGCTCCTCCGCGGTGTGCTCTATGCGCTGCGGCGAGCGGATGGACTCGCTCGTCCGCGGTGTGCTCTATGCGCTGCGGCGAGCGGAGGGACTCGCTCGTCCGCGGTGTGCTCTATGCGCTGCGGCGAGCGGAGGGACTCGCTCGTCCGCGGTGTGCTCTATGCTCTGCGGCGAGCGGAGGGACTCGCTCGTCCGCGGTGTGCTCTATGCGCTGCGGCGAGCGGAGGGACTCGCTCGTCCGCGGTGTGCTCTATGCGCTGCGGCGAGCGGAGGGACTCGCTCCTCCGCGGTGTGCTCTATGCGCTACGGCGAGCGGAGGGACTCGCTCGTCCGCGGTGTGC
Source organism: Bacillus rossius redtenbacheri (assembly GCF_032445375.1). Classification (NCBI taxonomy): domain Eukaryota; kingdom Metazoa; phylum Arthropoda; class Insecta; order Phasmatodea; family Bacillidae; genus Bacillus; species Bacillus rossius. Next base: position 89,158,779 of record NC_086332.1, read on the forward strand.
TCTATGCGCTGCGGCGAGCGGAGGGACTCGCTCGTCCGCGGTGTGCTCTATGCGCTGCGGCGAGCGGAGGGACTTTCGTCCTCGGTGTGCTCTGCGCTGCGGCGAGCGGAGGGACTCGCTCGTCCGCGGTGTGCTCTATGCGCTGCGGCGAGCGGAGGGACTCGCTCGTCCGCGGTGTGCTCTATGCACTGCGGTGAGCGGAGGGACTTGCTTGTCCGCAGCGTGACCGTGCCCGACCTGCCGTGTTTACCCGCGGCCTGGCGGATCAATACATTCTACTTTCGCTATCGCCGGACCAGGTGACTCTTCGCGGTGGGCCATCTTGCAACACCGCGGCGATATATATTAGCCATGTGCTGCCAACCACAACCAACAAACACTAGCTGCTGTGTGTCTCAATAAAAGTTTTGTTCTATTTTGTTGCTTCTACCTTTTGTTATGACGTCACCATTTTAACTTTAGAAACTTTTTTTAAACATTATCTCAACTAAGCTCTTTAGAAAACTGAAGACTATTTTGCTTTGGTGGCTGCAGTTTATTAGTATATGTTAAATGAATTCTACGAATAAAAATAGATGCCTCTGCCTATATAGACTCTACCTAGTTGATAGCCGGTAAACTAACGTGTTTTGTCAGTCATTTTATATTGTAAAAAATAAAATGTAAGCGAGCCTTTTAGTAATCGCGAGTGAAATGTAAACATCTAACCACTGTAACGAGCAAATTTACGTGTTCTCTAATGTTGTTCATGTTGCAAATAAACATTTAAATAGAAACACGGAATATGATCTATATATATAAAAATGTTATGTTGGTTTGTGTACGCTTCAAAAACTCAAAAGTTCTGCACCGATCGAGCTGAAATTTTACAATTATATACAACTCGCATCAAGGATTGTTTTTATCTACTTTTCACGTCAGCAACATACCCGCGACCGCGAAAAAGTAACTGCGCCATTTTATTAATGTGTTTTCTCACCAATAAAAACCAAAAACACACATTTTCTGTTATGGAAAAGTTTCTCCATGCCAAAGGATTTCTCTTAGCAATGGAAAAAACTACGTCAAGTGAAGCGAGCGGGAAAGGGCTATATTTTGTTATATATATATGGTTATGTTTTGTATGGGTCTATCACCACTTGAAGTGGGATTGCATGTAGATGGTTCTAGGCTATTCATTTGTTGAAATCCTTAGACCCTATACCTTTTTTTTAAATTTTTAATTAAATTAATATGTTCTATCGCCAATAACAGTTGCATTAATCGTAAGTAAAGGTTTTGTTTTGTATGGAACTATCACCACTTGATGTGGGATTGCATGTAGATGGTTCTAGGCTATTCATTTTTTGAACTCCTTAGACCCTAAACCTTTTTTTAATTTTTAATTTAATTAATATGTTCTATCGCCAATAACAACAATTGCATCAATCGTAAGTAGAGGTTATGTTTTGTATGGGTCTATCACCACTTGATGTGGGATTGCATGTAGATGGTTCTAGGCTATTCATTTTTTGAACTCCTTAGACCCTATACCTTTTTTTTAATTTTTATTTAATTAATATGTTTTATCGCCAATAACAACAATTGCATCAATCGTTAGTAGAGGTTATGTTTTGTATGGGTCTATCACCACTTGATGTGGGATTGCGTGTATATGGTTATTGCATCAATCGTAAGTAGAAGTTATGTTTTGTATAATAACAATTGCATCAGTCGTAAGTAGAGGTTATGTTTTGTATGGGTCTATCAACATTTGATGTGGGATTGCGTGTAGAGATGGAATTGGGGGGATCTTCTTCTTGGATGCGCCAGGAGGAACTGGGAAAACATTCCTAATTAGATTGATTCTAGCAATGGTTCGATCAAAAAATGACATAGCCTTAGCACTTGCTTCGTCTGGAATAGCTGCGACATTGTTACCAGGTGGGAGAACTGCGCATTCAGCTCTAAAGTTGCCATTAAACATGCAAATCGTCGAGACTTCTACGTGCAATATTTCCAAAGCATCCGGTATGGGAAAAGTATTACAAAAATGTTAACTAATTGTTTGGGATGAATGCACGATGGCACATAAAAAAATCGCTTGAAGCTTTTGATTGATCGTTACGAGATTTGCGTGGAAACGTTCAACCATTCGGGAATGCATTGATATTGCTCGCAGGAGATTTTAGGAAACATTGCCTGTAATTTCTCGATCGACACCAGCAGACGAAATAAATGCTTGCCTGAAATATTCAACACTATGGCGGCACGTACGTACATTGCAGTTGACTACAAATATGCGTGTCCAGTTGCAGAATGATCCATCAGCTGAGGTATTCTCACGACAGTTACTGGAAATTGGAAACGGACAGCTGCCAGTCGATGAGACGTCTAGACGAATATCATTTCCCGATCATTTTTGTAATTTATTAACATCGAAAGAAGAACTGATCGAAAAAGTATTTCTTGGCATTCAAAAAAATCATAGAAATCACGATTGGCTCAGTGAAAGAGCTATCCTTGCCGCAAAGAATAATGATGACTATCAACTTAATAATGTTATTCAATCCAGTATTTAAAGTGATGAAATTACATATAAGTCGATAGACACTGTTGTGGAAGCAGATTAAGTAGTTAATTATCCAACGGAATTTTTAAACTCACTTGATCTGCCAGGGATACCACAACACATACTTTAATTGAAAATAGGTGTGCCAATTATCCTCTTGTGGAATATTAATCAGCCAAAACTCTGCAACGGCACGCGACTTTCAGTTAAGAAATTAATGAATAACGTAGTGGAAGCAACAATTTAAACGGGGCCTTTCAAAGGTGAAGGTGTCCTCATTCCTCGAATACCCATGATCCCGACCGATACACCATTTCAATTTAAAAGATTGCAATTCCCAATTAGATTGGCATTTGCAATCACAATCAATATAGCTCAAGGTCAATCTTTTGAATTGTGTGGTTTAGATTTAGATGTGGATTGCTTTTCACATGGACAACTGTATGTTGCGTGTTCCCGAGTCGGAAAACCAGATAGTCTTTATATCTACGCATACAGTGGAAAAACTAAAAATATTGTATGTCCACAAGTATTGCAAAATTAAACTTTTATGAAATGTATTCTTTGTTTTGTTTCTCATTTCTCAACTATTCAATCACAATGTGCCACAGCGAAGCGTGGCAGGGTACAGCTAGTTTTAATTATAATGCTTTTAAATAATGCCGATCGTGATGCATTTTATGATCAATAAAATATTCGCAAGCACATCCCAGAATTTCTAGACGCGAATCGCACACTTTCAGCGCCCACCGCTAGAATTCGCTGCCTGGGTCGTAAACTTTGCTTGATGCCATCACTTGCAGCTAGCAGTATGAAACAAACTGAAATTTAAACTATTATAAATGGCTCCGTTAAAAGAGGAAAAGGCTTGAAAAAACCTCGACTTTGGACCTGATTTTAGACAACGAATTTAATTAAAATACTGGTTATTTGGTTAAAATTCATTTAACTGTTAACACTATAAAGTTTTCACACCTGTTAGCTGTTATGCTTCTAGGGCAAAACTAAAATACTGACCTGAAAAATTTATAACACTTAGTAAATGAGAGTTTATTTGTTTTTGCTTAAACAACTGAAGTCAGTCTGTAAATACTTTCTATAAATAACCCTTTACCTTATTGAGATTAATTTTTTTATTAAGAAAATATATTATAATATTATTTAAAAAGTAAAAAAAATTCAGGGTTGAGATTTGAACTACGTGTCTTGAGGTTAACAAGCGTGTGCTTATCGATTATTTACATCATTGTAAATATGTTTGACTCCTTAACTCTTACAGATATAATAAAACTAAAATCATACCATTCACATGGCATATTATTCAATAATAATAAATAATATTTAATACATCGCTTTCCTCTTATTCGTTTCACATCACCAATTGGTACACACGTGGTAAATAACGTAGCACCGGTGCAATTCATACCGTCCTATATGTGTGTTTTTATTCAAAGATGTCGGTATATACAGTCTGAACGTCATCAATGGTTGAGTTTAACAAAAAATTTTGTGTTCGTAATCACGCAACTTCTTCCTGCGGGAATGTTCATTACTTTCTATGTTTATCGTGACTTGTGTCGCCAAAGTGTATTCATAATCAGCCCGCTGGCCATGACTCACGTAACGAAAATGCAGTTCGCACATTTTATGTCTTCGCTTGGCGATCTTTTTTAACCTTATCGCAAATTGTTCTGTGGGACTGGTATTTTTTTTGAAGCTTAAATCTGAATTTACTTATACACAGGTCAATGAAATGGTTTTGCAGAAGTAAAGCTTGTGGATAATTGGCTAGAGACCAGGCCAATGTATAATGAGCAATTTTTAAATAAAATTTAAGTTTCCTTAATCTCCACCCTCTTCGTCACACAAAGAACCATTAAATGTGGCGGTTCACTCTTTATAACACGTTTTAAACAAATTGGCCAAACACTCTGATTATCTCTCAGTGCCTTGTTTAAAAACAATATTAAAACCCCATTCATTATTTTATGCATTTAAAACTTTTAAACGTTTTTATTTGGGGGATGATTTTAAAACACTCATCAAGTAGGCCTACACTGGTCAGTGATATAGTTCTGGACGCTACCTTTAAGAGCTTGGCTTCATAATAGATTGGTAAAGAGACAAGTTAGGAATTTTGTTTACCACATACATGTCACTTCACAAACCAACTACACGGGAGTAGCGCACATATGACCCTCGTTTCACAGCTGTTATTTATGTATTAATTTTTAATTTTAAAGAAGGGGAGGCTCTTATTTTGTAACTCTGTATGCTAACTTATAATATAGTACTTTCGACGAGATTTATTATTCAAAATGATAAAATTATAAACATATAAAAATAAATTTGAAGATTTTTTTGTGAATACACAATATTTAATTAAATCACCAATGAAACAGAAAATTTTTTCCCCCAAGAACTTGTCAATAATTAAGGCCATCAAAAAATTTATACCACACAATCCGAACTTTAAAAATGTGGTGCTATATTTTTTTACATATTTTTTTTCACACTGCCATAACCATTAACATAATTTTTTTTTCAATATTTTAAAAATATTTTATTATATATTTGGCCTTTAAACTTGAAATATTTTAGAGTAGCCAAAAACGGTTCATTATATTACGTTTTAAAGATTTACACACAATTAATTTACTGGTATTTCACTATATATATTTTACTTTTTCTTTACATTTGTCTTAAAAGAAAAATTAAAACACAGAAGGTAAAATAAGCCCACACCTTTTTTTAAAAAATAAATATTTTTGTACTTTTATAAAACCATTTTCCTAAAATGTGGCAAAAAAAATAATACTCATTTATTTTTCATACAAAATAGGCCAGTGAAATAGGGTTATCAGTGTTCCTTAGTTATTTTTAGGTTTAAGAGAGCACTTAGCCCTATATTTGCTCGTTCAGTTTATTTAAATTTTGAAATAAATTTTGAAGAAGAATGAACTTCAAATTTGCATAAATTAGAAAAAGAACAATTCATATGACATCACAACTGCCAATTTTATTATATTGTTTGTGGCAGCATTAAATCGTTTGCGTATACATGTATATACACTTGTAAATTTTGCTCATTTTGATATATAATTTTTTTTTGGTTAAATAGTGAAAAACATTTACAATTAAATATTGCTCCAATTGTTTAACAACAAAAATATTTGTACAAATTTCGTAATGTTACTTAACTATTGACTAGTACTCTAACTGATTATACAAATTTACTAACAGTTGGGAACAAATTTTGTAGTAATTATTATTTTTAATTTACCATTATTTGTTTTTTGAAAAAAAAGTATTGAATGTTTGTTTTATTAATTTTCAAGTATTTAAAACAAAATAATTATGAAAATATTTACTACGTAAGGGAATAAATATATATTATATAATGTTGTTTTAAAACGTTTGTTATGGCCTGTGAAAAGCCATTCAAAAGATCTTTGAAAAAATTACATTTTTTGTATAAAATTGAACTCAATAAACTAAATTTTTAAGCTTGTGACCATTAAAATATCTACGGAAGTTGAGATTATTTTAGAATTAATTATTCCACATTGACGCCTAGGTATTAACAAGATAATGATTATTGTCTGTGTTTACTCAACGTTCTATGAAAACCCGCAGCTGCATTGTCCTGCGACAGTCTCGGAGAAGCTCGTGGTTGGTCGCCTGGAAGCCCAGACCGCACAAGAAGCCTTTCAACTGTTGCCGCCGGAAATTGACTTTCGAGACATTATAAAGTACCAGACGAGTCTGTGTTCTTTTGTCTACTATGTAAACGCTTCTTTTCGTGGCAGCCTCCCTCACCCCCTCCCACAAAATGGAATATTTTATGGAAATTGGTTATATTATTTAGACATGTATTTTGATATTAATATATTTCTGTGGTAACATGAAATAAATGGAGATATTTTCCGTTGATAGTATCACTTTGTATGACACTTTAATTAGTTATTAAATAGACATTTTATAGTACTGAAAACGTTTCGTCGAAATAATAATAATTGCTACAAAATTTATTTTCAGTGCGTTTTCTTATGCGTTTGAAGTTCCTCACTCATAAGAAACTAAAAAAAGCGCATGTATTTTTAATTCCTGTATTATAATTTAAAAATTAAAATTATGGTAGGGCAAAGAGCTTATATAACATTTTAATGGGTAGTTCAACCAATTGGAAACTGTTTACTTCAAAATATTTCATAGCGTATAAAAATTTTAATGTTTCAGTATTTTCATTTTGTTTCGCCATTTCAGACATAAGCTGTATCCGAACACATAGGGATGCGTCCATAGCACACACATACCTACATCCCTTAGAAAATGAGACAAAATGTGGAGGTCACATTTCTAAGGGATGGATAGTATCCGAATACTTTCACTGCTAGCACCAGATGTTGACAGTTTATTGTACTAATATGCAAGTAATATAGTAATAATTAGTTGTGATATCTACAAATATTCAGCATACTTACTTAAATAATAACGACAAATTAAAAATTATTGTAGTATATCTGTTATAAATCTCAACGACCAAAATAAAAATTTTGTTACGAAACTCAAAATATTAAAAAATACGTATAGTGAGAATTAAATACCCTCGTAAGTTTAAGTTCACTTTTCGGTAATTTTATTAAGGATTTTTTGCCCCTATTTAAATCATCACTTATGCACAAAACGTTTTACAGAAATATTATGCCAAAATCTAAAGTAATATTATACACAAAAAAATAAAACATTATTACGAAGCTAATGTATTTAGGGACGCATTAGTGGATGCGAGTGTCACATCTCTAGACAGCTCGATTTGAGTGGACGCATGTAGGGATGCCGATGCATCTCTGGTAAGAATAATTCGGAAGCAACGAAAAGATGGCCGTATCCACTACGTTGTACTTTTGGCGGATCCCTTAGCTTAGGGACACATTAGGCTAGTATTCGGATGCAGCTTATCTTCTCTCTATTTATCGCGAAGTATAACAACAAAGTAAGCAAAATAAATGTAACTGTGAAACACGAATTTCGAATGAAAATTATTGGAAAATATGTTAATGAAGAGATCTTGCCGATGTCAATGTTTTACATTTGCTGTGACATAACCTTTTACCGCAGGCATCGTAGCTTTCAACGTGTTTTTGGCCGAGGTGCTGGGCGTGTTCAGCTTAAGGCCCCTACGCACGGAGCAAGACAGACCACGGAAAGAGTTGGATACTGACAGGCCAAAGGAGTCGTCAGACCGACAAAGGAGGTGACGGCGGAACTGGGGAAGGACTACAGCAGTTAGCAACATTGAATCACGTCAATCCACAAGTTACACAACCCTATCTCTTTTTTTTGTCCTTAGATCACTCCGCGTTCTTGCAAATTAACGTCACGCAAATGAACACTTAAAGAACAGTCTTTGTAAGGAATTAAGGTGTAGTTAAATTACATATTTTGTAAACTACATGGGCGCGTCCTTATATAAAAACGTTGCTGCAAAATTAAGACGGTTAATGTATGGAATTGTTTTTTTTTTTTTTTACAGTATGAATGATCTAAGTTGCTCAATTATAAAAATTTTCCGCGGAAATCAAGCAACCGCTGTTGTAGCTTCAGCACGCTCTCTATCACTCTAAAATCACTGTCGTTGTGCAAAAACGTGTGCCCTGGAAGAAGATAGCGCAAGGTAATCTTTTCTAGCATAAAGTGATTTTACAAAAATCGTTTTGGCCCCTAAATGAGTCTGTCCACTAAACTAAAACGAAACAACACTTAAACATTAACAACTAATGTTGCATTGTCTGTTGTGAAAACAAGTGCAGCTACCTGCTTCGCTTAACATTACTGAGCCCAAGACCAGTAAAAGGCGCTTGGTTAAGGTTTTGAGTTTTGTAGTGCAAAACAGAAAAAAACAAAACCTAGGTAAAGTTGCACTTAGTTTGTTCAAATATTTTAAGGTAACAGATGTTAGGAAAAGAACTGTTATTTTTTCCAACTAAATTACGTTGTTCTCAACAGAATGTGCACAAATTCTGATTTTTAGGAAATGGTGCTTGGTTTATGGATACATAATAACATTTTCATGCGTGCTGTTTAATATTGTTTTATTTATGTATGGTGGTTTCAGGGAAATGAAAATGCATATTTAAACACAAATTATTTTAAAAATATATTTTCTGTTAAACTTGTAATAACGTTAGATAGTCAAGACATACTGCTATATTGCAACAAAATAATTTTACAGTAAAATTTTGTCTCTTGACCCTGTTTTATACGCAACAATTTGTAATATATGCCGAGGAAAATATATTATATAATTTTATAAATTTTATTCTTTACTTTAATATACGTGTATAATTATTGCAACAAGCATTTAGTTTAAACACGATTTTTATTGCACAATATGTCTTAAGGATGGGTTTTACACGCCATGTAGTTTTTTTATCATTACTTGTATTTAAAAGCCATTTCTTAAATTATAACTTGATACCTTCCTTGCATTTTTGGTTCCGCCACAAGTACTCGCAAGTATCATTACTTGTGCGACTTTATACACCCATAAAGTCACATCAATTTGAATATATGTTGACAATTTTTGTGACACAACAAAAAATGTAGAGATATTGAGTTAAATTTAAGAAATAGTCCATAAAAGAGTTATGATAAAGAACCTCAAAATTAACTAGTATACACAATGTTAAAAATGTTCACCTTCAATTTACGAAGTACGCTCAGTAGTATGTATCTATTGGCCGGTACTGGCGATGGGTGCTGGGTGAGGATTGACGATTGTCATCCGCCATCTTGTATTATGACGTCACGGCGGCCATCTTGGATAACCACGAACTTTGATCTTGATCGTGACCCTTGGCCTTGACCTTTGACATTGACATTTAACCTTTACCTTCGACCTCAGTCGCGATATTGGATTCCGCCATCTTCGAATGTTGCAATTTTTGTTACGGTCACAATTTAGAATTCTAATAACATGTTCAACATCTTGGATTTGATGTTACAAACACCTTTTTAGATTCTGACGTCAGGTCCACAGTCTTGTTTTCGTCTGCTAGATGCCACCATCTTGGATAAAGTCATGGCCACCATTATGTTTTTTTTGTTCTGCTGGAGGCTACGACGACGTAGCTCCTGTTGGCAACAGCGTCAGCAGTTGCACATACTGTTCCAGCGGTTTGGGAGATTTTAATGACTACAGTGTCTTCAGCAGCAGTGAAATCAATAACCAATTAGGCAGAATTTGACAGTGTTTCATCACCTGACTGTACGTACTGTGACAGCACCAAAAACTTAAATTTATTGATTATGTAATACACAATAGTAATAATAACTCGGAACCTTTTTAAATATCAGTGCAACAGGTGTTGTAGTCAGTTTATACAGTACGTAAATTTAAAAAGTCACATTAGGAATTGGGACAGACACGTTACGCAGTCATCCGAATCAAACTGTATATTCTGCGGCAAGACATTTGTATGTATAAAACATGCAAGGCATCATGAAATATTTCACTGTCCTTTTAATGAAATTGAGAACTCTCTGCTGTGTAAACTGTGGTAATCAACTCTCATGTGGATCTTCTCGGAAAAAGACATGTCAACACATGTAAAGAACTTGCTTTGTACTCTAAGAAGACTAAAAATCGATAAATGCTAGTGATTTTTTTGTACTTGTAGTATAGTAGAAATAATGTAAAATTTAATTTTTTTTTATTTTTTGTGATGTTTTATTCCTCAGATCTGTTAAATATTAGTAATTTTATTTAAATTTAATTTTTTATTAAAACTTACTTTTTTGAATCAGTCAATAATCAAATCGAGGACGGGTATCAATCGTATTAATTAATATTTTAACAAGTGATTTATTTGATGATTTTTGGAATTTTTTCCGAATTTCTAGCTTAACAATTAGAGAATTTCAGGATGGCACCAAAATTTCAAGATGGCGGACGCCACAGTAATAAATGATTCCTGCACTCTAGTGGGTAAAAATTAAACTAAAATGGTGGCTGTGCATTCTAGCAGATAGCGTGTGTACTACGTTACATTGCCGCTCCTGGTATCTATTACTGAAAACAAAATGACGACAGCGCTCTTTTGTAGGTGATGTGTGTTGATTAGTGCTACTGGAAGCAAGTATTTAAAATAAATATGGCGGCTCTGTCTTGAACTGGTGATGCTATAATTCTTTCAATTTAAAAAGTGTTAAATTTCCGAAAATGTGTTATTTTTTATATACCTTATTTAATTCTCAATCAGGTAAATGTCTCGATGACCTACCACTCAAATGCTAATGTTTACTAATCCAGAGGTCCATGTTGTCATAGTTCTAATCACAGCGCTTCCAATGTATTTTGAAAAAAAAAGTTTATTGTGTCGATAAGGATGAGGCGTTTGCCACGCCTCCTTTTAATTTGGTAATTAATTATATAATATGTTATGATAGATTGTTTGGCACTTGGTTCAATTTCGTCTTGAAGATCGATTAAAACCAAAGCATTACGGACATTCGCGGCGCTGCGCTTGTGTGTGTTTCCGCGAGCTAACACCGCGCGGCGCGCTGAGCCTTATGACGTCATGGTGACGCGTTAACCTGCGACGGGCTGCGGCTGGCGAGCGGGGAGACGGTGCTGGCGGCTGGAGGAGTCGACTTCGGCTCGCGGGTGCAGGCGTGTTGCGCCGCTGCTAAAATGGAAAGGCTGTTCCATTCACCTACGCATCGACGAGTGCCCAGCCCGGGTTATCGTCCACCATGCTGCGCAACTACAAGTAAGCCTCGACGCAACCGCTATTAACAGCCGGACACCGGGTTGGTTTTTCAAAGAAAAACAATGAGCAGAGAGACTTGACTGATCATAAACTCAAATTCATTATCTTGCTAGTTTCTTGAATCGTAATGTGGCGCAATAAACTCTACTTCTCCTTTTTACGCTACGTGAGAATTTACGTAAACTGCAAGCCAGACTTAACACATTGCTGTGGTGCGGGATGTGAGACTCGCATAATTACGTCGAAACGAGAGTCCGGTTTGACCAAAACATTGGGAATTGTGCCTAAACAACAGTTATAGACAATTACGTCATCCAGGATTGTAATCAACGGACCTGTTAGGGAAAAACTAATGCTTTCTAAATATTTGTATAATTACCCGTAATATAGTGTTTATAATATGTGATTACTTTAGATGTCCTTTTCTTTAATGCGAGATCTAGATCTTCTGCAGATTTGTGTAAATGGTTCTGTATTTCAATGTACCAAGCCGATGCCAAGCGGAAATATTAAATAGTAAACAGGCAGTGATGTTTTCAATTATTATCCAGGTCATTCTTTTTTGCCTAGGGACCGTACTTCTCACTGCATTTAGTTGGTACTCCCTTCTGCGATCTCCGACTTTAAACTCGAGCGCCTTAAGTAAGGCCTCAAGGACCACAACATAATCAGGTAATGGAACATCGTCCTTAAGTGCATGAGACAGAACGATGCTGGCGCTGTCTATGAACAAACATCAAAAATAAATATGATGGAATCCAAGATGGTGGCCTCCAGCAGAACAGAAAAAAAAAACAAATGGTGGCCGTCACATCATCTAAGATTGTGGCCTCTAGCAGACGAACGTAAGATTGAGGACCTGACATCAGAATCTAAAAAAGCGGTTGTGACATCAGATCCAATAAATCGGATATGTTTTTAGAATTCAAGTTGGTGACCATAACAAAAATTGCAACATTAGGGGATTGGGGAATTTGATGAAAAGATGGCGGAATTCACGATGGCGACTGAGGTTGCTTGTCTAGGTCAAAGGTCAAGATCACGGTCAAGATAAAAGTTGAAGATAATCAAAAATGGCCGCCGTGACGGCATAATCCAAGATGTCAGGTGACAATCGTCAATCCTCACCCAAAACCCATCGCCAGTACCGGCCAATACATACTAATAAGCTCATTACAAATTAGCCAGGGATCTTCGTTAATTGACGGCTATCTTCGTAAACTTACGGTCACTGTTTTTACTTACTTTGAACATGAAGCCAAAAGAGTATTCTAGATGTATGAAAAAAAATTAAAACTGTTTAACTGTACAGCAAGAACACACCTTTTTGGTCTAAATGAATGTTTTCCTTTGGTAAGGAGGAAATATACATCTCGGAAGTCGAAATAAGGCGTAGTTTCTACAAAGATGAAGCATTATTTTGAATCACGAAGAAATCTTTGTTTGGTTAGGTTACATTCTTCGTTTTATAAGTCCGTTAATTTTCCGTGACTCCTAACAGTGGACCTTGTAAGGGTGGACGCGACCCAAGACAGATCTGATCCTCGGCTGAGCACTTCACGATTAATTTTTTTTTATTTTCTAACCTAACTAAAACTAAGTATATTTTGGAGTGGTCCGGGTTAGGGAGGGACCTAGGTGCGTCTCAGACCAAAGCCTATACGCCTAGTCATGCTGGGATTAACAATGCAGGGAGAGGGTCGTATGCATCGTGTGCTAGGAGGGGATTGGCCAGCCATGGCAGCGATTGGCGCCATGACTAACTCCCCTCACTCTTAAATCTAGACTATAACTAGAGATAGGTTGGGCCCAGGTAAAACCTGCATAGACACAGGGAAAACCCTGGGCACATTCATGCGGGATGCAAATTGGCATGCATTACGTGCAGGAATTTACAGGAGACAGATGATGGTCTGGATGAAGTGTTGGACAGAGTAGAAAAGAGTCTACCATGCGGGGGTTGGGCACTGGGACTCGTGGTCCGCTTTGCTATTGGTCCAGTACTGGATTTAGTGACCAGGGACGCAAGCGCCCCTGGTGGTGAGTGGTTGCACTGACCACTCACTCCGCCGCCAGTCAGCACCTAAAAAAAACTAAGAAACTAAGACAGAAAACAGATAATTGACTTGCAAACTAGGCATTTCGTTACGAAATATGAGCACTTCACCTGGCGCACGTGACCAGCGAGTAGGCGCGAGTTGCTGCAGGCGATACAAGCGCTGCTAGCGCGTGGACCCAGTGTTCCGGTCGGGGAGCTGCGGCGATAAACGTTATCTGCAGTCGCAGGCGGGACTCAGCTGCTCGCTGCTGCACAGATGCGGCCTTCGTCGCGATCTCCCGAGCATCGACTATTAAGACCCGGTTACCAATCCATCATCTCTCCTTCAACGTATCTCGTCCGCGCAGTTTTAATTTCAGAAGTATGTTACCTACGTGACGGTGTAAGCGGAAGGATCTACTTCACAATATATATTATAGGGGTAGTGCTTGCAGAATAAGGAAAATTTATGTCTACCTGTGTTATTTCTTCTTGAATAGTTTTATCGTGACGTGATAATATCCACTTATTATATCATAAGTTATATCATAAGATAATTCAACTTCAAACTTGTTATTATACATCCATTTCTTGAGAACGTCAGAACTATACCTACTACTGAAATGTTATAGTGAACAAATTTTCCACTGTAGTTTAATAAGCATTTGTTTCCAAATAGTAATTAGTAAAATTTTTTGTAACCAAAACAAAATTTCTAATAGCCAAACATGACTTACATTGGCAAACATATATAAATAAAAAATTTACAAACAGTTGTACCTTTAATAGATTTAAAAAAATTAGCTTATTACAATACTATTAATATATTTACACGATCGATTGTATAAAACTAGAAATCTAACGCATTATTTTCTTTTCCGTTGTTCCAGACGAAGCTTCCTTACCAAATAACATGTTCAAGTCCTTAGTTTATTATCACTATTAAGTGCGTAAGTGAAAAAATAAATAATGTTATTTTAAAATTAACCGCAATACAAGTTACAGTTATGATTATACAAGAAAAAAACTTTAGTAACAGTTTAAAACTAGCGATGAGGTAACGATTTTGTAAGTCACAACGCGTAATCTTTCCGTTTTTTAACATGACTATAATGCGAAAGGATTATTATATACCAAAGTGGTCAATAATAATTAAATAAATATTAATTTTTCTAGATAATTTAATTGTTTGTTGTAGACAATACTCATTCGTTTACGGTCGAATTTATGTTTGCATTTTAAAACCCACTTAGTTTGGTATAATCTGTTGGCATAGGTAATGTATACAGATTTTAGCTACTGGTGAGCGAAAGTTTATGGATTTGATTGCTTAGACACATTAGACATTTTAATGAACGATTTGTACTTGCTATTTAGAGTTTTAAAATGATTCAATAAATAAACACTAGCATAACCATGGGATCAACAGGTGCGATACAAAGGATGAGCATATGTAAATTTAATTTGATTGTGTTACTATCAGTAACAGTTTTGCTGATTTTTGGTTAGTTTGTGTAGATTTACGCTTGTGAAAAAAATTATTCACTTGAATTATGGCAGAAAAAAAACCCTCATATAATAGGAGATTAATTAATTTGACATTTATCTTGGTAATTTTTCAATTAAAAAAATATATTGGTAAATTTACCTTGTTAGTTTTATCAATTAAGGACTTGATTTCGTCATTTAATTAATGTATTTGGTACATTTTGGCACCTTATGTTTTTAAAGGAACCCATTATGAATAAATTTCAAAATTTAAATTTAAATTCTAAACTGCGAAAGATCATAACTTTATTCTTGGTGGTCACACATAAAAGTTTTATTTTGCAGCTTACTGCGCAGGCAAATAAGAGCTTATGTGATGTTATAATCGTTGACCAGGATTAAAATGTAAAAGAACTAATAAGCGTCAAATATTTTCTTCCGACCACGATGAGTTTATAAAAATATAATTACGAGATTTCAAAACTTATTTGAAGTAACAATTATGTCAGTTTAAAATAATTAAGTAAGTAAATCCCTAATTCTTGAAGTGAAACTTCTTTGGGTGCGATGAGAGGGAAACTTCAAGGCCGAATTTTAATGTAACGTTTTCGTAAAACATTGTTTTGAAAAGTTTCTGACGCGAAAAAGACATGGAACAGTTACTTGATCAAAGAATATAAAGAGAGCACTATGATATATACGTTACTGGGCTCGTTTTAATTCTCCTCTTTGTGTGATGATTCGTCACCCCGCCCAAAAAAAATATAACCGAGAGAGATAGATGAACGAAAAAATAAGTCAGAGAGTTTGCACATGCGTTTGTTTGAAAAACTATATGTATGTATCCTTTACAGTCAGCTGTGAGTGCCTTGAATTTTATATTTACTACCAGCGTGATCGCGTTCCTCCTTGTTCAACCAGCAGCGCAGAGAGCGTTGTTGAGACAGTCCCTGCATTTCCTGCATATATAGTTATACCTGTCAAGAATTTAATTTTTCGATCAGAGTGTTGGTGAGTTCGAGTATTGTTTGAAGAAACATTAACATCCACAGTTTTTCTTTATGATGTATTTCAACAGTGAGTAATATTTATAGTTAATTAATAATTATTGATTTATCAATAATTAATTAGAAAATTGTCTTCTTTCTCTCTGCCTTTATACCCCTTACGATAAACTTACGAGTTGAGGTTTGAATGATCAAAGAAGTTTTAGTTCTATCACATGCATTTTTGTTCAGAATTTCTCCTAAACGTACTAAACAATTACTCGTGCATCGTTTATTAATTGGTTGCTGCCACATTGCAAAGTATTTTCCGGCTCTGCTATTCTGCACACGCACGGCCATTGTTGCTCCTCAATCAATCATAACCTGTAGTTGGTCAGGTCTTATAATAGAACTAAGGTCAACCATAACAGTTACCCAAATGGAAAAAAATGAGTGCATTGTACTTATGAACGCGCGTTATAAGTTATAATATCCATGCGTGATAAAACTAACTTTAATTATGCAGGCTAATAATAAATAAAAATAAAACATTTAAAGGATTGCATTTTTATTATGAATAAATTTTGTAAAATATTTATACAATAGAATTACAATATTATAAATATTCAGTATT
Source organism: Bacillus rossius redtenbacheri (assembly GCF_032445375.1). Lineage (NCBI taxonomy): Eukaryota > Metazoa > Arthropoda > Insecta > Phasmatodea > Bacillidae > Bacillus > Bacillus rossius. Next base: position 89,175,250 of record NC_086332.1, read on the forward strand.
CATTATTAATACAAACACGTGCATAAAATTTAATTTTTAATTTATTAAAATAATAGTGTTAAGTGGTAATTAATAAATAACAATCAGGAAATTTCCTGAATGTTTATTCTTATTTATTTAGTTAAGTTATTTATTAAATAAGAAATATATAATTATAATGCAAATAAATTATACATAAGAAAACATAACAACACTTATATAAATTTATTTGAAAAGAGTATAAACATAATTTCTATCACTAACATTCAAAATAAAAATTATTATTTTTTTAATTATATGGACCATTCTTCAACATCTATCACTTAAGTATATGATTTTAAAACACATATATAACCTTTTAATTGTACGTAGTCTTTTTTTTTTTTCATCTTGTGAAAATTTCGTTGCATGGTGCACGCGCATCGCAAAAATTCACTCTCATAATTTTGTTAGGGCGCCTAAAGACGTTTTTTTAACTTCAAAAAAGCTTTACTTTTGTTGCTTTCAAAGTAAATAATCAGTTGAAAATTTTTGAATAAACGCCATTGCCACGCATTTGTACGTCTATGAAAACCAAATTACATGGAAATTTATATAATCTTTATTAAACACAGAAGTTAATCTAAAAATAACAACATAGGTTGTTATATTACAATGCAAATTAATTAATCGATTTAGTAAAACCTTAGAAATGACACTGAAAAGAACCGAATAAGTGACAAAATAGAGAATACAACAAAGAAAAAATTAATGACAGTATAAGGCACTTGGCAAACTAGCGAAGACAGCCTAGATGAACACAACAGTCAGTACATGGCGAAACAGTTGGACATTTAGGGACTGCGTTCTGTTTATGAATATTTTATCATGTCATAAACGAAATAAAGAAATATCATTTGTTGCATATGCTGACATTGATTTTCGCTGGCATGAAACCAACACAAATCATTAAGCATTTCATTGGTGTCGTTGGATATAATTCCTACTTGGCAATTATGAACATACAGTTACTACTCATCTATAAAACGATCAGTTTAACACATGTCTAAAATGATGAATTCTTTTTGTATTATTAGTAGTACAATTTTTTTGATGCGTTCAAAAATAATTGTAAATAATTTTTATGTGTAGACCATATTGGAAAATCCACAACAAAGTAAAATGTAAAAACTAAGTCGTTCAATTTTATAGTCTTTTTCCCCATCCCCAATAAATTTTTTATTCTTGAATAAATTTGGCAAATGATTCTGATCCCTATTTATTCTGCATCATAATCAGCTGAAGCAATAAATAGTACTTGGTAAACTTAAATAAAAATCCATCGTGTGTGCATCACGTAACTGTCCAATTAATAGTGCTAGGAGTTGGAAGCTAGAGCCACCTCATTCGAGATATCGACGAGTAGATTGCAGCAGTGCAGTTGGGCCCTACACTAGCAGCGGACAGTGACGAAGCACCCATTTGGCTAACGAGGTCACGTGAGAGGTAATGCTTCTACTACGAGAAATATACAACCGAGTGCATAATATGTTATCCTACTGCAAAATTACATTGGACGCCTCCTTTTAACAAGAAATGGCCCATGTTCAATTCCAAGCTATGAATTCTTGTTGTAATTTTTCATATCAATAATAAATGATCATTTTTGTCGAAATTATTTAAAAACGTAAATTTGTAGTAAATTTCGACCAACATTTTGTATTCGAAGTTTAAAATTAATTAAGATAATTTTGGTAAAGAATATCGGTGGTTTCAAAACATTAAATTTAAAAAAATATATACCAAACGTAAACTAAAATATTTTAAAAGTAGTTTTAATATGTTGATAAGTGCACGTTTCTTATATTTTGGAGGGTATATTTATGTTTACTTAAATACCTCAATTCATGTCTTAAGTGTTTCCCCTCAAACGTTTTATGAAACTTTTTAAAGTTCAGCATTTAATTTCTTTAATTTTGTAAATATCCGACTTGCGTAACATACTTATTTTGCAACTGCATTATTTCTTTGTAAGATGGCCCCTCCCGAAACATATTTTCTGGAGCCACCCCCGAGCCCACTTAGCACAACCGGAACGCACAGCAAATCTTTGTTGGAGGTGTGTACGGTTCCGACCTGGCAACATTCCACGACCCGCCGCCGACAACAACACGTATCGATTCGGGGCGAAGGTCGCGGAAGGAGCGGGCAGCGCGCTGATCGCGAGCAATCGGCGCCGCCTGACGCCGCGCTCTCCGCCGCAGCCGCTCTCAGAGCGGGTCGCTGCAGCCGTCACATAGCCTGACTCAGCAACACCTGCCCGCGTGAGGGGTGCAGCTTGTGGGTTTGGCTGTAACCGTACCTAGCGCAACGGAACTTTAATAATAATTACCGTTCTTAACAAATTCCTTTATCGTGTATTATGATCAAGCTACGTTTTGCTTGTAATTATTCTGCGCCAAATATTTGCTATTCTACTCTATTATATAACATTATTTAAGTTATTTTGTTCTGCCCTAGCATTTTGCTTCAGTGGCATTTATCCACTATTATTTATATATTAATACCAGAGAAGAAATTTTGTGAAAAAGTATCAAATAATTTCTCTACAATTGTTGCTAGCCGATGTTAAATTTATCTTTCCTTTGTTGTTCCATAAAATTTACACTTGAGTGATTTGTGCAAAATTTATTCAATACTTAGTTTAATATTAATTGCCAAACATTGATAATAAAATTTGGTTGCTGGTATTGAAAAATGGTCCTACCATAGGTAAACATTACAGCATAATTTTATTGAAAAAATTAATTTTAACACCATGTAAGTTTTTGGAATATATAATAATAAAATTTTAATACATACAAGTTTTTCTTTATTTTATTGATCTATAAGAATATGGGACGTCTGTGCAAATGATTTAGAACATTAAAGAATAAATAATAATTTGCATGGATCTGGAAGTTTATATAATCGAGCAAAAGAACATGGTTATTCAAATTGCTACAATTCAAATATATTACCGCATCAACAATTCCTAAAACCAATGTGACACTGAAGCTGAACAGTGCTCATGTTACTCATATATGAAATATTTATAGCACCCAATAAATGATTATATTTTTTTATAAATTCTTCAATACTATCATGATAATTGTATGATCAATTTTTGACAATAAATATTAACCGTTATTATTAAAACTAACCATTATTTATGTAATAAAGTTTTCACAAATAATTGAAATATAAAATTTTCTGGGACTACCAAAACGCTCATTTTAACATCGGCTAGCAAAATTGTAGAGCAATGATTTGAACATCCTGTTACTCATTTATAGAACGAACATTTGGGCACGTGTCTAAAATAGTAAATTCTTATTTTATTATTAATAGTATAATATTTTTAACGCGTTCCAAAATAATTGTAAAAAAAATTTTATGTGTAGACTATATTGGAAATAAACGAAAAAGTAAAATGTAAAAAAATAAGTCGTTCAAGTCTTTCTCAAAAGTTTTCCTTTGTTATTAACATATAAATAATAGTGCATAAATGCCTATGAAGCAACATATGCTAGGGAAAATCAAAATATCTTTAATAAAGTTGTATAATTTAGTTTGAAAAAACTTTACTATGTAATCATTACATTTGCATGCTGCTAAATGAAGTATACAAGAACATTTTTACATATAATTGAAAATTATTCATATTTTTTTGATTAAAACATCACTTAGATATGTACCTTAATAGCCCATTTTCATTATTTTACTATATGAGTGTAAACTAACTTGGTATTCCTCACTCGTCGATGATTCAGGAAAGCAGCAACTGGCACGAGCAATTTAATCGCTGCGCGACGCGATAATACTTTCTGCGACGAAGTTCCATTTTTTATTCTTGAATAGTTTTATCATAACGTGATAATATCCAATTATTATATCATAAGTTGAAAATGATACATCCTTTTCTTGAAACGTAGAACTCTACCTACTTGTGAAATATTCTAATGAACAAACTTTCCACTATACTTTAATAAGCATTTGTTTCCAAATAGCAATTAACTAAACTACATTTATAATCGTAAAACATGACTTGTATTGGCAAACATATATATATATGAATTTTTTACAGAGTATCCAACTTTGCATAGATTAAAAACAATAAGGGTATTACAATACTGCTAACATATTTACACGATCGATTGTATAAAACTAGAAATCTAACGCATAATTTTCCTTTCCATTGTTCCAGACGAAGTTTCCTTATCAAATAACATGTTCAAGTCCATAGTTGATTATCACTATTAGGTGTGTAAGCTAAAAAAAATTAACGTAATGTTAAAATTTAGCACAATACAAGTTAAAGTTATGCCTATACCAAAAAACCTTAGTAAAAGTTTAAAACTAGCGACGAGGTTAAAGATTTTGTAAGTCTCAACGCGTAATATTTTCGTTTTTTAACATGAATATATTGCGAAAGGATTGTTATATACCAAACTGGTAAATAATAATTATTTTAACTAGATAAGTTCCTTGTATTTTGGAGATAATACTCATCAGTTTACGGTTGAATCGATGTTTGCAATTTAAAACGCACTTCTTTTCAATCAATTAATAGTTCAGAAATTATTTTAATGATGAATTCTTGATATAATTGAATTATAACCTTTATAATAATTATACAGCATATTTACTTTTGTAGCTGGACTGCACTCTAAGTGAGACGTCCTGAAGAGTAACGACTCACACACGGTTATCGCCAAACGTCTTAAAAAAACGCGTCTAGGCTCAGACTTGTAGTTAGATCGGGCGGTACCGCCGAATGGTGAACTGCAACTGCGCTGTCATCACAGCCATCGCGGGCAACCAGGTCCGACTGCCAGATCCGGGCATCGAACCACGGGCCCGCGGAGCGCTCCAAGCCGCGCATTGCCGCCCACTACTTCTAGTTGTGACAATACCTGTTTGGTTTTAATTGTGGAGTAAATAACGGATGTTTGGCGACTCTTAGCGGGGTTGCATTCAGGACTAAAACCCGCCTTGCGCTGAGGGCAATTTCAAAAGCATGGTTGGAGAATATAGGTGGATGTGATTGGGGTACTTTGGTTCGAATCCCAGTGCTCAGCTTCTCCCTCTCATCCCTCACGGCGTGACGAACCAGTCACAGGCCAGTAGGATTCCATCCGTCCTGCAAACATTTGGCTGCCAACTACTAACTAACCTGTAGTATGTTCAAGTGAACTAAAGGGACGACTTTATAAAATGACAGTATACAATACGTAAGTTGGATGGACAGTTTAATTAGAACCAGATTAAAAAAAAAAAATTTAATTGATATACAATTTGCTTAAGCCGTTTTATTTTGCAGTTCTCTCTCAGTTAATTACGAGTAAAAGTAAACACTTATTTGTTACGTCTTCATACCAGGTTTCTATCAGATTACTCTCTCTTTAATGTGCATAACTGTAATATAAAGCCGGGTGCACAATGATGAAACTTAAATGAGTGCATATCAATATAGTAGTACTGTGCACAACGCATGTATAAGATTGGTTAACAATTGGATTTTTATGCATAAATTTAAGCCAGTGAAATTTTGCATTGAATCAAAAATTTAGCAGACACAGTAAAATAGTGTCGTACAATGCTATTTTTACGAACTACACAAAAATTAGGTAAAAGGTCCTTAGTAGTATACGAATGTATGTTCTGGGACTGGCTTCTGGCTGTGGATTGTGCGGATTGTGATTGCCGACCGCCATATTGAATTGTGACGTCACGGCGGCCATCTTGGATGGATGTGACCTTGACCTTTGACCTTGACCTTGACCCCGGCGGCCATTTTGGATCCGCCATCTTGGATCCGCCATTTTGGATGACGTCATGCGTTCTAGAAAATTCCGGTGATGTGTTTTCTGCCATATTGGATGATGACGTCACCGTTGCAATTTCCGTTACGGCCGCCATCTTTAACTTTTTTATTTATTATTCGATTTAAACGAATTTTTTTTAAAAATTATAAAAAAATTCAAATAATAAAATTTTAATAAATTATTTATAAAAAATATACTTTTACGACACGGAATTCGGAGTCCTAGGTTCGAACCCGACAAGGCAAAAAATTTAAAAATGGCGACCGGCTCCTTCCTCAATGGTGGGTGCTGGCAGACTGACCCCCACCACTTATGTCAAAGTATACATATCTTCACCAAGTATGATGTCATGTCCGCCATCTTGAAATTTGGACGCCATCTTGAAAATCTTTATTTATTATCCGATGTTAATGAAAAAAATTCCAAAATTCATCAAAAAATTAATGTATTTGAATTCTGTTTGAATATATCGATGTACGTCCTTGGTTCGATTCCCGACGAGAGTAATGGGTCGATCCTTCCTCCATGAAAGTTACCTAGACTGATATACCACCACCAGTACCAAGGTATATATCATCAACTGGTATGACATCATGTCCGCCATCTTGTCTTCATCCGCTGGAGACCACCATCTTGTTTTCGTCTGCTAGAGTGTGCCGATACCATGTAGTATAATTATCTGGTCACCATACTTTTGTCCTCAACTGTTGAAATTGAACATTGACCTTGAACTTAAACCTTGACGTTGAAATTTGACCTTGACCTTGAACTTTGACCTTGAAATTTGACTTTGACCTTGACCTTGAAATTTGACCTTGACCTTTGATCCTTGACCTTGAAAATTAACCTTGACCTTGAAATTTGACCTTGACCTTGAAATTTGACCTTGACCTTGAACTTTGACCTTGAAATTTGACCTTGACCTTGAAATTTGACATTGACCTTGAAATTTGACCTTGACCTTGAAATTTGACTTTGACATTGAAATTTGACCTTGACCTTGAAATTTGACATTGACCTTGAAATTTGACCTTGACCTTGAAATTTGACTTTGTCCTTGTCGACCATCATGGATACGACATTTTATGTTCAGTACATGCTACCAGGAGCGACCACATGCTGGAGTACACCATCTTGTGCGTGTACTTGTATTATAGAGTACATTTCCATCTGGTTAATTTTATTCTAACCCGCTACAGTGCAGTAATCATTTATTACCGAGGTGCCCCCCGCCATCTTGAAATTCGGCCGCCATCTTGAAATCATGTAATAATGTAGCTAGAAAAGCGGGAAAAAATCCAAAATTCATCAAAAAAATCACTCATTAACTTACATATTGATTCGATCCGCTCCAGTCCTTGGTTCGATACTCGAACGATGCAATAATGTTTAATTTTATGAAAAAATAATAATAATTTCAATAAACCATGTTCAACATTCTTAAGAGACTTTAAATCCTCTACTACCATCATCCTATCCGACATCAAGACCATCATCTTGGAATTTTCGTAATAATTAAACTAAAAATTCAGGAAAAAGTTATAAATTCTTTAAATAAATTTGCAAACAATATACTGATTAATTAGGTCGTCTAAGGTCCTTGGCACGATCCTGGACGAAGCTAAAATAAATTTAATTTAAATACCAGAAAAGCATAAGGTTCGAGAAATAAAACACCACAAAGTCGTTTACAAACATAATATTTATTACACAATTTCTATCATACTACAGAATCACTTGCGAAAGCCAGCAATCGTATAAACATTTAGCCCCGCATAGACGTGCAACGACTACTTCCTAGCTCCAACAGCTCCAAATGCTCCAACAGCTCCAACAGTTCCAAATGCCCCAACTGCCTTTTCTTTCAACAGCTCCAATGATATTGGGCTTCAATGCTACGAGTCTAAGAGACTACGAGGCTACAAGGCTACGAGTCTAAAAGGATCTAGCTGGTTCCGAGTTATACATGGCTGAGAGACTGCATGACTAAAAGACCGCATGACTAAAAGACCGCATGGCTACGAAACTACATGTCTATGAAGCTACATGGATACAAGTCTACTCGGCTCCAACACACAATGTACACACAGTACACCCAGGAAACGGGACGTACACACAGGAAAACGTAATGTACAAACAGGAAAACGAAATGTACAAACAGGAAAACGAAATGTACAAACAGGAAAACGAAATGTACAAACAGGAAAATGAAATGTACAAACAGGAAAACGAAATGTACACACAGGAAAACGAAATAAAATTCTGGCTTGTGCTAGAACTATATCTTTGCTCAATAATGAGAAGTTCACAAGCTAGCAGAATCTGTTTATTTATTTATTTTATTTTCTTTTTGTCATTTAAAATTTTTTATTAATTTATTTTTATTTTTAAATATTGTTTTTCTGTATTTTTATGATATCAAAGAAAACTTGTGGTGGTTTTCTCCATGTGCTTCCGATTATTCTTGTCAATATTATGGGGGTTTTCTCCGTGTGCTCCTGATTATTCTTGTCAATATTATGATGGTTTTCTCCGGGTGCTTCTGATTATACCTAACTAGACATCTGATGGATTTCTCCGAGTGCTTCAGATTATTCTTGACAATATTATGATGGTTTTCTCCGGGTGCTTCTGATTATACCTAACTAGACATCTGATGGATTTCTCCGAGTGCTTCAGATTATTCTTGTTATTATATTGATGGCTTTCTCCAAGTGTTTCTGATTATACCTAACTAGACATCTGATGGTTTTCACCGAGTGCTTCAGATTATTTGTGAGAGATCTATCTCTGCATGAAGAATTTTTTACTTACTGAGTCATGTCATTTCTATTCAGAGTTACATTTAATTAGTGAAATTCTGTCAATAAATCAGCACTTACAATATTATTATCAGGTGGATTTAAAAAATAATAACCTTACTCAGACAAATAATATGCTTTGAGACAGCTGAGAAGCATTAACATGAAAGACAAACTGTATTGTCCTTGGTGTCTAAGACAGGTAATTTTATTCAGAGTTTCGTATAAATTTCCGAAGTCATATTATCAAATCAACACTTAAAAAAGAATTTTAACAGGTGGAAATCAGGCAAAAACAAAAGTTCATTAATCAGACGATTACTACGTCATGAAACAACTGAGAAACGCTATCACACACGAAGATTTCCCTTCCTCTTGAGTTCTAGCGAAGCCCTCCTTCTGTTGCGATCGTAAGGGAGCATCCAGCATCCCACACAAAACATTGACTGCTTATACAGACAACTGATACATGATGGTTGCTAATATGGGAATAGATTATCTTGTGATTCTTGCTAGACCATGATATTATTCACTAATTTTTAAATAAGGTCAATGTTCTTCCTCTTGAGATCTAGGGAGGCACACCTTTTTCAAGAGATCGTGAGTGAGCATTCCGTAACCTACAACCAACTTTGGTTGCTTTTACAACATAACATATGAGGAAATATGAAGGTGGGTAGTAAAACTACGTGGAACATGATTTTTTCTTCAAAATGAGAAAAAAAATCTTTTTTCGTAAATAATTGATGAATGTTCATACATGAAAATACGAAGTACCTAAAAAATACCTTTAGTTGCTATTCAACCATTATGGAGTACGTACAGACTAGTGAAGGTACGATACACAAATATCGATCTCGATCTGGAGGACATTGTACATACTGTAGCAAATACTTTGGTAACATCTATAATGCTCGTAGACATGAAAAGAACGAATGTGTTAAAAGCCCATACCGTCAAATACTAATTTGTGGCAAGTGTGGAAGACGGTTGACACGAAGAGATAATTTAAAAAGACACGATAAAACTTGTAAAGCCAAGCTCGTGCAGGAGATAAAGTACGTAGATGGAGACGCTATGCTCGGGGACAGTATGTCTTACAATGAAATTGATCCACCTAGTCTTAAAAGCGATTGTGTTAAAATATCTCTAGGTCTTGAGGAAGGAAATAGCTTAACTGGTGTTGAAGATATAAGTAAGGTAGAAGATAATGAAAGTAACATTTCCAGAAAAAGTGACAAGTCGTCTTATAGTAGACTTCTACAGGCTTTGGAATATTTTTTTGGAAAATTAGCAAGTAAGCTTGATGCTAATGATGGTACTCCAATGTCAAAAAATTCGAAATACTGGGATATGCAAGATGAAGATGTCAGTGTGTTTGATAAAGATGTGGACAGCACCGATGATGATGATACAAATTATCATAATCATTATTACAACGATTTTCAGAATATGTTCAGCAAACATTCGAAGAAGATGGTGTCATCAAGTGAAATTGATTATATATCGTGGAAAGACCCGAACGTGTTAACGAACAGGTTGTGACTTTTACTTGTTTCGCAAGATGACGAAATTGTATCAGTTATCAAAGAAACGTGGACTATTCTTGATGAACTTAGAATTTCAGGGTATATATAATAAGTTCGTAATGTGTATTGACTGATGAAATTTTATACTTTTGTATTTTTGATATAAATATAATTTTAAAAATTGATATTAAAACGTGTCGTTATTCATGCCCTAATAAAGTTCCTGCGTTTGCTACTTTAAAGAATTGAGTTGAGTATGAATATTATTATATGTATCTGTGTGGATGATGGAAAGTTTCAATTTTACTGTATGTAGATGATGGAAAATGAGTGTTGAAGAAGGAAAGAGTATGTAGAATTAAGTATCTATGACGGAAAATGAGTGTTGAATTGAGTGTCGTTGATGGAGAATGAGTGTCGAATTGAGTGTCGATGATGGTAATTGAGTGTCGAATTGAGTGTTGATTATGGAAAATGAGTGTCAAATTGAGTGTCGTTGATGGAAAATGAGTGTCGAATTGAGTGTCGTTGATGGAAACGGAGTGTCGACTATGGAAAAAATGAGTGTTGAATTGAGTGTTGACTATGGAAAATGAGTGCAGATGATGGAAAGTGAGTGTTGAATTGTGTGTCGATGATGGAAAATGAGTGCCGAATTGAGTTTAGATTATGGAAAGTGAGTGTTGAATTGAGTGTCGATGATGGAAAATGAGTGCCGAATTGAGTTTAGATTATGGAAAGTGAGTGTTTAATTGAGTGTCGACTATGGTTAATTTGCATTTGTGTGCATGTTAATGATGGAAAATGAGTGTTGACTCAAGTGTTTATGATGTAATATGAGTGTCAGTGATGGCTAATGAGTGTAGAATTCCTTGCATCCAGCACTGTGTATGTGTAGCTAGGTTCTGAAGGTTCAATGGATTCCTGGTCCTATATAAAAGTAAACTTTGCTAACATGTTCACTGTCAGGCTTATTTAATTAGCAGTTGGCATGCTGTTAAATATCCGAATGTAAAAAAATAATAGGATGTTATTTGACTTATTTTAGTTTATGTGTGCTGAGTGTAGTCGAGTAGGATGATATTAGTAAGTGAGGAGCTTAATGTAGAATGTACATGTGTTGATGAATATGTTGGTGATCTACTGTATGTGCATAAATCGAATGCTAGTGGTCTGATAATATTTTGTGTTATTTACGAAGATATTTATCGATGTGTGCTATGACAAGCTTAAAATGTCTAGTAAACTTATAGAGTAGGTCTCTTGTTTCGGAGACTTTTGTCGTAATGCTTAACAAGGATCAACCCTGAAAAGTTAGGATTTTGAAGATGTATGATACTGAGCATGTCTTTGCTGTAGTTATATCAACACTGAAGCTCCCCTGAACTGTAGATCAGAGGTACAAAAAATAATTGACTTTGGACCTAGCCTGGTACCGGATAAACTAATTTAGTCATGTGTTGTAGACATTTGGAGTCAGTTGTAGGTTATGTGTAGTTGTACATAATAAAATTTACATTTGAGTAGTTTAAATTTTGTTTGGATTCTAAAAGTTCCATTGATTACAGACTCTTGCTCCTCTAGTAAGTCTAAATGAACCTTGTATGTACGATGTGCGATTAGTTGTTTGAGTATATAATTTAAACTTGTACTCTTTTAAATTCCTAATTTTTTATAGTAAAAACAATGGATGATGTATTGACTTGCGTATTATACAAGCGAACACTGTTATTTAAGCGAGTCTTAGACAGCAGGCCCCTCAGTCCACCTCTTGTAATGGTGCAGTGCAGATCTGATGAATTGACTTGTCTGCATATAAGTCTGGTATATGAATATTCATGTGTATCCGAACTCAATGGTAGCAACGTCGAAATCGGTACAAATCCCAATGGTGGCGGGGTCAACGACTGCAGAGATCTTGACGGAGGGTCTCGCGTCTTCACCGGGGTCCCTGACGACGGAGGCGATGATGACGAAGCAGATCCCTATGACAACGATGAGGGCAGCTCCAGAGATTCCGATGGTAACGAGCCTACCATCTCTAGAGATCCCGATGATGGCTGTATCTACTGCCTCTTCACTCCAAGAGACTTCAATGTGAGCATTAACGAACGAAGAGGAGACTACAATACCTGTAACTACTCCGCATTTGGTAAATAAAACATTTTGTGAGCAATTCCCAGCTTCTGCATCAGTCGTGTATACTTCCGATTCGTTGACATCTAGTACAGATGGTCTGTCAATGTCGACTGGGAACTCTCCAGCTCATGCAACATACGGGACTTCGTCGCCTACAACAGCAGTGCACATTGAAAGTAATATACTTTCCGAGCCGTCGGTGACTCAAGGTCTAACGAGGAGACATATGTGTACGTACTGTGACAAAAGTTTTAAATACCGTCAACATGCAAGAAAACATGAAAATCATGTATGTAGAAGAAACGCTAATCGTGTGACATTTCCGTGTGACCCGTGTGGTGTACATTTCACAAACAAAAGTAATTTGATTAGGCATTGTAAAAGCAAAGTTCATTTGCAAGTTGTACAGCGGGGAAGCGATGGTACTTGTGATGAATATCTGTATCAGTGCTGCTACTGTGGTAAACGTTTTGAACGACTACGAAGTACACGTATCCATGAAAAGCATGACTGCAGAAGAAATCTTGACCGTGTAAAATTTCTGTGTGAGAAGTGCGGTATACAGGTTACACGAAAATTTTACTTGAAAAAACATTATAAATTTTGTAAAGGCGGGTTTCTAGCATCATCTCTGGTGCTCTAAGGTGTTACACTCCTGAACTGATGTATCGAGATCTGCATGAATTATTTGTATTTTGTCACTCATAGAACGAACTATAATAATTTTTTTAATAAAAATGAATGTCGCGTGGACTGAGAAATGTATACGATATATATAGTGTCAGATTTTAATCTGCATAAATGTACAATTTTAAATAAATTATAGAATCAAAGAATTTTTTATTCATTCTTCTCTAACCTACATCGTTTATCTTAATGCAATAAACTAAATGGGATCCGTAATTTTGGTCGAATTTGTAATGCGCGTTATGTCTTGTTTGTGTGTATTATTTTTTTTACCAATAATGCTGAAGACTGTTTTTTTTTTTGCTAAAATTATTTTTGTCTGAGTATGCCATCTGCATTCTTAGATTTTTATGGGAGATATTTTGGTAAAGTGCAGGTACAGGTAATGCCGTAACATTAGAGCAAATCTGATAGGAACTTGATTTATTATTTTTGGGAAATAATTTATTACTTCCCGAAATAAAACTAACAGACTTGTGGGAAATTTATGGTCTTAAATCGTAACCTGTCATATATTGGTGTACACTGTGGAGGTGATATTAAAAAATTAAAGAATGATTATCAATTGACCACACTTCGGGGTATGCTGGTGCACTGGATGGGCTGTATCAGTAAGATTCCGGATACTTGGAAAGCGGTTCTTTGTCCAAGTTACTCACTCCTTCGTTGCTGCTTGCCGACATGAATTTTTACAACATAAAATAAAAGTATACTGGGCGGGGTCATGATTTTACAATTTTTTGTCACATAATTATCAGAGTATTGAGTATGGTATGTAGGAATCGACTCCTCTCGTATATGTACTACACATTTATTTTTGTAGGTAGCAAGTTATACATTCGTAAGCTGATTTTCTGCTCTGGTTCAGTGATGCATACTTTGAAGTGGTTCCAGCAAGTACTTTACGTATGCTGGATTACGATTTCACTGGAGTTTTACGTGTAATGAGTGGGAAGACTAGCGACGTGATGTGTGTATGACTCGAGCAAACATATGACTGCCGCAGCATTCTGCAAGCTTGCAACTCCTGCGCGAGGGGTCAATGTTCATTTGCGGGTGACGATATGCGTGTCTCGATTGGGAAGTCTCTGCCTCTATCCTTGAGAATTTTTTTTTTGAGGTTAACGTGCTTGAGTTTAGGTACTTTTGACTAGACGCACGTGAATAAGTTTAAATTCGTATGCATTGGAACATATTTTCTACATGAGGTAAGGAAAATACATAGCTGCTACAATGTCTGCGATAGGTATCGAACTCATGGCTATTGTTCTATGGGTGATTAGCACTTGTTTGACCTATCTCCACTAACCCTCGTTTACTTAGTGATATAGATGGGACATGGTTGTTTTCAGACAGATGATGGTTAAAATGTCTTGTGCATAGAGTCGTTTGTAGAAATTACTATGTGTGGTAATTATTTTAGTCGAAGTGGTAATTTAATAAAACATGTAAAAATAGCGTGAAGGTTTTTTTTTGTGTAAACAAATCATTGATAGGATGTATTTGTATGTAGAAATGGTGGTATATCTCATCTCTTGAAGAACACTGCATGGTATATATAATGAAAGACTCTTGGGCTCAAGAAACTACACTATAGGTGGAAAGGATGATGCGGTTCCCAAGATTAAATGAAAGGAACTTTGATGATTTTTTTTATATATACTAAGATGATTTAATTGTGTTTGGGATGATGGGTTGAAGGATTAAATAATAAAACTGGACACATAGGCTTTTAAAGAAAATGAGAATGGAGCTAACCATGTCTAGAAAACAATAGAGACTATTGTAAAGCTCACAAGATCATAGATTGTGGTACATCTCTGACAACAGAAATGTGGAGACGATATCATAAAATGAGTGATATTGATGCAGCTCCTGGTATTATAACTGGTAGCTACGGTGTTGATGACTTTACGTCTGTGATAGTGACACGGACGCGGAGATTTTAAGACAAATAATATTATTAATATAGAAAAGATGGAAGCCGTAGCACGCCGATCGTGACGAGAAACAAATATTGAAGGATGCTGATGGTTTCGGGAAGACTGAAACTAATGGGAGTATCAACACCTTGAAAAGTGAAAATACACTCAAGCCTATATTTAGCAGATCCTCCATACTTTGTAAAAATAATGGACTCCTAAAAAGGAAGCATGAAGGTGATGCAGACACTTCGACATCGACGATAACGAGTTCTTATACGGTAATCTGGGTGAAGACGATGCCTTCTACGGTGATTGCTACAGTGACTCTGAAGCTGGCGACGTGATCGAAGACTGTGATGCAGAACCTAAAGCTGACAAGACCGAAGAATGTGGTGGTGTACTGAGACCGAAGCAATGGAAACGTCGTGTTATAATAAATAAATCTGATCAAGCTTGTGATGATCGCTGGCTAGATGATGAAAGTAACACTGAGGTTGGTGTTAAAACGGAGGACCCCAGAGATAATAATATTTTTAATAAACAAGCAATGAAGATGGTGGCAGAAGAGATTGATTCCACATCATGGAAAGATCCAAACATATTGGTTGACCGGCTAAGACTGATGGTGGCATCTGTTCGTAGAGGGAACTACTCGCATATCGAGGATGTATCGTCCATAATGTAAGAACTTCGGAACGCTGGCTACATACAATAATCATTTGATTAACTGTCATGTGTGTACTAATGAAAAATAAAATGAATTATTTATATTTTAAAAAAGTATGATTTATTTATTGTATCCTGATTTTTAAATAAGCCTGTGTTTCCGCTACTGTATGTGTGATCATTCCGTTTCCTGTGTGTACTGTGTGTACGTTCCGATTTCCTGTGTGTACGTTCCGTTTTCCTGTGTGTTCATTCCGTTTTCCTGTGTGTACATTTCGTTTTCCTGTTTGTACATTTCGTTTTCCTGTGTGTACATTTCGTTTTCCTGCGTGTACATTTCGTTTTCCTGTTTGTACATTTCGTTTTCCTGTGTGTACATTTCGTTTTCCTGTTTGTACATTTCATTTTCCTGTTTGTACATTTCGTTTTCCTGTTTGTAAATTTCGTTTTCCTGTTTGTACATTTCGTTTTCCTGTTTGTACATTACGTTTTCCTGTGTGTACGTCCCGTTTCCTGGGTGTACTGTGTGTACATTGTGTGTTGGAGCCGAGTAGACTTGTATCCATGTAGCTTCATAGACATGTAGTTTCGTAGCCATGCGGTCTTTTAGTCATGCGGTCTTTTAGTCATGCAGTCTCTCAGCCATGTATAACTCGGAACCAGCTAGATCCTTTTAGACTCGTAGCCTTGTAGCCTCGTAGTCTCTTAGACTCGTAGCATTGAAGCCCAATATCATTGGAGCTGTTGAAAGAAAAGGCAGTTGGGGCATTTGGAACTGTTGGAGCTGTTGGAGCATTTGGAGCTGTTGGAGCTAGGAAGTAGTCGTTGCACGTCTATGCGGGGCTAAATGTTTATACGATTGCTGGCTTTCGCAAGTGATTCTGTAGTATGATAGAAATTGTGTAATAAATATTATGTTTGTAAACGACTTTGTGGTGTTTTATTTCTCGAACCTTATGCTTTTCTGGTATTTAAATTAAATTTATTTTAGCTTCGTCCAGGATCGTGCCAAGGACCTTAGACGACCTAATTAATCAGTATATTGTTTGCAAATTTATTTAAAGAATTTATAACTTTTTCCTGAATTTTTAGTTTAATTATTACGAAAATTCCAAGATGATGGTCTTGATGTCGGATAGGATGATGGTGGTAGAGGATTTAAAGTCTCTTAAGAATGTTGAACATGGTTTATTGAAATTATTATTATTTTTTCATAAAATTAAACATTATTGCATCGTTCGAGTATCGAACCAAGGACTGGAGCGGATCGAATCAATATGTAAGTTAATGAGTGATTTTTTTGATGAATTTTGGATTTTTTCCCACTTTTCTAGCTACATTATTACATGATTTCAAGATGGCGGCCGAATTTCAAGATGGCGGGGGGCACCTCGGTAATAAATGATTACTGCACTGTAGCGGGTTAGAATAAAATTAACCAGATGGAAATGTACTCTATAATACAAGTACACGCACAAGATGGTGTACTCCAGCATGTGGTCGCTCCTGGTAGCATGTACTGAACATAAAATGTCGTATCCATGATGGTCGACAAGGACAAAGTCAAATTTCAAGGTCAAGGTCAAATTTCAAGGTCAAGGTCAAATTTCAAGGTCAATGTCAAATTTCGAGGTCAAGGTCAAATTTCAAGGTCAGGGTGAAAGTTCAAGGTCAAGGTCAAATTTCAAGGTCAAGGTCAAAGTTCAAGGTCAAGGTCAAATTTTAAGGTCAAGGTTTAAGTTCAAGGTCAATGTTCAATTTCAACAGTTGAGGACAAAAGTATGGTGACCAGATAATTATACTACATGGTATCGGCACACTCTAGCAGACGAAAACAAGATGGTGGTCTCCAGCGGATGAAGACAAGATGGCGGACATGATGTCATACCAGTTGATGATATATACCTTGGTACTGGTGGTGGTATATCAGTCTAGGTAACTTTCATGGAGGAAGGATCGACCCATTACTCTCGTCGGGAATCGAACCAAGGACGTACATCGATATATTCAAACAGAATTCAAATACATTAATTTTTTGATGAATTTTGGAATTTTTTTCATTAACATCGGATAATAAATAAAGATTTTCAAGATGGCGTCCAAATTTCAAGATGGCGGACATGGCATCATACTAGGTGAAGATATGTATACTTTGACATAAGTGGTGGGGGTCAGTCTGCCAGCACCCACCATTGAGGAAGGAGCCGGTCGCCATTTTTAAATTTTTTGCCTTGTCGGGTTCGAACCTAGGACTCCGAATTCCGTGTCGTAAAAATATATTTTTTATAAATAATTTATTAAAATTTTATTATTTGAATTTTTTTATAATTTTTAAAAAAAATTCGTTTAAATCGAATAATAAATAAAAAAGTTAAAGATGGCGGCCGTAACGGAAATTGCAACGGTGACGTCATCATCCAATATGGCAGAAAACACATCACCGGAATTTTCTAGAACGCATGACGTCATCCAAAATGGCGGATCCAAGATGGCGGATCCAAAATGGCCGCCGGGGTCAAGGTCAAGGTCAAAGGTCAAGGTCACATCCATCCAAGATGGCCGCCGTGACATCAAAATCCAATATGGCGGTCGGCAATCACAATCCGCACAATCCACAGCCAGAAGCCAGTCCCAGAACATACATTCGTATACTACTGTCCTTCTTTCGGAGAGTAAATAACAATATTTGTAAAAAATTGTCATGAAAATAATTCAATATTTTGTCATATAAATTATTATCTCAAACACAATAAAATAATGGCTAGAGACCCGAAAAATTTGCGGGTTCATTTCGTGTTATGCTAAAATTCAAATAATTATACCTTAGTGCTGCTTCTGTCATTGGTTCACTGTTAATCTGGAGGACTGAGGTACAATTAGAGGCCCTCACTCATAGAAGTGTCGAAGTGTCACTTTCAGATCCCGACCGACGTTGTTCAAACAGTTTATAGTTATTTACCTGGTCTCTTTGTAATTTAGACTTTATAAAGTAATATATAAAAAAGCTGAAAAATAAGAGATTACTAATATTGAAAAGATTCCATTATCTAGCTAATGCTCGGCCTGCATTGCAATGCCTCATTCAGTTTTGTTTTGTAATATGTTTGAAGTAGTTCCACATATATAAATCATCTATCCGTCTCTCTATATATATTTATCTCTATCTACATCTATATTCATCTATGTATCTCTCTATCTCTATTTATCTCTTTATATCTACATATATACTTCCCACTATCTATATATATTCTATATATAAGTCTCTATATAGCTCTATACATCTATAGGTCCTCTTTATCTAACCCATTTCATTCTATATACCTCGCTCTATCTCAACTTATCTCTCCGTCTCTATCTCACTATATATATATATGTATATATATATATCACAATATATCTCTGTCTCTCTTTTATATTTAAATAAATTGTGTCATGTGTGCGCACTTATACAACAAAAACAGACGAAGTGCCGCTATATAAAATGAAATAAACACATTTTTTGACACGATCGTGCTTCAAATATTAAAAATAGTTATACCGTCTCAGTAACCTTCATGGGCATGCGCATAACAAATCACCAAAATTTCATCGCAATCGGATAAGTGGTATAGGAACGGATAGGACACAAATAAACGATAATTTAAGACATGTCAAACGCATCAAACGATGGTGCGTATAAAATTCAAGGCAACTCTATCTATTTACGAAGTTAAGAACAAAACTGTTATTAGCACCTTTATTTGGCTAGCCGCTGCGAGCTCCACTAAGCGGACTGGTCTCACCAAGGAGAAAAATATTAATTTGCCAGACCTTACTATGTGTATGATCGTGTGTCAGATATAGAGAAATGATACTCACTCATTATTTTTATGTCTATGATCTATGATTTTTTCTGTTATTAAATGAAATTATCAATTTTTCACTCCCTTAGGGATGGAATTTCATATTAATACGGGGTCTATGTGTTAATCCAGGTTATAAGCTAGCTGTAGGCCAAATTTCATTCAAATCCATTCAGTAGTTTTTACGTGAAAGTGTAACAAACATCCATATATCCATACTTACAAACTTTCGCGTTTATAATATTAGTAGGATAAATGTAAACAGTTCGCACATCCGACAAAACCCAATCTATTCTGTTCTCGTTGGCTGTTGTGCCATTCGTCCGCACAATAAATAAAATTTTTTAATTTCCCTGCTCTTTGCATGCGCTCTCTCCTATGCACACGAACTTACTATGAGTATTTTTACATCAGTATATATGAAATTATAGTGGTCAAATATTATGACGATGTTCTATGTTATTGTAATTTTTCTAATATTGAATTCCACTTCACGCTTTGATGTTCGTCACTCTCAATTACTGAGAACTTTATTCTGTGAAGCAAAGCCGAATGTTTTAAAAGTAAACGAAGGATGTAGCGGTTTTTATTTCATTCTTTTCCTGAAACCCCTCTGAAGATAACCTACTTCAACTCCGCGCAAATAACCGTCAAGATGTTTGGCAACAACTAACACATTATCTACTATAAAGAAGTGAACTTTGGACTGTTACTTGTAGCCTACATAGTGCTAAAAAAAATTAATATGCGGCACTTTATTTAAGATTCTGTAAAAATAATGTCATTTAGGGCTTCTTGGTCCAGGAGACGTGGGCCGCACTGCAAGACTTTTCTCGGTTGCACACTTTCTACATCTCAGCTTGATAAAGATGGCCGGTACTCTGCAACTCATAGCCACTTCTGCCATACGTTGAGCACCATTTGACATCGAGCTGGACCTAAAGAGAACTGGTGTTTCAGACATGAACTGCCCGGCTTGCTTATTATTGTGCTATCCTGTACTGCCAATGCTTACGCAAGACCATCTGGCACAGTGTGACAGATAGAAGAATCTCATAAGAGTCACCCTACTAAAACTGGCGGTTATGTGTGGGAATAAGGGGGTAGGTTTTGAAAACAGTTCAGAAGACGGCGGGGCATGGATTATCAGGGGGGCTAAGGGTTGCAAGTATTATTCGGTTTATAAAGAAGTTGATGTGGAGTCGGAGGCAGAGGTCGTAAACGTGGCACTATTTTCTCTTAGTAGGTTGGGACGATCGGGCAAGAGTGCATAACACACACGGGAATTCCTCCTCCAGGCGTGTGTAAGGTGACCTTCTTGGGTGACCCACCATCCTTGTCTTGCAGCTGGATGGACGTGATCTGCTTCCCGAACTCCACCGGAGGAAAACGGAGCTGATGTGCAGTATCGATGCACCTGGAACATGGGGGGTAAACCCTTTTTTGGTGCGGTGCCTCAGGGTATGCTTTCTGATGCTCATCAGGGCATGGTGGGTGAAGTGAGAGCAAGGAAGACAGGTGAGCGCAAGAGCCGTGGTTGGATCTTGGCTAGCCCAGTCTTGGCTGCCCATGAGGAGTGCACACTCGGAGAATGATGGGTAGCTACCAGCAGCTACCTTGTGAAGCCAACTGGGCTCTCGGTATTTTAGACGAATTCCCAAAAGGAAGCCAGTCATGGATAGAAGGATAACATACCATTGGTATTTATTTTTCTTACTCCAGTTATTGCAAAAGAAGCACTTGCAAGGAAAACTTAACTTATGTACATAAACTACAGATACCCAAGAGCAAAGTGGCCTGGATCATTCCTTAGCTTGCTGTCCAAAAATGCCAACCCTGAATGTTAACTGGTAGGCTTGAGTTAACGCCTTATTCCGGTACTTGGCCTGCAACATATCACAACACAGTATCGCAATATTAAACTTTAGGGACTACCTATATGTGACTCGAGATATGGCATTTTTTTCACCCGATTAGAGATAGCGTGGAGAGGTTCCAGTGTACTACCGACATATCAGAGTCACAATCAAGTCCAGTAGTTCAGTCTTTTCAATTTGAAGAAAGATGTCAAATTGTATTAGATATGTTAACATAGTTAAAAATACTTTATTGAGAATTGTATCCAGATAACTAAGGAGCACCTTATAAACAAAATTTGAAACAAAAATCATTTTTTTTTCACAGTAAATTCCTGCTAAATTATCTTGGACTCCATTTTAAACAATTAATACTGTTTTTAAATGTAAGTTAAGGGAGCAATTAACTGTTGCTGTAGTTATCTGCTGAACGCTGCAGCCAATTGAGTCATTAAGACGAAAGAGTGATCTTTAGACTGTCATAAATCTGACGGAATCCATGATGCTTTTTTTTTGGGGGGAAAGCACTAAAATTTACCGACATGGAATATTCTGGAGTGTTGCAGGGTCGTCGCGTGGCCAGGGGAGGGGGTAGCGGAGCGCTGGGAGCCTAATGGGATGGTGCTAATGAATATTGTGCCCATCAGCGCGCGGCGTGTGCGAGGGCTCGTTGATTTCATCGTTTCGCTGGTCAACTGGCAAAACAGCTTTCAATCATTTCGACGCAGTTTCGGGCTCGTGCGGGCATGCCTGCGAGCTACAATCATGGCGCCTCCAGATGACCGGATGTAATCTGCAACCAGTTCCCGCCACTCTGTGCCATACTTCTTTCGTCAAAGCCACTATGCTAGAGGTCCAAATCGACTATTTTTATTGCCAATGCATACAAAATCTGAAAAGAAAAAGACGGAAAATTATCAAGATGGAAAAATAAAATCTGTAAGTAAACAAAGATTAAAAGTTCACCTTTTATAATCTGAAATTTGAAAATATATATATTTTTAAAATTAAACTTTTTAAAAAGTAAAAAAAAAATTAGAAATAAAAACCAATGGCGTTTTCTACTAAACAGACAAGCCCAAATATTATAAAACAAATTAAATTCAAGGAAAAATTATAGTTTTCGCCATATGCGGGAGGTATTAGTGGTACACATCTTTCAAGTTTATGGACGAGTTTCATTATTGTTGTTGGATAACAAATTTCCTCGCCATATATTTGATAGACACTTTTTAGGTAGATTTGAAATAAATACTACCTATTGTAGCACAGTGCGACTTCTGGAAAATATTGATATAGTTTTTCGTTTCATAGGCCATAGATCCCAAAACAATCGTTAACTCAAAAGGATATATATATCTATATGTGTATATATTGTATATGTATATATATATATATATATATGAATGGTGAATTTGCAAAACGACGTAAGTCCAAACTAATATTTTTGAGAAAATCACAAAAAACTGTGTAATGTGCTGTTGGCACATATTGTGCCACTTTTTATTGGCGTAAAGCAAACAGATCAGTATTGAGAATATTTTTCAACTTCTGAAAGAAGGTTTAAATTTTATATGTTTTTAGAATAAATAAATAAAAATGCTGGACTTAAGACGTTTTGCAAATTTACAATTATTCAATACAAAATATAATATATTTTGTAATAATTATCATTAAAATTAAATTAATCTCTTAATGTTTTTATTAAGAAACGAGGTGAAGTTACGAAGTAATTATTGTTGTATGTTTGGCAACATATTTTTTAGCAGATAGCACTGAGAAACTCCTTATCCTTTAAGATCAATATCAATTTATTTCAACAATACATTCACGTGTTACAAACAATTTTCAGAGATAGTAGGATTATTTTTCTCAATTTACAAGGATACTTCAACAATGAGAATAACAGTTCAGTCAACATAATAAGATTGTGTCAACAATTCACTCTGCATCAGACACAACCTACATGTGGTAAACGTTAAATGGTCTATTGCTGCCTATTGTACAATGCCAAGGTAGAATGCCTGCACGACTTCTTCTGGAATGTATTTGAGCATCTTTCGTACATCTTGTAATTTGTCTGCATTAATTGGGATAAAACCATTGGGATAAGCTTTCTGAGTTGGAAGACCTGGGTTGTGGGGATATGTTGGGCCAAGGGCAAATGTGTGAGCAACTAGGCTATCAATAAATGGCTTGGCTACGACAATGCCGAAGTGGTCTGCAGAAAATTGGAACTCCATGAAGGAGGAAATGCTGAACGGGATTTTCTGACTTGGTGGTACATTGCAGGTTGATGATTCCAGTGAATTTACATTCTTTTTGTAAATAGTTGGCCACCAACTATGAAAGTTGTACACATTTTCACTTTCGACAATGTTATTTTGTAAATTTATTCTTTGCACTAGAGTGCACAATTAGCTCACACACATCCTTTAGTGTGTAGAATCTGTCCAAACGACGCAAACACCTTTTCACCACAGCAAAATTTCTGTCCGAAGGTAAAAATGAATGGCCTCTGATGGGAAACAGAAGTCTGATCTTGAGGAACCGTTTATGTGCAGTTAATGCCATTAAAAATCTGATGACAGTGTTGTTTTTGTTCTGGCCTGGACATCCGTCACAAAACCACCATATCTCGGTTGCTGAGTCAGGAATAAAGTTGTTCATGTAGTCAAGTAGGAAACTACATACCTCGTTCGGCCCCATTTTGGCCTGTCCTTCGTGGTATATGTAAAATACGGCCTCGCTGGTTTTAAGGCTGTGCACTGAAAATACAGGAACAGTCAGCTGACGAAGATAATACATATCCTGCACTGGAATCTTTGGCAACGATATGTTTTGCATGTAGTTAAATGACAATGCAACAAAATCATCTCTTTCGATGCACAATTGAGATGCACATTTCAATGTTAAATAGATTTTTTTGCTCCTGCGTTTATGCACAAGGAGTTCGGCCGTTGCGACGCGTTTGGCGGTGTCATGTAGACTGCTTTTCAGTTTAATACTTTTTTCTTCACAAATGACACAAGTATCAACACTAGGTCTTCAAAACTTCAAACTAAAATGGCTCTTGAAATACTTGTGGTAGTAATGATATGATACATTCCTGTCTGTATATTTGTCAACAAACATTTCATGCATTTTCTTGACTGTTAGTTCTCCACTAAGATAATAAATATCAACATCACCATAATGAGTTTTATGAACTGGAAAGGAGGATATATGGCTATGAATATCCGCAAGAATAGTAGCGTCTTTTGCACTTGATGGTTTGTGTTTTCCCCTCTCCATCACTTGGTAATTTTCCAAGTATTATCAGCTGGCACAAACGCTTGGCACTAGATTCACTAACACAATAAATACTCAAAAATGCTTTCTTACACACAGCAACCAGTTTACCAGAGTCCCTTACATGGTACACAAACATACTTTCTCGTCTGCCAGGTTGTCTTTCCTGCGCCTTCTTCTTTGAACGTCTTTACGCATTATTAGTCCTTGCAAAAACACATCCTGCTCATTCTTGGTATTAAACCCATTAATTTGGTTTACTGCCTCAATGAAAGTATTATCTGAAACTAGCCTGAAGAACTTTTTCTTGCAACTGAAATCAAATAACAGTACATAATTATTATTACCTCTTGTAATTTGTTCGTCACTCTTCAATATCTGTTAATGTTAGTAATTTAATTGGTATCTAGTACAAAATGCAATAATACACCAAACAGTCTACGCCCTACTATTTCTAACCATTCGGAAATCTGTGAAAAATAGTGTGATTGAGTTCGAGGTACATAACTGAACACATCCATTTAATTTTATTGTTTAGCTTAATTATGTTATTTATTCAAAAATAAAATATGACAGTTTTTTTTGTAAAGCACTCTAAGATTTTTATATGCCATAGAAGTTACTAGTTTAGTAACCTGTATCCTGATTCGAACTAGGTACTTTATAGTAATAAGTCGTGCATTTTCTGCAACGTTTGCATATAACAACAATTATGTATAGTAAATGCCGTAAAAGGGGAAGACTGGATAGCAATATATAAATAACATTCGTGAGAATGTTACAAATAATCTATTGGCTGGAGGACTAACTTTTATTTTATTTTTTTGAATAAATGTTAACTTATATTGTATTATTATCAAGTATCACTCTTTTTTAACACATTTAACACACAAGGGGTTTGTGTTGTTAATTATATTTTAAGGACATCTATTAATACATTATTCTAAAGGTAAAAAATTTATTTTCTCTTCATCTATACTAGCTGACCCGGCAGACTTCGTACTGCCTAATTAAATTGCAATAAAGTCCTGTCAAAATGATTTGTAATGTGACAATTTTTTGTTCCTAAATATTTTATAGTCGGAGCAAAAAATTCTCCTGAACAGAACCGTCACCCTGGTGATAGGGTGTTGTGAATGAGAAATATAATTAAATAAAACATATAAATAAAAAGATAAATTAAAAAAATAAGTAATCTCTTTATTGTTAATCATGTGAAACATAATAATTTTTATTTTCATTGTAGTGCATGATTAGATCGGTAATTAGCTTGGTTTGTAGCATTTCGGGTTCTTCTACCTAAATTGATTCGTCTAATGGGAGGCATATCTATATTATAGATTATTTTGTCACATGCAATAATTCGCGATCATAGGTAAATGAACACTGCACAAAACACTATATAGGTAAGAATTTGTTTCGTGTATAAGTTGACAAAAGCAAACTCATTAGGGTAGGTAACCTAAAATCCAAGGGAAAAAAAACACTGACATTGAAAGTTTGTTGTTGTTTCAACTTTTTTTAAATTTGATATGACTTGGAGTCAAATCCTTCAAGCCGTATTTAAAATAGGGAAATGAAATAATAATAACTTAAACTTATGAAATACTTTTGGTAACGCTGGTTTTGTTTGACTAATGTAATGACTTGAAAACTGATGCATTTTAAAGTAAAACAAATGAAATAATATCGCGAAGCCGACCAAATTGAACTATTCGATTTAGGTTTATTTTATTTGTTTATCTGTGCTCCAATGCACACTGTTTTGAAAGATATGATTGAACTTTTTATAGAGGTAATAAAGTGCAAATTGACTCTTTGACGTTAGGAACATACCTACATTGTTTAAACAACAATGAGTGCTCGTTTTAGTTAGAAAACGTTTGTATGGGAAAAAGAAAAGGGCTAGTTTTAGAGTTTTTCCGGCAATTATTCGAATTTTTCTCGCCGTAAAAACCATCTTTGAACTTCAACGAACACAAAAAAAAAAAAAAAAATTTGCCAAATTGGTCCAGGCGTTGTTGAGTTATGCGCTTACCAACACATTTTGCGATTCATTTTTATATTATAGATAGATATTGTGCGGACCCTTTTAGATACTCAAATGGCCCCTCTTGGGTTGCCACTAAACTATGTAGGGCAACTTTTGTTACTCTGTGTGGTATAGTCCCCACTTTGTGTTAGACAATTCAATTTCGTAGAGCTTTCTTTCTCTGTGTAAAACAATACTGGTTAGGTAACATTCAGTTGGCATGTGTTAGGAATATTATGCTACAGTTAGGGATTGGCTTGAAAACACTTGAATAGGTGAAATAGAAATAACATAAAATCAACACACAATTGAAAATTTTACTGATTTATTTAAAGAAATGTTTCAAATTTACTCTTACTATTAATACTTAATTATTAGTTCAAATTTCCTAACTGTTTATTGACACCGCAGTACACATAAAATTACCAACTGACAGGAGTGACGATGCGCACATTTCATTACCTAGCAAAAGTCTTTGGTTCGGGTTCGACGATATATATACAGTTTTATTTCAATGAATTTGGGTTCTTAATAAATATTACCTCGGCTAGATAGGTTTAATATTTCGGTAGAGCTCAGAGTCCCTCTTTCATCAGACCTCTGAGTTAAGTTAAATTGTGTGTAAAAACAAAATAAATTATACAAAAAAAGTCAGTTTCTCGTAGACAATATTATTTAAATTCAAATTCTCAATGTTTATATTTCGTTTAGCCCGCGATGTGACGATTGTATGGGAGGTACGTGGTGATAAGCACTGAATTGGAGTGACAGACTCTTACAATTCTTTACTCACGTATATATCACTCCTAATGTCTTTATCTTTTTAGATAAAGCCCTACTTATGCACGTTTACACTCTAAAAATGCATAATTACCATCCTTATTTCAGGATGCCTACAACTTTCTAGCTATTTCTTAGGATTTATTTCCGTCGACGTCACGAAGCAGTTATAGCTTAAACCGGCCATTACATTCTTTCTCAACCTTCTCAAATTAAGTCAGTTAACAATGAGTGACTTATTTTAAATAGCGGCCCGTGATTGGCCGAAAACCAAAAACTGTTTCATTAATTACTGTTAAACTTCTGAAATCCGCGCGCAACAATAGCGCGGAACACAAAATTTTTCATAAAATTTAAATATACCAATACTGAAATAATAATTTACATTAAATAATAACGGCGTCAACTTAACCATTTACCGTTTCAAATTCATTACCTCCTTAGAGGGATCTCGGTAATTGTTCAATTTAAAACGTCTATTCAGTCCATAGAATAATCTTCAAATAGATATACATTTTAGAATATTTACCGTTTTCAATTAAATAAAATATCAGACATAGACTATACAAATTAATTAACATAAATAATAATTTAATCTGGCGAAAACATTAAATGTTGCGATACAGATTATATATATGTATATTTATATCACAATATTGTGGTCATGATAAATGCTGAAATTTTTCACGAATTACTTCCAAAGTGATACATAAAATTTAGTAATAGAAAATCTCAGTCGAGCTCGTTAATGGGCAATATCTGACCAAAGGGGTAGAAATGTGGATTGTGTTTTTAAAAACAGTAAAATCGCTGTACTCCCATAATATGGGAAATATCACATCCGTTTGAAAGTATTATAAATCGTAGGAGTGATACCAAAATCTTTTGTCTGAGTACGTTGTTGATACGACCAAACAAAACTGCAAGGAGTTGAAAAACCAAGGTTGGAGGACAAACAAAAATTCATAACTCCCTTCGTAGGCACAACATTGAATTCGTACTTATTGTTTGTTATTATTATAACTTTTATCTAAACCTTTTTTCTGAAACAATTATTCATTAGACGAACAATTGCAGCAAGGGATTGAAAACATAAGGGGTAGGAAAAAAAAAACATAACTCTTTCAGTACGTAGACTATCAAATCCGTTAGAATTGTTCGTAAGTCTTATAATTTTTGTCTGAAACTTTTGTTTGAAACAATTATTGATAAGATGAGCCATTTTTCTAGGGGTTTGGAAAAATAAAAAAGTTTAATTTAAAAAAAATTATATATGTACATATACACTGCAAAAATCCGTTCAGTTGAAACATTCGCCTGAAAAATATTTTATACGACCGACCATTACTGCAAGGGGTCGAATAAAGAGGGGTTGAATGACAAAAAAGTCCATAACTCCCTTCGCAGGCACGCCATTAAATTCTTTCAAATTTTTTTTACTGTAAGAGGTTGAAAAAGGCTTGGGTTGAAAAAAAAACAACATCATTACCATGTACTCTATCGAAATAATGTTTATTTTTGTTAAACTTTTTAAATATTGTTGAAAAAATTTGTCTTAAGTAAATTTTATATCACAGATAAAATTACTGCAAAGGCTGTAAATAAAAAGGGTAGAAACACAAAAAGGCATTAAATTTTTTAATAATGTGGTGAAAATAAAGGAATGGTAAAATGGAAATTTATGAAATATATTTCCTCAAACTACTTAATATGATATTTGTAAAATGAGTAAGTGTGTGTGTGTAATATCCGGCTAAGAGTCTATAAGAAATGCACGCACATAATAAACACCTGTTAATAATTTCAGTAGGTCTTTGGCATGAATCGGTCTCAATAGCAAACATAAAAAAAATACAATTTGAAACTTAAATGAAATAATGTAAGTTTTAATTCCTTTTTGTATGTATATACTCCTAATGCCGTTAATAGATATAAAATGCGTGCATTTAAGAAAAATCTTTGTAGCATATAACGGAATATTTCTAAAATAAATAGTTAAAGTAATTATTTAACTGAAAGTTAATATTTTATTCTTTCTACAAATTGTGTCAGTTAAATGAACGACCCAATTGTTCAGCTAAACCATCCCTATGATTAGAACTCAATAAGACCTTTTAATGACTATCTGCCTCGAGTTTGTCATAAAATTGCAGAGTAATTTTAGATCGCTTAGCTCAGGGAATAGAACAGAATATTCTTGGAGTTCAGGAACCTCTGGATCTGTCCCTCGTTGATCCAGAGTATCTGGAGCGAAGCTAGGAAGGTGTCTGGAACACTGCTGCTTTCCTTCGGGTTGGCTGAAAACTCCTAAAATAGTATCGGTATCACCAACGTTGACATCAGGGAAAGTCTCAGCTCCGAGGACTTCTTGAGACACTTGTACATCTGCTATCACACGACGCGGTTGTGCAGTAGGACCCAGACGACTGCCTAAGTCTGGTTGAAATGCAATTCAGACGTCCTAGACTTGGACTCTGGATGAAATCCAGTAAAAACCCCAACCGGTCGCGCATCTTGCTGACTCCAGTGCGGGATCCCTGGACCATCGGGACCGCCACACGCACGGGAGACGTCTTGACACGTACGAAGCCTAGACTCGACAACACATTTCCTTTTTCTGATTATTGAAGAACAATTACTATTCAAGTTCATTCGCTGGCCGAAGAACAACCCTCCTAAGAGAAACTATGCAAGACTCCTACTTGGCAATCTTGGCAAAGGTGTAGGTGAATATAATAAAATGTGAATTGCTGCGTAGCATAGGTAAAAACGGTATATATAATGAAACAAGGAAAACAAATATGTTGAGAAAATCAAAACCAAATATAAATATAATCAAGACGTAAATTTCTAGATAAAATATACCTGGCTAAAAACTGGGTCGCTAAATACATAAACTCAATATTATGACCACATAAATTGAAAAGTTAACATATTTAAGAATTAAATAAACGCTGATTTTTGAAATACTAGAAATAAAAATAACGTGTGAATATGTTCCATGTTTACAATAGTTATACTATCAAATCCATTATAATTTATTGTAAAACTCCTTTACTCTATCAAAACCTTTGGCTGAAACAATTTTTGAAGAAACGAACTATTACCGTAAAAGCAGGGGTTGAAATAAAAAAAAACCTTTCTTAATATCAAATATGCCAGATTTTATTAATAACCATTTTAATACTATCTTAAACCTTTGTCCAAAAAAATTTATACCACCACGTATTAGTCCATAGGATGAAAAATAGTTTTTGTAAGACAAAAATAATTGCTTGGTTACCTTAATAGGCAAAATATTAAATTCTTTTTAGACATTCAATGCTGGATGCAGTAAGTTAAACACATTCAAAATATTTTCGCTGCATAGAATATGAGAAAATGTTAAATCGATATTTTTTTTCAATATTGGCGAACATATAGGATATTTCTTAAAATGTTTCTGTAATTTATAGAAGTTTCCGAACTGTTTCCAGAAAAATAGGTACTTCAAAATCTACCTACGCCTATAGGCTGTGCCAAAAGGGAATTTTTTTTATATTGTAAAAGGACACACAAGTGTTTGTATTTACGAACACTTCCGTGGGTTTTTAAAGCTAATATATAGTATTAGTTTATATCTAATATGTGAATATTAGTTTCGAAAAATAATTTTTAGAAGATTTAAGGAATTGTTTTTAATTTTTTACTTTGTAAAAAAAATATTAATTTATGATTTTGGCATGTGAAACCTTGAATTTTTTTAACAATTTAATACAAATCATTACCATATTAAACACCTACTGCATCTTAATCTGTAATTAAAATGGTAAGTATGTTCTTTGAGGCGATAAACTACATTTACTTTTAAAGAATCTAAAATAATTGTACTATCAATTCAATACAAAATCTTTAATTTGTTATGATACGTTTAGTATTTTCTGTGAAATGATTTTCTAAACAAAAATATTTTATTTTAAAAATTGGAACACCATTGTATATTAATTAAGTAGTTAGTACTGTAGATGTTAGAAAACAAGATTAAATCAGTATCAATAAATAATAAAGCCGCCATTGTAAACTATAAAAAAATCTTTAATAACATAATATTAAACATTAGCCCTACCTCAAAGTCAACAATTTTTAAATTATTGGCAATTTTTGAAAAGCATTTGAACCGATACAGAGGTTTCCAATTTTACTCATGGCGAGTTAAACATTCGGAAATTTGATATGCTAGGTTTTGTAATGTGTATTTTTTCAGACAAATATGAAATAAATACCCATTGGTATTCACATTCCTCTATAATTGACCATTATTATGTTTAAATTTTTATAATTGGGAGGAAAGCATTTTATCCAACGAGAGTAAAGATAATATTTTATGCTGATTTGATCTTATATACTACACATTTTAGACTACAAGTTAATATTAAATCTGAGATATTGGCAAAAACCAGTTTAAACAAATGTTAGTAGGTATATCTTACATAAATTAAAACGTATTTAAATAAAATTTGAGATAGAGTAAAAATCTTTGTTTTATATAAAAAATTATTATTTAAAAATATAATTTTTTTGTACTCACTTATATATTACTAGCTGCAATTCCCGGCGTTGCCCGGGCTGAACACAGGATGAAGGGCACCTTTTTCGAAATAAGATGTAGTTAGTAATTGTCTTCTTAATTTGAATGTCAAATGTGAAAATTAATTTATATCACTTTCAGATCCCGACAGACGTTGTTCTGCCAGTTTAAAGTTATTTACCTGGTCTGTATGTAATTAAGACTTTATAAAGCAATTTAGAAAAAAGCTGAAAAATAAGAGATTACTAATATTGAAAAGATTCCATTATCTAGCTAATGCTCGGCCTGCATTGCAATGCCTCATTCAGTTTTGTTTTGTAATATGTTTAAAGTAGTTACACATATACAAATCATCTATCCATATCTCTATATATATATTTATCCCTATCTGCATCTATATACATCTATGTATCTCTCTATCTCTAATTATCTCTTTATATCTACATATTTACTTCCCACTATCTCTATATCTCATATATATACGTCTCTATATAGCTCTATACATCTATAGGTATATATCTTTATCTAACCCATTTCATTCTCTATACCTCGCTCTATCTCAACTTATATCTCCGTCTCTATCTCTCTATATATATATCACTCTATCTCTGTCTCTCTTTTATATTTAAATAAGTTGTGTCATGCGTGCGCACTTATACCACAAAAACAGATGAAGTGCCGCTATATAAAATGAAATAAACACATTTTTTGACACGATTCGTGCTCCAACAATTGAAAAATAGTTATATCATCTCAGTAACCTTCATGGGCATGCGCATAACAAATCACCAAAATTTCATCGGAATCGGATGAATGGTATAGGAACGCATACGGCACAAACAAACGAAAATTAAATTCATGCAATACGCATCAAACGATGGTGCGTTTAAAATTCAAGGCAACTCTATCTATTGACGAATATAAGAACAAAACTGTTATTAGCGCCTTTATTTTGCTAGCCGCTGCGAGCTCCACTAAGCGGACTGGTCTCACCAAGGAGAAAAATATTAATTTGCCATACCTCACTATGTGTATGATCGTGTGTCAGACATAGAGAAATGACACTCTCTCACTATTTGTATGTCTATGATCTATGATTTTTTCTATTATAAAATGATTTTATCACTTTTTCACTCCCTTAGGGATGGAATTTCATATTAATAAGGGTTATATGTGTTAATCCAGGTTATGAGCTAGCTGTAGGCCAAATTTCATTCAAATACATTCAGTAGTTTTTACGTGAAAGAGTAACAAACATCAATCCATCTATACTTACAAACTTTCGCGTTTATAATATTAGTAGGATGTTGTTTAGATCAATTATAAGTAGGCTATATATACTTTACTTGACAAAACGAAACAATGAAAAAGTGAAAAATAATCATAATTACAAACACAATATTATATTATTCAATTCAAGTGAAACTAACAATAATATACAGAATTAAAAAAATATATTTACAGTTTTATGTTAATAGAAGAGTATGTAAATGGCCCACCGACACGGTGCATGGGTTCTGTGTGTGGTAGTTTGGCGATGTGTGTAAGCTTGGATGTGACTAACGGCAGCCATCTTGGATAACCTTAACCTTGAAGTTTGACCTTCACCTTCAAAATTTGTCAAAAATATTCCAAAAAAGAATCACAATTGGTCGACATTTGCCAAAAATTCTCCAAAATTAGCAAAAAATTCAAGTTTTAAGAAAAAAAACTATTCCCCCAAAAAATCTAAAAAAATGTTTTTTGAAAAATGTAAATATTCAATTTTTAAGAAAAGAAAATAGAATTCTAAATTTTGAAATTTGAAATGACTGAAAGGATTTTTGCCAAAAAAAAAATCAATAAAACGAAAATTCCTCATAGAAGCTTAAATTATCCATCATCTAGTCGTCTAGTGGGTAAAAGTTAAACAATATGGTGGCCGCACACTCTGGCAGACGTGTGTACTACATGAAAATAGCGCTCATGGTATCGAGTACTGAAAACAAGATGGCAGCAGCGCTCTCTAGAAGGCGATGTTTGATACCTAGCACTCCAAATTACAAGTACTGAAAATAAAGATGGTTGCATCCAGGAGACGATAACAAGATTTTGACTCTGATGTTATAATCCAAGATGGTAGCCTCCAAAAGACGAAAACAAGATAGCTACTATGATGAATTAATCCAAAATGGCGGCCTCCAGCAGATGAAAATAAGATGACGAACGTGAGGCCATACTAGCTCCCGTAATATTTACATTGGTATTAGTCTTGGGAGGTCAGTCTATTGGTTGTCACCGTGGAGGAAGAATCCGTCGCCATTTTTATTTTTTCCTTACCGTTTTCAAACTGAAGACTATTATGTAAGTGCGTTTTAAATTAAAATTTGTTAAAAATATACTTTAAATATTTTTTTATAAATTTTGTATTTCTTCCCGATTTTATAGTATAATTACGGATTTTCAAAATAGCTGGTGTGACGTCATAATTTCAAAATGGCGAAACGTTTTTTATTAAAATTTTTGTAATTGGTTTGATTTAAATTAAAAAAAAAAACTTTTCCCGAATATCTAGCTTAATATTTATAGATTTTTAAGATGGTGGCCGTAACGAAATTGCAACGATGTCATAACAATTCAAAATGGTTGTCTCCAGCAGACGACATGATGACGGACATGACCTCAGAGGCTTTGGGCGGCTAGACGATGGGGAATTTAAGCCGCTATGAGGAATTTTCGTTTTTTCAAAGGCAAAATGCTTTTGAGTCATTTATATTTCGAATGTTTACAATTTAATTTTTTTTCATTAATAATATTTTTGAATTTTTTTTTAGGATTTTTTAGATTTTTTGACGGAATTGTTTTCTAAAAAGTGGAAATTTTGGCGAATTTTTTTTTGCCAATTATAAGTAATTTTTACAAAATTTTGTAAAATTGTGAATGTAAAGGTCAAAGGTCACAATCCAAGTTGATGGACCGTCACCAGGCCACTCTCCCAGGATCCTGTCCCCGGAAATAAATTACTATACTACTAGCCTGTAACTCCTCTTTCAATCACTAATGATGCTGTTCCTACTAGACCTATAAAAAATATACAAATTATTTGTGAACAAATACATTAAATATTTTTCATAATCTTCATTCACATTTATATCATTTAAACCCCGGTTCTTGCAGCTATGAATGGTTTTTAGATGTCTGCTGTTAATTAATAATCATATCATCACAATGAATTAATTTTTAATTCGTTCAATTTGGCCAAATTTAAACACTGCTTATTAGTTGTTCATACTAGCCTTACACTGTACTATTGAAATATAATTTATTTGGTCTTAAATCATACTAAATATATATGAAATAAATTTAATAATAAAATAAACGCTTTTCCCTTTTTCCGCATAAAGTTTTTAAACTTATGTAATATGGTATTCTCCCTGTTATCAAATAAATTAAATCAACCCAATGTATCTAAAATATTTGTTTGAAATCACATTTAAATATTTTATTAACTTTTTTGCCTATTATAAAATTTAATTTTAATAAGCGATTTCAATTTATTGCAATTTTTATAGAGTTAAATAAGTATTAATAAAATAAGTCTTATTTTAAAAAGGGTGTCATAAGCGCTGATAAAATGATATGTTTATTTGAAGAGCTTATAACAAAAACCAATGTGAGCGAATATTTCAGTAATGTGTAAAATTTGCTCGGTAACGAGAAAATTCATATGTTATCATGTTGCAAATAAACTTATAATATAAAACTCTTTCACAAAATTTAACGTGGAAACCTTTAAAATAATGTCGAGCCAGTTAAGTATATATACGCAAATGGTGTTTTCAACTAAATTTCTGGACGCGAATCACACATAATTCCACACCAGCCGCTAAAATTCACTGCCAGACCAGCAACGTTGACTATCAAATCATTCGATTTGCAGAGCGAAAGGCTAAACCATAAAAATAAACGGCTCCAATAAAAGCGAAGAAGACTTGAAATACTAAAGTTTGGCTTTGGACCTGTATTTCGATAAGGATTTCTATTAACTTTATTAATAAACTAGCTGCCCGACCCGGCTTTGCACGACTATACTAATGGAAAAAAATTAAGCCACATCTCCCATTTACAGTAATGGTAAATAAAAAAAATTCAGTGAAAATTTATTACAATGTTGTATAATGTACCGGAGAGAAGATGAATAGCACCGATGGTTTCCCGAGTTGTGCACGCAACGTACAACTGATGTACCCGCACTTCGCTACGGCAGTCTACAGGCAGATCACTCTTGCGCCGCTCATTATACATGCCCATCCTTGTGGGCACGCCACTGCCCCGCGATGCCCGTTGCCATGGAGACGCAGAAGGCATGAACAATGCAAACTCCTGTTCTCATGCAGACAAAGTACCCACTGTTGCCTGGTTTTAACCATCCATGGGATCTAATTTTCGGAAAATGTCATCCTGCGTAACATAAGGAACATTACTGTGAAGTTTCAAGTCTGTAAAATATATATACTTGAAAAAAAGGGCAATAAAAAACAAATTAAACACAGAGAGAGGAATAAAAACAATAGCTTAGGTTTCGATTTAAAGTGATAAAAAGTATTTAAATACTAATTGAACTCTTATGAGGGTACTGATTGCTTCGTTGTTAATATCACACGGGTGTTTTTTACTTATATGGGAAAATTAAGAATGATAAGGCATCTAGTGCGTGGCAACAATGTTAATAGGCAATAGGAAATAAACTTCTAGCGCCTGCGGCATTGTCAACACACACTTTGTACATGTACTGCAAGTTGTATCTAACCCCCTCCAATGCATTTGATTCTAAATTGGACTTTTAGTAAGGATCCCTAATGTTATTGATAATATAATATAGCCTATAGCCTTCCTCGATAAATGTACTATCCAACACTGAAATAATTTTTCAAATCGGACCAGTGGTTCCTGAGATTAGCGCGTTCAAACAAACAAACAAACCAATTCGCTTTATAAATTAGTATAGATGTAAATAATTTAATTTAATTTAACGTAAACATAAAGATACAGTTAGGCCTATACCTATTATGAAAAAATGAATCCAAATGACTGAGCTATGTATTTTATACATACTAAAATTAGGTAAACAACTAAAATGTATACATATATATTTGGTTAGAGCAAAATTGTTAATAATTCAGTAATTAGTTCTTAAAGAAAAGTTGAAAAATATTTAAAGTAGCGGGGTTTTAACCACGTCAAAAAATATTTAAATTAAGTGTTAACAATTGGTTTTGGTTAGGTTAACTAAAGTTAAAAATCTGTAAAATTGTTTGCACAGGTAGTTAAGATTAACCAATTTTAAGTGTAGCTAACCTTACTTTTACAACCGTTCTTATTAATTTATATGATTTTAAATTTAACTCTTCTAACATTAAAACCATTTAAAGTAGTTATATTAAATGTTCCTAACTTAACCAACCGTAAACATAATTTCACAGTATTTTTTTAATGTAGCTAACGTAACCAACGCAACGGTAAACACAATTTCATAAAATTTAAAATGTAGTTAACCAACCCACCATTCACAGGATTTCACAGTATTAATGAAGCTAATCCAACCAATTGTTCTCGTAATTTAATTATTTTTTAATGTAACAAAACTTACATAATCACTTGTTAATTCGGGTTAACCACGAGTAATCTGAGTATAACAACATCCTATGACAGAATATTTGAAAAACATGCCAGGAGTATAACAAACGGGAAATTTTTAAATATTGGTTACGTTAATTTTTTTTACTTTGATCTCGCTAAATATATGTGAAGATACTTCGGTCCTCATAATTTCATTTTTAGTAAAAATGTATAGCACATACAATTTTTGTCTCGTTTTCTATAACATGAAGTTTCGGATTTAACCACACACTAAAAATTTTCTCATTCTTAATACGAAATCGGGGCCCTACAGTAATACTGTTTCTACATACTGGTTCACGAAAGGGTATATGTATTATCTAGCATTATTCTAAAATGGCTATGACTAAAATAAATAAATAATGCCAGATCATATGAAACTACAAGACACAAAATTCAATTATAAATCAAAACAATCATTAAAGAACAACAATTTCAAATAAATTTTAACTTTCGCGCATGTGTTAAATTATGTAAGCAGAACAAGTCCAGGTGGTCTGAGGAATAATACTAGCCAAGAGAGCTACTTCAGCACCGCCTATGCTGTATCCGAATACACAGGGATGCGTCCGTAGCACACACATCCCTACATCCTTTAGTAAATGTAGCCGTAATGTAAAGGACACATTTCTATGGGATAGATAGTATGCGGATTATTTTACTGCTAACACGCCTATTGACAGTTGGTCAGTAGGACCTACTAATGTTCACGTAGGCCTAGCCATTTTGAGTCGTATTATCTACGAATATTCAGCAAAACGTAAAATACAGCAACTAATTCAAAATATATAATGTAGGGTGGATTTTATAATTGTAAGTGATCAAAATAAAAATTATTTTATGGATTTCAAATTATAAAAAAAATTAATTATAATCAGCTTTAAATACATATAAAAGTTTAACTTCTCCTTTTGATCATTTTTAATTAATGTATTTATTCTTTACGCTTATAACGTTTCAAAAAAATCTTACTTCGAATATCTGAAGTAATATTTGATACAAGCAAAAGAAAAAAAAAACGATTCCGAAGCTAATGGATGTAGGAATGCATCAGTGGATGCGAGAGTCGCATCCCTAAACACCTCGATTAAGTGGACGCGTGTAGGGATGCCGATGCATCCCTTGTGAGAATTCGGAAGCAACGCCAAGATTGCCGCGTCACACTACGATGCACTTCCGGCGGGACCTCTTAGCTAAGGAATCCGTTGGGCTAGTTAGTGTTCGGGCGCAGCTGCTGTGGTGTGCGTGAACCCCAACTGAAAGTCCTGTCGTGGTCGCTCCCGCGACATGTTCCCTGTCGAGTTTGCTCCCGCGACAAGGTCCCTGTCGTAGTCGCTGCCGCGACATGTTCCCTGTCGACAGTTTCCCTGTCGTGGTCGCGACCGCGCGGCAGGAACGAGCGGGCAGCTGGCGCGAGCCGCGGGGGACAGCTCAGCGCCGCCAGAAATACGGCTGATAAAAATAGCGTGCGCAGCAGAGAGGGCGTGGACAACTGTGGGGGCGTGCAGGGGAAGGGAGGGGGGAGGGGCTGCAGGAGAGGCAGTCGCAGGACGCTAACCGGGGAAAGTAATTCAAAGTGGGTTTGAACCCGGGTTGCGTCGCGGCCCCGATTCCTGCACAACTTCCGAGGGACTGGCGCCGTGGAGACGCTCGAGTCGTGTTTCAACAAGAGCGCAACATGCAACGAAAGTTTTCACAGGAAAATGGCGGACCCGCATCCATGAACAAAAACACACATACAGTCACTTTCATAAGAATTAAGTGGACACACTAAACGTTATTGGTGTGCCAAATAAAACTTTAAGATAGTTAAACTATCCTGGGATATATTTGATAAACTAAAAAAAGCCATTGTAAAGAATAATTTCAACTTTTAAAAACCTAAGAATACTGTAATTACAACAATCATAATACATATTTTCCTTATCTCCGCATGTCAGGCTTCGTAGCTCTTTGGTTATAGCGCGCGGTAAATAAGCTAAAATATTTTAGTTCACTACTTGACAGAAGAGTTCTTTTTTTGTATTACATTTTACTGAATTTTAAAATTATGCTTTAAGGAAATATACATGAATCCATTTTATTTGTTTATCGTATTATTAATAAATAGCTTGGACCACACCTTTTTATTTTATAATTTAGGAAATAAGATATTTTTGTAAGTGGTTTTAAACGTTTGTCGATCTTCAACGACATTGCTACAGACGACTCACAAAAAAGATTAAATTTGCAACTAGTGGAATGAAGTAAAATTTGTGAGCTAGCTCTCTGTAGAAGCGATCATCTTAGATAATTGTGAGCTTATTATAAAAATCGGTTTAGATTTTAATTATTACAAAGACAGTTCCCCACAAGTTTATGTTTTACTTTCTTATGAATATTATTGTAGTGGTAAACGGATTCTAGAAGTTTTTTATTAATTTTTCAATATAATTATAATGATATTTGTATTTATTAACGTGAAGTTTTCAATACCTGTAAATTACTTTTATGCTATGAAAGCGAATGAAAGCTAATTAGTAAATAAAGTATGGCATAATATGACCAATTTCTTCAGAAAATATTAAATATAATAATATTAGCAATACATTTGTGCATCCCTTGATTGCAAGGAGTCATTCCAAGTGTAGACGATTTTAGATATAATAGTTAAATTTTTTTAATGAGGTAGGGAAAAGGGGGCGACGTTAATATACATACCAGGGTCCATTACTGTGGTACGTTTCCCTCTTCCAGCCTTCGCCGACTAATGCTTAGCCAAGAAATATGTCTGATGCCTTCCTAGCATCTTTATCTTCAGAAAAACATCCGTTTCTCCAACAAAAACTATATAGGCTATATAAGGATATATATAGGTATATATAAATATAATTGTTTGTTTGTCCCTTATGCGTCCCGGTTGGTCCCTTATGCGTTCAAAAAATTCATACGATTGCGATGAAACTTTGCACACTAGACCCCTGAAACACGAGTAAGATCACTGTCTAGGTGAGATTTAAATAAAGCTTACCCTTAAAGCAATATTAATTTATTATTCATCATAATCCGCCATTACATTGTTAACGCATCGTTCATCCGATATCTACAAAATTTTGCACACTTGACCTTTAAAACATGAGGAAGGTTAACTAACGTACAATAGGTGGCGCGCGAATCGTTTCAACGAATGTGTGTATTTCATATAGTTTAGTGGCAGTTTGTGTGTTTTCGGTGAACGAGTGCGCACGCATTACAGGATTGAATTAAATATAAAAGAGAGACAGAAAGAGTGATATAAATATAGAGATAGAATGAGATAGACAAATAGAGAGGGGGCAAAGATATAGGTTGATAAAGCGAGGTATAAAAATTTCCACAGAAAGATATAGAGATATATAGAGATATAGAAATATATAGAGATATATAAAGATATAGAGATATAAAGAGATGTAGAAAGATATAAAGATATATAGAGATATAGAAAGATATAGATATATATATAGAGATACAGAAAAAATAGAGTAGAGTGACATGGTGGGAGATATTAAGGGTTATATAGTTTTATATCAATAGAAATAGAGAAATAAATATAAAGAGATATATATAGAGATATTGATATAAAGATAGATAGCGATATGGAAAATAAGAGAGCGGCAGAGAAATAATTTGTATATGTGTACCTACTTCTAACAAATTACAAAAAAATTGCATTATACATTGCAACGCATGCCGGGCAATAGCTAGTACTTTATAAATGCTATGGGTATTTTATTAAATCATTTATTTTTAACATTAGTTTAATGACACGTATTATTTCTGGTTTCGACAAGGGTTAAGTATAAGATATGTACCATGGGTGTCATGGTTGTGTTTGTTTTAGGTAGGGGGATAAGTTTGACGCTCACTTATGCTTCTAGCACGATAGTGCTTCTAACAAGGAGAGGGCACATGACTTAGGAACTTCACTTCATCACCCTTAAAAACAATAAAGTGCACTCTCCAGCCAATTCCACGCGAAAAATCCTTTCAAAATTGAAGCACAGTTTATATACTAGTTAAGCTTCACTGTGGCCAACAAAGCAACGGCCTGGGGGGTAACGCACTTGCTTGCCACCCAGATGCTTGGA
Organism: Bacillus rossius redtenbacheri; assembly: GCF_032445375.1. NCBI lineage: Eukaryota > Metazoa > Arthropoda > Insecta > Phasmatodea > Bacillidae > Bacillus > Bacillus rossius. The sequence continues at coordinate 89,216,954 of NC_086332.1, forward strand.
TTACGAATCTCGTTGCCGCGCAGTCTTCTCCTCGTGCATAGAACAAAAATTAAAACCGAGCGGTAACCATAATGATATATGGTGGAGAAATGAAATTAAAGGTGTAGTGAAAGGCCCTTGGATGCTTTCAAGAATCTTTAGCGGGCGGTTCATATCTAAATATTATTCTGGAAAAACGCGCTTTAGCCATTTTCACTCTAAGAAAAATACAGTTTGAAAACGAAATTGGAACCAGAACCACCCATTCGCCCTCAGCGCATTCTTAAATGCTTTCCGTAAACAGACACCACTTGGGTATGTTGAGTAGTTTTCAAATCGCGTGGTTTCATCTGAAGCTTTTCTCGATGTATGTCTACCCAGGTAAGCGGTGGCTTTAAACTCTTCCCCTTCCACCACCTGCGTGCAAGGAAGTCTTGAAATACATTATATTTTGCGATACTCGGCGGTGAACATCTAGACGCTCAGATGCGAAGCGGCTAGGGGAAGCGGTGGCTCAGGCCAAACAGCGTCCAATAATATCTGGGCTGGGCTGTAGCACACAGTGCGCAATGCCGCCGGAGGACATTTACAGTCCGCATCATGTGCTCGGCTCGTCTCGGCTCGTCTTGGATCGGCTCTCATCGGCTCGTCTCGGCTCGGCTCGACTCGGCTCGGCTCGGCTCGGCTCGACTTAGCTCGGCATAGATCCGGGGGTTCGCTTCGAGCCTTGGCCGAGGACGGACGCATCAAGCGGAGCTGCGAGATTCCAGGAACAGCCTGTTTACTCGCGTACAGGCCAGGTGGTATTCCCAGGTTTTCTAGGAAGTGTAAGCGTGCAAAACAACCCGGGTTGAAGCTAACCCTACAGCCTAGCCACAACCCGGCTTAATACCGGGTGCGTGGTCAGTGGGTGTTAGTACGTTGTAGGGTGTACACTAGCGACATGACGGAGCAGTTAAGTGACGAGCAGGTGATGCAGGAGTGCATCGATGTGCCCTTGCCGAGCGACGACGAAACCGAAATGTCTAGCGACGACGGTTTCACTACAGTCGTCTCAAAAAAACAGAAAACGGGAGGAAAGAACGAAAGACTGCGCCCCCCACTGACGAACCCCGCGATCGCCAGGCAGCAGGCCGAGCGACTTCGCAAGCAGCCCGTCAGAAGGGCAAACAACTCGGCCAATCAAACGGCCGCCAACACGTCCGCAGGTTCGAGCCCTGCCCCGCCAAACCCTGCCCCTCAGGCAAAGAAAATGCAGGTGAAACCCCTGTATGTATTCGTGGATTCTGGCCACAGCTACCCGGCCATTAAAACAGTGCTGGATGCAGCACTGCAGGAGCGCTGGTCGTGCGTCAGTCGCGGCCATGACCAGCTCATGATTCACACTGCCACCGTGGAGGAGTACCACAGGGCAGTGCGTGCACTGGAGCAGGCCGGAGTACAACACTCTGTGCTGCTGCAACGGGACGAGATCCCGAACAAGTTTGTGTTTTGTCGAGTGCATAGCAGCACCGACAAACAATTCATTCAGGCTGAGTTCGCCGCAATGGGGCTTCCAGTGCAGAACTTCTGGTTTCTGTACAACAGGCAGACAAGGCAACCTATAAATAAGTTAGTTGTAGAGCTCCCGAAGGCCGTAAATCCAGAAAGGATTTACGACCTGAAGTCATTCGGAGGCCTCAGCATTCGTGTTGAGGACTATCGACACCCCAAAGGCCCCCTCCAATGTGGCAACTGTCAGAGGTTTGGCCACCCCGCAAAAGGCTGCAGAGCCTCCCCTGTGTGCCGATGGTGCAGCCAAGGGCACAAAACCGAGGTTTGCCCCCAGGGAGGTGACAGGACGAAGGCAAAGTGCGCGCGATGTGAAGGCCCGCATTGCGCCAATTACAGAGGCTGCATGGCCTACAAGAGGGAGAACTGGCGTCACCTCCCGCAACAGGAGCGGAAAGACAGAGAGCTGCAGTCCAAACGCGCAGTGCGTGAAAACAAGCGAGCAGCTGCCGCAGCTCAAGTCCGCCCGCCCCCACAACAAGCCGGCCCCTCAGGCTACTGCCCCCAGCCCCCAAGGCAGCCGTGGCGAGCCCCGAGCTACCCCGCCCCCCCGCAATGGCAGAGCCCTAATCAATATTCATTGCTGAGCGATAGGCATGAACTGGAGTATCCTGTCTTGGCAAACCCACCCAGGTATAGAGGCCAGCCCCTGCCCCAGAGGCCCCCGAAGAAACACCATTCGGGGCACAAAAACGGTAAAGGCCGGGCGCAAGGTCAGGTGACGGATCAGCCAGGTACTAAGGCGCCACCCAACTCCACCCCTCCCCCCAGTGATTCCAAGAAAGTCGCGCAACAACAAGCCAGCCCGTTGCAGACAGACTCACCAACAGAATTGCCAACTGCTTCACCGCAGCTAAATCCCGCGGAGAAGCCAGCGATGAACGCGAGCGACTTTCTGAAGCTCGTAGGCCAATCGGATGCCATTACACAGGACCCTAACCTGGCACACGTCCTGGAACCAATGTGCATTTTAATGGCTATTTGGTGTAATCCGTCCAAGTCAATAGAGGACAAAATAAAAGCCACCACGGGCTTCGTGACAGCATTAGCGGCCAGCTTTAATGCCGCACACCCTTAATTTAGGTTCTGCCATTAATACTACCCCCGTAGACAGTAGATTAAGTACCATCCTTTACTGGAATGCACGAGGAATTAGAAATAAAATAATCGAATTTACCGATCATTTAATTAAACATAATATTAGAATCGCGGCGATAAACGAAACACACTTAATTCCAACAGATCGTCTAACTATCTTAAATTACACTATTTATAGGCGCGACCGCGATACCAGAAGTGGAGGGGTTGCCCTACTAATCCACAGAAGTATACAACATAGTGAATTTCATTTACCTGAATTTAATAAATTAGAAGCTGTGGCAATTACTTTTAAAGTCAATAAACAACAAATTGTGCTTATTTCGATGTATGCACCACCGGGCAGGTCACTAACTGAAAACGAGCTGGACATCTTATATGGCTCAGCTCCCACATTCCTAGCAGTCGGCGATATTAATGCCAAACATAAAGACTGGAACTGTCGGAGCAATACAGCCAATGGCCTACTGCTGCAAAGACACGAGTCTAACAAAAATTATCAAGTACATGCTCCCTCAGAGCCCACTCACGATAGCGGAGTACTAAGGCACAACCCCGATATTTTAGATATTGCATTAAATAAGAGAGTTCAAACGGGATTCGAACTCAGAGTCTTTCACGAAATGTCGTCTGACCACTTTCCAGTACATCTACTATTCGATGACGTGGACACTGACATCAGTCCTCCGAGAAAAATTAAAGACTACAAGAAAGCCGACTGGAGAGGCTTTCAGACGTATTAAGTCGATAATTTGCCTGCAGCCGATGCTGCCAACTTCGAAACAAAAGATAACATCGAATCAGCAGTCACTGAACTTACAGTTAAAATTCAAACTGCAATTAACTCGTGCATCCCAGAAAAGGTGGTTAGATTTAAGCAAGATGAACTGCCGGTGTATATTAGGGATTTAATTTCTCAGAAAAATAGATTAAGGCGCGAATATACTCGACGTAGGCAGCGCGACATTAAAGCGAGAATTAATGAATTACAGAAAATAATTTCCGATGAAATAACTCTATGGAGGAGCAGCCAATGGGAGACGAAAGTCTCTCAGCTACAGGTGCAAGATGGTAGCACCTGGAGTATGACAAAGCGATTCCTTCATAAGATAGATAAAATACCTCCGCTACAAACACGCACTGGGTTCGCTTTTACACCGACAGACAAGGCACAAGCCTTCGCGAATACCCTTGAATTAGCCTTTCAACCTAATATCGAACCCTGTGACCCGCAATTTAATGCCAGAATATACAGAGACCTTACAATTAAACTTAATCAGCCTTTAACCTCAAAACCTTACTTAACTCAATCTCAGGAAGTTAAACAGGCTATCAGGCGTATGAAACCACGTAAGGCACCGGGAAACGATGGCATTCAGGCAGTAGTACTTAAGAAACTGCCCGATGAAATTTTGGAATACCTAGCTCAATTAATAAATGGAATACTTAAACTACAGTATTTTCCATCGCAGTGGAAAGAAGCGAATGTGATAGTTTTTCATAAATCCGGAAAAGATAAGACACTGCCCCAAAATTATAGGCCCATTAGTCTGCTGAGTACATTGTCAAAAGTAGCTGAATGCATAATTCTACAGCGACTAAATGCTCACATTAAAGAAAATGACGTACTGCAGGACGAACAATTTGGTTTTCGCAGCGCGCATTCAACAACGCATCAACTGGTCCGTATGACAGAACAAATAATAACTGCGTTCAATCAGAATAGCTATAATCTCGCAGCGTTTTTGGACATAGAAAAAGCCTTTGATAGAGTACTTCATGAAGGCTTAATTTATAAATTATATAAAACTGGCTTCCCCGATTGTTATATTAAATTACTGGCCTCGTATTTAGAAAATAGATCGTTTAGAGTCACGACAGAAGGAGCACAGTCCGATTTAAAAATAATTAAAGCAGGAGTCCCACAAGGCAGCATCTTGGGGCCGGTTTTATTCAAAATTTATATCCACGATATGCCTAAGCCCGCACACCGATCAGTTCAGTTTGGCTGCTACGCGGACGATACGGTATTGTTTAGCAGATCTAGTATTCTAGAACTCGCAGCAGACAGATTACAAACCGCGTTAAATTCAATAGAACAGTGGTGCACAAAATGGCGAATTAAGGTAAACCTTACTAAATCAGAAGCTATAGTTTTTACGCGTAAACATCTCCCGCCACTTGAAGATAGACCACGACTAACACTTTTCAATGAGCAAATTCCTCACAAAAATGTGGTTAAATATTTAGGCGTACACATGGATAGGAAACTACTATGGCGCGATCACATAGAGGCGAAAAGAAAAACAGCTTTCACTAGGCTCATGACCCTCTACCCCGTCATGAGCAGACGTTTAGGTAGCTCTGTTAAAAACGGAATAATAATTTATAACGCACTAATAAAACCAATAATCACGTATGCAGCGCCGGTGTGGGCAACAGCAGCGGAATCTCACTTAATCAAGCTACAGAGAATTCAGAATAAGAGTATTCGTATTGCGACAGATGCGCCTGTGTATTGCCCCGTAAGGGCTATGCACAGAGAGCTCAAACTCGAACTTTTAAAACATTATTATTTCCGAACTGCGCAAAAATTCTATGATAAATGTGTCATAAGCAGAAACCCATATATTTCATCACTGGGCGAACAAGATCCAGAGTTGCATGGAAAATATAAAATGCCAAATTCAATCTTGGCTCACAGACAACCGTAGTGTGCTGTGGCTGGTTGAGCGATCGGCCAATCAGTCTCCCGCGAGTTGAAACTTAAATTATAGACATTAACGAATAATTTGCTTATTCAAAATGGTCCGAAGCACGCAGGTGTAGGTTCGGCTCCCGGGAGTTCACTGCCTGTTGTGTTAGGGCTGACTCCCTATGTCCGATGGGCATGGCCCGCCTGGCAGGCTTCACCTCCAGTGCCGGTTGTGTTTCTGAAAGACATGGGATTTTGAATTACAAGCTTGCAACAAATGCCAGAATGCGAATAGGTCTTGACTTAATTCACCTGTAACTTTATAGGTACACCGACAGTTCCTCTATATTTAACTAGTATTATAGTAGTAGATATTAGAGATTTGTAAATTAGTAATAAGTCCTAGATACTAAGTAATAGCCATCAATAATATATATATTTCTAAAATAATAATAAAAAATCTATAAAAAAAAATAAAAAAAAAATTTAAAAAAAAATATATATTTTTAGTTCTTATTTTAGTTTTATCTTAAGCACTGCACGTCCATCCCTGATTTGGGTGTTTGCATATTTCTTAACGAAATGCCTAGTTTGTAAGTCATTTATCTTTTTTCTGTTTTAGTTTCTTAGTTTTTTTAGGTGCTGACTGGCGGCGGAGTGAGTGGTCAGTGCAACCACTCACCACCAGGGGCGCTTGCGTCCCTGGTCACTAAATCCAGTCCTGGATAAAAAGCAAAGCGGACTCCGAGTCCAAGTTCCCAACCCCCGCATGGTAGACTCTTTTCTACTCTGTCCAACACTTCATCCAGACCATCCTCTGTCTCCTGTAAACTCCTACACGTAATGCATGCCAATTTGCATCCCGCATGAATGTGCCCAGGGTTTTCCCTGTATCTATGCAGGTTTTACCTGGGCCCAACCTATCTCTAGTTATAGTCTAGATTTAAGAGTGAGGGGAGTTAGTCATGGCGCCAATCGCTGCCATGGCTGGCCAATCCCCTCCTAGCACATGATGCATGCGACCCTCTCCTTGCATGGCTAATCCCAGCATGACTAGGCGTATAGGCTTCGGCCTGAGACGCACCTAGGTCCCTCCCTAACCCGGACCCCTCCAAAATACACTTAGTTTTAGTTAGGTTAGGAAAAAAAAAAAAAAAAAAAAAAAAATCGCTTCGAGCCTTGGCCGAGGACGGACGCGTCAAGCGGAGCTGCGAGATTCCAGGAACAGCCTGTTTACTCGCGCACAGGCCAGGTGGTATTCCCAGGTTTTTTCTAAGAAGTGTAAGCGTGCAAAACAACCCGGGTTGTAGCTAACCCTACAGCCTAGCCACAACCCGGCTTAATACCGGGTGCGTGGTCAGTGGGTGTTAGTGCGTTGTAGGGTGTAACTAGTGACATGACTGACCAGTTAAGTGACGAGCAGGTGATGCAGGAGTGCATCGATGTGCCCCTGCCGAGCGACGACGAACAAGAAATGTCTAGCGACGACGGCTTTACAACAGTCGTCTCAAAAAAACAAAAAACGGGAGGAAAGGACGAAAGACTGCGCCCCCCACTGACGAACCCCGCGATCGCCAGGCAGCAGGCCGAGCGACTTCGCAAGCAGCCCGTCAGAAGGGCAAACAACTCGGCCAATCAAACGGCCGCCAACACGCCCGCAGGTTCGAGCCCTGCCCCGCCAAACCCTGCCCCTCAGGCAAAGAAAATGCAGGTGAAACCCCTGTATGTATTTGTTGATTCTGGCCACAGCTACCCGGCCATTAAAACAGTGCTGGATGCAGCACTGCAGGAGCGCTGGTCGTGCGTCAGTCGCGGCCATGACCAGCTCATGATTCACACTGCCACCGTGGAGGAGTACCACAGGGCAGTGCGTGCACTGGAGCAGGCCGGAGTGCAACACTCTGTGCTGCTGCAACAGGACGAGATCCCGAACAAGTTTGTGTTTTGTCGAGTGCATAGCAGCACCGACAAACAATTCATTCAGGCCGAGTTCGCCGCAATGGGGCTTCCAGTGCAGAACTTCTGGTTTCTGTACAACAGGCAGACAAGGCAGCCTATAAATAAGTTAGTCGTAGAGCTCCCGAAGGCCGTAAATCCAGAAAGGATTTATGGCCTGAAGTCATTCGGAGGCCTCAGCATTCGTGTTGAGGACTATCGACACCCCAAAGGCCCCCTCCAATGTGGCAACTGTCAGAGGTTTGGCCACCCCGCAAAAGGCTGCAGAGCCTCCCCTGTGTGCCGATGGTGCAGCCAAGGGCACAAAACCGAGGTTTGCCCCCAGGGAGGTGACAGGACGAAGGCAAAGTGCGTGCGATGTGAAGGCCCGCATTGCGCCAATTACAGAGGCTGCATGGCCTACAAGAGGGAGAACTGGCGTCACCTCCCGCAACAGGAGCGGAAAGACAGAGAGCTGCAATCCAAACGCGCATTGCGCGAAAACAAGCGAGCAACAGCCGCGGCTCAAGTCCGCCCGCCCCCACAACAAGCCGGCCCCTCAGGCTACTGCCCCCAGCCCCCAAGGCAGCCGTGGCGAGCCCCGAGCTACCCCGCCCCCCCGCAATGGCAGAGCCCTAACCAATATTCAGTGCTGAGCGATAGGCATGAACTGGAGTATCCTGTCTTGGCAAACCCACCCAGACCTAGAGGCCAGCCCCTGCCCCAGAGGCCCCCGAAGAAACACCATTCGGGGCACAAAAACGGTAAAGGCCGGGCGCAAGGTCAAGTGATGGATCAGCCAGGTACTAAGGCGCCACCCAACTCCACCACTCCCCCCAGTGATTCCAAGAAAGTCGCGCCTGGGCAACAACAAGCCAGCCCATTGCAGACTGACTCACCAACAGTAATGCCAACTGCTTCACCGCAGCTAAATCCCGCGGAGAAGCCAGCGATGGACGCGAGCGACTTTCTGAAGCTCGTAGGCCAATCGGATGCCATTACACAGGACCCTAACCTGGCACACGTCCTGGAACCAATGTGCATTTTAATGGCTATTTGGTGTAATCCGTCCAAGTCAATAGAGGACAAAATAAAAGCCACCACGGGCTTCGTGACAGCATTAGCGGCCAGCTTTAATGCTGCACACCCTTAATTTAGGTTCTGCCATTAATACTACCCCCGTAGACAGTAGATTAAGTACCATCCTTTACTGGAATGCGCGAGGAATTAGAAATAAAATAATCGAATTTACCGATCATTTAATTAAACATAATATTAGAATCGCGGCGATAAACGAAACACACTTAATTCCAACAGATCGTCTAACTATCTTAAATTACACTATTTATAGGCGCGACCGCGATACCAGAAGTGGAGGGGTTGCCCTACTAATCCACAGAAGTATACAACATAGTGAATTTCATTTACCTGAATTTAATAAATTAGAAGCTGTGGCAATTACTTTTAAAGTCAATAAACAACAAATTGTGCTTATTTCGATGTATGCACCACCGGGCAGGTCACTAACTGAAAACGAGCTGGACATCTTATATGGCTCAGCTCCCACATTCCTAGCAGTCGGCGATATTAATGCCAAACATAAAGACTGGAACTGTCGGAGCAATACAGCCAATGGCCTACTGCTGCAAAGACACGAGTCTAACAAAAATTATCAAGTACATGCTCCCTCAGAGCCCACTCACGATAGCGGAGTACTAAGGCACAACCCCGATATTTTAGATATTGCATTAAATAAGAGAGTTCAAACGGGATTCGAACTCAGAGTCTTTCACGAAATGTCGTCTGACCACTTTCCAGTACATCTACTATTCGATGACGTGGACACTGACATCAGTCCTCCGAGAAAAATTAAAGACTACAAGAAAGCCGACTGGAGAGGCTTTCAGACGTATTTAGTCGATAATTTGCCTGCAGCCGATGCTGCCAACTTCAAAACAAAAGATAACATCGAATCAGCAGTCACTGAACTTACAGTTAAAATTCAAACTGCAATTAACTCGTGCATCCCAGAAAAGGTGGTTAGATTTAAGCAAGATGTACTGCCGGTGTATATTAGGGATTTAATTTCTCAGAAAAATAGATTAAGGCGCGAAAATACTCGACGAAGGCAGCGCGACATTAAAGCGAGAATTAATGAATTACAGAAAATAATTTCCGATGAAATAACTCTATGGAGGAGCAGCCAATGGGAGACGAAAGTCTCTCAGCTATAGGTGCAAGATGGTAGCACCTGGAGTATGACAAAGCGATTCCTTCATAAGATAGATAAAATACCTCCGCTACAAACTCGCACTGGGTTCGCTTTTACACCGACAGACAAGGCACAAGCCTTCGCGAATACCCTTGAATTAGTCTTTCAACCTAATATCGAACCCTGTGACCCGCAATTTAATGCCGGAATATACAGAGACCTTACAATTAAACTTAATCAGCCTTTAACTTCAAAACCTTACTTAACTCAATCTCAGGAAGTTAAACAGGCTATCAGGCGTATGAAACCACGTAAGGCACCGGGAAACGATGGCATTCAGGCAGTAGTCCTTAAGAAACTGCCCGACGAAATTTTGGAATACCTAGCTCAATTAATAAATGGAATACTTAAACTACAGTATTTTCCATTGCAGTGGAAAGAAGCGAATGTGATAGTTTTTCATAAATCCGGAAAAGATAAGACACTGCCCCAAAATTAAAGGCCCATTAGTCTGCTGAGTACATTGTCAAAAGTAGCCGAATGCATAATTCTGCAGCGACTGAATTCTCACATTAAAGAAAATAACGTACTGCCGGACGAACAATTTGGTATTCGCAGCGCGCATTCAACAACGCATCAACTGGTCCGTTTGATAGAACAAATAATAACTGCGTTCAATCAGAATAGCTATAATCTCGCAGCGTTTTTGGACATAGAAAAAGCCTTTGATAGAGTACTTCATGAAGGCTTAATTTATAAATTATATAAAACTGGCTTCCTCGATTGTTATATTAAATTACTGGCCTCGTATTTAGAAAATAGATCGTTTAGAGTCACGACAGAAGGAGCACAGTCCGATTTAAAAATAATTAAAGCAGGAGTCCCACAAGGCAGCATTTTGGGGCCGGTTTTATTCAATATTTATATCCATGATATGCCTAAGCCCGCACACCGATCAGTTCAGTTTGGCTGCTACGCGGACGATACGGTATTGTTTAGCAGATCTAGTATTCTATAACTCGCAGCAGACAGATTGCAAACCGCGTTAAATTCAATAGAAAAGTGGTGCACAAAATGGCGAATTAAGGTAAACCCTACTAAATCAGAAGCTATAGTTTTTACGCGTAAACATCTCCCGCCACTCGAAGATAGACCACGACTAACACTTTTCAATGAGCAAATTCCTCACAAAAATGTTGTTAAATATTTAGGTGTGCACATGGATAGGAAACTATATGGCGCGATCACATAGAGGCAAAAAGAAAAACTGCTTTCACTAGGCTCATGGCCCTCTACCCCGTCATGAGCAGACGTTTAGGTAGCTCTGTTAAAAACGGAATAATAATTTATAACGCACTAATAAAACCAATAATCACGTATGCAGCGCCGGTGTGGGCAACAGCAGCGGAATCTCACTTAATCAAGCTACAGAGAATTCAGAATAAGAGTATTCGTATTGCGACAGATGCGCCTGTGTATTGCCCCGTAAGGGCTATGCACAGAGAGCTCAAACTCGAACTTTTAAAACATTATTATTTCCGAACTGCGCAAACATTCTATGATAAATGTGCCATAAGCAGAAACCCATATATTTCATCACTGGGCGAACAAGATCCAGAGTTGCATGGAAAATATAAAATGCCAAATTCAATCTTGGCTCACAGACCTCCGTAGTGTGCTGTGGCTGGCTGAGCGATCGGCCAATCAGTCTCCCGCGAGTTGAAACTTAAATTATAGACATTAATGAATAATTAGCTAATTCAAAATGGTCCGAAGCACGCAGGTGTAGGTTCGGCTCCCGGGAGTTCACTGCCTGTTGTGTTAGGGCTGACTCCCTATGTACGATGGGCATGGCCCGCCTGGCAGGCTTCACCTCCAGTGCCGGTTGTGTTTCTGAAAGACATGGGATTTTGAATTATAAGCTTGCAACAAATGCCAGAATGCGAATAGGTCTTGACTTAATTCACCTGTAACTTTATACACCGACAGTTCCTCTATATTTAACTAGTAGTATAGTAGTAGATATTAGAGATTTGTAAATTAGTAATAAGTTCTAGATACTAAGTAATAGTCATCAAAAATATATATTTCTAAAATAATAATAAAAAATCTAAAAAAATAAAAAAAAATAAAAAAAATAAAAAAAAATATTTTTAGTTCTTATTTTAGTTTTATCTTAAGCACTGCACGTCCATCCCTGAGTTGGGTGTTTGCATATTTCGTAACGAAATGCCTAGTTTGTAAGTCATTTATCTTTTTTCTGTTCTAGTTTCTTAGTTTTTTTAGGTGCTGACTGGCGGCGGAGTGAGTGGTCAGTGCAACCACTCACCACCAGGGGCGCTTGCGTCCCTGGTCACTAAATCCAGTCCTGGATAAAAAGCAAAGCGGACTCCGAGTCCAAGTTCCCAACCCCCGCATGGTAGACTCTTTTCTACTCTGTCCAACACTTCATCCAGACCATCCTCTGTCTCCTGTAAACTCCTACACGTAATGCATGCCAATTTGCATCCCGCATGAATGTGCCCAGGGTTTTCCCTGTGTCTATGCAGGTTTTACCTGGGCCCAACCTATCTCTAGTTATAGTCTAGATTTAAGAGTGAGGGGAGTTAGTCATGGCGCCAATCGCTGCCATGTCTGGCCAATCCCCTCCTAGCAAATGATGCATGCGACCCTCTCCTTGCATGGCTAATCCCAGCATGACTAGGCGTATAGGCTTCGGCCTGAGACGCACCTAGGTCCCTCCTTAACCCGGACCCCTCCAAAATACACTTAGTTTTAGTTAGGTTAAGGAAAAAAAAAATAATAGGTTCGGGCTTGCGTTTCGAGCAACTAGTTCCGAAGGTCCGATCAGTATACAAGCCGAGATTGTTGATAGGTTGTAACTTTCGAGAGTACACGTATTGTTTTTTTTATGAATACGTTTACATGTTTACCAAGTAATTATAGTCATAATGGAGAAAATTACTAGTATCATTAAAAATAAATTTTAAAAGTCACCGCACCTTAATCCATCAACACAAATGTACATCTACCTTCTCAAGCGAAAACACCTAAACACACGTCATTTGCTATCGCCTTTTTAAAACACGTGTTCCTTTTTCGCAAAAGAATTTTTCTTACGAAAACTTGTCATTGACATTAAAAAATACTGAAAAAGTATTCTAATCCTATCGTGTTATTTGGCCTCGCTGGAGAGGAAGAACAAGTGTTTAGTAGTTATCTGAACGAATTGGCTCAAGAAGGCCACCATGTCCGGAGCTATGCGCCCTCTACCAAGGGCAAAGCACCTGCAGAGCTAACTGGAGGGTGGCACGAATAGCTGGAGCAAGATGAGTGTAGCTGGGTGTGGGATGAATAAGGGGGTAGGGGGAATGTATGCCCTTCATTTATAGTCAAGCGGTTCCACTAGTTCTCAAAACAAGTCCACCACAAATCCAAGGTCTACTGGACCCTCGCGCTATCTCTGTGCTCTGCTGGACCCAGGCGCTATTTCTGTGCTCTGCTAGACCATCGCGCTAGCTCTGGGCTCTGCTAGACCATCGCGCTAGCTTTGGGCTTTGTTAGACCCTCACACTAGCTCTGTGCTCTGCTGAACACTCGTGCTATTTCTGGGCTCTGCTGAACCCTAGCGCTAGCTCTGTGCGCTAGCTCTAGCCACTGCTAGGCAAACGCACTTGCTCTAGGCTCTGCTGGACACTCGCGCTAGCTCGGTGCTCTGCTGGACCCTCGCGCTATCTCTGGGCTTTGCTAGACCCTCGCACTAGCTCTGTGCTCTGCTAGGCCATCGCTCTTGCTCTGGGCTCTGCTGGACACTCGCGCCAGCTCTGGGCTCTGCTGGACCCTCGCGCTAGCTCTGGGCTCTGCTAGACCATCGCGCTAGCTCAGGGCTCTGCTGAACCCTCGCGCTAGCTCTGGCATCTGCTGGACCCTTACTATAACTCTGGGTTCGGCTAGACCGTCGCGCTCGTTCATAACTACTGATAGCGCTTGTTCCTAGTCATCTTTTTAAATAAAAAGTTAATTCAATATTCCATACTGTCAAATTATTTCGACTTTCTTCCAAACCATTTTAATATTATCTTAAACAATTGTCCAAAGCAAAATATTATATGAAGATATTAACTATATGGATGAAAAATAGTGTAAGGTCCAACAAATTTTATTATCATAGAAGGCATAATATGAATTTCTTTTTAGCTATTCAGTGATGGATGAATTGAGTTAAAAACATTCGAAATAGTTTCGCTGCATGAAGTATGGCAGAATGTTTAGTCAATCAATTTTGAATATTGAAAAATTTACGGGTTGTCATGTACATTATGTATTTAAATTTTCCAAAGTTTAAAAAAGTTTCCAGAACATTACCAGAAAAAAATATGTACTTCGAAATTTACTAACGCCTTTATTACTCTGCTGTTGTTGATTGAATTCATATAAATACATGTGATTTAACTTCATTCATTTAGTTGATTTATGCTATATGAAACATGATAATAATATTGTACTAAAAATTAGTTCGTTTGTAAATAGGAATCAAAAGCACACGTAAACTAATATATAGAAAGCCGAATGTCCAAAAGAATAAAAATAGTATAATATTGATCTGTTGAAAAGCTTAAAAAATATATAGTTTAATTAAAAATTTACTTAAGAATTTAAGCTCTATAGGCGCGTTGAGGGTGAAATATTTTCGTATGCAATGAAATTCTCGCAATTCATGAAACGAAGGTATAACATTATGAAGCCTAGTGTCCATACTCGTTTAACCTCTCGTGTCAAACGCAAGAGGAACAAGGGGTGATATGGTAAACAGAGGTGTGCTAAGTGTTAAATATCAACATTTTTATTCTTCAAATACACATACCCTTCATCACAAACAAATATTAACTTCAAGATATAAACAAATCACATTTGTTTCCAGAGCTTTCACTGGTTACACAGCTGGAAAGTCTCTGTGAACAGAAAATACAAAAATGATTATGACAGCCCTTACTTAAGTGAAAGCTCCTTAACAAAACACTGCGCTTGGGGCTACTCAACTAGTACATAACGCCCGCGGCAATGTGTCGGGTTACACTGTCAATTCAAATTACGTTAATTTACAACAAAATACATGAAGCGACAGTAAACCATACTTTAATGCTGAAGGCAGAACATTGATGCACGTTAACGAAATGTATTACAAGAATAAGGATATCTGCAGTTCCTTGAAGAACTAATAGTAAACTATTTTTATGATTTTCAAACACACAAATCTAAAACTCTTATCATTTACGTTAATGCTCTTAAGTATGATATTAAATCTTAGGAACATAATTATTAAACTTCACTAAACCAAGCGAGGGAGTGACTGCTAAGTTGATCAACGATTATAGTCCTTAATGTTCAAAATTATTTTTGTATCTCCATTTACGTGTTAGTTTATTTATAACTAAAAAAACACGTAGTTCTGACTGTTGAATCCGGGAGTTACTGTTATTTGTCGAATCAAAGAAAATGTCTCTTCTGGGTAGTTTTAAGTTCAAACACCGTCATCTCCAAACCATGCCGCCGTCAACGCTAGTCCCTCTTCTGAATTTATAAATATTGATCCAACTGGTGTCGCTGTCTTAACGCTGTTGCTCTTAGCTGGGCAAACAGTTTTACGTAGAAGTGATTTACCAAGTGGTTCGAAGTTGCTCGGGCAGCCTGACGGCAGGCAGGCGAGATTTCTGACGGTGTAGCAGTCGCGGGCAGCAGCTCCCCGCCTCGGTTGTCGTCTTGGAGCTGTCTCTCTCGCAGGGCCTTATTTACTCTGGAACTCGAGGTAAAAAACATCGGAGATTGTTCTGGACCTATACATGACCGGATCACACCGCACACCCGATGTCCAGTACAAAGCCCGCCCAACGAAGTTCACCGAGCATTTCCGAGCGGCTCCGATGCGCAGCGCGCGACAACTGGTGTAGAACACGTTGCATCCAGCGCCCGGTAAGGCGCTGCGCTGTCGTTATCAATGTACGTATGCCCGGCATACTTAACACTTGTTTCATCCATTTGTGTTCAAACGTAATATTAACAACGAAACACGTGGTTTATTAAAAAAATGTTAGTTTTTTTAAATAAACCAAAATAAAATATGTTAGTATACATTTTCTATATTGACTTAAAAGCTACAACATTTGGTCCCTCTCTTTTTTAATCCCTAATTATCAAACACAGTTACTGGTTTTTGGTGTTTTTCAGGTTTACTTCTTAGCGAAGAAAATTGTGTTTGAACATACATTGTGTTGATGATACTAACCATGATGATCGCTCTTCTCAAACTTCATTTTAATGTTAACTATAAGTATTTTTAAATTTATTTTTCAATCTTAAGTTTGCAGTAAGAAATAT
The DNA here is from genome assembly GCF_032445375.1 of Bacillus rossius redtenbacheri. Classification (NCBI taxonomy): domain Eukaryota; kingdom Metazoa; phylum Arthropoda; class Insecta; order Phasmatodea; family Bacillidae; genus Bacillus; species Bacillus rossius. The sequence continues at coordinate 89,232,799 of NC_086332.1, forward strand.
ACACAAATCTAGCCATCTCTGGCTCATGATTCATTAAAATAAAGCCCATGGTTTGTATTTTGACTATATAAAGTTGCCAAAAAATAAAAAGTAGATAGATCACAATATATACCCATGTTGCTAACAAAAATTGTTCGTGTTGTGTTATTAAAAATGTTTTGTAGCAATTAATATTGCTTTATTTTAAAATTGATACAAAATTATATTTTTGTTACGCTTTATTTACTTCCATTATAATATTTTATTAAATGTTTATTTGTGGAGAAAAGGATAAGTTATCAACGATTCTCAGTGGATATTTTAAAGTCAATTGCGTTACAATATTATAGACCACTTATCGAGTACTTCCAAGAGCATCTTAGTTTAACAATAATAATGACACCAATATTTAAATGACACGACATGCTACTACCATTGATGCTGTATTCACGTGATATCTAGACAATAGTACTACCAAAATATTTATTAGGTAGTTAAAATATCACAAACCAATTTTTAAATAATTATTGATAAAGTTATAGGCGGAAGAAGTAATTTGAGTAGATGTAATTTAATAAAAAATAACTATCTTTTTTCATTTAAAAACATTTTTATAGTATTTAATTTCATTGAATAAATAAATGTATATAAATAATTAAAAATGTTAATCAACCCTACTTAATAAATTACTTAGAAGCAATAAAATAATGTTTTAACGTGTATTTTTTCTATCTGTGCTCATACTTAAAAATTTTATCTCAATGTTTTATTATAAACTATGATAGATTAAAGTAAATATCCAGTAAAAAAAGTCTCACAAAAAGCGTAATTTTAATATACATTAAAAATTGCATTAGAAGAGTTTCTAAAATTATTACTAAGAAAAACATATTTGTTTTTCAATTGTTAAAGTTGACTATAATCTTGTTTCTTAGTTTAAAATCCTTAAATAACCTGATATCAAGAAAAACACGTAGAAAGAACACTATTTAAATTATTTAAAGATCTGATCTTTCTTGTTTACAAATGTTAAATAAGTTTGATGAATTTTTCCGCACAAGGCGTCATAAAATTACTATTGTATACTAATAATGAAAATGATTAGTGCATTCATTTTAAGTGTTTGTAATTAATGATACTGAGTTTATTATTTTATTCCAGCTTTACAATTGCATTTATTCCTAAATTCTTTTTAAAACATGTTTCATTCAAATGTTTATTTTTTCATTTGAACCTTAGTTCTATTTGACCTTACAACGCGATTACATGTTCTGATTAAATTTTGGTTAGACATGGAAACGCTCGTACCTAAGTATTACATAGAGTATTACTATGGTAATATACATGAGAAATCCCTCGTTTTCATTGTGATATAGCAAACTGCATGTAAAAAGCTTCTTACGAAATAAATGAAAGAATAAAACATACTGCATTAAGTACCAATGTGAATTCTTATTGCAATTTATGAAAAAAAAGTTTCATAAGTACTCATAGTAATTAAAAACGTTATTTTGTGTTGGTCTGAGAAGTATAAAACAGAAGGAATGATCTCAGAACCGAGCCCAGCGGGCTGGTTATGAACACACATTTTGCGATACAAGACACGGTAAACATTGAAGTTTGTAGAGATTACTGCAGAAAAAAAGCTATATGATTACGAACATAAACTTTTTCGTTAAACTCCGACCATTGATGACTTTCTAATGGTATATACCAGTAGTAGAGGAATGGCGCTTCGCGTTCAGAATCCAGGCTGTGGATTGTGGATTGTCGGCGCCATCTTGGATTTTGACGTCACTGCGGTGATTTTTTGTGTGTAAAGTTTCCTCCAAATGCCTCATAAATGATTAAAAATTCTTAAAATGCGTAGAAATTTCTCTTTTTTGAGCGCAAAATTTTCGTTTTGAGGGAAAATTTTCCGTTTTAAGTCTTGAAAAATGCCTGAGGCTGGAAAATTCCTAAAAGCGGCTTAAATTCCTTATAGGTAATCCAGCCAAAGCCTCCAAGGTCATGTCCTTTAGAATTAGGATGTCATAGCCGTAATATTGCATTATGTCTCGTCTGCCATATTAAAAAATCTTAATTTTTATACTATAAATTAGGGAAAATTTTTAAAAAATTCATAAAAAAAAGTTAATTCACTAAGCTTTCATGATAAAATCTATAAAAAGGAACTGGGTTCAAACTCGGCGAGGTCATTCGATTAAAAATGGCAACGGATCCCAACGGAATCCACCGACAGACTGTATTCTCGCCACACAAGAGTCTAGCAGCAGGAATGCTATTGGCTGCAACTGGCTGGAAATGCCGCGCTGCTCACGCTTGTTCCGGGGCCAGCGGTTCGCTCGGACCTTGAGCGAGCATAATGGCATGCACGCAGGATCTGACACCACACCGTAATCTTCTCAATTATAAAGCCTATTTTTTAAAGTATTTAAAAAAACGTGAATAATTTTTAGAACATCACTTTAAAAGAAAGTTGAAACTTGATTCAATATAATGGACAACTTACCTATTAAATGTTATTTGCACTTATTAACGCAGGTCTGACACGCTAACACAAAACCACTTTTTAACGAATATTAAAGCCTATTTTGTAACTTCTCAGCATAAAATAAATAATGAATAATTATCAAATTAATAATCTATAAAACTTAATGTTTAAAGTATTTGGTACACACATAGATATATATAATATAGGATATGCATTAAAATGTCATCCACGAAACTTCAATCATAAAAATAATAATATAACTAAGTTGGTATGTGAACCTAGTAAATGTGCACCAACATAAAGTTTATTGGTTATCCTATACAAATTGATAGTTATAATTTGAATAGATTCTTCCGTCAAATAATAAGTACAATATTGAATTAAAGTGTATTCTCTGTAAATACAAAAGAAAGTGAATAGATGATATGATAAATACTTACATATCACTGAACCTAAAACAATTACGTAATTGAGATAAGTTAGGTTTAATACTTCAAAAGAAATATAAATGTTAGTTGTTCAGTAATGATATTGCGATGTCTTGAAAATGTGTTTCATGTTTCGAGATTGCAGCGCGATGAATCACTTTTCTTCGTTTTGTATTAAACAGTCTTCGTTTAAGCTGTCCTCTTCTTGGAACAGCCTGCTGACTATTTGAAAGACATCCATTTTGCAAACGAACTGCAGCTAAAGTTGCTTTTATGGCTGCAGAGTACCGCCTAAGAAGGTACCTCAACCTCACTTTGAGTGGAAATGACTTTAATTATTTCATGAATATCTTCTTCAAGTTTGACTTTTGAACACTTATATTAAAATAAACACTAGATTTTTTTTTTAATTCGAGCAACAATATCTTACTTTTCGAAAAATTCCAGTTTATTTCCTAAATGAATACATAAATTGCTATCGCTAGTAAAAGCACTAGCTTGAACATTTTCGGATGCATTTGTTTCATGAGTTGTTTTCTGTCTACATATAAGATGGATATGATTGCACATGTTTAATTTAACAGTGGAATTCACACACGTGCAAGTATATTTATGGATGCATGTGGCAAATTCTGTACATACTTATTTTCAGGGGCAGTCCAATTTGTTTTATTTGATGTAATACATTTATTTTACATCAGATGTGGATGAAACTTTCCAGCCATTATCTTCTTACATAATCAAGTTCATGTTAAGAAATATACTTTTTCTATGCTTCTTCATATATTCACAAATTTACTGGTTTCTTCACTTTCTGTTAGAATAATTAGCTATGAAAAAGCTTGTCTCTAAGAAAATTCATAATAACAAAAATCGATTTATCCAAACGTCTTCCAGTCTTTCCTTGCAAATAGATATATTTTAAGGTTGTATGCATATGTTCTATCTGCATGTTTGTATTGGTGAAACTATTCAACCTGAAAAAAATATGCTCATGAATGAATATTTTCACGTAGTTCTCAATGAAATATGCCTCAAAATAAGCTCTGTCTGAATCTCTGTTCAGTCGGTTTATTTCTGCACCCACGCCTCCGCGCTAGTCCCATCGTATCTGTCTCTCACAGAAGCGGCACATATACTGTAACACTGCTAGTTATTGTATAAGCCTTTTCTGGTTAGGAGGTGAATTCTTTCTCATTTTAAATCAGAAATTGATTCGCGTATCTTGTCTAGAATGGCTTGGAATGGAATCTTATTGGAAAAATCTGTTGCTAAATTAAATCTTTCCAAATCAAAGAGACTTAGATGGTCTGTATCATTTTGATGGCCTACATGTGTTAAATTGTAACTACTTTTACACATTATGCCTTCAGATTCGATTACTCATTTGCTTGCAGGACATGTCCCATTGATTTTAATTACTTCCCTCAGTTTTAAGGTGCCCCAGGCCTGTACTTTAACACATGTAATAGCCTGAACTATGACATACAAAATAATGCCCAATAGAATGGTCATGGCATCGTTTTGAACCACACTCTTTCACATACCTGGAAAATATTTCCTTTTACACATTTTGATTCCATTTCACAAAATCTTTGATAGAAGAACATTTGAGATCTTGCGACTTGACACCAGTTTTGTGTACCTATTCCATATGATCTAGAAATAACATTTTCGAATTAGGTCTTATTACATAATGAGGACTTGAAACTTATTTTGGAAACAATTTTTGCACTGTGATATACGAGTCTCTAACATAAACCGAGGAGTCGAAATTTCTGGTGGTGTTAAACGAATATGAATTTATCGAAATCATTTTAGTATAACAGTATAAGAAAATGTAAAATTTTAGTGGCACGATTTCCTCTTTATCATAGTTGGGACTATTAAAGAGCCAATATATTTACAATAAAGTTAAACGCAGACAATATATAAGGTTATGAACTCTTACGATAGTATATTCATTTATGTTTTTATGTTTCCTTTGTCAATACAAACGTATAGCAACATTGACGAGACAAATTTTTTTTTACTCCATCTTTAAATTAAATATATTATCAAACAAATCACGATTGTTTCAGTGCCCGAAACAAAATGATAATATAAAAAATATTCTTAATTTATCATTAAACAATTTTTTTATATTTCACATCAAAAAAGTTTATTTAATGCACTCGTTAATTATTGTGTGTTTGCTGGCCTTTTGACGCTTTTGAATTATTCAATGGCTCACAAGTCTCGCGGATCATAAGGAAACACACACCGCATGTTGGTTCGTAGTTACCAAATGCGGTACGGGTTTTGGTAGAGCGTGGAGAACACCGAAATTCTCCTCGAGTCCGCCGGTCCCACATCTACCGCGTGTAGTGTTTGGCGCTAAGCTTCTAGCAATGCTGGCAAGACAAGACGGACGTGGCGCGCGACAGTGACTTGTGACCTAGTGACCATGATAACCTGCTGGCCAGTGGGTCACAGCGGGTATTGCGGGTCGCAGGGCCGGCAACTCTAGCTCTCGGCAGCTCTGGGTCTCCAACTGTAGTGCACTTCATTCAAGTTTAATCTTGCTTATTGAATACTTTTTTTTTTTAAACTCCAAGATGCCACGTCACTCACCAACCGTTGCTTTGGTTTACGTTCGGTTTCCGGTGGCGTTTCACCCAGTTTTTAGTTTATGGGAAATGTGGAGGATGTTGCTACTAGCCGGTTATTTTGTTTGGTGAGTTTTTTTCCCACCTAATAAAGTAAAAGCGCAACACTATGTAACTCTTCGTACCAGGAGTCGAAAGCTGCAGCTGATCACTCGCAAGGATTTAGCTTTAATTTTTTTCTTATTACAATTTATTTGTTTATATAAACACATCCACTATCTATTGCACAGGAAATATTTTTCTGTCCCCAAAACTATGTAAACATATTTTGATGTCTTTTTACATAACTATTAATATCAAATAGTGAATTGTTTTAAATCAAAGTCAAAGTATAACTTCAAACGCGCGTTACGTAAGTACGTGACCCTTTATATTTTTTTTATAAAATAAGGCGATGCAGCTCTATTATAAATAATTAGTTGTACATCTATCATTAATTCAACAAACTGTTAAATTGACTAAATTAATAAATATCAACGACTAGAACTTAACTGTTCACGCGCTTGTTGATGAAAAGCAGCTCCCTTGTTACTCTCCACTCAGCGACAACCGACAAAGTCAAAGTAAGACGACTCACGTGGTCGGTAACTGGTGCAAACTTGCTGATGGGTTGAAACTCGAAGCGCTATCGTGAAAACCACATTAATGGTATTAATGAATGACTTAACGCGAGGCTACTGACATCGCCTTAACATATCAGCTACTTCAGGAATAATTTCCAGGTCAAACATTGGACATCAAAGCAAGTTAGAAAATGAACTTAAACTTTTAAAAATCATGGGTTTCATGAGATTTATTGAGTTTATTGAGATTTTTCAGCGAGGTAACATCTTCAGGTGTCTGCAACGCATCTCTCACTTTTCAAGCTACAAAAATCGCATTATAACATGCTATCCGGCAGTTACATGGCTATTTATAAATAGCCATGCTGCACAACACAGGATCTGGCAGTAGCCGTGAGAGCACAGTTTTCATTGCAATAATAATGCATAATTCATGTCCCCAATTACCACAGTTGGGCATTTATATGGCAATTTATAACCAGCCACACAACACAAGTGCTGGCAGAAGTCACGATGCCCCAGGCTTCATGGCGTGAATTACGTATATCCCCCCATTACCGCAGTCAGGCTTTTAAATGACTATTTATAACCAGCCACGCAGCAAAATACAGGAGCTGGGAGCAGCCAAAAAACCACAGGCCTCAGGCAATTAGATAACTCTTTCTAATCAAACTTGAGACACAACACCAGAGCTGGTAGCAGCCAAGAGGTTACAGAATACATGGCGTGAATTATGAATTTACCACATTACCGTAGTCAGGCAGTTAAAGGGCTATTTCTAACCAGCAACGATGCACAACACAAGAGCTGGCAGCAGCCACGAGACAAATTACTCATGGTGTGAATTATGCATATCCCCATTAACGCAGTCAGGCAGTTAGATGGCCATTTCTAACCAGCCATGCTGCGCAACACCAGAGCGTGCAACATCCATGAGGCCACAGGTCTCATGGTGTGAATGAAGCATATCTTCTATTATTGCAGTAAGTCAATTAGATGGCTTTTTATAACCAACTATGCTGCACAATACAGGATCTGCAACTACCCCAAGGCCAAAAAATAATTGGTGTGACTTACGTGTATACACCATTATGGTAGTCAGGCAGTTAGATGCATTTTTCTAACCAGCCACGCTGCACAAAACCAGAACTGGAAGCAGTGACCAGGTTACAAGCCTCATTACACGACTAACGCATAAAACTCATTACTGTAGTCTGGCAGTTAGATGGCCATTTTTAACGAGCTATGATGGACAACACAACAGATGGCAGCAGCAAAAAGGCCACGTACCTCATGTTTTGAATTATGCATAACCTCCATTACCGCAGTCATTAAGTGAGATGGCTATTAATAACCAGCAATGCTGCACAACACAGGAGCTGGCCGCAGCCACAAGTCTACATGCCTCATGGCGATAATGATGCACATCACCCATTGCCACAGTCAGGCAATAATACATAAATTTTTAATCAGTCACGATACACAACACCTGAGCTTTCAGCAGCGACGATGCCACAGGCCTAATGGCGTGAATGATGCATATCCTTTATTATCGCAGTCTGTCAGTTTGCTATTTATAACCAGCCACTCTGCACAACATAAGAGCTTGCTTCAGCCACGAGGCCACAAATTCATGGTGTGAATTACGCATATACCTTTTATCGCAGTAAGGCAGTTAGATGGCTAAAACTAATCCACCATGCTGCTCAACAGAGTAACTAGCAGGAGCAACGAAGCCACAGGCCTCACTGTGTGAATGACGCTTATCCCCCATTAGTACATTCAGGCAGTTACATGGTACTCTCTAACCAGCCATGCTGCACAACACCGGAGCTGGCAGCAGCCACATGGTGATAGGCCTCATGGCATTAATGACGCCTATCCCTTCACTGTCTAGGTGAAATTTCTATAGCACCAACCCTTAAAGCAAAATTTAAAGTGGCACGTGAGACGTATGAGATAGTTACCAGTACAATAGGCCAAAAAATATTGTAAATAATGCTGTTTTTTTAACACGGTAACGTTTGTATGTTTCTTACCTACCCCATTCCATATTCTTCTGGAAAAATCTTAATTTAATTTAAATTTAAATAAAACTAAATTATCCAACCCAAATATCACTTTTAATGTGAATGTTCAAAAATCTAAGAGAAAAGAAAAAATCTAATTTTACTTTAATTTTTATTGAAAATATGACTCAAAAATGCAAAAGAAAAATATTTTGTTCAGATTGCTACCAAACTTCACATATCACTGCTGAGCTAATCGGAAGATTTCCTGAAAATTTCATCAGAATCATCCAGCATTTTGGAGTCCATAGGGATCATACATTTTATATAATAGATTATATACCTATATATAGATTTGCATGCAAAAAAAAGTTTTGTTATCACGCCAAGTAAGTATACCTTCTAACGCACGTACATACATACGTTCACGAACCCATTTATTAGGTTGAATAAAACATTCCTAATTTTAATAATCTCATTGAATTTTATTTATGGTAAATCCATTTTTGGTTTTAGGGAGGTGTCCCAGGATTCTGTCTCATTTAGTCAACGAACTTATGTCTCTGAGATGCTTTTAACGAACCATACACACTAACATACATTTGCTAGATTGAAGATTAAAAAAAAACTCTTCAACCTGTGTAACATTTTTTGTGATATATAGGTGGGGGCACATGAGCAATACGTAATGTCTAGCTGGAGACAGAGACAGAATTAACTTTTTAATAAGATTTTACGAAATCCTTTTTTCTTTCTTCAAGTTTACATTCTATTTAAGTCGCAAGCCCAAATAGTCTACCTACTATTCTAGCTGCCAGCTCGAAATTACCTTTACAATTGTATAATTTTTTTGACTGGTAGTAAAAATATTCTCTTACCGTACGACTAACTACTTTGCCCTGGACTGCAGCCTCATTTTTTTCCCCAATAAGAAAAACATATAAACCGTTTTGCCTTCTGAAAAAAAAAACAATTGTTTTAAATATTTTATTGACAAAAGTTTTCATATAAAATGTTAAACTTTTATGTTTTCAATATGAGTTTTATTATAATTCCCAAAATTGTTTCTGACGCAAACGACGTCAAACATTAAAAAAAATATTTATTGCGACTTTTTTAAAATACAAAGGCCCTTAAATGGCACTGGACTTTTTAACTTCTAAATCACGTTAAGGTTCTGGCTTGCTTCCAGAATTCTACATAATGTGGCACAGCTGGCTTTGCCCGACTCTCATTAACACACGCCGTGCCGTAATTACTCGGCTTTTAAGACGGCACGGATTCTGAGCTGCCTTAATTTTCGCCGGCACAAATCAACTCAAACATTTTGGAATAGAATTTGTTTTATTTATTAAAATTTACTACAGAAAATTCACGAAATATCTCATTTATTTATCTTAGCATGAAATTTAGTTAACTAAAAAAAAGGTTAATATTTACACTTTGTTAGGAAGCATATGAACTGGGTTACAAACATAAAGCGAAGAGGGTCGTGTTTACATTAATTTTATTGCACCAGATTATTAAACAATAAACAAGCGACAAAGGTGCATCAACTTCTCTGCTACCACACAGTATGCAAGAGATCCCGATACTATCTGTAACATATTTCAATCATTCGTTAACTGTTCCTATCAAAACACATTCCAGCCTAGATGTAGGACTGAAAAAATATCTTTAAAAAACAACTGCGTTAAAAATAGTTACCATTAAATATCATGAACATTAATACACATAAAGAAATAAAGCAAGTAATATTAAAAGACTTGAATTAAGAAAAAAGAATAAATTAGAAACAATAATGGCCTAAAACTACAAAGGCAATGTAAATGAAAAATTAAATTATATTAAATTACAAACATAAAATTTTAAGTTAAACACAGTAAATAGAAAACCATTCTAATCAAAAAATCTCTTCTATGCTGACAAACTGTACCGGTATATACCCTCGCTTTCTAGACACTATGGACAAAGATATAAATTACGATACAAATGTTTCCGCTCCCTAAATTAGGTGCTTTAAGGATAAAATAACCCTTGCCTTACTAGTTCTCAAATGCTGCGTGGCTCCTCCGCGATTTCCAAGAACGGAGGGAAATCATCATGGCACCGAAGAAGTCGACCAGTTGACTGCCAGGGCTGACCAAACTCATCATATGTGGGCTGCCTCTCGAAGCTGACTAACAACTTGTTCGCCTCGTTCGCGCTTGTACACACCTTAGAAACAAAGCGAAGCAGTCTTCTTAACTTCAAAGACCAGGATCAAAGTGGGTTACATTAGCACCTCTCCCCCAACAAACACTCGTACAGTCCACACAAATCGCTCATGCAGTCCTCAAATTTTACTAATTCCGATACGGAGATAACGTAAGGCATTGTGAACGGAAAAGTAAAAATTAACCAATGGCGCTGAAACTTAAGAATGTTGTGTAGCATAGTAAACAGATCACAATGCCGCAGAGCGCTCATCCTTACGTTTACGTAACGTAAACACATACGTCTGTTCATACATGTTACGTTTAAACGCGGACCGAGTGATAGAAACGCACAAGATGGCCGCCGAAGACAGCTGAACAGTGTCACGACTCTTTATAAGTCTGTAACATCTTGAAACGTGTAAGTCCTTTGGGTGATCTATTCAAAAACTGCAGGCAATATTTACTAAGTCTTCTGGCCTTGCGAAAATAATAAAAGTCCTATTGACTAGAAAATATTCTATCACCAAAGTGGATTCTTTCTAGAATTATTCTAAGTCGAACTTCTGCAGGAAATATTCTATCCCCAAATTGACTATCCTTAGAAATAGTTAAACTTCTGTCACGCAAGAAATAATACTTATACGTCGACACACCAAGGTCTTCATGACAGCATCAGGATGGTGGGCGACGAGCTGGAGCGTGACAGCGGCATCAAATTCTTCCACTTGGAGGACGACTGCTCCTGAGTGGCAGGCGGGCTTGCCCGGTGCACACGTGCGTACATTGTCCGCGCGGCGCCGCTGCGGCGCCGCAACGTTGCCGCAGAAACACATTCACACAGTACGTACAAATACCGCACAGTCTGTACGATGCCGACTAACGAGATAGATGTGTACAAACGTAAACGGGTATTCTTTGTGTACCTTGTATACAAATGTTTATTGGATACAACTAAAAAACATTGGGTGCATCCGTTCACCGACTCAAGACTCTTGAGAGGCAGATTTGTAACAAGTTTTTCAGACCTGAGATGCAATGCAGAAAAATTTCATAATTATTTCCGTATGAGTGTCGAGTCATTTGATGAATTATTGTTAGCGCATAATATTTCATCAGCATGTATCCTGACATTATGTACGTACATTAACGTTAAATATTCACTCACATGTTTCACATCTGTAAATGTATTTAATCATAGAGCCTGTTCTGAAATACTGTGCGTTTATTAAAACACTACTTTCTTACCTGTATTTATACAGATTAGTTTATAGGCATTCATTAAAATAAAGTATAATGTATACTTACATATTTCGTTTTTTTCCTTGTCATCCTTTTCGTCACATGATTCGCAAAATTTACGGCAGATATTGATCCACGCACTTCTTTTTTTATTACGGTCATGGTATTCTTCAACGGCTACGTTCCATATCTCTGGATAACTTTTAACTTCTGCGATGAAGAGTTCAACATCTAATATGTCTTCAAATTCATGTGATGCTTTCATCTCACTTTGCGGCAATCGACCGCACGTGTGCACTAATCGATTGACACCAATGTACTAAGGAACGTAGTTGGACGTGCGGCGCCGCAGCGTTCATGTGGGATCTACGGACAAAAATGTAAGCACAGTGGACGTTCAATGGACGTGCGGTGCCACTGCGGTGCCGCAGCTGTGTGTGCATTACTTCTTATCAGTCAAGCCTTCCGAGAACGCATCTCCGGCGCCGCAGCGGCACCGCGCGGACAATGTCCGCACGTGTGCACCGGGCCTTATACACCCACATCGCGGCGATCACTGCGTGGAAGAAGCTACTCTAACCATCCAGAACCGCTAACAGGAATTGTCATGACGGCTTGTAGACGATAGGAACTTTTTTTCTATTTACAGAAGAGCATTGTTTTATACAGTCAGCAATAACGGTAGCCTACCTATCAAGTGCAATACTTGATCATATTTGGTAGTATCAACAAAAGCCTAGCTACAAGTGTCAAAACAAACACATTAAAGTTAAGAAGAGACAGAAATAGGGAAAGAAGGAGATGTTGCGTTATCACTTGCAACAACCTCAATGCTTACAAATTCTTGAAATATTCCTAAAAAATTCCTCAAATGTACAGCAGGTGGTCAATTTTTGTGCAAAAATCGTTCTAAAAAAATGCCATAAAATATAAATGACGTCGTTCTGTCAAAAACATGTTGAGTTGGTCATATTTATTCCCTTGCAAAGTGCAAACAATTATTTAATCAAAATATTTTGTTTTGCAAAAATTCAACAATTCATTTAATGAAATGATTTCTTTCAGAGAACACTGACTTGATTTTTTACAACATAATATTCAATAGAATCATATGTTTCTTGTGTGATTTTTTAAAAAAAATTGCACGAATTAAAAAAATAAACATATTAAATATTTGGTTTGAAATGTTTGCCAACAAATTTGTGTCGACAGTGAAAAAATATCTGGGACTCACAAAGTTACTTTAATATTTGTTACTACTAATAATCAATGTTAAGCGTTGCCTTTGATTTTAATTATTATCTGAGTAGAAAAAATGGTAGGATAGTATTTAAAAAATATTTTGCAAAGACTGAGGCTCAAAATGTATTGTTAGTTTTATTTCATGTGTTACTGGTGTTATCGAAAGTGAAACAATTTAAAGACGGTCGCGATCATTTGCCACATATAAAAGGTGATAGGAGGTGGGGTAGTAATATTTTTTTTACTGTATACTTAAGCTTTTATTTCAAGCAGAAATGTAACCCAAATTAAATTTTTCTATATTTATATTTAAGTTTTTATTCATAAGTAAACAGAGTTACCAATTAAACTTGCAATTTTAACTCACATTTTTTTTCTGAAAACTAGCAATTTTCCTATTAAAAAATGTTACCTGTAACGCCTAACGTTTAAAATGGTTTTTAATTTATTTAATTTATAGATTTTACTTTCTTCAATAAAAGTTTAGGACACTACATAATTGAAAGTTATTCAAGATAGTTTTCTTTTTATTCTGGGAATATAATACTCATAACCTTATAACAATTCTTTTAAATCAGGTGTGTTATGGTCACGTAAGTCCGAAATTTGCGGAATATTAAGGAAATTGGACTGGTGACGAAAGTGACGGAAAAGTACGGAAACTAAAAGACTGGTGATGAAAGTCATGCAAAAGTTATGAACTGAAGGACTTGTTTCGAAAGTCACGAAATAGGGAAATTTTGGGTCATGATAAGGTGTTTTTAATTGTTTTATCTGCCAGAAATGACGTAATAAAAGATGGTCACCATAATTATGTAATCCAAGATGACCACCAAAATGATGTAATCCATGATGTCCCCCAAAATGACATAATCCAAGATAACCACCGAAATGACGTAATCCTTGGTGGCCGCCGTGGATCCTCAGCTCGCCTGCCCCCAGCTCATGTCTCGATACCTACTAAAACCACCTAACTTAAAAACAAAACAAAAAATAATATACAAATGTCTCACTCAAAAAATACATTTATTTATATATAAAATAATGTAATGGCCAAGAGATTAAAAGGGCTAATTAATTTCATAATTAAATTTAAATAATTTCCATTTTCAACATTTGAAAGATTTGACTTTCATGCTTTAAGCAGTTTGGGAATTTAAATTTTCTTATTACGATTTGCAGGTTTTAATATGTGTTAGTAAATGATAATTTGTGCTTAAAAAATATACTAGTATAAATGCTTGAGGAATTATAATTACACTAGCTGCAGTGCCTGGCGTTTCCCGGGCTGAACTAAGTGTGTGGGGAATTTCTTCGAAATCAGATGAAGACAGTAATTGTCTTCTTAATTTGCATGTCAAGTGTGCAAAATAATTTCTATAATTGGCAGAACCCGGCAGACGTTCTGCCAGTGTACATTTATTTACCTCTATACATATAAAAATGGGTGGTCTGTATGTTATCTAGATTCTATAACGCACTATAGAAAGAAGTTGAAAAATAAAAGGTTACTGATATTGAAAAGATTCCATTATCTAGCTAATACTCGGCATGCGTTGCAACGAATCATTAACTTTTGTTTTGTTATTTATTTAATGTAGGTGTACATATAAAAAATCATCTCTCTAAGTATATATAACTTCATCTATAAGTACATCTATATATCCCTCTATTTATCTCTCCATCTCACATATATACATCTATAGCTCCCAATATCTCTATCTCTCTCCTCTAAATACCAATCTCAATACATATCTATATATGCCTTTATATATCTCTCTATATATATATCTATTTATCTAACTACATTTCATTCTCTATAACTCGATATATCTCCCTCCATCTCTCCGTCTCACTCTCTCTCATTTTATATCTAGCACTCTAACTCGCTCTTTTCTATTATATTTGATTCAATTCAATTGTGTCATGCGTGCACACTTATACAACGAAAACAGATAAACTGCCGCTATACAATATGAAATAAACAAATTTGTTAAAACCACTCTCGGGATACCTAACATTTATATCACACAGGAACTGAAATGTCGCTGTTCGTATTTTATTCAATTCAAGTGAATTGACGCTGTTATATTTAATTTATTTCAATTCTGTAATGTGTGTGCACCCATACACCGAAAAAACACGAACAGCTACTAAACTATATAAAATACACACATTTGTTAAAACGATTCGTGGGCCATCTATTGTAAAATAGTTGTACTAACTCAGAAAACTTCGCGGGTATGCGCATAAAACTCCCCAAAATTTCATCGCAATCGGATGAATGATACAGGAACGGATATGTGTCAAACGAACAAATAGTCAATGCTGACGGACGCCCCAAACGATAGTGCGTTTAAAATTCAAGGCAATGCCATCTATTAAAGAAGTTTAAAACTGAACTGTTAGACATTAGCGCCGTTAGTTCGCTAGCCGTCGCGAGCTCCACTAAGCGGACTGGTCTCACACAAGGAGATGGAGAGGAAGTTATCTCTTTTAAAAATGAATTAACCCCTTTTTCACTCCATTAGGGATGTAATTTCGTAGTAACATGTGGCATATGTGTTAATCCAGGTTATGAACTACCTGTATGCCAAATCTCATCCAAATCCGTTCAGTGATTCGGGTGTCAAGTAGTATCAAACATACATACAAACTTTCGATTTTATAATATTAGTAATATTATTACAGATAATAAAGATACTTATATTCCTGATCTTATGTGGCACCTTCATGTAATACAATGACATAAATTTTACGGTCCTGAATCGTCTCATTTGAATATTTTAAATATACTCATTTAATAAAACTTTTTCACCTATATATTTAAATTAAATATCACTACATTATTTGTCATTATCTTTATCCGTTCCAAGTTATAAATGTGCATTATTTTGTAGATCTGCACACAAACAAAAAAATTGCAGCTTCATAGCTTGTCAATAATTCTCAGGAAAACTAAAATGGATCTGGTAAGAATTGCATGAAATATTTGAGGAAAATGAAAGAATTATTTAGTATTTAAAAAAAATCTGTTAAACTGATATGCTCAGTTATATTGAGCATTTATTACACGTGTCTATAAAAAATGTTAAAAAAATTCAGGGAACACAAAATTACACATTTAATAAAAGCAAATTCTCTAGTTATAATCGAGAAATATGTAAATCACTTTCCTACTAAATATATTTCCGTACTACATTAACTAGTGTACGGGAAATGGGCCATTTCCCTCGCCACCATTTTTCCTTTGTTTGTTTTCGTTTGTGTATATTAACTTTTAATTTAAATTACTTTGCCTCACAGTACATACAATTCTATTCAAACTTTACACAGTTGGTTTCATCATGGTTCCCAGCCCCTACAGCATCTTAGAAGGCAGTCTCTTGTTTGTCAGCTATAAGCATACAGATTCCCCGCCTGTCCTGCACGGACGAGTCTGACATTTCTATACCCCACGTTCCTTATGTCATGACCGGGAGCTCTGTGCTCCTGCTCCCGTCAGCCCTCAGGAGCCAAGTTGCTCCTGTTCCCGCGACTACAGCATCTTTCCTCCCTCCCCTGGTCCGCCGAGTTTGCGCTGATGTTCTAGGAACTGTGGTCCCAGTCGATGACCGTCATCGCCCTGATGTCCTGTGGTTTTCGGATCGCGCCTGGCCTTAGAGCCACTGAGCTGCCACAAGCGCCATCTATCGACGATCTCAACAACTATAACTATTTTAGTTCCTATCTGATTGCCCGCCAGAGAGCGGCACCTTTCGACCCACTACCCATAGGCACTGTGCAATTGCTGTTCCCTGCGCACCCCCTCGCGACTGTCTTGAGAACTCGGCCCAAGATAGTTCTTCTACCTCGCGCCTGATCGCGCCACATGCAAGACACGGTTGCCCCTTAAGGTAGGCTACCTGTAGGACAGTCAGAGTTTTTCTAAATTTTTTTTTAGAGCGCCCTTGCGTACGAAACTCCCGGCCAATCAGAATGCCGCTTTCCCCTCCCTATGCCCTCTCGGTGCCGAGCGCACTTTTTAATTAATCGGCACTCCAGGTACTTAACAGAGTCGCCACCCGGCTGTTGTCTTGATCGTCTTCCGCCCGCGACACTTGGGCGAGTGATTTTGGACTGAGAGCGGGCCACAAGATTAAAGATGTAGTCCCGATGACAGAGGGAGTGTTTTTCCTAAGTACTGCGTCTCTTCAACGCTTTATACTTAAAGTTAGTGTGGTATTGATTCAGTTCGGGCTACTAATGACTCGTCTGCGACTTCCGCAAGCGCTCGGTCGTCTCCTGATGCTGTGACCACTGGAGTGAGTGAGACTGCAAACTTCGCTAGCCCCTATTTAACCAGAAAATTCGTATCTTTTTAGGTTTTCCGGCAATTGTCTTATTTGCTAATTTTAACCAGTGTTGACCGTCGTTAAAGTGGGGTTGAAGAAACACCTCCTAACTCATCGAAGTAACACATTTAAGTGACTGCATTCAGGCCCGTGACTTCTGAAGTCACTGTGAAGTCACTCACTGAAATGTCCTATACCCACTCCGAAGGCCCAATTCGTCTGCATCTCGCCGCCAGCAAGTCAAGGATAAGTCAGAACGAACATCGTTGTGTAGTTGTTCGGTTATAATAATGAGTTCGGACTTTCGTATAGCATTACTATAAATTAACCTGTGAAATAATTTCAATAATGGTGTGCCTTATGACCACAGCTGAATGTTGCTACAATTTTTTATACAATGATATTTTTAAATATGTATTTTAGTTTTAAAGACACCACCCAGTTGGGAAGCTCATATTTTATAAAATTGTTAAAATCAACAATGTCATACAACTTTATTAATAAATACAAATAATTTCTTCTAGTTTCATAGTCTATGAAGTGGATATGACAGTCAAAGAAAAATAAATGGTATGTGGATTTGCTTTACTAAACACTTATTCAGAAGCCCATATCTTGTATAATTATTTATGACGTTCCACCTGTACTCTGTTTTGTTCGGGAGAGAGTTCGTCAATCCTGCTCTCCTCTGGTAATTTATGACTTTAAGGCACTGTTTTTCTACCCAGCAATTCTTCCAACCTTTTTTGTCTGTCCCAACAAGGGGATAATTTCTTAATCCAGAGCACGGGTTAGGTAACACTAGTTAAAAAAAAATTGTGAGAAGTCACCTACAAAATTTAGGTATTTTTCCTTTAACAAAAGAAATGAAAACACGGTCAAGTGATGACAAGATTTTATTTTAAAGTTAAGTCAGTTTAAATCATGATTTTTATAATGATTTACCATTCATCGTATGGCTTTCATTTGAATAGAAAAATCCCTTTCGACACAGCCTACAGGCGTAGGTAGATTTCGAAGAATCTATTTCTTATGGACAGATTGTGGAAACTTATTTAAACACCTGGAACATTTTAAGTACTCAGTGTTCGCCAATATTAAAAAAATATCGATAAAATTTTTTTTCATATTTCATGTAGCGAAAATATTTGAATGTTTTAAATTGAAAGCATCCATCATTGAATGTCTTAACGACTTTCAAATTATACCTACTTAGGTAGTTTACAGTTATTTTTTACTTTCAAATTCTATTTATCATCCCTTGCACTAATACGTGGTCGTATAATTTTTTTTTCTGGACAAAGTTTTAAGGTAATATTAAGAAGGTTAAAAACCAATTCTCACAAATTTGATACTAAGGAAGTTTTAATTTTTTTTAAATTGCAACCCCTGTTTTATATTAATAGTTATCTTCATCAAAAATTTTGTCAGCCAAAGGTTTTAAATAATGTTTAGGAGTTAAATTTTGATAGTAAATCTACTTAAAAAAGTAATGAATTTTGCCTTTTTACTTTTGTTATTTCCACTCTTTGCAGTAATGATTTGTTACAAAAAATTTACTTAAGGCAAAAGTTTTGAGCAATATTTAATTAGTTAAACAAAGATAAACAATAATTCGATGGAGTACATGCTAGGGAAATTTTATGTTCTTATTATTCCCACCCTAGGTGTTTTCAACCCTTTGCAGTAATATTTTGTGTTATCAAAAATTGTTTATACAAAGTTTTATATAAAACTAGCTGCAGTACCCGGCTTTGCCGGGGCTGAACACCGGGTGATATATTGTCCGCGAGTTACAGCAAAATGGATAGCGATATGTCCAGTGTGTTGGACATTAAGAAATGACACATAATTACTGTTTGTGTATCTGTGACCTATGCTTTTCTGTTTACCCATGGCGATCGGTTAAAAGGTTTAGAAGTTGATGCGCAACAGCGCCATCTAGCGGCGAGTTACAAAAAAAATGGATAGCATAAAAACCTTCTTCATGATAAAAACACTTCGATGTGCCAACTTTCATGGCGATCGGTCAAAGGGTGTAAGAGTTTATCGACGTCATACATACCAAAATCCAATTATATATATTCTTATATTTCGAAATTTTGGGGCTTTCACTTTTGCGAAAAGTGGATGTTCAGGACCTCGAATGGTTTGGAACACTCCATCTCGAAAGAAATTATATTTGAAATTCCTGAAATTGTCGAAATTTTGGGGCTTTGTCCCCAGAGGGGGAGGGGTGAATTTGAGGACCCTGAATGGCTGGGAAACAATAAAAATCGAAAGAATAATATTTGAAATTTTTTAAATTTTGGGGTTTTGATCCCTGAGGGGGGAGGGGGTGATGTTGAGGACCCCGAATGGCTCGTAAACACTCCAAATCGAAAAAGAATAGGTTTTTGGAAATTTTGGGAATTTTTTTAATTATTGGGTCTTTGACTCCTTGTGGGGGGAGGGTAGTTTGAGGACCCCGAATGGCTTGGAAACACTCCAAATAGTAAAAAAAAGTATTCTTAAATTTAAGAAATTTTTCGAAATTTTGGGGTTTTACATTCCTCTAATCCCCTTACCACAAATTTGTTGGAGAACACGTCTTTGGGTAAACGTTCCGCCATCCCCCGGACACTTTAGTTAGTAATGACTTAATTTTAATACAATTTCCTCCAATTTTTCGAAATTTTGTGGCTTTCACTTTTGGAAAAGGAAGGGGGGGGGGGGGGGGTGGAGGTTCAGGACCTCGAATGGTTCGGAACACTCCATCTCGAAAGAAATGATATTTGAAAATCCTGAAATTTTCGAGATTTTGGGGCTTTGTCCCCAGAGGGGGAGGGGTTATTTTGAGGACCCTGAATGGCAGGGAAACACTAAAAATCGAAAGAGAATGCTTTTTTAAATTTTCTAAATTTTGGGGCTTTGACCCCTGAGAAGGGTATGGGGGGGGGGGGGTGATGTTGAAAACCCCGAATGGCTCGTAAACACTCCAAACCGAAAGAGAATAGGTTTTCGAAAGTTTGAATTTTTTTTTATTATTGGGTCTTTGACTCCTTGTGAGGGGAAGGGTAGTTTGAGGACCCCGAATGGCTCGGAAACACTCCAAATAGTAAAAAAGTATACCTTAATTTAAGAATTTTTTGAAATTTTTCGTTAATTTGGAGTTTTGCACTACCCCCCCCCCCCTCCCACAAAATTGGGTGCGAAGTCGACTTTGGGTAAAAGTTCCACCATGCCCCGGACACGTTAGTTCGTAATGACTTAATTTTAATACAATTTTCTCCAATTTTTCGAAATTTTGTGGCTTTCACTTTTGTGAAAAGGGAGGGGGGGGGTGGAGGTTCAGGACCTCAAATGTTTTGGAACACTCCATCTCGAAAGAATAGATATTTGAAATTCCTAAAATTATCGAAATTTTGGGGCTTTTTCCCAGAGGGGGGCGGGGGGTTCTAGGACCCAGAATGGCTCGAAAACGCTTAAAATCGAAAGAGAAATATTTTTTAAAAATTTTAAACTTTCGAAATTTTGGGGCTTTAACCACCTGGGGGGGGGGGGTGAGGTTGAGGACCCCGAATGGCTCGGAAACACTCCAAATCGAAAGAGATATTAAGGAAAACTTATTACCTACCTATGAATAATTTTCTAAATAAATTAATAAATAACTCTATGTTTAAGAATTAACGTACATACATAATATTAAACTTCAAACTATACACACCAAAAAAAACTAAGGATGTTTGTGAAACTATTTTTTATTTGTCATAATGTTTAAAACATTTGTAGGATTTAATGATATGTAAAACTGTGGTGGCCATATTCCGCTTATCCAAAGGAGTATAGAAATTAATAGAGATATCACTCTGTACACACCACAAATCTTTGAATTAAGTAAAAAAAAAAACATAGTCCAAAATGAAAAACAAAAAGTATAAATAACAACTAATTTGTCAAAAAAATTTATTCAACTGGAATGACAACGTTAACATCCACCTGAAATTTAATAGAAGTATGTAGGTAAGAATATATACATATATATATATATATATATATATATATATATATATATAAGAAAATAAATGAAATTAAAACATACATAAATAAAATTATCTCACACTCAACCAAACACAATGTTTAATATGAAATAAAGGAAGATGGCAATTACACGTAACTATTCTAATTAATAAAAAAAATCTACCTACGTGAAATAGTGAAATTCAAATTTTTCAACAATATATTACATAATTGGTAAATATTTCTGGTCTTCGGTCTCACTTCGCCGTGCCCGGTGGAGTATGATCAATTACAAAACGCTGCAACCTCGGTTTGGTCCTTACCTGTTTTTCTTTTGATCTGTGTACCGAACCAAGTAATGTAATGGTAATGTCTGAGTGAATGTAAAAATGTAAAATGTAAAATGTAAAATGTGAAAGGGTGGGCATGCGCACTTGAGCCTCTGCCCTATACCTTTCCTATGTACATGTACCATGCCACCCGCATGAAGCTAATTGTAAATAAATAAATAAAAAAAAAAAAAAAAAAAAAAAAAAGTAGCCCTAAGACTCTTGACGCTCAGCAGATTATTATAAACACTAAACCAAACTCCTTGCAAATAATTTATAAGTAGGTACTGTAAAAATAATAATTTAAATTGTAATATACAAAAACGGTATTGAAAATTGAAACAAATATGGCGACACTACAAACTGTCAAGATATTTATTTTTTTCTTACTCTCTACTTAGTTCCTTACAATAGCAAAACGTAACGTAATGGCTTGAAAGCTATTGCTCGGCAGACATAGAGAAATGACACTTAACAGTTTGTATATCTATGACACACGTTACATAAAATTAAGATATATATTTTTTAACCAGTTTAAAATTTATTTTTTTAGACAAAAGATAGCCTATGTCCATCCCCAGGATATAATCTACCTCCTTGCCAAATTTCATTACGATCCGTTCAGCCGTTCAGCCGGGAAAAGGTAATAAACAGACAGAGACAGACAGACAGAGTTACTTTCGCATTTATAATAATACTAAGGATTATAATATTGACAAACAATGTGAACTGATTTGATAGTATGCCTGGTAAGAAAATAATTTCTTTTTGTATTTTAAATAATCGCAGCAATGGTTAATTATATGAAAAATTATTTCAAACAAATGTTTTGGTAATATTTATAAGGTATACAAACAGTTTGAACGGATTTGATAGTGTGCCTACTAAGGGAGTTATACATTTTTTGTCAGTCAACCTCAGTTTATTACACTCTTTGCAGTAATGGTTGGTCGTTTTCAGAAGGATTTTGTATATAATAATTTAATTAAAGTTTTACAATAAAATAGAACATATATAATAGGTAGTGTACATAGTACAGATATAATGAAATTTTTTAAATTATACCCCTTTATATTTTCCATCTACTGAAACAGTGGTTCATCTCATCAAAAATTGTTTCAGGCAAAAGTTTTAAATAAAATTTTTAAATATTTGCAAACAAGCTAAACGAATTTAATAGTGCGCCTACTAAAGAAGTAATAATATTTTTAATGTTTACATCTCACTTTTAAAACCGCTTGCACTAATGGTTTGTCTATTCAAAATTTGTTTTCGATAAAAATTAATGGATTTACAAACAATCTGAAAGAATTTAATGGTGTGCCAACAAAGGGAGTTAAATTTTTTTTGTCCTCCAACCCTTGTTTATTCCACCCCTTGCAGTAATGGTTGGTCGTATTAAAAATATTTCGGACCAAAGTTGTAGATAAGAATTTAAGGTTTTACAATAAAACATAATAGATTTAAGGGTGTAAGTGGTACGGAAAAAAATCCATTTTTTTTTAAATAATACTTTTTAAATTCAAACCCCATGCAACAATAGCGTTTCTTATAAAAATATTTTTTAGGCAAAAGGTTTAGATAAAATTTATAAGATTTACAAACAATATGAACGGATTTGATATTGTTCCTACTAAATGAGTTATGCATTTTTAAATATTTTACCCCTCTATTTTTAAACCTCTTGCAGCACTTGTTCAACTAATCAAAGATTGTTCCATATAAAAGTTTTAGATAAGATTAACAAACAATTTGTACAAATTAGATGTTGTGCCTCTGAACGGAGGGAGATATGATATGTTTTGTCATCCAACCCTTGATTTTTCAATCCCTTTCAGTTATTGTTGGTCGTATAAAAAATTATTCAGTTTTGGTATTTCTCCTTAGAGTTGTAATATGTTCAAACATATGTAATACTTTCCTTATTATTGGAGTTACAGCGATTATTCTGTTTTTCAAAAAAATTTTCAATTACTACACCTAACTAACTCAACCAAGATTTTTTATTTCTAGATTTTATGTATCAGTTCGTAAGTGATTTGTGAAAAATTGTGGCATTTATCGTTTCCAAAAAAATTGTGATATATATAAAATTTTATTTATACAAACTTTTGATTTAACGCGATGGTTTTGAGGTTTATGGATGATAAAACGAAAAACAATATACAAATTTTCTGGAAGCCGCACCATGGTAATGGTTGAAACATTTAGTGTTTATTTTAAATCTACCTAAATAGGCAAAATTACAAAATGTATACAATTTTAGGTAGATTAAAAAAATACTACATATTTTAGCCGTGGTGCGACTTACAGAAATTTTTGTATAGTTTTTTGTTTCATTGTCCATTGACCCAATATCATCGTCAAATCACATGTATTTATAGGTATATATTTCACAAATTTATGAACACGATAACTACCGTACATTTTAACAAATAACTTACAAACTGCTAAATAAAATCTACTGGGAAAAATCTCAGCCAAGTTCATTAATGGGTAATATCCGACAGATAAGGGTTATGAATAGGGAAGATTTTTGGATGAACCGAAAAAAATGTCGTAATTCCCATAATATTACAAATATCGCGTTCATTTGTGGGAGTGAAACAAAAAGTTTGTCGAAAGAAATTTGTAATACAACCTACCAAATCTGCAAGAGGTGGATAAAAACAAAGGTTTAGTAAAAAAAAACCATAGCTCCCTTAGTAGGCACACTATCAAATCAGTTCAAATTACTTATTAATCTTATAGTTTTTATCAAAAATTTTGTCTGAACCATTGCTGCAAGCGGATGAAAAAAAGAGACGTATAATAAAAAAAAATTCATATATTCCGTAACATGTCAGTATTAAATCCGTTTTATTTTATTGTAAAATCTTAAACTATTATCTACAAAATTCGTCTGAAGTAATTTTTATACGACTAAACTTTACTACAAGGGGTGAAATAAACAAGAGTTGGAGGACAAAAAAAAATCATTACTCCTTTCGTAGGCACACTATCAAATTCAACCAGATTGTTTGTAAATATAATAATTTTTTTATCCAAAACTCTTGTCTGAAACAATTTTTAATAATACAAACCATTACTGCAAGGGGTTGATAAAAGCTATTGTTGAATAAAGAAAATAAATAAATCTTCCCTACTATGACCTTTATCGAACGAATGTTGTAATTATTGTTAAATATTTTTATCTGAAGTAAATTTAATGTAACGAACAACTACTACAATCGGTGTAAATAACAAGTGTAGAAAAACAAAAAAAAAGTCATTAAACTTTAATAGTTATAGTATCAAATCCATTATAAATTACTATAAAAGTTCTAAACTTTATCTAATACCTTTGGCTGAAACAAGTTTTGATGAAATGATCAATTACCGAACAAAAACAGAGATGGAAATAAAAAAATAAAACTTTCTTAGTACCAAATTCGTCAGGAATTTATAACCATCCTAATACAACCTAAATCACTGTCGAAAAAAATTATACAACCA
Source organism: Bacillus rossius redtenbacheri (assembly GCF_032445375.1). Taxonomy (NCBI): domain Eukaryota; kingdom Metazoa; phylum Arthropoda; class Insecta; order Phasmatodea; family Bacillidae; genus Bacillus; species Bacillus rossius. Next base: position 89,257,756 of record NC_086332.1, read on the forward strand.
CGTATTAATGCAGGTGATGAAAAATAGTATTTTACGGTCAAAAACAACATTGTAAACTTAGTAGGCATAATGTTAAAATCGTTAAGATTTTTATTTCTGGATGCATTGTGTTTGCTGCATGGTATATGTGAAAATATTTAATTGAGATTTTTTTCAATATTGGCTAACATACATGATGTTATTTACATTAAGTTCTTAAAATGTTTCAGGAGTTTAAATAAGTTTCCAAAGCATTTCCAGAATAATTAGGTACTTTGAAATATACCTAAGTCTGTAGTCTGTGCTGAAAGGGTTTTTCGGTCAGGCAGCCCTTTAATCTCTAGGCCCGATACCAGAAATCAATAGGGTAAGAAAAATTGCTTTTAATTTTGTTTGATATTGGTTTATGTTTGTTATGTCAACATTTATTATTTCGAATTAAAGGTAAAGGGATCTTCAGCTACAAATTTGTAGACGATAAAACTTAAGCTTTTATCTGTAAATTCGGAAGAATTAAATACGAAACGATAACTTATGCGATGATTCTTTTTATTATTTCATTGTATTTAAATGTAGTAAGTTCTGATTGTTTTATTAATGAATTAATTTATAGAGCTCTTCAACCCTCATAGTTTTCATTTCCTATTTTATAGTTTAGTTCTTTAAAATCAATAAAATTAAACTCACAAAACACTTATTCTCAGTTGGATGTAGACAAATCAAATGAAATGGGCCAAATCTCATCAAGAAGTACAAAAATTATTTTTAAGCGGTGTAGATGGGGATGGGTTTTTATAAATCTTATATTGACAGTAATCATAGTTAATTTTTTTTTTCAAAATTTAATATACGCACTTAATTTGGTGAAGTGTACAAAATTTTATCAAGAATTACCAACTTTCTCCTTTAAGTGGTAAGAAATTTAATAAAGTGATGTATCTAAATATCATGGAGAATGGTTATGAAATTAGGTGTAGATAGTAAATTTGGTCCAGTGCACAAAATTATCAAAAAGTACCAACATTCTTCTTTAAGTTGTGGGAAATAGAATGAACTGGTGTATCTAAATATCATGTAGGTATTTTTGAAATTAGTTGTTGACAATAAATTTGGTCAAATGTGTAAAATTTCGTCAAGAAGTATCAAAATTCAGCTACAAGGGGTTGGACAGGGGAATGGGGTGTTTTTGGAAATATTATATGGCTAGTGATCATCCTCTTTATTTGAAACTGATGGAGACATTTTATTTTACATTTTCGTCAGGTGGGAAAAATTTAATCCAGAAGTGCCAAAATATTGATGTTTGTGTTGTAAAAGGATGATGGAGTAGTTTTGCAAAATGCCATGTAGACAGTGAGATTTTTGTTTTCTAAATCAGATTATAACCATAATAGTACTCTTATTTCGAAGGTCAGTTGTGGAAAATTTCATTAAAAAGTATAAAAATTCCGCTTTATAAAGAGAAAAAGGGAGATGGGAATATTTTCTGAAGTTTTGTATTTGTAGTGTGCAAAATTTAATATATAGCTCGGAATAAAGCTGTTGATTAACGTAACAAATAAGCAATCCCCTAGCTCTTATATACATATGCATTCAATCATATGGATTGTAATTATAAAATTTATTTTTATTTTAAGTTAAAATCATTTTGCATTTTTAGTGTAAAATACAAAACCAAAACTATGTATTAAAATAAATTATAACAATTGGTGAAAGAAAAAATAACTAAATTCAAAAATAATACGTGAAAGAAGTAGTATACAAATGGGCATACTGGCACACGGGTTCTGGGTGTGGTGCCGGTGCCGGTGTCCGCCATCTAGGATTGTGACGTCACGGCGGCCATATTGGAGGAGTGTAACGGGACATAGCGTAACGGGACAAGTTTGACCTTGACCTTTGACCCTCAAAATTTTCCAAAATTGGGCAAAAATTGCCCAAAATTCCTCAAAATTTACATTTCTGTGGAAACAAATTCCGCCAAAAATTCTCAAAAAATTCCACAAATTAAAAATTTCTCTTTTCGAGGGAAAAATTCCCGTTTCGAGGGAAAATTTCCCGTTTTTCTAGCCGCTGGGATTTTTAAGGACTAAAATGTCCATATAGAGGCTTAAGCATCCATGTCTACAGCCTCTGATAAGCCTCTGACGTCATCATGGAATATGTCATTTTGAATAAAGACGTCACCATTGCAATTTTCGTTACAGCCGCCATCTTTAACTTTTTTATTTATTATCCGATTTTAACGGAAAAAAATTTAAAATTTATAAAAAAATTCAATTAATAAAAATTTAATAAAAAATATTTAAAAATCATACATTAACGACACGGAGCTCGGAGTCCTCAGTTCGAACCCGACGAGCGCAAAAAAAAATAAAAATGACGACCGATCCTTCCCCCGTGGTGGGTGCTAGCAGACTGACTCCCACCACTTTTTTTCAAAGCATATATATCGTCACCTAGTATGACGTCATGTCCGCCATCTTGTCTTCGATGCTGGAAGCCATCATAATTAAATCGTCGGCTAGAGTGCGCTGACGCCATGTTAGTTTAATTCTTACCCGCTAGAGTGCAGTAAACATTTATTACCGAGGTGCCCCCGCCATCTTGAAATTTGACCGCCATCTTGAAAATCCGTAAATATTTAGCTAGAAATTCGGGAAAAGTTCCAAAATTCATTAAAAAAAATCACTCATTAATTTACATATTGATTTAATCCGCTCCTTTCCTTGGTTAGATCTCTGAACGAAGCTAAAAATAAATTTAATTTAAATATCAGAAAAGTGTCAGGTTCAAGGAATTAAACACCACAAGTTCTTTTACAAACATAATATTTATTACATAATTTCTATTCTACTACAGGATCAGTTGCAAAAGCCAGCAATCTTATAATCATTAGTTCCGCATCGGTGTGAAATGACTAATTCTTAGCTCCAATCGGCTTATACTAGACAGAGACCAACCAGAACCTTTACTGACATAGTCCTCCACTTCTTGACAAAGTTTCTGGATACCGTGTTTAACAGTTAGCTTCACATCGTCCGAACTGTAAATTACTGCTGCCGATGTCTTGAATGCACACGTCTTCTCTTTGTCATCAAACGGATATGGCTTTCCATATATACAGTCCAACCACAAGTTATATTTCAAAAGTCCGTTTGTTGCTACGTCATCAGTAAGCTGATTGATTATGTTCTGTCTGATATCATCAAGAAAATTACAAATGTCTTTCGACTCACCTAACGTATTTAGATAATAGTAGTCTTTCAATGTTCCACGAAATGCAGACTGCGCCAAGTAGAAGCCATTATCATTCACCTGCAGAGCACCGATCACAGTCTTAGGTTTAGTTCCATGCCCAGATGCCATAGCAATCGGTTGCTGCGAATCTGTTTTCTTGCTTGTACGCTTACGAGTCTCCAATCTAAAGCGAGGAGTCGAAATTTCTGAAGGTAGTTCAGCAGTAGGCGCACGAACTTCACCTTTACAGTTTTTCGAATGTCGTCGCAAATTATCAATTCGAGTAAACCATTCATAACACTCATCACAGCGAAACTTCATGCGAGAAGGATTCTTCATGCATTTGCTCCGCTCATGTCTTCGTGCATCATGGGAAAATGCGAACGACGTATCACAGTAGCTGCAAGGATACCGCGGTGATGAAGACGAACCTTTCAGACTCGATCCAGATACTGACGTTGTCGCCGACGTACCATTTCCAGGCATGCTCTTATACACATCGATGCATCGTTGTTGCACCGATACCTTTACTTTCTGCCGCGCATCAGGTCCTTTGCATGTCTCCAAGTGTTGCTGCAAATTAGCATTTCTTGTAAATTGCTTGCGACACTTAATACAGCCAAACATTTTTCGATAAGGGTTCTTAGCACATTCTCTATTCTCATGTCTGCGAGCATTTGAGGTGATAGTAAATGATGCGTCACAGTATTTGCACTGACGCAATGTACGCTCTTCATTAGTTGAAGAATCCATTGCTGATGATGAAACTTCGGATGATGGTGGTATCACATCTGTTGAAATCTCCTCCAATGTTGACGTCGTCGTTGCCAACGGGATCTGCACATTCTCCATCGTAGCTGTCGTCAAGGTTCCCGTAGTCGACGGTACAACCTCCGAGTTTAACCACAGTACACACAGGAAACGGAACGTACACACAGTACACACAGGAAACGGAACGTACACACAGTACACACAGGAAACTAAACGTACACACAGTACACACAGGAAACGGAACGTACACACAGGAAACGGAACGTACACACAGTACACACAGGAAACGGAACGCACACACAGTACACACAGGAAACGGAACGTACACACAGTACACACAGAAAACGGAACGTACACACAGTACACACAGGAAACGGAACGTACACACAGTACACACAGGAAACGGAACGTACACACAGTACACACAGGAAACGTAATGATCACACATACAGTAGCGGAAACACACACAGGCTTAGTTGGAAATCAGAATACAAGAAATTAAAACATTAAATTTTTACTTTCAATATTTTATTACTTCTCAACATTACACAAATACAAGTAAAAGAAGCCATTATTGTATGTAGCCAGCTTTCCTCAATTCTTTGAGTATGAAGGATATTTCTTTGATGCACGGATAGTTTCCTGCACAAAGCGAGCCATGTAGTAGTCTTAGCCGGTCAACCAATATGTTTGGATCTTTCCATGATGTGTAATCAATCTCTTCTACCACCATCTTACTTGCTTGTTTATTATAAATACTTTTAATATCACAATCGTCCCAGTGATCATAATAAGCATTATCAGATTTATTTATTATAACACGACGTTTCCATCGTTTCGGTCTCAGGACATCGCCACATTCTTCGATCTTGTCAGCTCTAGGTGCTTCATCACAGTCTATGCCTTTGTCAACAGCCTCAGAGTCACTGTAACAATCACTGTAGAAGACATCCTCTTCACCCAGATTACCGTATGAATTCGCTATCGATGATGTCGAAGTGTCTTTATCGTCTTCATGCTTCCTTTTTAGGAGTCCATCATTTTTACAAAGAATGGAGGATCTACTGAATATAGGCTTGAATGTATTCTCACTATTCACGGTGTTGATACTTCCATTAGTTTCAGTCTTCCCGAAGCCATTAGCATCCTTCAATTTATGTTCTTCCTCACGATCGGGTGAGCTAATACCATCACGCACAGGACAAGGAAAATTATTGTCATAATGCAGATCACTCTTCTTTAGTCTAGTGGATCCATCGGTGTCCTCTGTGCCGTAAGTAGTCTTGACTTTACATGTTCTACCATGTCTTTTTAAGCTGTCAATTCGTGTTAACAACCTGCTACAACGATTACAGCTTAACATGTTGCGTAGTGGGTTTCTAGCACAATCATTCTTCTCATGACGTCTAGCATTCCTTCTCATGACAAAATCCTTGCCACAGTATCTACAGCGGCTTCCTTCCGATTCAGCTATAGATAACAAACAACGAGCCATGGTAGCTTCTGTGACTAATGTTAGATACAAACTGTCAGTTTTCTCCAATTGGAACCATTTCTTAAATAGAGTTTTTGAAATATTACATCAGCGAGAGTTAAGTTATCTAATGCAAAGAAAATTGATGCAAGTAGTTCCGGCTGTCGTCAACAGATGGCGCCACGTGTTGCTTGCAGGTAAATAATATATATTTCATAATGTGGGATGCGGAACGCTCACTATCGATCGCAAAGGGAGGTTGGCTTCGATAGTATCCAAGGAGAAAAAAGTTCGTCCTTCCTGCTAGTGCTTCTCAGATTTCTCACGGTCCGCCATCTTGGATTACGACGTCACGGCGTCCATCTTGGATGGGTGTGACCTTGACCTTTGACCGAAACCGCAGGAATGATCGCAAGCACACGGATTAACCATCAAAATATTGATAAGAATAATCAGGAGCACACGGAGAAAACCATCATAATATTGGCAAGAATAATCAGGAGCTCACGGAGAAAACCGCCACAAGTTTTCTTTGATATCATTAAAATACAAAAAAAAATTAATAAAAAATTAAAAATAAAAACTAAAAAAAAAATTCAAACATTCTGGCTTGTACTAGAACTCTATCTTTGCTCAACAATGAGAAGTTCACAAGCTAGCAGAATGTTTGAATTTTTTTTTCGTTTTTATTTTTAATTTTTTATTAATTTTTTTTGTATTTTAATGATATCAAAGAAAACTTGTGGCGGTTTTCTCCGTGTGCTCCTGATTATTCTTGCCAATATTATAATGGTTTTCTCCGTGTGCTCCTGATTATTCTTATCAATATTTTGATGGTAAATCCGTGTGCTTGCGATCATTCCTGCGGTTTCAGTCAAAGGTCAAGGTCACACCCATCCAAGATGGACGCCGTGACGTCGTAATCCAAGATGGCGGACCGTGAGAAATCTGAGAAGCACTAGCAGGAAGGACGAACTTTTTTCTCCTTGGATACTATCGAAGCCAACCTCCCTTTGCGATCGATAGTGAGCGTTCCGCATCCCACATTATGAAATATATATTATTTACCTGCAAGCAACACGTGGCGCCATCTGTTGACGACAGCCGGAACTACTTGCATCAATTTGCTTTGCATTAGATAACTTAACTCTCGCTGATGTAATATTTCAAAAACTCTATTTAAGAAATGGTTCCAATTGGAGAAAACTGACAGTTTGTATCTAACATTAGTCACAGAAGCTACCATGGCTCGTGGTTTGTTATCTATAGCTGAATCGGAAGGAAGCCGCTGTAGATACTGTGGCAAGGATTTTGTCATGAGAAGGAATGCTAGACGTCAAGAGAAGAATGATTGTGCTAGAAACCCACTACGCAACATGTTAAGCTGTAATCGTTGTAGCAGGTTGTTAACACGAATTGACAGCTTAAAAAGACATGGTAGAACATGTAAAGTCAAGACTACTTACGCCACAGAGGACACCGATGGATCCACTAGACTAAAGAATAGTGATCTGCATTATGACAATAATTTTCCTTGTCCTGAGCGTGATGGTATTAGCTCACCCGATCGTGAGGAAGAACATAAATTGAAGGATGCTAATGGCTTCGGGAAGACTGAAACTAATGGAAGTATCAACACCGTGAATAGTGAGAATACATTCAAGCCTATATTCAGTAGATCCTCCATTCTTTGTAAAAATGATGGACTCCTAAAAAGGAAGCATGAAGACGATAAAGACACTTCGACATCATCGATAGCGAATTCATACGGTAATCTGGGTGAAGAGGATGTCTTCTACAGTGAGTGCTACAGTGACTCTGAGGCTGTTGACAAAGGCATAGACTGTGATGAAGCACCTAGAGCTGACAAGATCGACGAATGTGGCGATGTCCTGAGACCGAAACGATGGAAACATCGTGTTATAATAAATAAATCTGATAATGCTTATTATGATCACTGGGACGATTGTGATATTAAAAGTATTTATAATAAACAAGCAAGTAAGATGGTGGTAGAAGAGATTGATTACACATCATGGAAAGATCCAAACATATTGGTTGACCGGCTAAGACTTCTACATGGCTCGCTTTGTGCAGGAAACTATCCGTGCATCAAAGAAATATCCTTCATACTCAAAGAACTGAGGAAAGCTGGCTACATACAATAATGGCTTCTTTTACTTGTATTTGTGTAATGTTGAGAAGTAATAAAATATTGAAAGTAAAAATTTAATGTTTTAATTTCTTGTATTCTGATTTCCAACTAAGCCTGTGTGTGTTTCCGCTACTGTATGTGTGATCATTACGTTTCCTGTGTGTACTGTGTGTACGTTCCGTTTCCTGTGTGTACTGTGTGTACGTTCCGTTTCCTGTGTGTACTGTGTGTACGTTCCGTTTCCTGTGTGTACTGTGTGTACGTTCCGTTTCTTGTGTGTACTGTGTGTGCGTTCCGTTTACTGTGTGTACTGTGTGTACGGTCCGTTTCCTGTGTGTACGTTCCGTTTCCTGTGTGTACTGTGTGTACGTTTAGTTTCCTGTGTGTACTGTGTGTACGTTCCGTTTCCTGTGTGTACTGTGTGTACGTTCCGTTTCCTGTGTGTACTGTGTGTACGTTCCGTTTCCTGTGTGTACTGTGTGTACGTTCCGTTTTCTGTGTTACTGTGTGTACGTTCCGTTTCCTGTGTGTACTGTGTGTACTGTGTGTACGTTTAGTTTCCTGTGTGTACTGTGTGTACGTTCCGTTTCCTGTGTGTACTGTGTGTACGTTCCGTTTCCTGTGTGTACTGTGGTTAAACTCGGAGGTTGTACCGTCGACTACGGGAACCTTGACGACAGCTACGATGGAGAATGTGCAGATCCCGTTGGCAACGACGACGTCAACATTGGAGGAGATTTCAACAGATGTAATACCACCATCATCCGAAGTTTCATCATGAGCAATGGATTCTTCAACTAATGAAGAGCGTACATTGCGTCAGTGCAAATACTGTGACGCATCATTTACTATCACCTCAAATGCTCGCAGACATGAGAATAGAGAATGTGCTAAGAACCATTATCGAAAAATGTTTGGCTGTATTAAGTGTCGCAAGCAATTTACAAGAAATGCTAATTTGCAGCAACACTTGGAGACATGCAAAGGACCTGATGCGCGGCAGAAAGTAAAGGTATCGGTGCAACAACGATGCATCGATGTGTATAAGAGCATGCCTGGAAATGGTACGTCGGCGACAACGTCAGTATCTGGATCGAGTCTGAAAGGTTCGTCTTCATCACCGCGGTATCCTTGCAGCTACTGTGATACGTCGTTCGCATTTTCTTATGATGCACGAAGACATGAGCGGAGCAAATGCATGAAGAATCCTTCTCGCATGAAGTTTCGCTGTGATGAGTGTTATGAATGGTTTACTCGAATTGATAATTTGCGACGACATTCGAAAAACTGTAAAGGTGAAGTTCGTGCGCCTACTGCTGAACTACCTTCAGAAATTTCGACTCCTCGCTTTAGATTGGAGACTCGTAAGCGTACAAGCAAGAAAACAGATGCGCAGCAACCGATTGCTATGGCATCTGGGCATGGAACTAAACCTAAGACTGTGATCGGTGCTCTGCAGGTGAATGATAATGGCTTCTACTTGGCGCAGTCTGCATTTCGTGGAACATTGAAAGACTACTATTATCTAAATACGTTAGGTGAGTCGAAAGACATTTGTAATTTTCTTGATGATATCAGACAGAACATAATCAATCAGCTTACTGATGACGTAGCAACAAACGGACTTTTGAAATATAACTTGTGGTTGGACTGTATATATGGAAAGCCATATCCGTTTGATGACAAAGAGAAGACGTGTGCATTCAAGACATCGGCAGCAGTAATTTACAGTTCGGACGATGTGAAGCTAACTGTTAATCACGGTATCCAGAAACTTTGTCAAGAAGAGGAGGACTATGTCAGTAAAGGTTCTAGTTGGTCTCTGTCTAGTATAAGCCGATTGGAGCTAAGAATTAGTCATTTCACACCGATGCGGAACTAATGATTATAAGATTGCTGGCTTTTGCAACTGATCCTGTAGTAGAATAGAAATTATGTAATAAATATTATGTTTGTAAAAGAACTTGTGGTGTTTAATTCCTTGAACCTGACACTTTTCTGATATTTAAATTAAATTTATTTTTAGCTTCGTTCAGAGATCGAACCAAGGAAAGGAGCGGATTAAATCAATATGTAAATTAATGAGTGATTTTTTTAATGAATTTTGGAACTTTTCCCGAATTTCTAGCTAAATATTTACGGATTTTCAAGATGGCGGTCAAATTTCAAGATGGCGGGGGCACCTCGGTAATAAATGTTTACTGCACTCTAGTGGGTAAGAATTAAACTAACATGGCGTCAGCGCACTCTAGCCGACGATTTAATTATGATGGCTTCCAGCATCGAAGACAAGATGGCGGACATGACGTCATACTAGGTGACGATATATATGCTTTGAAAAAAGTGGTGGGAGTCAGTCTGCTATCACCCACCACAGGGGAAGGATCGGTCGTCATTTTTATTTTTTTTTTTGCGCTCGTCGGGTTCGAACTGAGGACTCCGAGCTCCGTGTCGTTAATGTATGATTTTTAAATATTTTTTATTAAATTTTTATTAATTGAATTTTTTTATAAATTTTAATTTTTTTTCCGTTAAAATCGGATAATAAATAAAAAAGTTAAAGATGGCGGCTGTAACGAAAATTGCAATGGTGACGTCTTTATTCAAAATGACATATTCCATGATGACGTCAGAGGCTTATCAGAGGCTGTAGACATGGATGCTTAAGCCTCTATATGGACATTTTAGTCCTTAAAAATCCCAGCGGCTAGAAAACGGGAAATTTTCCCTCGAAATGGGAATTTTTCTCTCTAAAAGAGATATTTTTGATTTGTAGAATTTTTTGAGAATTTTTGGCGGAATTTTTTTCCACAGAAATGTAAATTTTGAGGAATTTTGGGCAATTTTTGCCCAATTTTGGAAAATTTTGAGGGTCAAAGGTCAAGGTCAAACTTGTCCCGTTACGCTATGTCCCGTTACACTCCTCCAAGATGGCCGCCGTGACGTCACAATCCAATATGGCGGACACCGGCACCGGGACCACACCCAGAACCCGTGTGCCAGTATGCCCATTTGTATACTACTGAAAGAAATTCTAATTATTATGGTACTGATCATTGAGAAACTCAAATTTCAAACCCTTGCATTTAACCCCTGCTTGTAGGTTAGAATTAAAATTTAAAGTATTATGAGTTTTAAATGTTGAAGTCCCAGGATTACAACTTAATATTTATGTTGCTATGTTTCTTCTTTTAGTCACTATTATAGTAAAAGAAACGTATTACAGGGTAGTTTAGCTAGCAAATGTATTGTTACGAGTGGGGGAAGAACGATTCACAAGGATAGCCCAGTACGTTTTTACAATTATATTGGTTATAATATTTACATTACTAATTAAATCACCACACTTAATGTCAGTTCACAAAACACTAAGTATCTCTTACGTCCACAGTTCACACTCCTCACTAGAGCTAGGCTCAACAGTGGATCGCCCCTCACCTCATGTTTGGCCACATACACAGTCTCGCACCACTAGGACACACATGCACGGTCCCGTATATCCGCGTGGCATCGCTCGCAACAGGGGGTATCTTATCCTCTTCACCGAACTCGCACTTCACTTAACTCGCTGGTTGAAACTCTCCTGTTGAAACTGCCATGGAGGCCGGCGTCACCACATTTAAACCCATTGGCTGTCTTTCTGGAACTGACTAGAGTGGCTGTGACGTGTTGCATCATCCCAGGCTGACCCGACATCGAAGCATCCAGAATAGAAGCGCATTATTCACGCCACTCCACGAGGCGGCCTCTGTAATCCAGGCCACTCAGGGTTAGGTAACAGCGCTGAGGAAGGAGGGCGCGGTGATAGGGAAAAGGTATTGGCGAGGCCAGGCCGCTCTAATCTCTAATGCATGTGTGCATGACGTCAGTGGCCGTCGAGCCCTGTGCCGCCCACGTTCGAAACTTTGCCCTTTTCTTAAACCTGTTCGTTCCGGACAGGTAATTCTGTGCTGTTGTTGTCCATTGTGTGAAGCCATCATATGCATCTGGCAATTGTACTAGATATGGCCCACTTCTTGGCAGATGTAACATCGAGGCCATCCTCCGACTTTTAGGGACCATATGTCTGCTTTGCGTTTGCTAAGGACTTCGCTCTTCTGCACTTTCTGCCGTGGCAACTTCCTCTCCATCAGACAACCCCGCTAGGCACATTCCCATTCCGGGCATCTCCATAGAACATACCATTGTCCTTGACATGCAGAACACAGTAAGTGACTTCCTGCTCCTTGAACCTACGAACTGTCACTCTCCTTAATCCCATTGTCGCATCGCTGTCTTTCTTCCTTCGGTTTTCTACCACGATTCGGGCAGTCGGTCTTTCTCGACATGCGAAGCACCGTGGACGACCTCTTGTTCTTTGTACCAGTAGACTCTTCTCCTGTCCAATCTTGTTATCACAGCATTGGCCTCTCTTGGATTTCCTACCCCGATTCGGGCGGTCGCACTCGATGTGTCCTAGTTCTTTACAGACGAAGCAAGGCGGGCGTCATCTTGTTCTGCGAAACTGTGAACCATTCAACAGCTCTCTTAATGACCCGAGGACAAACTCTTCTTTAGTTCTCGAGCTACCATTCACTTTGTGGTAAGGTTCTATCACATCCTGCCACTCCCTGATGCTCATGTTTTTTTATGGCAATAGAGCACCTTCATTTTCCAGAGCATGAACAAGGGCATTAAGGATATTTTTGTGGTGGGCCATACAAAGAGTTGGTTGAATCCGTTGATCTCTGTGCCCGTTTATAAACGCACTGGTGGCCAGCTGCTCACGGAATTCTGTTGTTGCTTCTGGGTAAACGAGGTGCAGGAGTCTCTCAATGTCAGCTTCGAATTCCCGGAATGTTTCCGAGGATCGCTGCTGAAATGTCTTAAGGAAAATTCTATACACCTCGCCCATGTGTCGGTCGCCATACCTCAGTTCAACAGCTTCTATTAGTACTTTATAGTATTTATGGTCTGGAACTGGTATGGTCTGCAGCAGCTCGAGTGGAGATCCTCGCAAGGCAAGGCCAAGACGAGTGCTGCAATTTTTTTCCTCCTCCCCCAGCCATTCACTTCAGCAGCTGCCTCGAACTGTCGACTGTACACCGTCCACGAACACTGACCATCAAAGGTAAGTGACATTGAAACTTGGGTGGCCGTTGGCAGCGCCTACAACCTTGATTTCCCTGAAGAAAAGTTTTCAGTTCATAGCAGAATAAGCTTCTGTGATCAACCGTTGGCACTCCTCGGTTACAACTTCTACACGCTATTCAGTGTCCTGTTCGAGCTGAATTAGATGTTTGTTCCTGTTGTGTGAGATGTTTCTCCAAACACTTGACTTTACCCTTGAACTTAATTCTGGTTTCGTCGATTCTCTTCTTCATATCTTCTTGAGCAGCAAAGTTTTCGTTTCGCATCTCTTCTTGATCCTCTTCATTTCTTCTTGGTTATTCTTCATGTCGTAAATCTTAGTTTTCATAGCATTCTTTACTTCTTCTTGGCTGATCTTTACCCCATTCTTAATCTCTTCTTGGCAGTTCTTCATATCAATCTTCATTTCATTCTTCATCTCTTCTTGGCCACTCTGCATTTTATTCATATTTTCTTGGTCACTCTTCTTTTCATTATTCATCACCTCTTGGCCATTCTTCATTCCATTCATCTCATCTTGGCCACTCGTCAGACCTTTGATTTCGTCCTTCATTTCGGCCAAGAAAACCATTATGTACACTTACACTAGTACTCTGTCACCATCACTACTGTCTAATTACTGCACTAAAATTGGCCCTATAAACTAATCTACATCTCTACTCAAAACTAACACTAACTTTACTACACTCAAAACTAACTACTGTTCCTATAACAAATTTTAAGTTCTAATTTTTTACTTTTATTTTGTTATTTTTTATTAACTATTGATTATTCGAAAATAATTTATTAGGACTATCCCACTTCTGACACTACTGGGGAAAAACAGTATCGTAAGGATAGGCCATTTAATTTTATACAGTTTTATTTGCTACTAATATTAACATTACTAATTAAATCACCACACTTAATGTCTGTTGTCAAGTAACTAAGATTCTGTTCAGTCCACAGTTTGCACTCCTCACTGGAGCTAGGCTCAACAGTGGTTCGCCCCTTACCTCGCTCCTGTCCGCACACACAGTCTAGCGGCACTCAGTCTCACTCACACGGTCCTGTCGCTTTGCGTCGCGCCGCTCGCAAAGGAGTCATCCTCGCAGAATTCGCTTTTCACTCAACTCGCCGGATGAAACTCCCTTGTTATAACTGCCGTTAAGACCGTCGTCGCCACTTTTATATCTGTTAGCCGTCTTTATGGAACTGACCTGAGTGGTTGTGACATGTCGCGTCATTCCGGGCTGAATCGACGCTCAAATCATTAAGAATAGCGACGCATCGTTCATGCCACTCCACGCGGCGGCCTCTGTAAGCCCGAGGAATTCCAGGCCACTCAGGCATGATGCGGGGTCAAAAAAATGGGGCGGGGGAGTGCCGCGTTATAATCCCAAAGGTACGTGCGCGTGACGTCAGTGGCCGAGCTGGTCCGCCAGGCACCCGGGTACCTGGCACGCATCGTGCCCTTTGCCACCCACGTTCGTAACAATATTTATTTGTCATACCAATGCCATGACGTCCTGACGTTTACACAAGCAAATACAAACGGGTTAATGTCACCACACATTGTTCACAGTAACGTGCAAATGTGATATAATTCAATCTGTGGCATTTCCGTGGCATGGTGCCCGCGCAGTCATGTCCTTTTCAGTAGCATACTAAATTTCACCCTCAACATGTCTTACGAAGAGTAATTTCAAAAAAGAATGTTTGCCAATTGTCAAACATTAATTTATGTTTTAAAGAGCTACTTTTGTTTTCTTTAGTTTTATAGATTAAATCGGTTCTCGTAGGGTTATAGCAGACTCAGAAGCATCTCTTAAATGAAAGGTTGTTGGAGTTGATATTAACTATTCAAATACCAATTACATCAGTTTTGCACGGAAACAACTTGCGAATTTCTCCTCTATCTGCAACTGCACCTGAAATGAACAGAGTCTTCGGGATTATCCCACAAGGAGTCCGAAACAAAACGAAATGCCGTTTTAGAAATTCACGACGGCTGCGCGCAGTGGTGGTGAAATTCTTTTCTTTTTTTCGTTCTTTGTTTCGCAGCTCACGGCGGGTGTAGCGAGGAGATTTAGAGATTTACCTCCGCGTGGCGGGAATTCAGGAGAAGGGGTGGGGAAAAAAATGGGTCAGACAAAAAAACAAAATGTTTCGGAGAGCACTTATTTCGGCGCCCGGGCGGACCTTGGGTGGAAGAACAGCGAGTTGGCGTCGAAACAGTTTTCGAGTTGGCCGCAATCCCGGCCTTTGTTTGAAACAGCTTCACTCTCTCTCTCTCTCTCTATCTCTCTCTCTCTCCCTGTTCCTGCGTGTTTTTCTCGTTATCGGCTCGCTTCCACTTTACAGCGCAGGTAAGAATTTTAATAATGAAACGCCGGCTCCAAGTGCGCCAAGACAGCCGTTGGAAAGGGTTGTGGCGAGGAGCTAGGAGGAGGTGGCAGTTAAATGTCTCGAAACTGATTGAAACTTTCACTGTAGTCGGTGGAAGAAACACAAAAAAAAAGTTAGCACGTTATCAACTTTTCTCTTACACAATATTTAAAGTTAATTTTGGAAAGGTTATCAACTCTTTATTGAATCTAGCTCGCCGAGAAGTAGAAAAAAAACTTTTATAAGCTTTGATTTTATAATCTAAGCAGAAAATTACGGTTATACGGAGTACTACTTATCTATTAAAATAAATTTTAAAAACTTTATAAATTTCGAATATGTTTTGCCTTTTATGCTTGAAACAATCTCAGAGGTAACTATTACTTGGAATAAAGTTATAATCAAAGTTGTTTAGCACTATTCATGCAAAAATAAAACTGTACTTTTTTTTCGTTTCCTTACATGTTAAAATATTTTATTTACAGGTGTATCAGTTCGATGTTTTCTTTGCATTGCAGTGCATACAATATACATATTAATTAAATTCTGTAATTTTTCACATTTTATACAAATAAATTGCTGTTAGTTAACTGCTGAATAACTGTTGAAAATATTATATATATATATATATATATATATATATATATATATATATATATATATCTGGCAGCCAAATATTTATTATTGGTTATTTGTTTTCCCACCATTTTCCGCTTTTTTCAATTTTTTTAAATTACGTGAAAGAATTAAAAATAAAATAAACTTGTTTTTAATGCGAACTTCCATAAACACAGTATATAATTTGTTACTTGCGTTTAATGCTATCGGTTACATCTATAAAGAATCCCTACTGAATTATCTTCATGATGTTGCAAACAATGCAACATTGCTATGGCGAAAACTATTTTTTGTAGAATATATATATTGTTTATTTATGAAATTGTAATGATCTCTTGAATAATTAAAATTGTTTACCAAAAATGATTAAACATTTACTTATTGAAGTTGAAATAAACAAGAAAACTGATTCTTTAAATAACCTAAATAGAAATAATACCAACAAACGTCTATAGTTAAAATTGAATCAAATTAAATTGAAATTACAACAAATACACACATTAGTTGCAATCGCCAAATAAACTAAGTATAACTATATTCTCGGCGGGTATTATTGTGATTGTTTACTCTCTGGTTCTCTCGCAAAATTATGCCGACTTGTGACAGTGCTCTTCTGCAAAGCATATTTAGTGGCAAATCGAGAGTCTAGGAAATCTTTTAGGGCAGTGAGAGGTTTCTGATGGCTATTTTATAATAATGTAACTTTAAACTTTGACTTAGACAATCGACTGTGACTTCTAAATGCAATACCTCAAAAATAGATATGATTTATTTTTGGCCAAATTCAATGGAAATATTACGCTTTAAGCTAAGAAATAAACTCATAAAACTTATTAATTTGACGTAGTAAAAAAAAATTCTTACGGAAAATTAACGAAAAATTTAAAACGTTAAACAGCCATCAATTGCTTCCGCCTTGGTGTATGTAAAAATGTAATTTTCCACTTTTGAATGTCAGAAATATTATTTAAAATTTCAGAGAGAAGCCTTCCACAAATCATAAAACTCTGTCGTCTGCTAGAGTTTACTGGTGTCGGTCGCCTTTATTCCTATTATTTGATCCTCCCAAAGACTTTAGTTGTCATCTCTCGATCTTCAGATCATATCGTCTGCCATATCGTCGGTATCTTGGCCACTCCGTGATAATACAAGAATGTAAACGGGAAAGATCGGAATAAATTCCAAAAATTGTGAAATCTGCATTAATAAACATGAACTAATTACTTCATAAATGCCATTTATTATATTTCCATAAGTGTTAAAACTGTCATATTTACTATAAATGATTATTTATTAAATTTAGTAAATTACCGTCATGCATAATTAAAATAAGATTATGTAATAAAAGCCAAATTACTGTGTTCAGTCCAAAGATAATCTCAAATAAATATTTCCTGATATATTTTCCTCTATCACATCGCCGGACATATTATCTTCACGGATAAAGACTCTCACAATACAAGGCCTCTTTCTAACTTAATATTGATGTCATAATGAGGCCAGCCATAAGCAATAAATCAATAAAGCAAATTTTAGGCAAATGGGCCAATAGTCTCTCAACTATTTACATTCAGCTACAGTACTGTTGTACATTATGTTTACTAAAAAAGCAATAAAATCATATTAGACCAGGTATCCAAACCAAAAAAACCTAGTGAAATGTCATACAGTGTTTGGATTGAATATTATAAAAACAATTAAAAATTTTAGATGATTTCTCCGAATCAACATACCTACTGAAGTGGCATACTAGGTTAGCGTTGCATATTATTGAAACTAATCGCTTTCGTTCATAGAAAACACAGCCCCCAAAACTCCACATGGGGCCGAAAGCTGTAACATATATTTAAACGTTTAAAGTACATTTGAAGTCATTTAATTAGGCAGGAATATATGCCTTAAAATTGATATATTTGATGATTGTAGGTACCGCATAAGCATGGGAAGAAAATTAAAAAGAATATGTAAAAAGAAATTCATTTTTGTAACTAAATTTAACTTATAACAGATAATACTACGATAAATAGCAACGGAAGGTAAATTATAGATATTATTTATTTCGACAGGTTAACTGTGAGTTAAGTATTGAAAATATTTGAAAAATAGTGAAAAATTAGAAAAGTTACCCTCGATCAAGAAGTTGGCTTTAACTAAGGTATTACAGACGTAGATATGATAAGTCATGAAATCGTAATTTCATATCCCAACAAAGCTGATACGACAGTTCAATCAGTGTTTTCTTCCGTGTTATCATTCGTCCACAACGGACCTAAAAAAGCCGTTTCAAGTTCATCTCTCTCAAACTCTTTGGGAGCTAAGCCTCCCAAATTCCTACTCGAGATTTGATCCATTTTATAGATACTAATATATAGCCTCTTTCTATTCACATTCATTACAAATTAAAAAAATTAACAAAGAAAATGAAAAATATCATTTATAAATGTACTTTACAGAATTTTGTTAAAGGTTCTACAGCGTTTGTTAGCATTTACAATTTTTTTTATTAAAAGATGCATCGCTGCAAGTAGATCTTTCTGAGATTTGTTTTCCCCAGCTAATAAGTTGAAACATGTTTACAGTATTTTAAATGTACGTAGCATAATGCTTTCAAGAAATTAATGCATCTTAAATGGAGATGCCTGAATTTTGTTGAGCATTGTATGATTTATGTAGATTTTAAAACATTTACTTAAACCAATGTTTATTTTGGTACAGGTAAGGAATCAAAATTATTTTGTCATGGGCAAGTTCGGCAAAGGGAACATTTCAATCTCTAGATGCACGCTGACATTAAAATTGTTAAATTTTCTCAAACTTTCTTTAACTAAGAGGTTGTACGGCGCCTAAGGCGCCCGTTGAAAAATGAAGAGGTAAAAAAACCTTAAATTATATGCATGTAATTTCTATTAAAAATGTAATCTATTTTAATACTAGCTGTACCCTGCCACGCTTCGCTGTGGCACATTGTGATTAAATAGTTGAGAAAAGAGAAACAAAACAAAGAATACATTTCATATAAGTTTAATTTTGCAATACTTGTGGATATACAATATTTTTTGTTTTTCCACTGTATGCGTAGATATAAAGACTATCTGGTTTTCCGACTCGGGAACACGCAACATATAGTTGCCCATGTGAAAACCAATCCGCATCTAAATCTAAACTACACAATTCTAAAGATTGACCTTGAGCTTTATTGATTGTGATTGCAAATGCCAATCGAATTGGGAATTGCAATCTTTGAAATTGAAATGGTGTAATTGTCGGGATCATGGGTATTCGAGGAATGATGACATCTTCACATTTGAAAGGCCCCGTTAAAATCGTTGCTTCCACTACGTTATTCATTAATTTCTTAACTGAAAGTCGCGTGCCGTTGCAGAGTTTTGGCTGATTAATATTCCGCAAGAGGATAATTGGCACACCTATTTTCAATTTAAGTATGTGTGGTGGTATCTCTGGCCGATAAAGTGAGTTTAAAAATTCCGTTGGATAATTAACTACTTCATCTGCTTCCACAACGGTGTCTATCGACTTATATGTAATTTCATCACTTTGAATACTGGATTGAATAACATTATTAAGTTGATAGACATATTTATTCTTTGCGGCAAGGATAGCTCTTTCACTGAGCCAATCGTGATTTCTATGATTTTTTTGAAGTCAGGAAATACTTTATCGATCAGTTCTTCTTTCGATGTTACTAAATTACAAAAATGATCGGGAAATGATATTCGTCTAGACGTCTCATCGACTGGCAGCTGTCCGTTTCCAATTTCCAGTAACTTTCGTGAGAATAGCTCAGCTGATGGATCATTCTGCAACTGGACACGCATATTCGTAGTCAACTGCAATGTACGTACGTGCCGCCATAGTGTTGAATATTTCAGCAAAGAATTTATTTCGTCTGCTGGTGTCGATCGAAAAATTACAGGCAATGTTTGCCTAAAATCTCCTGCGAGCAATATCAATGCATTCCCGAATGGTTGAACGTTTCCACGCAAATCTCGTAACGATCTATCAAGAGCTTGAAGCGATTTTTTATGTGCCATCGTGCATTTATCCCAAACAATAAGTTTACATTTTTGTAATACTTTTCCTATACCGGATGCTTTGGAAATATTGCATTTAGGAGTCTCGATGATTTGCAAGTTTAATGGCAACTTTAGAGCTGAATGCGCAGTTCTTCCACCTGGTAACAATGTCGCAACTATTCCAGACGAAGCAAGAGCTAAGCCTATGTCATTTTTTGATCGAACCGTTGCTAGAATCAATCTAATTATGAATGTTTTCCCAGTTCCTCCTGGCGCATCCAAGAAGAAGATCCCCCCAATTCCGTCATTTATCATTTGCATTATGCGATCATAAATGCCTTTCTGTTCACGCGTTAATTTGGGAATGTTCGATTGGACATATGGCTGAAGATCATCAATGTTATAACTCTGTTCACGGCGTAAATCCACATCAAATGCAGCAGTCGCAGTTCGGGTTGGTGCTGGCATTCCTAATTGACTAACAACTTTATTTGCAATAGCTAAACACTTGTCTTCAATATTTATTAATGCTTCGTTGTAAATGCCTACTGTTAATTATAAGGTCATATTGGCATTTTCAAGGCGTACTCTATGCAAAATATCCTCAGCCATATGAGATCGATATTTTCCCCATAAGTCTGTGGGAGATGATGGAAAGCAAGCGGTCAATATAATTGCGAATAATGCGCGAATTTGGTTTGGATGTGCAGTGTTGCACGCCTGATTAATGCATATATTCCACTGCTGGTCATTTTATAATAAATTCAGAGCTTGACATGCAGCGCGGAATGTGGAATGTGTGACGCCGTCAACTATTTTTAATTGCTGAAAAGATCTAGGACCAGGAACATTTACCAATAGCATGCGAAGGAAAACACATTCATCTTGATTGGGATGCACTGTATAAAGTCTACCAATTGTATTTTCTTTGAAAATGCCAGGTTGACCGTCAACTGGCTCCTCTCGCTGCGTCGTACGAATACTTTTTTAGTTACATTCCACGTGTAATAAGAGGGAACTTCTGAATACATCAGTGTTCTGGTGAAAGCGTCGTCCTGGCATAAGGTGAAAAAAGCAGTCAGAGTTGTACCAGGTGGATTAAGGGATCTTTCTTGCACATTTGCATCTGTGAAATAATCACGCTGTCCATTTTCTAAATGTACAGCCAAGTGAACCACAGTTGAACAGCGTTCATGAATGGGAAATGAAAAAATTCGCCATGCAGCCTCATTGCTGCTTATGTATCTCCCAGCCTGGTATTGAGCAATTTCATCGATATCTCGTACTGCATTTTTGTCACTATTATCTGATTGCACACTAAAAACTGCCATATCACTGCCTTTATTAACATATTTACAGATGTATTTAATGGATTTGACTGAATTACTATATTCTACGTTTATGTGGGCTTTATATGTTTTTGACAGCAAAGGAGAATATGGAACCACCCAACGGTTGTCTACATCAATATCACAATTTTGCATGTGTATAGTTGCCGAATTCCCACCATCTTCAGTTGATCGTCTTCTATACCGAGGATATCCATCGTGGCCTGTTACTGTGTTGGCTGTGAATGCTCGAGGATATGGCTTAGAGCATTTACCATCTACCATGCATGGTGAATTTGGATTTGGTGTACCACATGGTCCATGTATCATGTTTTTGATAATAACTGCATGCAAATCCTTATCGACGTCAGCCCGTGGAATCTCAGCCCATATAACATCGTCGATTTCGTCTGAAGTTATTTTATTGTAGAGCCAGATTAGTATATGCGCATGTGGCAATCCTCTCTTTTGCCATTCCACTGAATACATCCAGCAGCGCACAGATCCAAATACTTCATGTTTCACGATGAAATCCATCAGCGATTTAAGCTTTTGTCGGAAAACACGTGCTATAATGTCATGCCTATCGACGTGTGATTGGCCAGGAAGTAACAGCTGCCCTATCTCGTCCCAAGCTGTATTGCATGTGAAAGTGATAAATAAATCTGGACGCCCGTAATGAAGAACATATGACATTGCATCTTGAGCATATTCTTGCATGTGACGTGAACTGCCGATGTATGAAGATGGCAAAATAGTTAGCTTTCCAATGTTGGTTGTATTACCGTCATTCACAACTGCATCTCGCAAATGAACATATTCTTCAGAGCGTAGTTTAGTCTGATTCAAACGGAGAAATAGCAAACGTTCCATTTCAATTTTTGCATACATATCCACAATATACTGGTGAATCAACTGATGGCATTAAAAAATATAATTGTCCTCGTTCCTCCGAATCATTAAGCGGTATGCGTAAAAGTTCATTGAGCTGCAATTTTGATTGATTTCTGCACCATTTACTGGATTTATCATTTTCACAATGAAATGATATCCATCGGCACCATCCCAAAAGATCACTGGATATTGTAAAGCATCGTAACAACGGTGAGTTTCTGCTACGTTTATCAATTGATTATTTCTTCGATGGAGAACAATATCTCTAGGTTGAAACTGATCTCCAACTATGACAATTGCTACTTCATCTATAGTTGGAGCATTATATCTCCGGACATGTTCTCCAGCGGGAGTTTTGTCTGCATGAATAATAATTTAATGGGTATCTGATGGCATCATATCAATTGCTGTTTTGAACAAACGCACCAAACTGTTCCTGCAGTTGCGAAATAATGCATCTTCTTAGCGAGGTATGTATTCCACAACGTGCATCTACTTCATCTCTATCATCACCAATGAAGTAAATTTGTAGGAATTTATGGTCACTATCTGAGAACGGGAGCAGGGAGCCAGCTTTGTGATTTATTTGCCCTTTGATTTTAAAAGTTGGCATGAATTGAGCAGTCACGATTTCCGCACCAAATGACGTCATTTGGAAGAAAGAGTTATATTTACTGATGTTCAATAGGAAATGCTTCGATTCAGCGGTAGATCCAGCAAGTAAAGTTTTCAATGGATCTGGTGGTGCATCAAGTTGAGGCAATTTGATTTTTCCGCCAGCGCAACATATCCCTTTCGTTTCATTATTAAACTTTAGAGCCTGGCAGTAGCTACAGAAATGACTCATCTGACCAATGACAACATGCTGACTTGAACTATAATCAACAGCTGGATTGTACCGGAACGCAAGACGATTGTATTCCAGATGCAAATCAGCTGTTCTTTCTGTTCGTGTTTCAGCTATCCTCACCCTTTCGCATTCATTCCGTTCAAAACGAACCAAATTTGTTGCTGCAGAACCGTGCTCGCAATCGTGCATCCTCAAGCCTGGCTGCTCGTCTTTCTGCTGGTTCCACGTTACGTGTCTGGATGGTGCTTAGTCTGTTCCTCTCTCGTACGAATGCTCGCTCTTCCTCAGTCATATTTGAAAGCCGTCTTCTTGATCCTTCTGTGTGGCGAGTGCGACGGCCCAAATTTGACTTTCTGCGAGGCATTATTTCGGTTTTCACTGAAACAGAAGAAAGGAATGAGATTATAACTTCTTATGGCTCTCACAGCTCTTATATTCTCGTATCTCTCGTGATTCTCATAGCTGCAGCTCGACAACAATGACACACAGGACAGACAGCATTGAAAATTAATAATATTTTTACTGTCCATCATGTAATTGGAAACGAATATTGTTTCTCATGTGACTGTGCCATTACTATTGCGGTTGTCAGCGAGTGTTTTCCTCGCTTGAGGCAGATGGCGCGGTCATTGGTACACAGCTAATAGGTAAAAAAAAACTGTTTTTTCGCACTTGTGCTATGAATGTGATGCAATAGTTATTGGCGATATAACATTTTAATTTAAATAAAAAATAAAAAAAATGGTATAGGGTCTACGGAGTTCAAAAAATGAATCGCCTAGAACCATCTACACGTAATCCCACATCAAGTAGTGATAGACCCATACAAAACAATACATAACATCTACTTACGATTGATGCAATAACTATCTACACGCAATCCCACATCAAGTGGTGATAGACCCATACAAAACATAACTTCTACTTACGATTGATGCAATTGTTGTTATTGGCGTTAGAACATATTAATTAAATTAAAAATTAAAAAAAAAAGGTATAGGGTCTAAGGAGTTCAAAAAATGAATAGCCTAGAACCATCTACATGCAATCCCACATCAAGTGGTGATAGACCCATACAAAACATAACCTTTACTTACGATTTGGATAACGGCGCAGCTCAATCGAGACACGATCACACTAAAGTACCTCATTCATGTTGTATAATTAGTCCCATACCAGTACGCTTAGTCATTTTTTAATTATTGCACCTCACAATAAAAGCATTCTCATTGTATATAGCTATTTCCCACTCGCTTCACTTGACGTAGTTTTTTCCATTGCTAAGAGAAATCCTTTGGCATGGAGAAACGTTTCCATAACAGAAAATGCGTGTTTTTTTTTTTGTTTTTATTGGTGAGAAAACACATAAATAATGGCGCAGTTACCTTTTCGCGGTCGCAAGTATGTTGCTGACGTGAAAAGTAGATAAAAACAATCCTTGATGCGGGTTGGATATAATGGTAAAATTTCAGCTCGATCGGTGCAGAACTTTTTGAGTTTTTGAAGCGTACACAAACCAACATAACATTTATATATTTATATATAGATTGTGCAAAATAAAGTTTTTCCGATAGACATCTCGTTAAAAAAAAATTAATTAAATATATATTAAGTGCCTCTGTGCTTTTTAGCGATAATTTTGGGAGGAAGAAATTAAGAGAATAAAGGGCGTAAAAAGAAAAAAACTCTACCAAAAAATAATTTAAGCAGATAAATATAAAGTATACACATAAAATAAAAAATATCAAATGTTTTTAATCAAAATAACAATATTCAAAAATATAAGAATATTAAAAAAAAAAAAACCGAAGATTTCCGAATGGGTTAAGTACAACATTTCAAATATCATTCAAAGATTCCCAGTGAATTAATGTTACATAAAAAAAAAATCACCGTATTTTGTTTAGAGCTAAATTTTCTGATATATAAGCCTTTTTTGTTACTTATTATAAGCATAGTTATTCGTGAGGAGCCTAAGGCGTCCATTATGAAATGATGAATATAACCAACACTTTAATTTAATATTAAAAGCGTGTTCCTCTTATGTAGCTGTATTTCCAATGTTTCTCTATATTGTTATACTGCCATTTAATATTCTATGAATCTCTATGGAGTAGGATAATATTTGTGCTTCATGTTTCGCTTATCTCCAAGGTAAACATATATCTTAGTAGTAACAGAGTCCGTGAGTCAGTGATGAGCGTAACCAAATATGTTATTAATATAAATAATAATAATTTAATTAAGTAAAATAATCTATATAAGTTTTAAATAATAATGAAAAAAACTCCATACGATTAATATTTATTCTAATTTACTGTGTATGATAGGTCAGTGAGTGACTGCTACGCTAGGTAATTAAGTACGCCACTGCCCTTCCTCGTGGGTAAGCCACTGTCCTTCCACGAATGTAAGCCACTGCCCTTCCTCCTGGGTAAGCCACTGTCCTTCCTCGTTGGTAAGC
Source organism: Bacillus rossius redtenbacheri (assembly GCF_032445375.1). Taxonomy (NCBI): domain Eukaryota; kingdom Metazoa; phylum Arthropoda; class Insecta; order Phasmatodea; family Bacillidae; genus Bacillus; species Bacillus rossius. The sequence continues at coordinate 89,283,060 of NC_086332.1, forward strand.
CACTGCCCTTTCTCGAGGGAAAGCCACTGTCCTTCCTCGTGGGTAAGCCACTGCCCTTCCTCGTGGGTAAGTCACTGCCCTTCCTCGAGGGTAAGCCACTGTCCTTCCTCGTGGGTAAGGCACTGTCCTTTCTCGTGGGTAAGCCACTGCGCTTCCTCGTGGGTAAGCCACTGTCCTTCCTCGTTGGTAAGCCACTGTCCTTTCTCGTGGGTAAGCCACTGTCCTTCCTCGTGGGTAAGGCACTGTCCTTTCTCGTGGGTAAGCCACTGCGCTTCCTCGTGGGTAAGCCACTGTCCTTCCTCGTGGGTAAGGCACTGTCCTTTCTCGTGGGTAAGCCACTGCGCTTCCTCGTGGGTAAGCCACTGTCCTTCCTCGTTGGTAAGCCACTGTCCTTTCTCGTGGGTAAGCCACTGTCCTTTCTCGTGGGTAAGCCACTGCGCTTCCTCGTGGGTAAGCCACTGTCCTTCCTCGTTGGTAAGCCACTGTCCTTTCTCGTGGGTAAGCCACTGTCCTTCCTCGTGGGTAAGGCACTGTCCTTTCTCGTGGGTAAGCCACTGCGCTTCCTCGTGGGTAAGCCACTGTCCTTCCTCGTTGGTAAGCCACTGCCCTTTCTCGAGGGAAAGCCACTGTCCTTCCTCGTGGGTAAGCCACTGCCCTTCCTCGTGGGTAAGTCACTGCCCTTCCTCGAGGGTAAGCCACTGTCCTTCCTCGTGGGTAAGGCACTGTCCTTTCTCGTGGGTAAGCCACTGCGCTTCCTCGTGGGTAAGCCACTGTCCTTCCTCGTGGGTAAGGCACTGTCCTTCCTCGTGGGTAAGCCACTGCCCTTCCTCGTGGGTAAGTCACTGCCCTTCCTCGAGGGTAAGCCACTGTCCTTCCTCGTGGGTAAGGCACTGTCCTTTCTCGTGGGTAAGCCACTGCGCTTCCTCGTGGGTAAGCCACTGTCCTTCCTCGTTGGTAAGCCACTGTCCTTTCTCGTGGGTAAGCCACTGTCCTTCCTCGTGGGTAAGGCACTGTCCTTTCTCGTGGGTAAGCCACTGTCCTTCCTCCTGGGTAAGCCACTGTCCTTCCTCGTTGGTAAGCCACTGCCCTTTCTCGAGGGAAAGCCACTGTCCTTCCTCGTGGGTAAGCCACTGCCCTTCCTCGTGGGTAAGTCACTGCCCTTCCTCGAGGGTAAGCCACTGTCCTTCCTCGTGGGTAAGGCACTGTCCTTTCTCGTGGGTAAGCCACTGTCCTTCCTCGTGGGTAAGCCACTGCCCTTTCTCGAGGGAAAGCCACTGTCCTTCCTCGAGGGTAAGCCACTGTCCTTCCTCGTGGGTAAGCCACTGCCCTTTCTCGAGGGAAAGCCACTGTCCTTCCTCGTGGGTAAGCCACTGCCCTTCCTCGTGGGTAAGTCACTGCCCTTCCTCGAGGGTAAGCCACTGTCCTTCCTCGTGGGTAAGGCACTGTCCTTTCTCGTGGGTAAGCCACTGCCCTTTCTCGAGGGAAAGCCACTGTCCTTCCTCGTGGGTAAGCCACTGCCCTTCCTCGTGGGTAAGTCACTGCCCTTCCTCGTTGGTAAGCCACTGTCCTTTCTCGTGGGTAAGCCACTGTCCTTTATCGTGGGTAAGCCACTGCGCTTCCTCGTGGGTAAGCCACTGTCCTTCCTCGTTGGTAAGCCACTGTCCTTTCTCGTGGGTAAGCCACTGTCCTTCCTCGTGGGTAAGGCACTGTCCTTTCTCGTGGGTAAGCCACTGCGCTTCCTCGTGGGTAAGCCACTGTCCTTCCTCGAGGGTAAGCCACTGTCCTTCCTCGTGGGTAAGGCACTGTCCTTTCTCGTGGGTAAGCCACTGCGCTTCCTCGTGGGTAAGCCACTGTCCTTCCTCGTTGGTAAGCCACTGCCCTTCCTCGTGGGTAAGCCACTGTCCTTCCTCGTGGGTAAGGCACTGTCCTTTCTCGTGGGTAAGCCACTGCGCTTCCTCGTGGGTAAGCCACTGTCCTTCCTCGTTGGTAAGCCACTGTCCTTTCTCGTGGGTAAGCCACTGCGCTTCCTCGTGGGTAAGCCACTGTCCTTCCTCGTGGGTAAGCCACTGCCCTTCCTCGTGGGTAAGCCACTGTCCTTCCTCGTGGGTAAGCCACTGCCCTTCCTCGTGGGTAAGCCACTGCCCTTCCTCGTGGGTAAGCCACTGTCCTTCCTCGTGGGTAAGCCACTGCCCTTCCTCGTGGGTAAGCCACTGTCCTTCCTCGTGGGTAAGCCACTGCCCTTCCTCGTGGGTAAGCCACTGCCCTTCCTCGTGGGTAAGCCACTGTCCTTCCTCGTGGGTAAGCCACTGCCCTTCCTCGAGGGTAAGCCACTGTCCTTCCTCGTGGGTAAGCCACTGTCCTTTCTCGTGGGTAAGCCACTGTCTTTCCTCGTGAGTAAGCCACTGACCTTCCTCGTGGGTAATCCACTGTACTTCCTCGTAAGTACGCCACTGCCCTTCCTCGACGGTACGCCACTGCCCTTCCTCGTGGGTAAGCCACTGTCCTTCCTCGTGGGTAAGCCACTGCCCTTCCTCGAGGGTAAGCCACTGTCCTTCCTCGTGGGTAAGCCACTGTCCTTTCTCGTGGGTAAGCCACTGTCTTTCCTCGTGAGTAAGCCACTGACCTTCCTCGTGGGTAATCCACTGTACTTCCTCGTAAGTACGCCACTGCCCTTCCTCGACGGTACGCCACTGCCCTTCCTCGAGGCTACGCCAATGTCCTTCCTCGTGGGTAAGCCACTGCCCTTCCTTGTGGGTAAGCCACTGTCCTTCCTCGTCGGTAAGCCACTGCCCTTCCTCGTGGGTAAGCCACTGCCCTTCCTCGTGGGTAAGCCACTGCCCTTCCTCGTGGGTAAGCCACTGTCCTTCCTCGTAAGTAAGCCACTGACCTTCCTCGTGGGTAATCCACTGTACTTCCTCGTAAGTACGGCACTGCCCTTCCTCGACGGTACGCCACTGCCCTTCCTCGAGGCTACGCCAATGTCCTTCCTCGTGGGTAAGCCACTGCCCTTCCTCGTGGGTAAGCCACTGTCCTTCCTCGTCGGTAAGCCACTGCCCTTCCTCGTGGGTAAGCCACTGCCCTTCCTCGTGGGTAAGCCACTGTCCTTCCTCGTCGGTAAGCCACTGTCCTTCCTCGTGGGTAAGCCACTGCCCTTCCTCGTCGGTAAGCCACTGCCCTTACTCGTGTATAAGCCACTGCCCTTCCTCGTGGGTAAGCCACTGTCCTTCCTCGTGGGTAAGCCACTGTCCTTCCTCGAGGGTAAGACACTGCCCTTCTTCATGGGTAAGGCACTGTCCTTCCTCGTGGGTACGCCACTCCCTTCCTCGAGTGTACGCCAAAACCCTTCTTCGTTTGAACACCACTGCCAATCCTCGTGGGTACGCCACTGCCCTTTTTTGTGGGCACACCAGTCCATGCTTCATGGCTTTTACGTTCCGATAAAAAAGAAAAAAAAAACTAATTTTAACTCTGCATTCAAATTAGTAATATAAATAAAATAATAAAAAGGACTGGAGTAATATTATAAATACAGTTGGTAAATTTTAAATTTAATTCAATTAATAGTTTAATCAAAAACATAGTATTAAATATTAACATCAATCCATGAAAAATTAATTATTGAATTTAGTTAAATACTAGAAATAATTTTCATTATTAAAGAAAATATATAATAAACACTGAATTTAAATTATAATGTAATGGTTTATCATTTGTTATGCAGACAAATAATACTTCCGGGAATACGACCGTTATATAAATAAAATTTAAAAAATATAAATACAATTTCTATTACTAATATTCACAACATATAAATGTTTTTAATTATATCAACCAGTTATCAATATCATTAAAAAAATAAGTATCTATATGATTTAAAAGTACTTTTTTTTTAATTTGTATGTATCCTGTTTTTCATCTGATAAATTATTCGTTGCATGCTGCGCGGGTATCGTTTAAACTCACTGTGATTATTTTTTCATAACGTTCTGAAAGAAGAAAGACATAACCTCACTAATGTATAATTTGTATGAAGCCTGTTATCATCCTGTCAATTTATTTTTTGCTTGCTGTGCGCGCATCATAAATATTCACTCTCAAATAAGTGTAACTTCAAAAATAGCATTTTATTAAATTTGAAGTTCATAATTAATTCCTTATGTAATTTTAGTTAGCTGTAAGGCGCCTTAGACACACAGTGTATAAGATGAAAAAAACATATACTTTAATTTAATTTACACGAAATAGTTATTAAAAGTTCAATTTATTCTAATATATTTTAGTACATTGCAAGCGAATTAATTGTCTCTGGTATTCAATAATCTTCCTTTCTGTTGATCGATTCAATATACATTTCACTTGACTTGCAACTCATGACCGTGACAAAGCAACATACAGTTAGTCGTGTGAAGATACATTGAGCAATATAATATGTTTTTCATATTTAATTGCATATATAGGTGATACCAACAAAATTGGATACACCATTCATCTACTTTATGACATTAACCATTCAATCACAGTACGACATTGGGGACGTTAATGGGCATACATATGAAAAGATAATTGTAATGTTTATGGGAATAAAATGGTCAAACACATAATCATTCACACACAGAATCATACATTTAAGATACGTAACTCATCGGTTATGTGCAGGAAATGGACTTACCTAACACCAACATGTATTTAAAATATTATCTTTGCTCCATGGACTCTGTCGCAATGCTTGGAAGTACAGGTTAGCAAAGAGCAATATTAAGGGCTCGGTTCAAGGTCACGGTTGTGATTCTGTCCCGCTGGAGAGCGCTAGTAGTCACGATCAGTTGAACACTCGTTATCACAGACATATATTCTTCCCGGGCGCCGCTGTCATCCGGGTAGAAGCGGGGGGACACGATAATTACAACGCGGTGTTGCCAAGCGTTATCTGACACGTGACGCTCGCACCAAGGGCTATGGGCTACCGAAGACAGGCGGTTCCGCGGTCGCTCTGCTAGCTATCCGAGGGCAGCTAGGCAGTGAGTGCCTTCTGCTTCCGAATGGGCCCCAATTGGCGGCGTATTCAACTAACACTGGATTGAAAAGAATATGTTGTGTGACAAACAGAAATTATTCAGTGCAATATATACTAATCCAGGCTTATACTTTTTTACCAATAAAAAATTTATATCTTTGAGGCCTATTGACTCGCGTTTTGATTAGGCTGGGACAATATGTTACAAAACGCAAGCAGAATTAATAATAAATAAACGACATTTTAGCATTTTTTCCACAGTTTATTTTCATCTCGTGGTTCCGGGTTATAAATGTCCAGAACATTTAATGCAATACTTTACTTGACCCAATATTTTTCACCCAAGATATATGTAGCCCGCGATTGCCCTGAGATCCTTACAATCTGGAGCCTCGGCTTCTAACTTACTTATATTGGACACAAAAATATTTCCTTCATTGCTGCGATGAACCTCCCCGTTTTTCACAGTCATTCGAAAGGAAACTTGACATTTGACTACTGTAAACGTAAACACTGCTTTATATTAACATAATTCCATGTAAACAATTTAGTATTTATCGAAATAATTTAGGCATTAAATAAATAACGCCCAAAAGCACGTCCTGTACTTTGAACCTCCGGAAAATCACGAATTCTACTCATTGAAAACAGAGACTTTACCACTCGCATCGGAACTACACATGCAGGTTTTATTTAATTCCAACAAATGATTGATATAAACTTAACCACGCAATGTTATGATTTATTTTCATTACCTACTTTCATTTTCTTACTAAATGAATATGACTGAATTATGCACAAATAATCAAATACCGAAGTGTCACGTTCATCCGACCTTTTCTTATCCAACATTTCGTATTATCCGACATCTCAGAAATAAAAACTATTCTATCGGAAACATAAACGACAATTTGTGTAATTTTTGTTGATCCCGACTCTAGGTACTGCAGCTTATTATTCAGCCAGATATTTTTTTATTATTTTTTGGTTGTAAAAATGTTTATTAGGTTTGAAATGTTTAAAACATTAGCAAATTTTTACTTTTATAATGTTTTTATTAGCAATTCCCTATTAATCCGACATTTTAACTATCCGACTTTCTGCTGACCCGTTTATGTCGGATAAGCGAGACACTACTGTACAACACCGGGACGACCTCCACTGGGTGACTGAGGGGTCCCAGTGTGATGTAGGCGCCAGCAGTGCTGCTCCAGGGGCTGAGGTGAGCTGAGCGAGCAGGGGGCCGAGGTGGTGGACATGCTGGGAAGGGTTCCTCAGCCTCTGTGCCTAGCCGGAGCTCTAGCGGCTTTTCCGATTGCGTATATGTCGCATCCATATCCACGCCCGTGGGGGCCCGGGGCGGCAGGGCCTTATGGCTAAGAGCGCCGGGTCAACAAAGAAAAGGGGGAAAACCCCTGAAAGGTCTATGTACGACCACACCAAATATGTATAATGATTTTGTTATAGCTATTCGATGAAACTCAAGCAATATTTAGTTTCCCAGGTAAACTTGTAGAGTTACAATGTAGATAGTATAATTATATATATATATATATATAATTCTCCATGGTGCGATTTTGGTTTGTTATTATTTGAAGTATCACAATTGATTTGTGTACTATTTATATCCAATATGATGTATTAATTACACTTAGCTTTATACTTAGTAAAAATTGGCATTCCAAACATATAAACTCTCGTCAGTGTTGTAATGTTACACAAATTTAGGTAAGTAAATATAAAGATTTACCGTGGTAAATGTTTCAATTTTTCAAACATCATACATTTCATTGATTACAAAACCTAAATTCAATCACAGAATTTGATTTAGTCTCATATTACAATAAATCCAGCTACAGCTTCCTTAAAAATAGAATAATTGTGGTAATACTTTTAAGTTGTTTTCTAGGAATTTTAAGAGGCCTGAATCGGTCTGCACTTCAGAGTCAAGATAAATCTTCTACCTGTGTCGCTGTAGTTACTTCGGGATCAGGAGGCTGGAAGTGGGGTCAGTATAAGAAATACTGGAAAATTCGTGAACACAATGCACAGTGATACAAATAAGGCCACAACTGTGATTAATTAATTGCACAAGTACTGCAGTCTTCCTTACTTTACTCTCTAGTTTTGAGTTCATTTCAAAATCGTACTATATAGTAGCAACTCAATTAATAAACGTTACCCACTAATTTTGTGAAGCTACGTAGTAAATAATCAATATACATGTTTAACTTGAGTAAGTCCAATAAAGAATACATTATTATCTGTTAAAAGTAATAGGAAATAAATATTCTAAAGACCATGAAGAATTTCTTTTTTGAACTTAATGGTTCCTGCAGTGCACTGTCTTGTGTGCTTTTCTTGTAGGTTTAATAAATTTGGTATTACATATGAGGGTCTGAATATCCTGTTTCCTTGTAAATTTATCCATGAAGAACTCTCAATTTGGCTGTTTTCAACAATGAGGTTTGGTAAATGCGCATTAAAATCTTCACAAACAGCCAAACTGTAAAATGAAAATAAGAATAAAATGTGCTTAACAATAATAAAATAAGAAATTAGTGCAAATACATATTTTAACTAAATGTTAAATACATGACTATTGTTAAGAAAGCATGCTTATTACACAGTTATGATTTGGCATTTGATTCGGAAATATTGTTTTCAGACAAAGACGTGATAATGATCCAAAATGGTCATATGTTAATTAAATGTATCGCTACAAAACTTTGATAATGTATAATCCTATCATCTTATTAAACGTTTTTAGGGCTTAAAAAAACAAACTTTTTTAAAATGATTATTAGTTCTGATTTTACTTAAAGACTTTATTATTAATGAAATGCTCAGGATAACATGCTATATTTTGTTCTTATGTTGAGAATGACAATGGAGAATATTCTGTATGAAAACTAAAATTATTCATAAAATGTTTGTTCACATCGTAATTATCACTGGAGACAAGAATGATTCATTTAAGTGCATTTAAAGTAAATCTTAATTTCCGCATCGTAATAATGTAGGATCTAAACTATCCCTATTATGTTAAAATTTTCCGTAGCAGGTTTCCTTTAAAAAAACTTACTGAGATGTACATCTAAATAGCCTTAGTTAAATATTTATAATTGTTTAATTATATCATGTATTAAAAATAGCAAGACGAATAGTGGAACGATAATAATGCTGTGGCTATCAGTCCTCGCGTATCTTTATATTATTACTTTTCTGTCGAGGTTTTCCCACTACTATGCCGAAACACACAAGACCTTAAAAATCACAGTGAAAAACTACAGCTATAACGATCATTTCTCTACTTCTTAAAAATAAGAGTAACTATTTTGTAGTGTTTTTTTCCTGTGTATAAAAAAACATTTAAGAAGTTGTGGTTCCCAGATAAAAATGAAATAGCTTCACACGAATTCTTAATTCACACTTTTTTCCAGCTCTATTTAATTCTATTTAAGCTTTTAAGCTAATTTCCTCAACTCTTTCAGCTCTAATATGTATTGCAGTTGAATTTTGTACGCGCCGCCTTGAATATATGTTCTTTTTTGGGGTAAATAGTTATTTGCACTGATCTGACCTAAAGATTAAAATTTAGAATACATTTAGATTTTAAATGCTCAGGCACATTATAAAATGTTCATAAACTAATTCTATCAGTTAAATAGTTCGTTCATGTGTATCTTTTTCAAATACATGGTGAACAGCGTGCGCTGTGGATGTAATAAACAACATTTATTATTTTATTTAACAGTCTAAAATAAAAGATGGAAATATTCAGTTTACCTATCTATTTACAATATTAAATGAGTTGTACAATTTAACTTGCTTTACATGTCATTTAAATTTTCAGTATTTTGAATATATATATATATATATATATATATATATATTCATAAATGAAGAGGTAAAAAAATCGCTGCTACTAATAACTGTCCAAGCAATGTCACAACGACTCATCCATCTAGTTGCTCACTCAAAGGTCCTCAGAAAATCACTGTTCACCGTAGCTTAAATTGCTAACAGCTCGGCTGTAAGCAGACTATTACCAAGATAACGACTGGACAGTGAGTCAGAAGTTCTTTGATGTGGTAATGCACAACATCGTGAAAATTCCCTCCGCTAAGAAGTTTGGCGCAAATTATACTGAAGATTATGGGAGAAAATAAACGTAATTGCCGTTACTAAGTGACCACTACATAAACCTAAATGTAATTTATATATATATATATATGAACCATCTAAATTAACTTGCAATTAACTTTGTTTAACATAGGCCTAATCAATGGCTACCATATAAAAATTATTTTCAAGGGCCTGTCGAATTACTACAATTTCGTAAATATAGTATATAAAGAAAAATAATTTTTTCCTGTTGTACGAATCAAATAACAACCATGTTATAAAAAGAGCAACATAATAACATTGTGCGTATTATAATTGTAGTCATTGGCATGATGATAGTATTACATTCTCTTGTAAGTAAGAAATTGTTTAACTGATAACAATGTATTAATATCCTACTTAGTAATATTCATTTTAAAACATCCAATATTTAAACTCCATTAATTTCAGCACTGACTAGTTTTAAAAACTTTGATACCTTATTTTATTTTACAGGTTCCCGTGTGCCTGCGGGTTTTTTAGGGCTCGGCGTATCAACTACCTAATCTTAGGAACACTAATGCCTAAATTTATTGACCAATAAATGCAAGACAATGGCCGCGAAAGCCGGCGGAATCTTTATTACTAATGCCTAAAATTTATTTCAAAATCTCTGATCCAGATTTATACGTCCATAGGTTTTTTGATAGTTTAGATAGTTTCATCGCATTTTTATGCAGTAATTAAGCTTAGATAGTTTCTTGTTTACGTCTGCCAGTCCGGGGCGGATGGACAAATAAATTATATAAAAAAATTATACAATTTTAACTAAATTCATGGCACACCCGAAATTCTGATCCAAATTCCTTCCAAAGGTACATAGCGACTTCAGCTACGGTCACCTGAAATAATACTGGGGAATATCGCATAGAGTGGTCATTTCATGTTGCACATTTTAACTGTATCGCTTGCAATCTTTTAAAAAGGCTTGCTGAATTTATAGGCAGGCAAAATAATAAAACTTTAAAATGTGTATTGTTTTTCTTGTAAGGCCATTAAAAATATTTTACGAATGAAATATATATTCATTTCCCGCTGGAAACCTTTAGCCCTAAGCCGGTTGTTCACTACAGAATTATATACAGTACTGTACTGACTGTGTTGATTTCAAAAGCATACTCTAGCCGTAAAACCCATAAAAATCATATGGACGAGTGGCCGCTATGCGCGTTAGAAGTGATGTATCAGTATATGTAAGTGATAGGGGAATAATAATGTCTACGAATGTGTGGATTGTGTGCAAGTATGCAAGTGAGCAAGTAGACAAATGCACAAGTATTCATTTAAGCGTATGTGCTATAATGCAAAAATTTCATTCAGCACCTCACTCCTGAGCCCCGTTCGAGTACGACACTGCTGATAGTTACCCTGTAAGCGTTACGCTTTTGTTATGCTGATTACAACATCGCCTCATCTTACTTTACCAGCTGTAAAAAGGTTACAATTTAATTTTCTTAAAATAATTGTTGCATCATATAAATATATACCATTTACTTTGACGTTTAGATGCTAGAAGAAGCTTCATTCGATTTTTCATGGTGAGATAAAGGTCGCGAGATCTTGGAACACTTACGCCAATTTCTTCCCATGGCTGTAGTGTAGCAACTGGAGAATTGAATCAAGGAACAAAATCACTTGAAGTGCGGGTTTACTGTCGCGTGAGAGCTTATGATAAGGGGTGGGTGAGGGGGAGATAGGCGAAGTGGCAACTAGGCCGTCCCTTCTCTCATTCGACGCGGCCCTTATCTCTTGTCCGCCGCCGGCGGAGCACATCATATTACCAGCGTGCATTGCAGCCTATACATCAGGCACTTCCACAATATACATTTAAAAAATTTGGTGTTGCTTGTATATTTAACCAGATACATTGCCAAAGCCAAGGACTTTTCGTGAGATTGAGATATGACCAACGTTGTTACGAGATGATTAAGGGGGTAGAACATACTGACTGATAATTGTGACAAAATTAAAACTTAATTTTACAATATCAAACTTAAAAACTTAAATTAAATTAAAATTGTTTTCGTAGAAACCTGTATGCTTATAATATCTACAATTTGGTGTTTGTTTTAGTTTTCTATTACAATAACTGACGGAATCGCGTGCATTTAAGTTTAACCTGTAAATCCCTATCCCGCCATTCAGCTAGCATGGGAGTGAACCGAGCCCTTAATTATATAGCTTATAGTGTTACGCGATCATTAAGTCAGTGATGGGCGTAACCATATAGTATATAGAATGTGTATTATTGAATGAAGGAATGTGTGCTCTCCGTTGTAGAGAAACGATAGAGTTCTATAAAAAACCAGAATTTTTTCTAATTTTTTAATTTTTAATTTTTATTATTTTCATTGTCCTTTTTATTATTTTTAACCGTGATTTTCTCATATAAAATAAAACGTGCTTTAGTTTTCTCAGTGTGCTCTTGTTTTTTTCTGTCAATATTTTTATGGTTTTCTCCGTGTGCTCCTACTTATTTCTGACAATACTTTGATGGTTTTCTCCATGTGCTCCTGATTATGTTTGACAATATTTTTATGGTATTCTGCGAGTGCTTCTGGTTATTCCTGTGGAGACTTCTGTTGATGTTCTCTGAGTGTTTCTGGTTATTTCTGAGGAATCGATCTCTGCATGAAAAATTTTTTACTTAAGAGTCACGAAATTTTATTTTGAGTTACATTTAAAATGTGAATTTCTGCTACCAAATAATCACTAAAAATATTTTTGCCAGGTGGAATTTAAACAAAAAACAATAATTTATCATTAAAATAATATGCTTTGAGACAGCTGAGAAGCACTATCATAAAGGACGAAATTCCTTCTCCTTGGTATCTAGCGAAGCCATCCTTCTCTTGCGATCGTTAGTGAGCATCCCGCATCTCACATAATAGAAATAAATATTTTTACCTCCACACAACGCGAGTTGACATCGGTTGGCAAGAATCCGTACTACTTGTAACAATTTTTTTTTTGCATGAGATAAATTAACTCCCGCCACTGAATGGAGCCAATGACAGTCAAGAGCCAAGTAGTCTCGTAGCCATGTAGAATTGTAGACTTGTAGTCTCGTAGACTTGAATCCTCGTAGCCAGTTGAAGCCATGAAGTCTTGTAATCCTGTAGTATTGTAGCTTCCTAGCCTCCTAGTCTAGTAGCTAAATATCAGCTAGACCTAGGACGTTTTGGAAACCAAAAATGTTGGAGCCAAAAGACTGATGGAGCTAAAGACTGTTGAAGTCAATGACTGTTGAAGCCAAAGACTGTTGGAGCCAATGACTGTTGGAGCCAGTGACTGATGGAGCTAATAACTGTCAGAGACAATGACTAATGGTGACAATGACTGATGGAGCCAATGGCGAAGGAGCCAATAACTGTCGGAGTCAATGACTGTTGGAGGCATTAAATCCTATCGTAAATTGACGATCGCATCCTACTGAATTGAATGTATGCACATGCACGTATTTTTCTTTGGATTTACTTCTTAGAACTAGAATTTACGTTCAAATTTGCATTTTTTTGTTCAATGTGCTTCCTCTTTGACGAATGTTTGTCGAAAATTGGGTCCTTTTCGTTAAATGCGTGTCCTGTGTATACATTACGTGTTCGGTGTGTGCACTGTGTGCTTGGCATGTACATTGCATGGTCATTGCGTGAACATTGCGTGTTCAGTGGATACATTGCGTGTCCATTGCGTGTATTGCGTGTACATTGCGTGTCCAGTGCGTACATTTCGTGGTCATTGCTTGTACATTCTGTGTCCAGTGCGTGCATTTCGTGGTCATTGTGTGTACATTTCGTGGTCAGCGAGTACATTGCATTGTCATTGCGTGTACATTGTGTCCAGTGTATGTGCTGTGTGTACTGTGTGTACTGCGTGTACTGTATGTCCAATGTGTACTGTGAGTTCAATGTGTCCCGTGTGTGTATACTGTGTGTCCAGTGCGTGTTCAGTGCGTGTTTTGTGTGAGCGTTTTTTTTGTTGAATTTGCTTGCAATTGTGTTACCTTTTTTAATCTTGTTTTGACTTGTGTATTATTGTAAACGAACGGTGTTTTGACTAGTATATTATTCTAACGATTGCGTGTATACAAGCGAGTCCCATACGAAAGGAATTTCAGTTTTATAATGGCTGCGGCGGTGTAAGGATCGCCTTGTTTGCTACATCTTGTGCATAAGTCGTGTTATTACCTGTTCTTGTGAATTTGATGGCTTCTTTACCGTCTTTAACGTCGAACTCGATGGAAGTTGTACCATCGACTACGGGAACTCTGACGTCAGCGTCGACAATGATGGCGCAGATCCCATTGGCAACTTCGACTTCAACACTAGAAGAGAATTCAACAGTCGTGGTACCACCAGCAGAAGAGACTTTAATGCCGGTATTACTGGCTGCAGCAGCGACTTCCCAGTAGCAGTGTCATTACTGCGACAGGATTTCCTCGAACAACAGTAATGTTCGTCAACATGAGAAGAGAGCATGTGCTAAGAATCCTCCTCGTAAAATGATTGGCTGTGAGAAATGTCATAAGCAGTTTGCCAGAAAATATAATATGAAAATGCACATGAAAACATGCAGAGGTCGTGCTGTACGACATAAAATAAAGGTTTCTCTGCATCAGCGATTAATCGATTCACTAAAGAAAACACCGGGAGTTGGTACAACTGCAGCAACATCATCATCTGGTTCGGGTCTGAAAGGTTCGTCTTCAACAACTAGGCATCCATGCAGCTACTGTGATATGTCAATCAAATTTTCCATGATCCACGAAGACATGAGTAGAGCAAATGTGTAAAGAATCCTATTCGTACGAAGTTTCGTTGCGATGAGTGCCATGTTTGGTTTACACGTATTGACAGTCTGCAACGGCATGCGAAACAATGTAAAGTTGAAGTCCATGTGCCTACTGTTGAACTACCCGCAGACGTTTAGACTCCTCGGTTGAGGTTGGAGACTCGTGAGCGTACAAGCTCAAAAAAATATGTTCAGCATTCGATTGCTATGAGGCCCGGACATGAAACTAAACCCAAGACTGTACTCGGTACATTACAGGTGGATGGTAATGGGTTCTACTTGGCACAGTCTGGATTTCGTGGGAGATTGATAAGACTACTATCATGTACATAATTTTAGTGAGTCAAATGACATCTGTACTTTTCTTAACGATATCAGACAGAACATAATCAATCTGCTTAATTATGACGTAGCAACAAACGGTCCTTTGAAATATAACTTGTGGTTGGACTATTTATATGGTAAGCCGTATTCGTTCGAGGACAAAGTGAAGAAGTGTGCTTTCAAGACATCGTCTGCTGTAATTTACAGTTTAGACGATGTGAAGTAGTATGTTGAACGCGGTGTCCAGAAACTCTGCCAAGAAGAGGAAGACTATGTCAGTAAAAGATCTGGCTGGTCTCTGTCTAGTATAACCCGATTGTAGTTGAGAATTAGTCCTTTCACACCGATGCAGAACTACATGTTTATAAGATTGTTAACTTTCGCAAGTGTTTCTATAGTAGAATAGAAGTTATGTAGGCTAATACAATTATGTTTGTAACAAGAACTTGCGGTGTTTTATTTCTAAACCTGTCATTTTTATTTAAATTATTGATGAAGTATCGGATCAAGATGATCGAATAAATCATTATATTAATCAGTGATTTGTTTGATAAATGTTGGCATTTTCCCGAATTCCTAAGTTAATTATTACAGAATTTCCAGATGTCTGCTGGTAGTCACCATGGGGAAAAGTTGATTTAATTCGCATTCGTCGATATCGAACCGAGGACTTCTGTTTTAATGACATCAATGTTTTTTATTAAAATTATTAAAATTCATTAATATTTTATTAAAATTTTTAAACTTTTTATTTAAAATTGTTTCAGTTGTATTTTAAGTTTTTTATTACATTGACTTCGATGGGTCCGAACTGGGGATTGCGAGCTAAATATTGTAATAGTGTTTCTTATTAAAAAAATGTTTGTTTAAAAACATTTTTTTTTCAATTATTAATCTCGAACGAGATGTAGGTGTCAAATTTTACCTCATATGTCTTTCACCTCAAAAATGAGAAATTTTGAGTAATTTGGGCATATTTATAGTCAATGTTATGGAATTTATAGACAATTTCGGTGAATCTTCAATCAGTTTTCACAAATTAAGTTAGTGGCCATAATGTTATAAGATTACGACTCACCTCATCGCTCTACTCATTGGAAGCATTTGTAGGTTGACGTGGTGGATGTCCATATCGATATAAGGTCAATTCCCCTTCCCTTAATGACAAAGGGTCAGTCCTACTGGCTTCAACTTCATCTTGCAATACAGACCTTCCATCAGTTTGTCTTAACCGTGGCATCAGATACTGTCACTTTGAATTACGACTCTTGTGTTTTGAACGGGTCGTTTCAGTGTTGACATTAATAAGACTTCGCCGGTCATAACACGATTATATATATAATGAACGCAGGCGATCAGTACACTTTCAAAAAATCACAAAAAATAAACGGTGCGGCGGATTTACCTGAAACCTTTTTCAGAAATAGAGAATCTCTGAAGGTTTTTTCACCAGTTACAGTGACTCAATATGCGCTGCTCGAGTTGTGCGGCAAACATTGAGGCGGTCAGACTCGCCCCACACTTTGTGCAACGTGTCGGCGGCGATGTACACAACTGTCACTGTGATTCGCTGTCACGGATCCGGCAAAGATAGTGGCAGAGGTGGCACGAACATTTTGCCTTTGACACAACCCCACGTGAATAAATCGCATGCGGTTAAGTCCGGTGCTCGCGGTGGCCATCTGCCCCACACCGCATCAACACTTGCACGACCGAGACATCTCCCGGTGAGATGTGTGTAGGTGTTCCCTTCACGTTGCACAACAGTTACTGACTGTTCTTTTCGCTAACTTAAGCACGTACCGACCCTTCTGCTGTGCGGTAGGCGCCATTTTAGGCGCCATTTATCTGAAGATGTGCAGATTTCACTTCCTCAAATATCAAAAATAGAAAGTCATAATTTCGAGCTCCGAAAATTCACACCTACTTAGTGACATAGTACCTTCGCTTTCCACGTAGTCACCACTCAGGGGTAACTTTAATTATGGAGAAAGAAAATAGAGAGAAAAAAGTTAAAATGAGGGAGTGAAGGGTTTGTGGGGGAGTGAAAACGTGCTTTTTGACAAGTGAAGGTAATATTTTTAAAGAAGAAAACAATCTTTTCCAACTTAAAACAGTTTAATATTATTGTGAATCAGGAAACGTAATAATTAACTGCACGGGCAGAATCGTCCAATAATAAAATCTAATAATCACAATGCAAATGCAAACAATAGCTGCTTATTAGCGGAGGCAACTTGTAACGAAATAATCCGAAACTTTTACAACAAAACACTTTTGGGTATACTCTATTGAGTGAAAGAAGTTTCAGAATAATCGTCTTCACCGTTTAGTTTTTTAATGAATTTTTAAAGTGTACTGATCATTTGTGCTCATCCTGTACATCACTGAGTCATAAAAATTAATGGTTTTGAGCCGAAAGTGTTATTTTCGGGTTTAGTCGTTTAAATGTTTACAGGAGTTGATAGGTCTAATTTTTCTCTGGACTTTACGATTGAGCGAGGAGAGTTACTTGCACGTGTTTATCGCTATGTGATTTAATTCGGCAGATCTTGTCGGAGACAGGCAGAGCTCTCGTCGCGAGACCGGGCGGGAGAGAGTTTGCACAGGCCGCGCGCGTCAGAGAGGAACTTCCAGTCCGTGATTGCCTCGCTGGACGAAGTTCGGGCCGGCAGATCCGCCGGCAAGGCCCGAGTGCTCCCTAACATCCCGCCTCCGGGGGGGGGGGGGGGGAGGCTAACAGCAAGTTCCGAGGCCTCGCCCTGGCTCGATGTTGAAGAAACTGCCCCGCGAACTCCCGAGAGCTGAGGGCCAACAAACTAGGGGGGAATATTCTAAAATCGCAAGGTAAAAATTAGTTATGATTCGCCTTAAAATCACACAACCTGCATTTCCTTCAGGTGTCTCTACAGCTACGTTTTAAAGATAAAAAACGTTGGATTAGAGCCAATTTCTGTATCATTTTATGTTTAAAGGGTTAGTTGATGTTAGTTCCTTACTTTTAATTCAGTTTGGAAACTCACTTGAAATTTAGTGGGCCAGCATGTTGAAATAGGAATTTTTTTAGCTTAAAGAGAACTGACCGCGTGCAAATCAGTATAATTTTTTTAATTTTATATATTTATTTGAAACTCTCTAAAATAATTTGTTTGTTGCTACCAAAAAATTAATATTAAGAGTTCTTAAATTTTATTTTAACAATAAAATCATTAAGCTTGAGTAGTAGAATCATTGCGGTCCGAATACAGGGCTCAGGTTATGTAGTTGGTGCTGACCACAATTCTGGATGACGACGCAGTTACCATTTCGTATTATACCGTCCCAAATAAGGACATAATTTCCCATTATTTTACAAAAACGACTCAAATATTCTTTAAATTGCTTATCATTTTTTTCGAGTAAAGATTGTTCTTAACTTCGTCAATATATAGAGTTGCCTTGTATTTTAAACGCACCATCGTTTGATGCGTTTGTCATGTCTTTAATTTTCGTTTGTTTGTGCCGTATGCGTTCCTATACCATTCATCTGATTGCGATGAAATTTTGGTGATTTGTTATGCGCATGCCCATGAAGGTTACTGAGACGGTATAGCTATTTTTTAATAGTTGGAGCACAAATCGTGTCAAAAAATGTGTTTATTTCTCATTTTATATAGCGGCACTTCGTCTGTTTTTGTTGTGTAAGTGCGCACGCATGACACAATTTATTTAAATATAAAAGAGAGACAGAGATAGAGTGATATATATATAGAGAGATAGAGACGGAGAGATAAGTTGAGATAGAGCGAGGTATAGAGAATGAAATGGGTTAGATAAAGAGATATACCTATAGATGTAAAGAGCTATATAGAGACTTAAATATATAAGATATGGAGATAGTGGGAAGTATATATGTAGATATAAAGAGATAAATACAGATAGAGAGATCCATAGATGAATATAGATGTAGATAGAGATAAATATATATAGAGAGATGGATAGATGATTTGTATATGTGGAACTACTTCAAACATATTACAAAACAAAACTGAATGAGGCATTGCAATGCAGGCCGAGCATTAGCTAGATAATGGAATCTTTTCAATATTAGTAATCTCTTATTTTTCAGCTTTTTTATATATTGCTTTATAAAGTCTTAATTACATACAGACCAGGTAAATAACTATAAACTGGCAGAATAACGTATGTCGGGATCTGAAAGTGATATAAATTAAATTAACTATCACGCTTGACATTCATATTAAGAACACAATTACTAACTACATCTGATTTCGAAAAAGGTCCCCTTCACCCTTTGTTCAGCCCGGGCAACGCCGGGTATTGCAGCTAGTTAGCACATATATAATTCGCACTGTTATGAAACTAAAACACGTGTTGTGAATGTATAAACTAGAAACATGTGGATTAATATTATAAATATGAAAACAGTGATCAGAGGCGACGAGCGTGCCAACATGCGTTACTAATAGAGTTTCTATTACTATTTAGTTGGTAGCTTTTTTCGAGACTTAATGAGCGATTTAGCGGGCAGCTTCAACCTGTTAATTTTGTGTTACAGTGATGCGCGCGCATCTTAAAACTTCACTCTCATCATTTTTTTCATAACGCGCGTAAATAAGTACAACTGCAAAAAAAATAAAAATATAAAAACCTACCGCCGAGTTTTGAGCCACGTGCCTTCAGCATATTGACCGCGTAGTATAACCACTGCTCTGACAGAAGGTTACGAGGAAAATGTGTTTTATATTTGATGAAATACCAAAATAATGTGTTTTTTTTTAGCCTTGGAATTTTCTCTTTACTATGACCATTTTAGTTTATCAAAATAATTCCATGGTAATTTCACTATCATAAAGTTTCATTTGGCACACCAATATGTTTTTTTTTATGTCCCCTAATGTGGGTTTATGTTCATACACGTGGGTCCGCCTGGCGTAGCCAGGATTTGTGTATGGGGGGTGTTAAGGAGCATGCCCCCCCCCCGTATTAAAGCGGGGGGGTCCGGGGGTCCTCCCCCGGGAAAATTTGGATTTTAATGTGTAAAATAGTGCTATTTTAGCAGTTTTCTGTTCTTAAATTTAAATATTGTAATGGTAAAATTTTTATTAATTTTAATATGAAATTTGTTTGAGTGATGAATAAGAATTTAATTAAAGATTTGGTGCTAAGGGGGGGTTTGAACCCCTAAAACCCCCCCTGGCTACGCCCCTGGTCCGCCATCTTCCTGTGAAAATGTCGTTACATGGTGCCCCCTGCAGCTTCAACCTGTTAATTTTGTGTTACAGTGATGTGTGCGCATCTTAAAATTTCACTCTCATAATTTTTTCATAACCCGCCTAAAGAAGAATAACTTCAAAATCTATTTAACAATTTTCATGGAGATTGGTTAAACGTTAGGCCTATAGAAGTTGCCGCGCTCGCTGCAGTGCCATCTATTGGCGAGAGTTATAGTAAAGTGCATATCGCAAAAATATTCTCCGTGTTCAAATATATATGTAAACAAATTTGCATGGCAAACTGTTGTATGGTGTAGAAGTTGATGCAATGCAGTTTCATCTAGTAAGTGGTGAATTATAGCAAAATGGATAGCATGAAAACCTTCTTCATGAAAAAAACACTTCGATGTGCCAACTTTCTGGGCGATCGGTTAAACGATGTCTGAGTTTATTAATCTCATACATACTAACATCCGATTAAAATGGATAGCATGAAAACCTTCTTCATGAAAAAAACACTTCGATGTGCCAACTTTCTTGGCGATCGGTTAAACGATGTCTGAGTTTATTAATCTCATACATACTAACATCCGATTATATCTATATAATAATAACGCATATGCATATTTATATTATTTTAAATATGGAGTTTAATTATCACCGCTTGTTAGAGGCTGCCGTATTTTCATTTAAAGTCTTACTACCAGTAGAGCTAGAGTCACATATTTATATTTCTGTACCTAGTAGTACTGAAAAATGGTAAAAACCTTGAACCCTACAACTTGACATTGGACTGGCTACTAGGTCTTCATTTTCATAATCATTATTAATAACCCAGAAAATTAGGAATACTATTTTAAAAATGTTAACAATTTACTTTTTATACTGTCATTTCATTCGATTGATTCATGTCCTCTGTTCGAACCTTTGTGAGTGCAAACATGTAATTTTAGCTTTAAAATTAAACATTGTTTAGTTAATCAACATTCAAAATTATAATTTACTAACTGTAAAATTCTTTGGATCAGTTTTACATGAGAGTGTAAGATATAAAACAATATAAAATACCGTTTAAAACACATGATTAATTTCTTAAAATATTTCTCTACTGCAATTGAAAACAAAACAAATGTATCGCTCATAAGTATTTCTCAATTTAGACATCTGCAACCCACGAATTGAAGCGAGTTAGAAAAACCAATTCACATTGGATCGCACATTTCTTCCTTTGAGAATCTTCTTCACCCAGTGCATGTCGGGATACATCGACGACTAGATCTGTTTGGCATAAAAATAACCGCGAATAGGCGCGTGGTGTAAATCTTCGAGGTTTAGGCCCTAGCCTCGGGTTTACGAACGTGGCCACACGGAAACGTTCGGGACTCCAAACCGCAGGCAATCCAATCTCAAAGACGCTTTTCTGGTTAAATATCGACACAAAGTCTTCAACATTTTATTCTGCTTTAGTGGATACCAAAAACGTAATTTTACGATTGGGGATTCCTTTCCGAGTAAATTAGAACATTTTCCCAGACTCCTCTATATGTACTTAATCGTCCTTGTTATTCACTTTAACTTTCGCGCTATTTTAGGTTTGCCCGCTGGTAAGAGGTAAGGACTTGCTGGGCGTGCTGGCAGTTAGAATTTTTTTACAGTGTTCACAATGCTCTTCCGATAGATCAGTGCTGGATTTAAAGAGGTTTATAGATTCTTATTGAACCATTACTTATATAGGTTGCTGTTTCAATTAGTTCTAAATATATTACGATCACATAAAGATTCTTACGAAGTTAGAATTTTTAAATTCTGCAAATTAATAAAATGTTAATTTTTAAAGCCTATTTTAATTATTCAACGAGAAATATTTCGTTCTTGGTCGTAGCTTCTCGTGGTCACGAGACAGACTGACCGAAAGGTAAACGTACATCTGTATTTCCGTTCAATCGCCCGAACCGCCGCGCCCTTGCGTCAGTTGCCGCAAAGACCTAGCTAACTGGTTCAAGCCAGTTACTTGCCATAGATTTATTTAGCTACGGACACACAGGGCGTATGCTTGCAATGCTTGCTATGATCGCAATGTTCGCTATGCGAGTAAAATAAAGCCAGCTTCATCTCAGGTGTAACTGGCGACACAAAGCTGTGTTCGCTATGTTCGCTTTGTTGGCGACGTCACCAGGTGTTTGGTTCTTGGCTACTTTTTTAAAACGTCGCTGACTTTGCGCATGCGCAGATAAACAAAAACATATATTTTCGCGCGGAATTGTGCTGACTTCTGTGTTTGTTTTTCAGTATTGTGCTTTTAATTGTAAAGTGGACGGAAAAATTAATTAAAAGATTACAAAAATATCAATGTTTATGGAATAAATCGATGAAAAAATAAAGAATTCAGTATATGCAGGACAATGCCTGGAATTTGATTACAAGATAATGCTATCAAACTGAGTTATTTCATTCTTAAATAATCCATAAATATGGTTTTGTCCTGACAAGCAACTTCTACGTCAAATGATTAAATTCTTTGTTTTGATATTAAATTCGTAAACCCATATCTTTCTAAGTTCACATACTGTGATAGCCAGCAGAATATTATCATCACCAGAATCATCACTCGAATCCTACGGCATGCGTCTCTCCGACATCGCGAACTATAAAAAAACCAAGACTATCCTGGCTGGCCACCGGGCGCAACGAAAATAGCAAACATCGCAAGCATAGAGAAAAGAACATCACGAACACAGAAAAGCTTTCTGTGTGGCCTCGGCTTTACTCACAGAGTTATTGTGTCATGAAATTATCATAATTCCGTTTACATGGTTAATTTTTACCTGGCTTTCAAAGTGATCATACAGACTCTTTAACATCTGAAATGGACAAGATGAATAATTTTGATTAGAGGAAGTATACTAAGAAAGCTAACAAAACTGCCACTAGGATGCGCCATTGGTACTGAAATACACAAGAAGGAGAAAAAAGGTTCAGATTGCAGAAAGTTCATAAGAAAGCACGCCAATATGCCAAGCGGGTTGCTAAGGACCATCAGAGGATTCGTGTACGTTGCGCCAGGTCCGAGGCAGATAGACGACATTGACAAAGAAAAAATTCATATTGATGAAGGACTTAGCCTGTTAATGACTTCTGGACTTGTGTTTATTACAACGCCCTACTGCTGCCGTCGCACGCTGATAAATTGCGTGCAGTCTCGTATGAACGAGTAGTTAAATTTGAGGAATCTATTGGGTGCCATACAATTTTGAACAGTCATTAATTGCATTGTGTGGAGACGTGCCTAGAAGCTGCAACGCGAGCCCACGAAACGGATGATCGCCGCGGACTACTGAAGGGCTGCTCGCTGTCCACTCGGCGAGTTGCCGTAACGAGTCCATCAACTAGAAGACATTCGTCCCGCCTGGTGTGACCAGCCGGCTGGTGTCCAACCTCGCCGTCACCACGAGTCCAGCGAGTCCACCTACTCACAGGGCGAGCAAGAACACACGATCTCAGCGGGGTATTCCATACATTGCCAGTCGCTCCACACAAACATATAATGAAGTAATCAAACTTTGAAACGCGTCTTTTAAGTTTATTGTCAAAGTGTGAAACGGACTTTAAAACCATTTTTAAGCAATTTTTGCTACCTTTGTTGTTAAGTTATTTTAGATTTATTCATTATGAGCGCTGAGTATTAGATTTAATAAGCCACACTTGTAAACACAGAGCTTTTAAAGAGGTCATTTATAAATTGTAGTTTTTTCGTAAATATTTTATTATACTCGTATTTTACGTAATGTCTATTTATCTTATGTTTTGGTGTCACGATCTACACACTACGCCTTGATATTTTTTTTTATTCTTGTAAAGTTAACATTATAACAATTTCACAATAATGAGTAATGATGTAGCTACGCATTTTTGTCAATGTACATAAGCAAGGCAATTAAATCGGATAGCTGTATAGCCCGTGCAAAACGACTTCAACTGTGATAGCCATACATCCTCAGTGCGTTAAGGGTAATGTGCTCGTAATTTAAGGCTATTATTTATGCTAGTTATTTTGTTCACAGAATCCTGTAGGCTCAGCCGGCTTGTACAAGAGGTGTTAAGTTTATCCAAGCTGAGCGTTTTTAAATATTTTAGTCTCATGTCATCACAGTGTGTGAATTATAAAGCCCTTATGTTCAATAAATTAATTGTTAAGTTTCAGTTAAAGTTTCAGCATACTTACTCTGCCAGCCCCATTTACCTCTTGTTCCTCTGACCGGTTTTTCACTATTTAAGACAAAGATTACAGTTTTATGAGTATTGCTCAGTTGGTATAGTTACGTGTTCGATAACACGATTTGTGTCTTTTTAATTTCAGGATTAGTAACGACAGATAGAGATCTGAACGAAATATCTAAATATTTATATTTGTTAAATAACTTAGAACAGATCATTGGGATCTTGATTTAGCTGACACCCAGATTCAATTATGAACTGAGAATGAACTGAACCTTAACTTAATGATTATAGTCATAGTAACTTTTGAGTGTATAAAAACACAGTTATTACACTTACTATAAGGCACAGTGATCAGACTACTTCTTAGTGCATCCGATAAAATACAACACGATTCGTTAGAAACATAAAATAGTACACGTGACATATAAACTATTAATTACTACTTTGTATTGTAACTATAAAAAATTATATTGAGACATGTTTCAAAGTGAGGTTAAATGAGTTATTCTTCGTTAATATTATGTTACAATCATCGAGAGACTATAAGTTTTAATGTAATAGTAAATATTGTTATTAACCATATGTAAGGTTTAGAAGATGAACAAAAAAAAAACTATTGAATAAATTATGTTCTTGCCATCTTGTATCAAATATGTATCATGTTTAATTATAATATAAGTGTTAAGTAAAGATGGTTGGTTAAAATATGGTGTTTGTGTAAGATAAGGTATGAATGTATGCAATATGTTCATGTAATGTTTTTATTTGTATATATGGGTAAATGTTTGATGAATTGACCTATGTTTTACATGAAGGACGTGAACGAACTTTCTTTGAATTAAGAGACACTGCAAAATCATAGATGTATATTGAAGATTGTTTTTGGTAACTTTATGTGAATTTGCATGTTATCCTGCGGTATAAATTTTTGAAGATAATTATGATAATTACCTAGTAATTATTCTTTTATTATCTGGAGCGGTTATTTAATAATTGAAAATTCTTACTGTATAAGTATTTGTTCTTGTTTAAGCTATGCATGCATTGATTTTATTTATTGAGAAAATTGTGTAAAATCAGATATACGAGGACAGTCAGAAAAGAAGCAACACTATATCACGTATATTTCATTTTATTTGGGTCTTCTATTTAATTCATTATGCATCTGTTGATTGAAATATTATTCTTATGATTAATTTTTCTATTAACCTACATTAAATTAATAATATATTATTCCATGTTTTACATAGGGATATATCATACTACACTTGGTTTGCAAGTCATCCTGTATATTTATTAGCACGCTTTCTCTTCGGTGTTGAAACGAAATAAGAAGGAAAGCATTAGAGAGAATGATAATGGCCTGCAGCAAATACACATTCCTGAAGGCGTCATCCGCGTGTGGAGTAGTTCTGGGTCCCTGGAAACCCGCGCGGACGACAGGAAGATCTCCGCGACGATCGTGATTGGTAGTTTTGTCATCTAAATGGGTCTTTTCCAGGATGTCAGCAATATTCTCCTTGCCAGACATAGGGCTGGACGACGTGCAGTGACCAAGCATCCACGTCGCGCGAGATTCCTTACTACCGCCTGCAGAATTGGTCGGTGAGCTAATATTTTTCAGTTGCTGACTCGATTTGGTCAACTTCTGTGGATGCAGCTCCTGAGGACTACAGAAGCTGAGGAATCAACGTCCACAATACCTCCAGTCGTGGCTTCTGAATTGTCTCTTCAGCTAGTACCAGATTGCGCTTATGACCTGGAAGTCCTGAGCCGCTGAGTTCCCCACCTCGCCGATAACCTGAGTGTCTGCACTTGTAACCTAGTGTAGTGAATTATCATATCCACACAACAGTATTATAGTTTCCTTTATTATCCAACCGAGGACCGTATCCTAACACGATAGTAAAGATACATTAACAACTCACCTGTTAGTGCGCCTAAACATAAGTAATTGCCTGAAGGAAATATTGCACCTGACATTTTAAGGCCTAAACAGTTATCGTAATTAATAAATTGTATGAGAATAAGTTTTTTATTATATTTCAGGCCTGTCAGAAAGTTTAATTTGATATCTCAGAATAACAATTAGCATTTCTAGTTTTGCAGCAATCAACACAATATACACTACACTAGTATGATATTATTTACTGGCATATTTCTCGAATCATTAATAAACTATTTTATTTAAAAAACATAACAAATTGTGTAGGCATTTAAATTATTTGTTACTGAGCATAACTTAACGAACTTTTAAATAAGATAACAAGAAAATACTTTGTATACCTAATTTCAAAGTGTTACAGACTTTTAAAAAAGAGGTGGAAAACATTTGCAAACATAATAAATTTGAATACGTTTGACACATTGAATGACACATTCCTTGAACTGAGCTGTATGAAATGCAAGGTGCACGATTCTAAAAAAAAAAAAAAAAAAAAAAAAAAAAAAAAAAAAAAAAAGATAAACATAACTAACACCCAATAATAACAATTTTTCGGTTGGGCACGAGCCTAGAGGTGACTTGAAGTTGTTAAACAGACAATATCATCTGCTGTCGGAGGATGGAAAGAGATATTATAAAAGTTCTCTCTGGAAGAGGTGATATCTTCTCCCAACCATCTTCCCGTCTCCCTTCTTCTCTTCACCCGCCCCTCACCGCACCGTCTCGCTTGTTGTCGGGGACCTCTGACCGACCTCTCGAGCAAGTTCGAGGCCACCGGCCGTGTCGCACGACGGGCGCCGCCGAGATGTAGTGACCTCGGTCTCTTCAGCGACTCGCAACTTCCTCCGCACGTGCTCTCGTGTCGTAGCTCGTTGCCCCCGGGCGGAGACACGATAAGGAGATTCCCTGCTGATAGTAGAGGGATTCCAACCGCCCAAAAACTTTTCTTGAAGATGAGGTAAAGGCTAAAAAAAGGATTTTTAACTTTTAAATATTCTCTTATACAACTTTCAAACAATAAATTCACTATCTTGCATTGCAAAAATATTGCGGTCATGTGTTTATGAGAATACATAGTCTAAATTTTAAAAAAGTAATTTATAGAAGCCTAAAACAAAATATAAAATTTGATGATGCATAAAGTCGTTGGGCTCGTAGCTAGTCTCATGCTCTGGCTGAATGCAGCGACAACTGAGATGGGTATTCTAAACCATCGACCACTGATTAGTGTCATGTTTGATACAAACAAACATCTTTAACAGTGTCACCCCAGACCATGATTTCTACAACATCCCACTATAAACAAAGAGTCGTTGATCTCGGAGCTAGAATCAAGCTTTGACTGCATGAAGTAGTTACTGGAATGGGTTCTGAACTAACAACCACTTATAAATGTTGTGTTGAATAGCAGCATTCACCCCTTTTGTGGTGTTGTAGAACATGATATATACAAAATCTCTGTAAAAACAAATAATCGTTAGACTCTGAGCTAGTCCATGTTCTGGCTGCATGAAGAGCCACAGAGCTGAGTCATTTTAATCAAACACCACTGCTCACTGTGTAAGCTAGAAGCACTCAACACTTCCGTAGCATCTAAAGACATAATTGCTAAAAAAATTCCAATACAAACCATGAGTCATTGGACTTGAAGCCTGTTACACATCCTGGCTGTATGAAATAGCCACTGAGATGGGTCATCTGAACTAGCGACCACTGCTCATTGTTGTGTTGGCTGGAAATGCTAACCCTTGTGAGTAGTCCTTGGACATTATATCCACAACATCGCAGTACAATCGTAAATTCCTTGGATAT
Source organism: Bacillus rossius redtenbacheri (assembly GCF_032445375.1). Taxonomy (NCBI): domain Eukaryota; kingdom Metazoa; phylum Arthropoda; class Insecta; order Phasmatodea; family Bacillidae; genus Bacillus; species Bacillus rossius. The sequence goes on from NC_086332.1 coordinate 89,310,547, forward strand.
GGAGCTAGTTTATGCTCTGGCTTCATGAAGGATTCACTCAAATGGTTGATCCAACCCAGTGACACTGCTCAATATTGTTCTGACTAAAATCGCTCATACTTTTCGCGGCGTTCCAGGTCTGTTTATTAAAACTAACCAGTACAAATGTAAGCTCGTTATCTAGGGTCTAAATCATACTTTGGCTGCATATGAGAATCACTGAGATAAGGTATTGGAATCAACGACTAATAAACAGTGTCATATTTTCTAGAAGCACTCAACACTTCTGTATAGTCCCAGAATATGATTACTTAAACTTCCAAATACAAACGTTAAGTCGTTGGTCTCAGAGCTTATTTCATGCTCTGGTTGGATGCAGGTGCCTCTGTAATGGGTCATTTGAACTTGCGACCATTTCTTGGAGACTTGTTGACTAGAAGCACTCTTCCCCTTTGTGGAATCCCAGGATGTGATTTCTACTACATACTAATACTAATATAGAGTCTGGTCTTGGAGCCAACCTTATACTCTGGCTTAATAAAGAAGCCACTGAGATGGGTCATCTGATCCATTGACTTGCTCGGTTTACAGTTGGCTAAAAGTTTTTTACTCTCTATGCAACACTCCTAGGTCATAATTGATCAAATATCCAATTATAAAACTAGAGACGTTGATCTCAAAGTTGGACTCACGCTTTAGTAGCAAGAAGAAGACACTAAGACACTAAGATTGATCATCAAAACCAAAAAACACTGCTCGGTTTCGTGTTGGGCAGATAAGCTACAAAATGTAATCTACACTAATATTATAAAGAGGAAAGATTTGTATTTTTGTGTGTATGTTTGTAATGAAAAAACTCAAAGACTACTGTGTCAATTTCAAAAATTTTTTCACCATTAGAAAGCTACATTCACCCTGAGTAACATAGGCTATATTTATTGCTAGAAAAGATAAGGAATTCTTACTAAAACTTCAGTAACGTAACCCAAGGTGTAAAAATAATACCATACAACATCTTACATCGCATGCGCTGCGGAGACTATTGATGATAGAACAAAAGTATATCCTACAATATTAAAGAACATATCAATAACTACAAAAAACTTTGCGTTACTATATGCCCAACTATTATCGTTATGTCACAATAACCTCTTTTTAAATTTTAAAAGTTTATAGACCATGTTATTCATACTTCTGTTTAAAACGCTTTAATTGTTTTGCCATGGAGGTCGGAATGTCGCCTGGCACAGCCATGCTCGCGACGCGCGCTATGGTTAGCTATGGATGATAGGTTTGTTTACGTTTGACGTGGCACTAAGATACAGTGCACTACCCGGCTTGCCACCCCACGAACTAAAATTAAAAGGAGGCACTCCTATTATGCTATTGAGAAATTTAAGCCCTCCCAGTATGTGTAATGGCACAAGACTTTTGATGAAGTAATTACGAGACAATGTGATTGTAGCAACAATCATCACTGGGCCCGCGGCCGGACAGCTCGCTCACATTCCGCGAATCCCGATGATTCCGATAGATTTGCCTATATCCTTTAAAAGATTACAGTTTCCTGTGAAGATATCGTTTGCCCTTACAATAAATATATCAAAGGGACAAACTTTTTCGATTGTTGGCATCGACATAAGAAAAAAGTGCTTCTCTCATGGGCAATTTTATGTTGCCCTTTCTTGAGTAGGATCTCCTGAAAATCAATATGTTTTGTTATCACCTACAAATACCACTGCCAACATAGTGTACAGTGAAGCTTTAAGGTAAAAGTTTTGTAAAATAAAAGTAAGAACCAATAGAATTTAATTAAGCTTTAAAATAAAAATGTAAATACAGAAATGTAAAAATTACAATGACTTAGAAAATCTCTTTAAAATAAATACGCACATCTAAAACAACAAAAAAAATTTAAAAAACAACAAAAAATATAAATAAAAATGTAAATGTATAAAAAACTTAGGAAATTTAATTAGGTAGGATCAGATAAAAATGTAAAAAGTAATATGTCTCCCTTAAGATTAAATATGTTACTTTAATAAAAAAAGATGAACAAATTCGGATTGTAAGTATACATAAATAATGTGATGCTGTGTTAAAAAATATAGAAATAAAACAACTATAAAATATAAATAAAAGATAAAAATATAAAAAAAATGCCCACCCATGCGAAGCCGGGACGGCCCGCTAGTTGAATTATAAAATAAAACTTATGAAATCAAAAATAATTTTATATATGCGATAAGCGACGCGGAGCGACGGGAACGAGAGAGTGCGATTGAGTGACACGATTCTTTGTGTGTGGACAGGCGCGAGGTAGGGGGCGAACCACTGTTCAGCCTAGCTCCAGTGAGGAGTGCGAACTGTGGCACTTGACCGACATTGAATGACTCGCGAATAAACATTTTTAAGTGCCAGTGATTGGTAATCGGACATTTTTAAGTTAAATTATTTATTAGTAATATAAATACTGGTAATTAATAAAACTGTAAATAATCCTTATTAGGATATCCCTTACGAATCCAGTTTCCCCCACACATTAGTCCGTAACAATATGTAGTGATGCACAAATATGTGACCAAATATAAACGAATAAACAAAATTTAATTATTAAAACTTTATATTGATAACTGTTTAATGTTGATTAGATTTTGTAACCACTTCATTTAATTCAAGCTTCCAAAACCAAATTTTCCTTGTACAAAATTTAACCAAAGGAAGTACAAACGGCATATTAAATCTTACTGCACAATAAACCAAATTTTTGGCAGATTGTTTAATTCCGCTAGATTCAGTTATAATTGTAGAAAGTTTACCAGTGACTTTCAAAATAAAGTAGGCCTGTCGTATAATTAACAGGGGATATTTATAGTCAGATCCCTGTTTTCCCTTACGCCCGAAAATTATGGTACACTGACTGAGTAAGTGATAAATGTCGTACAAATTATATACGCGCTCCCCTCCTTCCACCATTACGACCTATCAGAATTATGATAACTCACCTGTATTTCCTACTCTCTTTTCCTCCTCGCCCTTCTTTTTCCTATTTGTTCTCCTCTTCTCTTACTCCTCTCTACGTTTCCTCCTTTCTCCGCCCTTCCTATTATCCTCTCTTCCTCTTTTCTTCTCTTCTTCCATCACCCCTTCCAGCTGATTGCTGTTGTCCGTTATCTTAGAAGACGTCGCTAATACTTCTAAACTTCGTTGGTAGATGGCGTTAATGTCTTCCGGAATTTCGGATGATTTCACTGATGATTTTATCGCCATTGCTAAGTAATGTTACTTACTGCCACTGTATGATATAGATAATTTTTTTAAAATATTAAATAAGGTGTGTTGGTTTCTAACCATGATTGCAGTTAGCGATATGGAGGTGCAAAGGCGACATGCTAGTCACAAGGCTTAACACTCAATTGAGAATATCCAGATTATTAGGGTATTTAATAAAAGGGATTGTCTTTGGCGAATTATCGCCATTATGTATTCATAGGATAAATAAATATAAATATGTATGTGTGTTCCTTGGAAGCCCTCGTGTACCAGTGGGATGTTACAAATTATCGTAGGTTTTAACCTCAAAAACTATGGTAGACCATAGTGTACACAATGTTAGAAAATAATGGTATAACGCTCGATATGCCATGAATGGACAAGAAACAAATTATGATATACTGACTGCGGATAAGTGAGAAGTTATCGAACACAGTAGACCAATCTTCAGATGCTATAGCCTTAATTCGGGTTCGGTCTGAGGATACTCTGCTAGAATTATGTTACGTCATTCTATCCTCCCATCATTTTCCTCCTACCAAGTCTATCATTGACACGGTGCGAATCGTTGTTGGCAATGTAGTAAATCTTATGTTACCAGTAAGTCACGGTAATATTTTTACCTTCAATTAGCGACCCAAAGCGAAGAAATACTGCCAGAGTTCAAAAAAATTGCATGATAATATATAATACTTCATGGAATATGTTGTAGTAAGTTTATACTCTCAATACGTTGTTTCCAACACTCCGGAATCATTAAATGGAAAAGTTTCCTGACTTAATGTCCCTTAATTGGGTATTTAGTTTTATCTCCTTTTATCGAGCCATAGGACAATACCACGAGGTCGTTATGGTAATTTGACGTATACTATGTGATAATATAACCTAACATGAAAACGTTTGTGGTCAACTTGAAAACCATTAATTTTTGTAAGGTATTCTACTTTTTCTTGATTTTAGCAAGATAAATTAGCTTAACCTTATTACGCCCTAGTTTTGTAACATAATGACTTAGTGGTCCTAGGTAAAGACACGCTGATATATGATGTTTATTAAATGTTTAGACAACTGTGCCTGCTCAAAACTATCCATCCGTTTCTTTCTTGTGGTAATAAATTATATCCTGTAATTAATGTGAGTCTAAATAACCAGTCAAAACTACTATTGATGCCATCTTAAGAAAGTATTCTATTAAAATTTATAAGTTTGAAGATAAAGCATAAAATTATAATTTTAAGAAAATTACGAATCACTGTTGCAGACTCTGCCTTTAAACGGTGAAACTCATGATTTAAAATAGTTTCATAGACATTGTTTGTTTACACTGTTTACCATAGAAACCCTCAAGAATGGACCAAAAAAATGAAACCATAAAAACACGGTAACAGGTCGATATCAGTTGATGTCAAATAATGACTTGTATGGACAGCACAAAATATTCCGTGAAAGAAACTTAATTAGAAAGAATTATATTAAGTTATTGTGTTGGTTGGGGCTATTTAATATGTCATGGCTATTGAGATTAAGTGACCAGAATCATTAACGAATGTAGGTCTGATCTGAGAGTAGTTGGAATTTTTTAACAGTAATTTAGAACTTTTACCACATGGTGAGTTGCAAGAACTAATAAGTCGCAAAGGCATGCCTGATTTCTATGTTTTTGTAAGGTCATAAACACGAGGTAGCTGGCCGCTGTGTGGTGTCCATAAACTTGTTTTAGAGCTATATTTCCAATTGAAATAATAGTTCATTGAAAGGCTTAGGTCATACTACAATCCTCCTATGTGTGTGTGTTCATTCCTGATTAAGTTTTCTAATTTTTATTTTTATACCACGTTTGAAAGAAAATAGAATGAATCAAGAAACTATTGCACTCTCTCAAGAAGTAAAGGACGTTTCTTCCAAAATACAAACATGGAAAGACCAACCAGTGCAAGGATGATTTTTCACGCGCACAGACGGTATGAGCCTGCGGCTTCCCAGCGCATGACACAATAGCTGTATCCGAATACATAGGAATGCGTCATGCGTACATAACACACGCATCCCTACATCCCTTAGCAAATACAGCCACAATGTAGAAGACACAAACTAAGCAATATATAGTATACGAATACATTCACTGCTAGCACAACCTGTTGACAGTTGGTCTTACTAATATGCATGTAGCTATTTTGAGTCTCAATATTAATGAATATTGAGCAACACGTAAACAACAAAGAACAATCCAAACAAAATTATTGTATTTTTGATGTTATAAATTTTAGCAAACAAAATAAAACTTTTGTTATGAATCTCGTATATTAAAAATACTTATAGTGAGCATCAAATACCTCTGCAAGTTTAAGTTTGCCATTCGGTAATTTTTATGAAAGTTTTTATTTGTCTCTATAGGAGTTATCACTCAAGAATATAACCTTTTGAAGATATCGTATGCCGAAAGTCTGAAGTTATATTATATGCAAACAAATAAAAACACGGTTCCGAGAGCTAATGGATGTAGGGACGCATCAGTGTATGCGAGTGTCACCCCTAGAAACTTTTATTTTAGTGGACGCATGTAGGGATTCCGATGCATCCCTTGCGATAATTTGGAAGCAACGCAAAGAGAACCGCGTCCATGACGATGCACTTCTAGCGGATCCCTAAGCTAAGATATCCATTGGACTAGTGTTCAGATTCAGCAAATGTAAGTCCCAGTAGCTCCAAGGCGCATCTGTAAGCAGTCTTGGTATTGCCAAGCGCAGTAAAAACTACACTGATAGAATTACAGCAAATTTACGGAATTTTAAACGAAGTATCAAACTCAAATAAACCATGAGTTCTTCGTAATTTCAAACAAATTAATCTTCGTAGAAACTACGCTGCATTTCAAATTCCGAGTCGTAGGTTTCGTTTCCAAACAAAGGAAAACTAACACGTAAACAAAAGAACAGTGTTATTAAAACGTTTTTGAAAGGTTTATTACTATACCAAAAAATATTATCAGGGTCCGTAAATTGACGAAGTCGCCTAGATAAATTGTAACAAGCGTGAAAATTTTTAACAGTGTAGCTCGCAGCCTCCAGGAGAGTGCTGTTCCCTCGCCTCCAACCACCACCCCTCACGCTTCTATCGACAGTTTATCGGCCGCGAAAAATTCTCATCTTGCGCGCGCTCTCGCCGTGGGAATATTTTCGAAGCTCGTTCCCGTGAATCCCCCAATCTCCAGATAACAGTCTTCCCTCCCTGAGAGCAGCCTTTCATCGCCCGCGCGCCGGCAATGCCAGCTGGGAGGGCGGCGCCGTGTAACGTTTAGTAATAATTTGTGCCGCGCGGGCGACCGCCGGAAGCCTCGCCCCCCGAGGAGGGGGCGAGTTCTCCAGCGCCGTCGAAGGGGAAAAAAAGGGAGCGATTTGTTGGCTGTGGGCGGGGTGGGGTGGTTTTTGGTTTATGTCCCTCGCGGGCGGCTGAATGGCGCTCGGGATGCCTCGCTGCCGAAGAATATCGAATATCGGTATTCTGGTCACGCCGCGCCAACACCGCCGCCGCCATAACCACTGAGCACGCCCACCTCCCGCTCCTCCGACACAATCACCCCTCGTTCGCCCGAGCTATGGCGCTTTATGTGACGAGCGGCTCGGGGCGAACTCCTAAACAAACACTGTCCCCCAGTGCCCCCTGACGAGGGCGCCATGTGCTTATCGGCTCCGAGCCCGACCTCTGCTCTTGTGTATCGTGCCGGATCTCGCACACACGCCCAGGGGAGACTGTCATTTTCGTAACTGGAGCAGTTTGAACAGTTGAATCAGTTGGGGTCATTGGAGCAGTTGGAGTAGTTCAATCAGAAGGAGTATTTTCAGCAATTTGAGCATTTGGATATTAAGCGTTATGTGACAATATCCCCGTAAGAGGCCAGCGACGAGGATATAATTATTAGAAAGCGTAAAAAAAAAATATCTTCTGGTTGGAAAACTTAAATGCAGAAAACATTTTCTGGATTACAGTTGTAAAACAAGATTAAAATTCAAGGAAAGAAATAATTTTTGTTTCGTAAATATAAAGGATAGGTAGGTTTACATTATATTAGAACAACTCCAAATAGAGATAATAAGTTTAAAGGTCTCAAAACAACACCTACAAAGATCAAGTACAATAAAAAATATGCGTACTAAGCGGAATGAGAATCTAGCGCGACCCGGTTAAGGTAAAGAACCCGATACATACAAAGTCATAAAAAAATAATTCAATTACATTAACAATAGCTTGTCATTAGCTTTCTAAACAGGACGGAAAAGTATGGACTATAGATACACATTTCTGAAAATTATAATTTTTAAGTAACAACATATATATTACGTTACATTAATACAAGAGTACAAAAATAATAGTAACATCAAAGCGTATACGCTCTATGATCCCTATACAATAGACACACTAATCACTAAGGCAAAGTTAATGATACCGATTTATTAATTAACAGACTGCAAAGCCTATGCAAAATCATAGTGCCTTGGTAAATTTCACAGCCTACAGGGGCAAGAAGAACAGGGTGCCGATATAACAGGTGCAACACGAGACAAACTAACAGTTTAACGAAAAGCGGTAATACACATATAAGAGAAACATTATTTTGACAGTGGCGGCCTAAAGGGAATTTTGACAAAATGGAAGTAAAAGACTAGACTACAAAACAACTCTACTTTTCCACTAGAAATCAGACGCTATAGAAACGTTTTACGATTACTTACACCCATGATCGGTCCCGCAGCACTATCATCCGCAATTACAGCACTCGATCAAAGACCAGCAGATAATAAGGAAGAGGCGTGCCTTTTGCGAGCTTAAAAATGCCGAACAAGGTATGACTCCGCAAATACCAAATAAATCCCTGTAAAAAGGAGGGGTGTCAAAGCTGACCAAAAGGTGGAGAGGGGAAAAGGAGGGAAAGTGTCCGATGAACTGCCTAGAACTAGGCAGTAAAGAACCAAAGGTCGTTGCAGATTGGTTGAATCAATATAAACAATTGGAGCGTTTGGAGTAGTTGAGCGATTGGAGAAATTAGAGCAGTTGCCTCATTTAAAGTAGTTATGACAACTGGGGAAGTTAAGGTGATAAGAGCAGTTGAATCATTTAAAGCAATTAAATCAGCTGGAGTAATAAGTGCAATTGGAGAAATTGGAGTATTTAGAGCATTATAGCTCTAAGATACATTGGAGCAGTTGGAGCAGTTGTAGTTGTTGGAGCAGGAACACCAATTTGAGCAGATGGGTCCTTAAGAGAAATTGGAACAGTTGGTGTCATAAGAGCAGTTGGAGCAGTTGTAACAGTTAGAGCATTTAGAGCCGTTGCCGCAGTTCGAGAATGTAGAGCAGTTGAAGCAGTTGGAGTTTTTGTAACAATTGAAGTAATTGGAATCACTGGGGCAATTGGAGCCAAAATTCATGTTAAGAAATTGGATGAGTTGGATCTATTAAAACCAGTTAAAATGAATGAAGTTATTGGAGCTAGTTGGAGTAAAATTTGATTCCGACCAGTGATTACATGTCTACCTTGCAGTCTGCCACAAAAGTTAAGCATAAAGTCATAAATCATTTAAATCGGTATCGGACTGGGTTTCCCAAAACATAAAATAGAGTGATTCATGAAAACAGTAAGCTAATGTCAGTGGCATTGTGCTGGATTTTAAGCAGAAAGATTTCTTCGAGAAAGGTTTCGTGCAAATTGGCTTCACGAACATTTCCGGGGGACCCACGTTCGCGAATCGAAGCCCAGGACCTATATCCTGAAGATTTGGACCGCGTGCCTATTCGCGGCGGATTCTATACGGAAGATATTATACCAACTATGTAATCCGACACGTATTTAGTGGAGAAGATTCTCAAACTAAGAAATGGACGATTCTAAGTCAATTAATGGGGCTTCTCATTTCGCTTGAATTCGTGAGTAGCAGATGCAAAAATCGAGAAACACTAAATAACAAAACTATATTATATTAATTTAAAGAAGAGTTTAAATTATGCAGAAATAATCTTTGTAAAAACCTGTTGTGAGGTTTTTAATTTTTGTTTCTTGAGTCTAGACGTTTACCGTAAAACTTAAATAAAGATTGTATTTAATTATATTAAGTATTATTAAGCTAAAATTACATACTTTTACTGACATAGAATCGAATTATGATCCCGAATCGATCAAATAAATAAATGAACTAACGTATTTTTTTAATTGAAGAATATTTCCGATCTTTTATTTGATAGTTAGGTTTCTTCTTTAAATAGCAGATATACGATGATCTAGATATTGACACTTCTTAATTATAGCAGGTAAATAATGAACCAATATAGAAGAAGCGTACTATAGCAGCTTATTAATGTGTGCAGTCATTACTAAAAAGCTATTCAAAAACGGTTTATGAATAACTTACCATTAGAGTTACTGGGACAACACAAATCAATAATTACCACGTAAAAAATATTATTTTTTCATATATACAATATTACTGTGAACACTATTTTGTAGTGATATAATTTTATTTACGTAAATAAACAGATTTACGAATATCTGTAATTTTACATGAATATTTCTGTTCTTTTTACAAACAAATTACGGTATTAAACTTATTAAAAATTAAAGGTTAATGCTTATCACATAAATATTTTTTTTTTCAATTTCATAAGTTTTATTTTACAATTCAATTATGTTTTCTAATCAATACGCGTGAATAAAATTTATTATTCGTCCCTGGAAGGAATGATTTTAAGTCACTTTCAGCTTAACTTTCAGAAGTTGTAACTAATTATTTCTTTACGTTATTTCAATGAAGCCATTGTTTGGAAATTTATATAAAACATTTTTTCTCTGTCCTTCATTGGTTTTTATGTGACTTTCAAGAAAAAATTATATTAGTGAGGATATTGTGTTTGGATTGCGGTAAGTATAGTATATAGGCCCAAGTAAGGGAAGCAGACAAGGGGTCATCTTCCTGTGTCGATGTCCATCAACTACAGGGAAGTTTTTCAGGGGTGTGCGTCAGTGCTTCTTGCAGAGCTGACTCTAACTGAGCCTTAACTCGCGCAGCAAGACAGTTGTTCACAAAAACGAGAAACATCACCTGTGTCAGAACTCACAAGGAAACAACGCAAGCATCAGTCCATCCTTACTAGTGTATACATTTAACTTTTAAATAAGCACACAAAGTACAGGTTATGACATTCGTTAACTAATGCCAACATTGGAAAATAATTTTAAAAAACTCCTAAATGTTAACAATAAATTTATAGAAGAACTTATGACGTGATCCGTTCGCGAAATATGTAAAACTAATGGTTCTGTTACTATATGGTATCCCAAATACATAAATGTGTAAATACTTTTACATTTTTTGCAATCTGTAAAGTTTTCTTCAGTATTTACGTTTATGAATTACGAGAAACAGTTAGATTTTTTGTATCAAAACTGTATGCATAAATAAATATAGTCATAGTAATGAATTGGTTATATCGTCGAGACCTCTTTTCTAACAATCGTACATAAATGCATATATATTCTAATATAATATTCGTAAAGGTTCAGGCCAATATTTAATCCAAATAATTTAGGGTAAATGTTTAACTCCACTTAATCATTTACACTGTTTTTAGTAATTAGTGTGCCATTCAATTTAATTATTATATTTTCTGTTAAAAATACGTAATAAATCTTGTACTTCCTCAGCAGCGCAAATTGTAAAAAAGAGACAAGCTAATTATTGCTATTCAAAATTTATATATCGCAAAAATAAAATAACTGTACCATTATTTAAAAATGTACAGTGTTCGGCCTATATTCGGCAGTAAATGTCACCCAAAAAAAAACATTTTTATCTTGTCAGAGTACTTTTGAACATACGAAAACTTTATTTTGGATACTTCACAAATAATTTAAGACGAAATGGAGCACATATTTTTTTTTTTTTTTACGTTTTGTGAGTTTACCTGCAGTTGAGAATAAAAGAATATATTCATAAGAAAAATGCATATACATAAATAAAATATATTCATATATTATATGAGAATTATATATATAAATTCTTTATGAATTAAAAAGGTTATGCAGAAAAATATTATTTAGAAAATTATAAGGGAATGCTATTAGGAAATTAATTACTTTTTAAATAATATACTGTACATAAAAGAAACAAAAACTTCTATCTATAGTCCAAAATTGTATCAATTATCTACGTTTTTATGACACAGTAGTTTAAAAGTTAATCTATTCTAATATAGGTAATTTTACTGTTTGGGGTAAAATATATATAGGCCTACATTTGGAATGAAGGGGAAAAAATCTATTGGGAGGGCAATTTTGTCAATATCAAAAATTTAAAAATAAGAAATTTTAAAAGTTTTACATATTTATCTGTTCGTTCCTGCATTACTAAAAAGTAATCAATGGAATTTAATAATTTTATTATAATATAGACTTTGGCTAGCTTAAGTTCTAGGTTGAACTAAACTTTAAAAGTATAACCATTATGGAGCATAAAGGGATAAATGTGGTTTTGACTACTTAATAATGTGTCCAAAGCTAATCCAGAATAAGAAAGAACAAACACACTAATAGCAAAACAGACAAAGAAACAAAAATTAAAAATAAAAACATATTTTTGAGTTGTAAATAATGTTACTAGCCATTTTGGTTTTTCATCATTTCAACCAATGAACAAAACTCAAACAGATTTGCTATCAGCATAGACGAAATAATACGATTTTTTCATATATCTAAAATCTTTAGGTATCTCTAATGAGGTAAAACCAGGGAATTTTAAATTGATTTTTTCTGTAAATAAAAACCAATTAAATGTATTTTTTAAAAGTGTTGACAATTATTATTATGTTATTAAGTTAAAATAATTAAATTAAAATAAAATTTAAAAAAATTAAAAATTTTTTTTTTATAAAATGAAAATTTGGTAAGTGTGATTTCCTTAAGGTAAATAACATCTCCAAACACACTGAAACAGGAGTTATAAAATCGGCATGGATAATTTTTATTAAAAATTAAACAGGGTTACGTATTACATTAAAAATTTCAACGATATACATTACAAACATAAAAATTTCAACCATGTACATTACACACATTAAAAATGTCAACCATAAACTAACATACATCTGAAACGCAAGGTTGAAATTTTGAAGGAAATCTTATATATGCCTGATATTTATGTATATTTTTCTTAAGTTCAAATCATTTGTAATTATTCACAAACTTAAATTCTTTTCGTAAATATTCAACAATATCCTGAAATTGCCACGAGTGAAGCTATTGTTAAATCCATCGGATGCACTGCCTAAGAAAGATATTTTGAAATAATATTATACATATAGAATAGAAAAACCATCGCTATATAAATTTTTTAAATGCAATTTGTTCTTAGTTTGCATCAAACAAGTGTTGTCTATTACAAACGAGTGGTACTTATGGTGACCAGACTATTTACATTTTTTATTTTTTTTCATTAATGCACATATTTTATTTGAAGTATTAAAATATTTACAAATGTATTGATTAATCTTAAAGAATACGTAAATAATACCATGTTTGCCTTTAGAATATCTAACTGGATGCATTTAGATGCTGTCCCTTTTTCGTTCGTTTGTTTGAGTTAAGAAAATCTGTTGTGGGTATGTGGAATTATGAATAAGTAAAGCATGAAATATATATATTTTTGTATTTAATGTTATATAGAGATTGTACGTAAGCAATATAATAAAAATTTAATCACATGCGTTTTACAGACTTTTTAAATAAAGTGACAACCAATTTTTTAAAAGGCTTGGTCTGTGTAGGAACATACAAGAGAAGAGAGCATTTTACTTTTAAATCATTTTGAGTCTGGTGTCATTCAGTTTGGGAAGATAGTATTGTGTAAAATACTTTTCATTGACAATTTAAGTGTTACAAATACCACCTTAAATATTAAACTACCCCAAATTTTGGTCATTATGTTAAAAATTTATTTTGAAAGTTTTTTATAATTTGATTGGTAATTCACGTATAGGTTTATTCACTTTTGAAATAAATTGGTAAATAATTGAATTTTTTGTCATTTTTTAAACTACTATGAAAAAGTAGTCTTTTATATTTAAAGCTGTCGAATGAATTTAAAGGAACTATTTTTGGTAACTTTTTTTTATTTTAACAAGAAATAGAAGCCGACAATTTTTTTTTGTGGTTGTATGACCTGCCGCTTGACGGCGTCTCAATAATAAACGACGCCGCACCTCCAAGGTCCGGGAATACCAAAGCTGTGTCGTCTCGGCTGAATATTTCACCGGCCGCCCAGACACGAGAATAACTCGCTTTACGGGAACTCGAGAACTCGACTTATTAATAGCTCGCGGGCGGAACTTTCTGGCCGGAGGCCTGCATTATGCGTGCGGGAAAGAAGTGCGCTAGCAGCGGCCACAGCTGGAGGGCCACGGCCGTGAAAATGCTTCGGCCATCGCTCGTCCGCCAGTCTTCGGCGTATTTCCGGCACTTGTTTCTTTAAAGCAGAACGTGCACTCACCACCAATCGCTAAGGGGTATTAAGCCTCGCCATCTTGCAATCTCAAATATTTTTATACCGCTTGCTCTTAAGCTTCCGTGCTAATTTTGTTTTGTTTAACATGACATATAACATAGCTTTGCTAGTTGTTGAAGTCAACACTTGTAAACTGGGGTGATTGTTAAGATAGTTATAATCGCCTGCGTGAAAAATTGAGGTATTTCCTCGCGGTGCTTACGGATAAGAGTCTGTTTGTAAATTAATATCTTGTTGCGACAAGGCATAGAAGGTCTGGTAGATATGATTTATACCTTGACATGACCAAAATTGTGATGAACAGTTTAAAATTAAAGTTATAGCAAAAAAATTAAAAAATATAAGATGGCGGGGCATAATCCTCCTTAAGCCTGCTTCGATAAAAAAGCTTCAATCTCGCCATTTGTTTGTTTACTGTAGGAATTATCTTTCTGGTCGTGCAATGAAAATTTAGATTTTGCACCTTTTAATTTTAAAGCAATATTAATTTCATTTACTTTACCGTGGCAGTGATAACTGGCATTTTTTCTTAAAACTGGTAGGAAACTGTATTTATTAAATTGCTAGGTACGATAAAACTCTTAGATATGATAGTTTTGCTAATAGATTCTGATTTCAATAACAATAAAACTACAATTTAACACAGTTAACAATTATTGCCTAAACTTAGGCATTTATTTATGACCTTAGTAAATATTTCCATTATGACGAATTAATGAGTTGTTTGGTGACACCAACAAATTAATTGTTTATAAGAAATAACTTATTTCAAGAAAGGTTTGTGATTGCCTTTCGGGGTATTTAATAATCAAAACTATATCCAAACATCCGGTTAACTAGAAGGAAAATTTCATACCTCAATAGTATTTTCTCGGCTTGGAATTAAAAATTCTCTTTTGGAATAGCCAACAGGGGTAGGTAGATTTCGAAGTACCTTTTTCTTCGGGAAACGTTCTAGAAACTTCTATAAACTTCTTGAATAATTTAAGAATATTAATGTACATTCCATCCTCTATGTTCTCCAATATTCCAAAATGATCGATAGAACATTTTCTCATATTCCACGCAGCGAAATTATTTCGAAGGTTTTTAACTCAATGCATCCAGCATTGAATTGCTTGTAGCAAATTTCATATTATGCCTACTAAGGTAGTTATGGATTTTTTACCTTCAAACACTATTATTCATGCTTTTCACTAATACGTAGTCGTATTAAAGTTTGCTAGGATCAAGGTTTAAGATAATATTAAGATAGTTTCAAATATATTCCAACGAATTTGATAGTAAGGAAGTTTTGAATTTTTTTATACTTAAACCCCTGTTTTTACGGTAATAGATGGTTCTACCAAAAATTATTTCAGCCAAAGGTTTTAGTAAATGGTAATAATTTTTTAAAATAAATTTAATAGATTTGAAGTATTTCTACTAAACAAGTTATGATTTATTGGTCTTTCAAACATTTTTATTTCCAACCCTTGCAAACGGTTGGTTGTATAAAACATTATTTCACCAGAAAGTTTTGGATTATATTATATGGTTTTACAATAACTTAAAACGGATTTAGTAGGTACATGGTAGGATTATGATTTTTTTGAATACTTACTTCGTCTCATTAAAATTGTTCCAGACCAAAGTCTTAAATATTTTTTTAGAAGATTTACAATTAATAATTGTAGATTATACTTTACAGGTTACATAATAAAGTAGTTAGGAATTTTTTTGGCCTTTAAACCCTGTCTATTTTATCCCACTGCAGCATTGGTTGGTTGTATTATAAACCGTTTCAGACAAAATTTAAAGATAATATTTATTTATAATGTTTACAAGCAATTTGAACGGATTTTATAGATTACTTACTAACGGATTATTAATTTTTTGTCTTGTAACAGCTGTCAGTTTCCAACCCTTGCAATAATGGTTAGTTGTATAAAAAATTATTCTGGACTAAAATTGTAAATAAAAATTCAAGGTTTCACACTATATAAGAACGGATTTTATAGTGAACATAGTATGAAAATAATGATTTTCACCTGTTTTTTACCCGATGCCGAAATAGTATATCTTATCAAAAAAAGGTTCAGAAAAAGTTTACGATATTATTAATAATATTTACGTACAGTTTAAACTGATTAGATTAGTAGTATAGGTTAGCCGGAACTGGCGCAGGCTTCAGGCTGAGGTGCCGAGGTGCCGACCGCCATATTGGATTGTGTCGTCACGGCGGCCATATTGGATGAGCGTAACGGGACACAGCGTTACGGGACATGTAGGACCTTGACCTTTGACCCTCAAAATTCGCCAAAATTGGGCGAAAATTGCCCAAAATTCCTCAAAATTCGCCAAAATTTACATTTCTGTGGTAAAAAATTCCGCCAAAAAATCTCAAAAAATTCCTCAATTCAAAAATTAGGATTTCGAAAATCCTCAAAAGTCATTTTGTCTTAGAAAGAACCCAAATTCCTAAAAGAGGCTTAAGCATCCTTGTTTAAAGCCTCCGATAAGCCTCTTACGTCATCTAGGATTATGACCGCCATCTTGGATTATGTCGTCACCGTTGCAGTTTCCGTTACGTCCGCCATCTTGAAAATCTTTATTTATTATCCGATTTTAATGAATTTTTTTTTAAAAATTATAAAAAATTCAAATAATAAAATTTTAACAAAATAATTATAAAAAATATACTTTTACGACACAGAATTCGGAGTCCTCAGTTCGAACCCGACGAGTGCAAAAAAAAAAAATAAAAATGGCGACCGATCCTTCCCTCACAGTGGACGCAGGCAGACTGACCCCCACCACTTTTACCAATGCATATATATCGTCACCTAGTATGACGTCATGTACGCCATCTTGAAATTTGGACACCACCTTGAAAATCTTTATTTATTATCCGATTTTAATGAAAAAAATTCCTAAATTCATCAAAAATTAACGTATTTGGATTCTGTTTGATTATATCGATGTACGTCCTTGGTTCGATTCCCGGCGAGAGTAAACGGTCGATCCTTCCTCCATGAAAGCTACCTAGACTGATCTACCACCACCAGTACCAAGGTATATATCATCAACTGGTATGACATCATGTCCGCCATCTTGTCTCCATCCGCTGGAGACCACCATCTTGTTTTCGTCTGATAGAGTGTGCCGATACCATGTAGTATAATTATCTGTTCACGATACTTTTGTCCTCAACTGTTGACATTGAACATTGACCTTGAAATTTGACCTTGACCTTGAACATTGACCTTGACCTTGAAATTTGACCTTGACCTTGAAATTTGACCTTGACCTTGAACTTTGACCTTGACCTTGAAATTTGACCTTGACCTCGAAATTTGACCTTGACCTTGAAATTTGACTTTGTCCTTGTCGACCATCATGGATTCGAAATTTTATGTCCAGTACATGCTACCAGTAGCTACCACCTGCTGAAGTACTCCATCTTGTGTGTACTTGTATTATAGAGTACATTTCCATCTGGATAATTTTATTCTAACCCGCTACAGTGCAGTAATCATTTATTACCGAGGTGCCCCCCCCGCCATCTTGAAATTCGGCCGCCATCTTGAAATCATGTAATAATGTAGCTATAAAAGCGGGAAAAAATCCAAAATTCATAAAACAAATCACTCATTAACTTACATATTGATTCGATCCGCTCCAGTCCTTGGTTCGATCCCTGAATGATGCAAAACATTTAATTTTATAAAAAAAATAATAATTTCAATAAACCATGTTCAAAATTCTTAAAGAGACTTTAAACCCTCTACAATCATTATCCTATCAGACATCAAGACCACCATATTGGAAATTCGTAATTGTAATGCTAGAGATTCGGTAAAAAGTTCAAAATTAATTAAATAAATTTGTAATCTATATACTGATTGATTAGATCGACTAAGGTCCTTGGTTCGATCCCTGGCCGATACAAAACAACTTTAATTTTAAAAAAGTACCAGAAAAGTGTAAGTTTCGAGAAATAAAACACCTCAAAGTCTTTTACAAACATAATATTTATTACACAATTTCTATCCTACTACAGAATCACTTGCGAAAGCCAGCAATCTTATAAAAATTTAGCCCTGCATAGACGTGCAACGACTACTTCTTAGCTCCAAATGGCTCCCACAGCTCCAACAGCCTCCAAATGCTTAACACAGCTCCAAATGGCTCCAAATGCTCCAAACGGCTCCAAATGCTCCAAATGTCTCCAGCAGCTCCAAATGCTTGACAGTTCCAAATGCTTCAAAAGGCTCCAAATGCTCCAACAGCTCCAAAAAAAGGCTCCAAATGCTCCAATAGCCTCCAAATGCTTAACACAGCTCCAAATGGCTCCAAATGCTCCAAACGGCCTTAAATGCTTGACAGCCTCCAAATGCTTGACAGCTCCAAATGACTCCAAATGCTCCAAATGGCTCCAAATGCTCCAATAGCCTCCAAATGCTTAACACAGCTCCAAATGGCTCCAAATGCTCCAAACGGCCTCCAAATGCTTGACAGCTCCAAATGGCTCCAAATGCTCCAACAACCTCCAAATGCTTAACACAGCTCCAAATAGCTCCAAATGCTCTAAACGGCCTCCAAATGGCTCCAACAGCCTCCAAATGCTTAACACAGCTCCAAATGGCTCCAAATGCTCCAAACGGCCTCCAACTGCTTGACAGCTCCAAATGTCTCCAGCAGCTCCAAATGCTTGACAGCTACAAATGTTTCAAAAGGCTCCAAACGCTCCAAATGGCTCCAAATGCTCCAAATGGCTCCAACAGCTCCAAAAGGCTCCAAATGCTTCAAAAGGCTCCAATTGTTCCAAGAGCTCCATCTTCAATTGGTTCCAACTGATTCCAATTACTTTTCTTATCGAACTTGGCATGATTACTAACATGTCTTTATTAGTATACATTTTGACTGGCAGTGGTAACTTTTTTTCACCTTTAAGTTATAAGTTTTATTTAGAAATCAGATTTCGATAAATGGTAGATACCATTTGGAAATAAAATATATTAATTTATCTTCAAGTTTATACACATACATTTAATTTAAGCCATTATTGTATGTAGCCAGCTTCCCTCAGTTCTTTGAGTATGAAGGATATTTCTGTAATGTTCGAATAGTTTCCTGCACAAAGCGATCCATGTAGTAGTCGTAGCCTGTCAACCAATATGTTAGGATCTTACCATGAGGTATAATCAATCTCTTCTGCTGCGTTCATCATCCTTGCATGTTTATTATAAATATTATGATATCTGGTGTCTTCCGTTTTAACACCAACCTCAGGGTTACTTTCCTCATCGTGCCAGTGATTATCACAAGCTTGATCAGGATAATTTATTTTATTACGACGTTTCCATCGTTTTGGTCTCAAACCACCATCACAGTCTTCGCTCTTGCATGGTTTTGGTGCTTCAGCACAGTACTCAATCATGTCAGCCTTAGATGTGTCAGCACAGTCTTCGTTCACGCCAGCTTCTGATGTGTCACCACAGTCTTCAATCATGTCAGCACCACAAACTTGACCAGGATAATTTATTTTATTACGTCGTTTCCATCGTTTTGGTCTCAGACCGCCATCACAGTCTTCGATCTTGCCTGCTTTAGGTGCTTCAGTACAGTACTCAATCATGTCAGCCTCAGATGTGTCACCACAACCTTCAATCATGCCCGCTTCAGATGATTCATCAAAGTCTTCGACCTTGTAAGCTTCAGATGGTTCTCCATCTTTCTCATTTTCATGGAGACTACTAGATATTGGAGTAAATATATTTTCATTTCTAATGTGGTTACAACTTCCTTCGTTTGTTTTAAATTTTAAATTATTATCTTGATCTAGATCAGTAATTTTAGCATTAGCTTTTTCGCCTTCGTTCCTCTTCCGCGATGTTGTAGCCCAGTCTTCGTTATCTTTATTCATCTTAATTGTACAGGTCTTGTAATGTCTATCCAAGTAATATCTTCTACCAAAGGATTTCTGACACTGACTGCAATGAAATGGTTTTTGACAAGGACCCAAATTACACTCGCTTCTCTCATGTCGTTTAGCATTCTTTCTCAAGGTAAACACCTTGCTACAGTATCTACAGTGATGACGTTTCGATACAGCAACAAATCCCGTTTCAGGATTTATATTAGTTACTGAGACTAATGCCAGATGCAAACTAAGAGTTTTAAATTAGATATATTACTTAAATAGAATTTTTTTATTTTTTCATCAGCGAGAATTAATTTATCTCATTCAAAGGTACTTGTTGCAAGTAGTTCTGCTTTTCAACAACAGATGTCGCCACATGTTACTTGCAGGTAAATAATATTTAGTTCTTTTATGCGAGATGCGGGATGCTCACTAACGATCGCAATAGAACGATGGCTTCGCTAGACTCCAAGGAGAAGGAAGTACGTCCATCCTGTTAGTGCTTCTTAGATTTCTCAGAGATTATTTGACTGAGTAATGATATTTTTATTTTAATTTCCACCTGATAAAAATATTACAAGTGATGATTAAGTAGCAGAAGTTCACTAATTATTAGCAACCTTGAATAAAAAATGACATGCTTCATTAAGTATAAAAATCCTTCATGCAGAGATAAATTCCTCATCAGTAACCAGAAGCACTCGGAGAAAACCATCAGATGTCTAGTCAGGAATAATCAGAAGCACTCGGAGAAAACCATCAGATGTATAGTCAGGAATAATCAGAAGCACCCAGAGAAAACCATCAAAATATTGTCAAGAATAATCAGAAGCACACACGGAAAAATCCACCATAATACTGTCAAGAATAAATGGGAGCACACGGAGAAAACTGCCATAATACTGACAAGAATAATCGGAAGCACACGGAGAAAACCGCCACAAGTTTTCTTTAATATCATAAAATTTCAGGAAAAAATAAATTAATAAAAAATTTAAAAAAAAAAAATAAATAAATACATAAACAGATTCTGCTAGCTTGTGAACTTCTTATTGTTGAGCAAAGATATAGTTCTTGTACAAGCCAGAATTTTATGTATTTATTTATTTTATTTTTTAAAATTTTTTATTAATTTATTTTTATTTTTTGTTATTTTTTCCTGAAATTTTATGATATTAAAGAAAACTTGTGGCGGTTTTCTCCGTGTGCTTCCGATTATTCTTGTCAGTATTATGGCAGTTTTCTCCGTGTGCTCCCATTTATTCTTGACAGTATTATGGTGGATTTTTCCGTGTGTGCTTCTGATTATTCTTGACAATATTTTGATGGTTTTCTCTGGGTGCTTCTGATTATTCCTGACTATACATCTGATGGTTTTCTCCGAGTGCTTCTGATTATTCCTGACTAGACATCTGATGGTTTTCTCCGAGTGCTTCTGGTTACTGATGAGGAATTTATCTCTGCATGAAGGATTTTTATACTTAATGAAGCATGTCATTTTTTATTCAAGGTTGCTAATAATTAGTGAACTTCTGCTACTTAATCATCACTTGTAATATTTTTATCAGGTGGAAATTAAAATAAAAATATCATTACTCAGTCAAATAATCTCTGAGAAATCTAAGAAGCACTAACAGGATGGACGTACTTCCTTCTCCTTGGAGTCTAGCGAAGCCATCGTTCTATTGCGATCGTTAGTGAGCATCCCGCATCTCGCATAAAAGAACTAAATATTATTTACCTGCAAGTAACATGTGGCGACATCTGTTGTTGAAAAGCAGAACTACTTGCAACAAGTACCTTTGAATGAGATAAATTAATTCTCGCTGATGAAATAATAAAAAAATTCTATTTAAGTAATATATCTAATTTAAAACTCTTAGTTTGCATCTGGCATTAGTCTCAGTAACTAATATAAATCCTGAAACGGGATTTGTTGCTGTATCGAAACGTCATCACTGTAGATACTGTAGCAAGGTGTTTACCTTGAGAAAGAATGCTAAACGACATGAGAGAAGCGAGTGTAATTTGGGTCCTTGTCAAAAACCATTTCATTGCAGTCAGTGTCAGAAATCCTTTGGTAGAAGATATTACTTGGATAGACATTACAAGACCTGTACAATTAAGATGAATAAAGATAACGAAGACTGGGCTACAACATCGCGGAAGAGGAACGAAGGCGAAAAAGCTAATGCTAAAATTACTGATCTAGATCAAGATAATAATTTAAAATTTAAAACAAACGAAGGAAGTTGTAACCACATTAGAAATGAAAATATATTTACTCCAATATCTAGTAGTCTCCATGAAAATGAGAAAGATGGAGAACCATCTGAAGCTTACAAGGTCGAAGACTTTGATGAATCATCTGAAGCGGGCATGATTGAAGGTTGTGGTGACACATCTGAGGCTGACATGATTGAGTACTGTACTGAAGCACCTAAAGCAGGCAAGATCGAAGACTGTGATGGCGGTCTGAGACCAAAACGATGGAAACGACGTAATAAAATAAATTATCCTGATCAAGTTTGTGGTGCTGACATGATTGAAGACTGTGGTGACACATCAGAAGCTGGCGTGAACGAAGACTGTGCTGACACATCTAAGGCTGACATGATTGAGTACTGTGCTGAAGCACCAAAAGCATGCAAGAGCGAAGACTGTGATGGTGGTTTGAGACCAAAACGATGGAAACGTCGTAATAAAATAAATTATCCTGATCAAGCTTGTGATAATCACTGGCACGATGAGGAAAGTAACCCTGAGGTTGGTGTTAAAACGGAAGACACCAGATATCATAATATTTATAATAAACATGCAAGGATGATGAACGCAGCAGAAGAGATTGATTATACCTCATGGTAAGATCCTAACATATTGGTTGAAAGGCTACGACTACTACATGGATCGCTTTGTGCAGGAAACTATTCGAACATTACAGAAATATCCTTCATACTCAAAGAACTGAGGTAAGCTGGCTACATACAATAATGGCTTAAATTAAATGTATGTGTATAAACTTAAAGATAAATTAATATATTTTATTTCCAAAGGTATCTACCATTTATCGAAATCTGATTTCTAAATAAAACTTATAACTTAAAGGTGCAAAATACGTTACCACTGCCAGTCAAAATGTATACTAATAAAGACATGTTAGTAATCATGCCAAGTTCGATAAGAAAAGTAATTGGAATCAGTTGGAACCAATTGAAGATGGAGCTCTTGGAACACTTGGAGCCTTTTGAAGCATTTGGAGCCTTTTGGAGCTGTTGGAGCCATTTGGAGCATTTGGAGCCATTTGGAGCGTTTGGAGCCTTTTGAAACATTTGTAGCTGTCAAGCATTTGGAGCTGCTGGAGACATTTGGAGCTGTCAAGCAGTTGGAGGCCGTTTGGAGCATTTGGAGCCATTTGGAGCTGTGTTAAGCATTTGGAGGCTGTTGGAGCCATTTGGAGGCCGTTTGGAGCATTTGGAGCTATTTGGAGCTGTGTTAAGCATTTGGAGGTTGTTGGAGCATTTGGAGCCTTTTGAAGCATTTGGAGCCTTTTGGAGACATTTGGAGCATTTGGAGCCGTTTGGAGCATTTGGAGCCATTTGGAGCTGTCAAGCATTTGGAGGCCGTTTGGAGCATTTGGAGCCATTTGGAGCTGTGTTAAGCATTTGGAGGCTATTGGAGCATTTGGAGCCGTTTGGAGCATTTGGAGCCATTTGGAGCTGTCAAGCATTTGGAGGCTGTCAAGCATTTGGAAGCCGTTTGGAGCATTTGGAGCCATTTGGAGCTGTGTTAAGCATTTGGAGGCTGTTGGAGCATTTGGAGCCTTTTGAAGCATTTGGAGCTGTCAAGCATTTGGAGCTGCTGGAGACATTTGGAGCATTTGGAGCCGTTTGGAGCATTTGGAGCCATTTGGAGCTGTGTTAAGCATTTGGAGGCTGTTGGAGCTGTGGGAGCCATTTGGAGCTAAGAAGTAGTCGTTGCACGTCTATGCAGGGCTAAATGTTTATAAGATTGCTGGCTTTCGCAAGTGATTCTGTAGTAGGATAGAAATTGTGTAATAAATATTATGTTTGTAAAAGACTTTGAGGTGTTTTATTTCTCGAAACTTACACTTTTCTGGTACTTTTTTAAAATTAAAGTTGTTTTGTATCGGCCAGGGATTGAACCAAGGACCTTAGTCGATCTAATCAATCAGTATATAGATTACAAATTTATTTAATGAATTTTGAACTTTTTACCGAATCTCTAGCATTACAGTTACGAATTTCCAATATGGTGGTCTTGATGTCTGATAGGATGATGATAGTAGAGGGTTTAAAGTCTCTTTAAGAATTTTGAACATGGTTTATTGAAATTATTATTTTTTTTATAAAATTAAATGTTTTGCATCATTCAGGGATCGAAACAAGGACTGGAGCGGATCGAATCAATATGTAAGTTAATGAGTGATTTGTTTTATGAATTTTGGATTTTTTCCCGCTTTTATAGCTACATTATTACATGATTTCAAGATGGCAGCCGAATTTCAAGATGGCGGGGGGGGCACCTCGGTAATAAATGATTACTGCACTGTAGCGGGTTAGAATAAAATTATCCAGATGGAAATGTACTCTATAATACAAGTACACACAAGATGGAGTACTTCAGCAGGTGGTAGCTACTGGTAGCATGTACTGAAAAAATGTCGAATCCATGATGGTCGACAAGGACAAAGTCAAATTTCAAGGTCAAGGTCAAATTTCGAGGTCAAGGTCAAATTTCAAGGTCAAGGTCAAATTTCAAGGTCAAGGTCAAATTTCAAGGTCAAGGTCAAATTTCAAGGTCAAGGTCAAAGTTCAAGGTCAAGGTCAAATTTCAAGGTCAATGTTCAATGTATGATGATGGGAGAATATATGCGCTACCGATGTTGTTGATGTCATTAGATGCATCTACGTTACCAATAACGGTGTCACGCAAATGAATGTACTCCTCAGCACGAAGTTTTGTTTGATTAAATTTTATATATCGTAATCTCTCACTTTCGATTATTACGTACATATCGACAATATACTGATGAAATAGCTGTCTGCATCGGAGAATGGTATTGTCTTCATTAGCACGAATCATCAATCGATATGCGTAGAAGTTCATAGCACTAACTTTCTTGATCAGTTCTTCACCTGCAAATAAATATATATATGATAGATACAGAAATTATTTGAAAAAAAAAAAAATTGTAAGATAGTCTATAAGTTGTACCTGTAGTTGGATTCCTTTGTTTAATATTTAAATGGTATCTATCTTCTCCTTCCCAAAATATCAACGGATACTGCAATGCATCGTAAGAACGATGATTGTCTTGAATTATTTGCATCGTATTATCTCTGCGTTGAATGCAAATGTCTCGACGTTCACATGGGTCACCAGCCATAACAACTGCAACTTCATTAATAGTTGGAACATTATATGTGCCTGCGTGCTCTCCGTAGGGCACTTTGTCTGCTTTAATAATAATGGCGTAGTTGTCGTTTTGCAGTCTGCTGGAAAAAGTCTTGAACAATTGCAACAACTGGTTATTGTTTTGCAAAAACGTTTCCAAAATGTCCACAATTTCTCGTTCCTCCATCTGCTCTATATAGTTGTAAGCGCAGCGTGTGTGAGATTGTTGCTCCTCATTGCCCATAAAATAAATTTGTAAAAATTTTGGATCGGCATCAGGCATTGGAAGCAATGAACCATTTTGGTGGTACACTTGACCTTGAATTTTGAATGTAGATTCGAAATTACGACCATCTTCATTATGAACAATTTTTGTTGCTCCAAATGATGTCATTTAGAAGCATGAATTGAATTTACGAATTTTTCGCAGAAACAATTTCGATTGAGATGTGGTGCCAGCTAAAAGTGTTTTTAAAGGTTCCGGCGGTGGATTTAGCGATGGCAGTGAAAATTTTCCAGATGCGCAACATAAACCAGCTGATTCACCTTTGTACTTGAAAGCATGACAATGTTGACACTTTTTGTCCATTATACCAATCGAGATTAATGCATGTGACGAATAGTTGATTTCAGGATCATATTCAAACGCAAGGCGATTGAGTGATGCTCTTGTCAATGCTCGAACATTTTGCATCCGGCGTTGGTTACGTTCTCTATGTGCATCCGTCGCTTGTTGACGTGCCTCTCGTTGTCTTACTGCATTAGCATGAAGACGTCGAGTGCGTTGTACTGAATTTTCATTCGCACGTGTAGATGCAACTTGATATCTCAGATTTGCATTATCCGCCGAGTGTTCTTCATCTGTTCTATTTATTCGACGATCATGGACCAATTGCGCGTTCGGAGTACGTCGACCAATATTTCTGGCTCTTCCTCGAAAACGTGGCATTTTTCTACAAAAAAAATTATACTGTAATATAATACGCAACGAATGTGAGTTTTTTAATTGAGAATGAAATTTTAATTAATTAACAAAAAAGATTT
Source organism: Bacillus rossius redtenbacheri (assembly GCF_032445375.1). Lineage (NCBI taxonomy): Eukaryota > Metazoa > Arthropoda > Insecta > Phasmatodea > Bacillidae > Bacillus > Bacillus rossius. The sequence goes on from NC_086332.1 coordinate 89,336,709, forward strand.
ATTGTAACAAATTTTAGATAAAAAACGTGTAATTTTATTTAAAACATTAATAATAAAAACAATTTAAAAAATTTATTATGAAATTAATGAGCTACACAAATAAATTTTTAGGTTAGGTTGGTTGTTATAACACTCACGTGTAAATTTGATAAATTAGATAAAAAAACGTGTAATTTTATTTAAAACATGAATAATAAAAACAATTTAAAAAATTTATTATGAAATTAATGAGCTACACAAATAAATGTTTAGGTTAGGTTGGTTGATATAAAACTCACGTGTAAATTTGATAAAAAATTTATACAAAATATACTTACTTCGATTCCACCCTAAATTCGCAAAAAACTTTTAAAATGAATTTTAATTTTTTGATAGTTTTCTTTTTAATAATTATTTTTATTTACAAAATAACAATTGAAAAATATGTTATGAAGTCAATAAGCTACCAAATAAGTTTGAGATTAGGATGGTTGTTAACAAACACACGTGTAAATTTGATGAAAAATTTATACGAAATATACTTAAATAATCCACAAAGAATATGAGTATTTATTGAAAATAAAATTTTTAATTATCACCGAAAACGATTTATTGTAACAAATTTTAGATGAAAAACGTGTACTTTTATTTTCTTGCTTCTTAATTTTGAAAATGAATAACTTTTTTAAAGTACGTAATTTTTAATAGAATTTTTTTCTAATTTTTAATAATTTTTTAAATTTAAAACATGAATAATAATAACAATTTAAAAAATTTATTATGAAATTAATGAGCTATACAAATAAATTTTTAGGTAAGGTTGGTTGTTATAAAACTCACGTGTAAATTTGATAAAAAATTTATACAAAATATACTTACTTCGTTTCCACCCTAAATTCGCAAAAAGTATCGTTTTTTAGGAACACTTCAAAACTCTTCAAACATCAATTTCTAATCATAGTTAATATTTTAAATAGCACACGACTTAAACGAACACAATAATAACACAAAATTTCACATATTTTTCTCAATTTGATAGCAGCACCAACTGTCGGGACAAACTGAAATTAAAATAGAATTATATTTAATATTTGATGCTGCGATGGAAGCGCAGTCTACCGGATCGAATGTAAAACATTCCAAAATTAACAACTACTTATAAATGAAAAATTAGTTAAATAAACATTTTCCAGTGGACCAAATTGAAATAAACTCAAGTAATCCACAACGAATATAAGTTATTTATTGAAAAAAATAAATTTTAATTATCACCGAAAACGATTTATTGTAACAATTTTTAGATGAAAAACGTGTACTTTCATTTTCTTGCTTCTTAATTTTGAAAAAGCCCATTGCCATGGAGGCTAATTATCAACAATGCTTAGTTTTTTTGGAGGAAAAATATATATAGAAGAAATTAAATTTAAAAAATGGGTACCTGTACTTAGGTACGCGCATGTGAAGTTATACTTCTTTGGCATAACTAAAAAAAAGTTTTTAATTGCATGCAAAAATATTGCGTGGAGTCCCTCCGCGTGGAAGAAGTGAAACTTCGTAATGTGGAAATGAAAATAGGAAGGGGTAGAAATTGATTTTTAGTGAAATCATATTGTATCAAATCAAACTAAAAAAATAAAGGAAATAAATTTGTAACGATTCATAGATTGATCTTCAGAGAGAGAGAGGGAGAGAGAGAGAGAGAGAGAGCACCTACTCAATGTCTATATAACTAACTTTTTTATGAGAGCAGATTTTCATGAAATATATCATGAAATCATTCAACGATAAAACCTGTTTATTTAATGAAGCGGACGGGTTCGCCCCAAGGAGAAAACAACGCGGCGAGACCTCGTGGACATAGAGAAATGACACACTCACTATTTATGTGTCTATGAAACATGACTTTTTTCTGCAATTTAAATTGTAATATACAAAAACGGTATTGAAAATTGAAACAAATATGGCAACACTTCAAACTGTCAAAAGCTTTTTTTTTCTTACTCTCTACTTAGTTCCTTACAATAGCAAAACGTAACGTAATGGCTTGAAAGCTATTGCTCGGCAGACATAGAGGAATGACACTAACAGTTTGTATATCTATGACACACATTACATTTTTTAGTTTTTTCTTAACTCAGAATCGAGATAAAATATCCAATTGTGAATCTAAACCATCCTCGAATCCCCGTGAACTCACACAAAAAATTTCATCAAAATCGTTCCAGCCGTCTAGGAGGAGTTCAGTGACATACACACGCACACAAGAAATATATATATATATATATATATAAAGATGTGTTTTTAAAGTTGCCATTATATATAATGACTATTCAAGTAAACAAAATGTATTCCATTGTGTGAAGTTACCTAGGTAACTGCTCCCTGATGATGGCGACTGCAATGACGACCGAAACGTCGGTGAATTATTCGCCGAGGACACGGCTACAACCCAGAAGCGAAGCTACTTCAGACAATGGCCGTGAAAGCCTACGAACATTATTATTCCATTGTAGTTTCACTACGATAAAGTTTATTATGTCCCACGAATACGCGTAAACTACCCCCGATGTTCGCGAAAGTTATCATATAAAGGTGCATGTGTCCACAGGTGGTCCACCATATTGACGACTATGTCACGTGGCTATTGCAGTTTCTGAATGCATGCGCATTGTGCTTGAAACCTGTTGATATTCCATTGTGTAATGCACGCTTATATAATTGCATTTCTGGTTCATACTAAAATTTCATCCTCAACGCACCTAAAGAAATATAACCTCAAGAAAAGTAGGCGATGATAATTCCAATGTAGGGGGAATGTCACAGGTATAGCATGCGACGCGTTTGGTGGTCGTTTTTTTAGGCTGGCCCTGAGAAATTAGTAGTAGCATATTATTAAACAGAATTGTAGTAAGGATTTAAAAGGGGGGATATATTTAAAGTTTTTTTTCCTAAAAAAAACCTTTTCTTACATTTATTACGCTTGGCATTGTTTTTAAGAATTCTACTGTAAATTTCGTGTCTGAGTTTCGTATTATATGTTTATTTTCAACATGATAAAACATGAGTTTGGTCATTACCGATGTTAGATGTTTACACGTCACTGGCGGGTTCTGAAAGACTCGCTCACATTTTTTTTTCAAATATGTTTCTAGGAGTTACAAGATCACACCAGGAAATTTATTTTATAGTATAGCTGTTTCTCATGAAGTGTGATATTTGTTTGTCTTATTTCAGCATTTGGCCTGGGAAAAAAATATCACAAACATGCACAATAAATAAACTTTGTCTTTTAGTTTAACAGTACTGGAATTATATAGAAATCAAATAATTTGTTTTGATTTTAAACGGATTTTACCTTCACAAAATAAAATATTGATGTAATATATTCACAATTTACATACCTAATTGTTAGTAAGCAAACAAAATACAATTTGCATAAATAACAAATTTCTATCTTGAATGCTTGACGACCTTAATTTTGATAATAGACTCGTTACAATTGTTATGGATTATAAACAATTTTTTTTTAACAATATCTAGTTTAAGAACTTGAATAAATTAATTCAACATTCTTTTACAGAAATCGCAAACACAGTCTGTTTTTCTTTGCTCCTGCACAATCGAGGTGGTTCCACGTTTCACAGCTTTAGAACCTGTTCCCACGCTTCCCTTATTTGATCAACTCAAAACTTTCCATCACAGCATAAACATTCTGCGTCATTACCATCTAGAGCAGACGATGGTACATAGTCTCATTTAGATTATACATCTATGTGAAAATATTCATCATTGCTATTAGACTCATCCTTAGAAACCAAGTGTCTTTTCTGGCATAGTTTTGTTTTCTTTTGCTGCTGGGAGCTCTTTCATGCTATGTGTCATCTCTTTTTGTTAGAAGATTCGCTTTTGGTTTTCTTATTTCTTCTTATTTTTTTGTATCAATTTGCTGTTGCTTAGCAGTTTTTGGTTTTAGATTTAGACTAAGATTTAGTGTTGGGTTTTGTGGAATACCTAGTATTCCATATTGCTAGGCGACAAGCCATCTTGAATTCATAATCTCATAACAAGAACAAGATGAGCTGAAGCCATAAAACGAGTCTTGCGTAAAAATGTACTAATATTTTACTTAACACATCACTTATGTCTAATGTTTAGTGTATACTTATAATACTTAATACATATTTTTTTTTAAATTACTTCCCAAAAATTTGTGATATCGTAAAAAGAAATCTCCTCTGCTGCAAACGTAGCGTTGTCAGTAGACGAAAATGACTCACTGCTAAGCATTATGGAAGCATTTTGAAGTAGTTTAAATGGCTGCAGCACCTCTTGATGGGGGTAAATAATGATATTCCATATTTCCTGACAATTTCATGTCACCCGAAGTTGCTCTGATTATAACATTTTTAACTGATCGTTAAAGTTTAATGGCCTATCTAAAACGAAAGAATATATATTAAACTCTTATTTACTCCGCAAGATTTTGTGTTGTAGGTTCTCAAGCTTGAAGGCATTGTAAAATACATTTAAGAATAGTTATAATAAATAGGTGCATGGGAGTAAACACACAAATGTGTATTGGAAAGTTATGCGTAATATGTATGTTCTGACAAAGTCCTGTCATGGACTAAGGAATATCCATTGCATTTTATGACTAAAGTAATTTTATAAGACATTAATTTTTACATTATTTTCTATAAATAAATATGGCTAGAAAATATAACATTGTTTACCCTCACCACTTGAAAATGTTTAATACAGACCCAAGAAGCTGAGTTGGAGTACCATATAACTAATTTTCTTACACCAAAATTTTCTAAATAACGGATTTGTTGGTGATATAACTAAAATTTAGTTACGGCCTCTACAAAATTTTATCACAGAACAGTTTTTTAGTCCATTTCTTTATAATGTTTCTCCGGGTAATAGCCATAAAAATTGTATTAATCACAAAATAAAATGTTTTATCTATGAAGTGCATAATATATTTATAAATAATGAAAAATAAAATTATTAAGAGAATATGAGAAAAGTTTAATTACTACCAAAATATGGTGAATGTTATTGGACTAGAAAAAAACTTCTTAATTCTCATTTTTAAAATTTTCTTTAGTGCGGGAAAATTAAATTCTGACAATAATAATACGTTAAACCAAGCTTTATTTTAAAATGATTTTACTAACTATTTGCATATTTACAAGGTGTTAAAACTAAGAGGCTTCTAAAAAGGAATTTTACATAAGTTAAAACGAATTTCATAATTTTAAAAGAATTTAAAGAAGTCTTTATACTTTCATTCAATTACGCTCATTGTTCTAGTGTTCCATATTTTGCTGTAGCAATTTATTTCGACAAATTCAATTAAATAATAATACGGTAAATACTTTTCGTAAATAAAACAATAAATAACCTATCGTAAAAAAAATTTTTTTTAATAAATAATGTTATATGCGTTTAAAATACAACTCCCTCTTCAAATGAAACAATACACAATGAATTATTTGTTTGAACATAATGTTCATTATGGTTGTATGTATAACTTCGGAGTTATTTGTATTTCAGAGGATGTAAACTCCACCATGCTATGTCGGGAGGCTCAGTGGAGGACTGTTGACGCACTGATGACAAAAGCAGTCAGCCCGAGGCGAGACCCGGCACTCGGCACAAGGACGTAGCCAGGAGTTTGTGAAGGAATTATTCTCCATACATGAATATTTAAAGAAAATATACTGTTACACTTGAATAAAATCTCAGGTAGGCTAATACCAAACGTTTAGAACTCCAACCTTTACAAGTACACATTTAAGTAATTATTTTTCTTGAAGAAACTGAACATTTAATTTTTTTTTAATGTTCTTGATACTTTGTTTTTAAGTCAAATTATTTCAATATTTCTTTAAAGTAAGTCATAAACTCACATATACTTATGTCATTTAATACATGAAACATTTAAGTAATGATTGTGCTATAAGTAACTGAACATTTTATATTTTGGTTTTTTATTTAAATGTTTTCGATAATTTAGTATTAAATCAATTATTTGATAATGTTTTTAAAACAAGTCATACAATTTATATATATATATAAACACACATACTTACGTCATTAAATTAATGGAACATTCATGTCTAGTTTGTATGAAATACATGCTTACAGTAACACGTGTGCAAGCAGGAGTTAAATATAGACTATTTGGAAGAGAAAAAAATTCCTCTCGCTTCTGTGTATGAGGTATGTCGGGCTATAAAATTAACGAGATACATTATTGTGGCCAAGTAAGCATATAATCTGTAATTAGCTAATTCGCTTTGATTTTCTTATTTTGTCTTCGCTTGTTTATTATTATTATTTTTATTTTTATTCTTGAAGGGAGTGGTCCACGGCTGAACTTGAAGCCACACAGCGCAAGTCTTCTCCGCCGTGCTTGCAAGCACTGCGCGGCTCGACGTCACGTGACCACTCCGCCGGGCCCGCGTCGTTAGGGGCACGTGTCGCTCTCTTCACCCCCCCCCCCCCTCCCAACCTAACGTCGACCCCGCGTCGTCGACTGTCACGTAATTCCATTTGGAATCCCAGGAGTCGGCAGTAGACAGCAGCCGCCGCCACGTGCCAGACCCCCATGCATATTTACCCATTAGTTTAAAAAATAATGCCGGCTGGTGTGTTGGTCGCATTTTGCGAAGGGATGGAGGGGGAGGCGGGGGGACAGGAGGGGGCCGGTCTCGCGGCGGCGCGGATGGCCTCATCTGCATACGCAAATTGACGTGGCAAGGCGTTCCCTTCGCCACGGGTGGTGTCGGGGGTGCGCGATCAATCCGCGGCGGGTAGCGGGGGGCGGGGCCTGCGTGGTCCACATCCCCCTCCCACCCCCCCCCCCCCCCAACCGAGCGTCATATCCAAGCGATTAAGGTAATGGCCCTGTTCCTCGGGGCGTATTCTCGGCGGGAAGTGTTGTGTGAGTTGGGCACGTCTAAAGTTACCTCATTACACCCTTAACAAGACAAGCAGAGGAAAACAAATTATCTACAACTGCAATCAAATAACTGAATCGTTGCTCGTTATTCGTATTTATACATATGAAATTGATGTTTATTTGTCCCGAATGTGTTCCCAAACCATTAATCCGATTGCGATGAAATTTTGCACAATTGACCTTCGAAACATGAGGAAAGTCACTCACTCACTGTCTAGGTGCGACTTTGATAAAACCAACCCTTAAAGCCGAAATTTAAGGTGGCGCGCAAATAGTATCGGATAATTACCAGTATTAAGTGACGGTTCCTATTTTCTATGGTCCGAAAAATAATCGTGTCGCGCGTGTAGAGAGAGAGAGAGAGCTAGATAGAGATGAGAGATACAGAGAGAGCTAGAGAGATAGAGAGCTCTAGAAAGAGAAAGAAAGATATAGCGATATATAGAGAGCTAGAGATGTATAGATACATGTAGATTTAATGATATAGATATATATACCGATATAGAGTTAGAGAGAGAGAGATACAGAGAGCCTGACAGAGATTTATATATAAAGAGCGATATATAGATATATAGGAAAAGATAGATAGAGAGAGCTTTATAGGTAGATGGCAAAATATATAGACATAGAGAGATATGGAGGGAGTTGTATAGAGATGGATAGTGATGGAAAGAGATGTTTTGTTTATGTTTACATACTTAAAAAAATTTTTAAAAAAATCGGAAAGAGGCATTGCAACGCATTCCGGCATTAGCTAGTAATCTATAAAAGGAATATTGTTCCATGTTTTTTTAATTTATTTAAACTTTGATATTCAAGTGTTTTCCAGCTTACGGTACAAAATGGCCCACATAAATAGGTTTATATATATATATATATATATATATATATATATATATATATATATATACTACTATTAGCAGTACCCGGCGTTGCCCGGGCTGAACACAGGGTGATATATTATCCACGAATTAAAGCAAAATTGATAGCGCTATATGACATTTTTGGTGGACACAGAGAAATGACTCACAATTGCAGTTTGTATGTCTATGAACTATTATTTTCTGTTTATCCATGGTTATTATTTTAACGGTTTAGAAGTTGATGCGTTGCAACGCCATCTAGCGGCGAGTTACAAAAAAATTAATACCATAAAATCCTTCTCCGTGAAAAAACACTTCGATGTGCCTACTTTCATGGCTATCGGTGAAATGGTGTCGGAGTTTATCAACGTTATACATACATACCAACATCCTATTTTATATTTATGGATCTACCGAGAAAAAGTTGTAAACTACTATTTGGCCCTTTAACTTTAAGGTTGTGGCTTAGTGCTTGAGAAACTTGGATAAGACTTCGCTTTTTTAATCACAGGGTTAAACTTTCTAATATTTAAGCATCCATAACTTATAATAAGGAATCTTTAAGTTTAAATAAATGTTCACCTTAAGATTTCTTGAACACAAATATATGGCACGTACATAACGTTGGAATCAGTTCACAGACGGTGCTCTTAGTGCTGGGAAATGGAAACTGTGATTATTTAGACTGAAAGAAGACTTGCTTATCAATTTTTTTCTTAAATACTTATTTAAAAGATGCCAGCATCCTGAAAATACGCCACGGTGGTGGATGTGCCTGTGTTGGTAGGAGTTTCAATGTCTTGAGCCTTCAGACTGCAGCCAGCATCATTGGGGGGAAATGTGTCACAAGCTGGAAAAAGAATGTTTCAGCTTTGTGAGTTGATTTTAAATATCTAGGTAGGGCTACACACCACCCAAATTTATTTAGTTTATTTTTAGCACAATTATGAATAATTAACACAAATTCATGTTTTTTTTCAATTATTGAAATATATTAAGTTACTATGTATTTCCGGTGAAAAAAAATATAATTAAAAATATGAAATTGTTAGAGAAATTATATCATTTTCATTAGTATATTTCCTTTCAGAAACGCGTAAATGGGCTAAATAAAGTGCAACGTTTTATTGAACAATTTTTTACCACTACCCGCTCCTGGGACAAGTGACAACAACATAGGTACCCACCCCGCTGGGAGCGTGATCTAAGGCTCGCACACAATTACCAAAGCAAAAACTATCATAAACCAAAACAAGCCAAAAATGTTATCTCGAGCTTTAGTGGACACTTCCCTCATATCGGGATGCAGGCAACACATTAATACCAGAAAAAATAACTTAAGCAGAGCAAACAAATTAATGAAGTAGGGAGCTGGGGTAGCAGTGATAATAAATAAATTAACTTGCTTTAAATGAAGGTGATGCGGCGACAAAAATGATATATATATGCTAATCGCATAAATACAGTCGGTAAATTGAATACTACTTATAACACCACAACGCGTAATAAATTAATAATATAATTACATAATATGTTGCGCACCGCGAAAAAGGATCCCATTAAAATCATTAACAATCTTTAAAACAAATACCACAATTTTAAATATCAATGGTTCCACAGGTACACATTACTTTGACTAGATTGGTTATACTGTGACGAAACGAACGCAAAAATTATCTGGCCTACATAATTTACAAACTGAACTGTTTAGATTTTAAAACCATATTTTGAATATTTGATTATAAACAGTATTCAGGCCAAATAAAAAAAATTATATCTACAGGATGTACGCTCAATTGCGTCTAGAGACTTTTATAAAATCTCAGCAGCCGTGACCCCTCTAAGGAAAATTATTTCAGCAACGAACTTTTAAGCTGAATTAATTAATAAACATTATGAACTTTATTCGAAACTATTTTGAAATATATTTAAAATTCGCTATATTTACAATTTAATGTGACGTGTGTTTATGTGTTTGCTGTCTCTGGAGTGATTTTACCGGAGCAGCAGAGCCAATCAGAGACGATAAATTATTTGATATAATAATTTATTAGAATAAACACTGTGAGGAGAGAGTAAAAAGGTCTACAAAATGGCTTAACGCAGTTTACCAAGCTATGTGACTTTATTAGTGCGTTTTAGCTAAGGAAATTAGCATTCATCTGAGTAAATTGCTTAGGGAGTGCCCAAAGTTGTGATAGCTACAATAATAAGGCATCACGGTTAAGTATTGTTTAAAGGCACGAACCTACAGTATTTTAAACGCAGTGAGTCCTATGTCTTTACTTGTAGCTGCTATTGTTAGTGACCGTTAGGTGATGCCTAGTCACTTATTCAAATAGTAGTGAACTGATGCTAACTAGGCCTATTTTAAAAGAAACTTAAATTATTTTATTCATAAAAGTAATATAATATTTCTACGATAACCTTTTAAAGTGACAACAAACTTAATTTTAAATACTGACAAATACTCCTCTTTCCCAGCAGTCCTTTAAAAAGATTTGTTTTGCCTACCACAGAATTTAGTTAGCCGAAACTCATAAATAAAACTGAATCAGAGAGGCAGTTAAAGTGTAGTGCATTCTATCCTGAATGGGAATACTTTCACTCGATATGTCTTCGACCGGGCCAAAATCCAAACTAGAGGCTCACTCACACGTAAACTTCTTGTTTAAATTTTCACCTGAGCTAGGAATGCCTGTGCCGGCTTTTGCCACATATTCTTCAATTGTAGCCAGAGAACATAACAAGAGATACCGCTTGTTTAAGTAGCGGACATATCACTAACCATCTCTCGCACAGCTGCCCGCATGCACTTCAAGGCTAAATCAGCACTCCACGGTGAAAACCACAGCCGATTCACCAGCTGCGCTGACACTTCAACACCGCCATGTCGTATTCGATAGGCGACACCCCACAGGCGCGACTCGACGATCCATCCTCCACCAGAGCACACAGACAACACACGTCCAAGTCATGTCTGCCTCCCTACGCACACACGCACTTCTATTCAACGTTCACCGCACACTTCACTTGTTTCTTCTTTGACTCTATACATTTTTCCTTACTACCAACCTACACTAACTAAAAACTGAAAAAAAAGTATATTTATTTCCCACATACCACAAACTTTATATTTATTTATTTTCTTTTTCGTTTCTTAACTTATGTTCCGATGCAAAAGTTGCTTGTTTTGGCATCCCCCGCAAACCATTTAGTTCACGCCCCACAGTTCGCAAACATCCTGAATGCATACAAAAATTTATAATAATAATAACGTGTGATTGCACAAACTTTAAAGAAAACTGCTGTTTTTTGTAAAGAATGTGCATATAATTTAATTTATTTGGTTAAAATGATTGGCGGAAACAAGGTTTAAAGCACCATATTTACCCGTCTCGATATCGACCGAGAAATTGCGACACGACTTCCCAGGAAGGATGGATGTTAGCGGCCCTGCTACTAAACGGCTTCCCACAGCAAAACCCCTCCTGGCAACGAGCAAGGAGAGACGGAACCAATCAGCCATCCGTTATTTCCGCCAAGAAACTGTCGAGCGAGAAGCCTTCGGATCGCAGGCAAATCGGCGAGGCGCAGGAATGCTGGGGTGGGGGAGAAACAGGCTGGAAGGGTGGCATTCCCCCAGACCTATCCCCTCCAACAAAAACCTCCCACGCAGGATTCTGATTCAATTTTTATCAGGCGGAGGGAAGGTTTGCGCACGGCGGAAAAAGCGATTCCGGTATAAATTGATTATCAGACTTACAACGGCTTATTGGATAACTCCCTCGCCTTAGCGCCATTATGGAGAAACTGTTCCGCCGCTTCGCACTGCCCGCCTCTGCAGACGTGTTCTCGCAAGCTTCCTTCGCGCCAGGGGGAGGGGGAACCTGGGACGTCGAATGGGGGACGGAGAACCCACCCGAAGAACAAAAAGACAAGACAAGAAGAAGATTGCAGGCACCAATCTGGAATTAATGTTTCAATCTGACTGGAGAATCCCCGCCTTCCTTCCTAAGCCATTCGTGCCGTTTTCTAAGCACTCTACAGAATACGTTATACAAGTTTTGGAGCCTTACGAGGTACGTGGTTTCTTGCACAGATACGGTCCTGTGCATTTACCAATCTGCTTTGACCTTACTCATTGTACAGAAGAACACGCGGGAAGATATTATAATTTATGTGGTTCTAAATTTTGATTTTTATCAAGTATGTGTTTTTAACTAGTGATTTTCTAAGTTAGATATTAAAAAAAGTGGCAAATTGTGTTTTTATATTTTGGCTGTTCTTAATTAAAATTTTTATTTTTTATGTCTTTGGGTGTTCTTTTTAATAAGCTAAGTTCTTTTGATTTGTGGCAATTTTTATTTGTTTTTTCTAGTTACGATATTTGTATATTTGACTATTCAAAAATGTCTCATCTTTAATGGAAAGACATTTGACTATGATCCTTTGGCGAATATTTTAATACAGTCCTACATGTAGGTAACTTTTAGATAGCTTTTCATATTGACTGTTAGGGAACATCGAAATCCTTATTCACCATGCGCACTCTGTAAGTAAAATCCTTATTCATTGTTAAGCAAACAAAATTTTTGCAAAGGACAAAAATTCAACGACCATACTGAATGCAAATTTATAGGTTTAATGTAACACTATTATCATCTCAACATCTTAAGGAAAAATATTTTATTTGTAGACAGTATCTTAACTAAACAAAAGTTAATTGATAATTTATTTATATTAATTAAATACTTATATCATTATTTGAAGTGATTCCTTCACAAAAATTATTTAAATGGACTGTAAAATGACTTCAAATTAAAACATAAATTTTCTGGTAAAATCAGCAGGTTCAATTTGCTGTATCTGTATATGTATGTGCTTCCGTTTCCTTGGTTTTTCTTCCGATTGTGCTTCCATTCTACTTCCTTTTTGATTTTGCTTCCGATTGTGCTTCCTTTCTCTTTATTATGCTTCCAAAATTTGTTTATTTTCCTTGATTATGCTTTCAAATGTGCTTCCTTTATGTTGATTGTGCTTCCATTTTACAATGAGCTGTCTTTTCGTTATTTGTGTTTCAAAATGTTTTACCTTTTAAGATTGTGAATAATTAAGTTTATACTCAGGATGTCTGACCTCGTGGTTCGGAGATGCCTGGTTTAAACATCTGACATTGGACATGGCCTGTTTAAAATGTTCGCCGAGTATCATCCTAAAATACCTCTTGGTTCGGAGATGCTTGGACTATACGCTTAACATTCTACAAGAACTTGTTGTAAGGTATTCTAAGTATCGAAAAATTAGACTTCCACTGCAGGCACAGCGAATACGTATTTATTTAGTAGGTCAGGTATCTTGTATAGAATTTTTTTTTGGTAAAGAGAGTGATTAATAAACTCCACGGTAAGTAATAAGAAATATAAATTTATATTGTTACTACCGGGTTCGTAAAGGATAGCCATATTAAAGATTTTACTGAACAGTTTTATTGATTTACACTATTTACTTCACTAAAAAATAATCTTCTAAAATGCCTGATAATTAATTACACTTAAAAATTTTCCTTCTTCAGTCACTCTGTTCTTACACACTGCACACCTCGCTAGGCCGCACCTCTGGCGCAACTCTCGCCGCAGCACCCCTCGTGGACCTCCGTCGCGGTAATCCGTCGCCGCACTCCGCCGCCGCCGTCGCACTACCCTTCGCCGAGGATCCACTAGACGCTTCGCTCGGAACTACGCCGCGCCCGCGACACTATCGCCCGGAACTGAACTCTCCGCCCTGGAACCTTCGTCCAGGGACTTCGCCGTTCTATCGCCCGGAAACTCCGCCGCGGGAAAACTCCCAGCTCCCAGCTGAACTCAACTCAACTCGGAGGCCGGCGTCCCAGGCTTATATATCACAGGCGCCACTTCTAGAATTCATGAGCGTGGCTGGGGCCAGTCGCGTCATTCCGTGCTGACCCGATGTGAGAAATCTCTAGAAACGCGTCGGCAGCTGCCAGATGGCTCGCGGAATTCCCCAGCTGTCAGGTGTCAAATGTCAGGTTATCGGCGCCACGCGAGGAGCGGAGGGAAGGAGAGGGGAAAGCGGCGACACTTGTAATCTACAGATATGCGCGGCACGTCTCACGTTGCGGTGGCCACATGATGTCAGCCAGCTTGCACCTGCGCGCCGCAGCTCTGCTTACGTTCGTAACAATATTATTTTAAGTTTTGGTAACTCTAATCAGTAGTTGAGATTCAAACCAAGGATGGAAAAATATCGAGTTTGTCTTACATTAAAAGATTATTTTTTTATGATCTTTAGAATTTTTTTTTAATTCGTGGTAAATAAATACGAATTTTTAAGATGAGGGCCAAATCGGATTACTGGAGGCTGGTGGACTAAGAACCTAAGCTGTTTTAAGGATTTGCCACAATCTTTTATTCAATAAATATTTTTTACCCAAAATTACCTTTTTTACATCGACTAGCGATTGAAACAGGGACCGGTATCGATCGAATCAATTAATATTTTAACAAGTAATTTTTTGATAATTTTCGGAAATATTTTCCAAATTTTTATCTTAGTAATTAGAGAGTTTCAAGATGGTACCCAAAAGTCAAGATGGTGGACATCGCAGTAATAAACGATTCCTTACCTCTAGCGGGTAAAAATTTAAACTAATATGGTGACAGCTCCCTCTGGCTGATGTTGTGTGTACTACCTGATTATAGTGTTTCTGGAATCAATGATTAAAACAAGATGGCGGGAGCGCTCTCTAGCAGGTGATGTGTGTTAACTAGCGCTCGTGGTATCATGTGTTGATAAAATTAATATGACAGTTTGGTCTCGAACAGGCGGTGATATTTATTTTTCCTTTAAATTAAAAAATTACAAGTTTGAATATGTTTTAATTTTTATATAACTTATTTAATCCTCAGTCTGGTAATCGTCTCAATGGGGTCGGCCTCCATGGTGCAGTCAACAACATACCGGTCTACGGTGCAGGGGCTCTGAGTTCGAATCCCGTGTAAGACATGGATGTAATTTCTTTTGTCTTAATTCTCTAACAACCACAACTACAATTTCACAAAGTCTCGGGGTGACATAAAAAATAGATCATTAAGGAAGGGGGAGGGGAATGATTGGCACACTGGTGACTTTTGAAACTTGCCAGTGTGCCACCCATTTTTTTTTAGTTGTTTGTGTGTTTAAAGGCATATGTTTTCCAACTTAGTGGTGAGAGATGTGGTGGTTCGAATCACAGGGCTTCCAATGTATTTTTTTAAAGAAAAATAGATATTTTTTTTGTGTTTGATAAGGCCCAGAACACATTATTAGGTAATGGATCATCATTCTTATGTGCAAGAACCATCTCAATGCTGACTCTCTCTAGGAAAAAACGCCAAAAAACAAGACGATGGTATCCAAGATAGCGGCCTTTAGCAGAAAAGAAAAAAAATTAAATGATGGCCGTGACATTTTCGAAGATGGCAGACTCCAGCAAACGACAACAAATTGGCGACTGGTTATTCAGAATCTAAAAAACATGGTTTAAATCAGATACAATATGTTGGTCAAGTTATTAGAATTAAAGATGGTGGCCTTAACGAAAATTTAAATGTTTTCAATTGGGGTGCTCGTATACAAGATGGCGACTGTGATCAAAGGTCATGGTAAAAGGTCAAGTTCTAAGTAGAAGTTTAACTGTCAAGGTCATCCAAGTGGCCACCGCGACATCAAAATTTAATATGGCGGCCGTGCAACAGTGACACTATAACACAAGATGGCCGCCGTTACATCAGAGCGGTCGGCACTACAGGCACCAGTCCCTGGTCTCTGTGCCAGTACCTGCCAATACATACTACTGCCATCTATTCACGAATTTTTAAACTAAACTGTTATTACCGCCTTTAGTACACCAGCAGTCGCGAGCTTCACTAAGAGGATGGGTTTCGCCAAGGAGTGGGATAGGAAGTTACCAGAACTTACGGTATGACCGTATGGCAAACATATATAAATGGCACAAACTCACTTATTGTGTATCTATGACTTACCTCCTATGATTTTCTATTATAAAACTTATTTTACCCCTTTCCTTAGGTATAGAATTTTATAATTATTATATGTTGTCTATGTCGCTCTCCGGCACATAAACTATCTATATGCACAAAATCATGTCTACCCGTTGCTACGTTGCTGTGTGAGAGAAGGGCAAATAGACAGACACACTTTTGCATTTATAATATTAAGTAATGATTATGAAAAAATACTTATTTAAAGCCAGTAACACAGATGGTAGTAATGTTAGAGTAAATAAATGTCATGCAGTCGTATGTATTCTATGGAGTCAACTAGCAAGGACAGAAAAAATAAATTAAGTATGATTATGTGAATGTTTTAAATAGCCTATTGAATACTTATTACTCTCCAAATCTCTCACGGCCAGAAAATGATATTAGGTTGTGTACCAAGTTAAATCGTTTGAATGGTTGTTTAGGATGTATAAGCTTCAATAAATTTTGTAAAATGATGGGAATGAATGATGGTTTAGGTCAGGTTAAGAAAACAACGTTTTAAATATTGCTGATTCAACTGAATGATACTTTAGGTTAGGTAAGTAACTTTAAAATGCTTAACTACATTTTTGGGTCAAGTAGTAGAGGAAAAAAACATTTCGGTATTAGGTTTTCCCAGTAAAGCACACACTATATAAAATCATAAATTATTTTAGTTTTAAATCCCATATGAGACATAACTTTGTTATTTTAAGATTTTTTTTTTTCAAATTGTGGGGGATGTCAAGGCAATGAAATCACCAGAGCTTGACCAAAGTTTGGCATGTTCCAGTTATCGCACATTTCAACTTTTGCTCACTTGCATATGTTGTCTTTCACACTTGTATACTTGCACACTTGTTCACTCGCATTCTTTCTCACTTGCTTGCTACCACATTATCATACATTCTCACGGCTTTATCTTGTGAAGGTTCACTTCTTAGGCGCATGGCGGCCCTGCAGCCACGGTTTTGTTTTGTTACCAGGGCGCTAGTGGCACTAGCGCATGTTTGGCTGATGTGGTCCGTCTTTGTGATCTGTTGCATTTATTTGGGGAACATACTGATAAAAAAAATAACTTTAAATTATCATAAAATGAAGCGATGAATTTAAGGATATGTAAAAAAACGGACAATGTATTTGAACTAGTTATGATATTTGATCCAAAGTTATTATTTCCTTCTTGGCATTGTATTTTTATAGGTTAAGTGTTTATTAATTATGATAGAATTAAGTTTTATTGTTTAAATATGGTATATTAAATTTTTAATATTTTTAAACATCAATTGTTTTACAAAGAGTTTGCAACTCTTATATGTTATATTTAAATAGGATATGAACATTATTAAGTTTTTTTAGGTAAAGTGCATGGTTCTTTGATTTGTATTTCAATTACAAGCCTATATTTTATCTTTATAATTAAACGAAACAAATTTTTAAATAAAAATAATATTTATTTATGTAGTATTACAATTTTAAATGTCATTTAAAGCTGTTATATTTTAAAAGAATGGTTTTTATTTAGTATGTTTTGTGCTTGCGGTAGCTCTGATATGTGTGTTTCTGATTTTCAAGTTATAATATTCTTAGTTATTATAGATTTAAAGTCATTTCCTAATTATGATCCTCCATGATTATGATGATTTTAAAATCGTGTGATTTGAATCGACTTACTTGTTATTTGTATGATATATTTGAATTTGAATTGAATTACTCAGCTGTGTCAAAATTGAAAATCAACATTTAATAAGTGTTAGTAATTAAACTAGTGAAAATTATTTTATTTACATATGCCCATGTGACAAATTCAATTAAAATCAGAAAACCTTTAGTACGTATATGTTCAAAAAAATTACCACGAAATAAAATACTGGCACGGTGCACTGGAGGTAAAACGAGTAAACAGCGCTCTTTAATATCTGCGGCAACACTGAGGCAGCAGTCACCCTCTCAATACAGTGCAGGGACATCCAGAGAAACCAAGAGACCGGAGGCCAATCATTTTGTCGGGCCCCCGCCCTTTTGGTACAAATATTCAAGCCCCTCAATGAAATAAAATATCTTAATACTATACAATTTACTGTGGTCATAGCTGTGAACGTGATCAGCATGTATTGCATTACTTATACGGTTTTCTGTGAATGATATTAACAATAGACTACAATTTTGGTCCTAATAGGGTAAAGAAAACATTCGAAAAATTTTTCGAAACTCATCCGGGCCCCCTGGGGATTTTTCTTCCTACTGTTTCTGTGTACCAACCGTATCAGGCTATAATTGGGAAGAATAACATTATTGTAGCCCTCTAAGAATTACATATGTAATTACTTCTAAATAAATCTCTCTGTAACCTTATGTGGCTTAGTAGCTATAATGTTCTTATTCTTTATTTGTTTCTTAGTTTTCGAAACCTGGAAGGGAGGTGTACAGTAATACTGCTGCTGTGTTCTAGTCCACATGAGGCGTGTCCGGTGTTAAATAGTGGCGGGGCCGTAGACTGATACACACCCTCGCCCTTTTTTGTTGTTATCTACATGACATGGCGGACTAAATGTTGATAACTGCGTAACGTGGGGATGGAATACAGCATCCCGGTACAAACATTTTTCAATATGCAACGCATGTCCGGCTAGTCGTCGTTACGTCAGCACAGGCCGTTAAAATGGCAGATGGAGAGCGTTCCTTTAAAAATAAAAAATAAATAAACAATGGTTATGTTTAAGGCGATAATCGGTTCTTTCGAAGGGTTTCAGTCTGTCCAAAAATTTGTGAAATATTAGACAACGTTTGGAAACAACTTCCATTAATTAAAAATATAAATATTCCCATCACTGACTCACTGACTGTTTCATTATCGTTGTATGAATTCTGTTTTCATAGGCTTACAGTGTAACATTTTCAATGCTCTTTGCTAACCTATTCCTCCTAGCATTGTTGCCGAGTCCGTGAGGCAAAGATAATATGCATGGGGCCATAGCGACGTATTTTGACGAGGCTGATAGATTCAGCATTTTTCAGTGATAAATTAGTGAGCCGTGGATTGTTTGTTACGTTTTGGTCGCTGACGACTCTCAGCGTTAAAAGTAGTATTTTTATTACTTTAAAATAGTATAAATAAAGCAATAATGAAGTTTTACTTTAATGTCTACATCTTAGTATTGGGTAATTTTCCTGCACATCATTGGTGAGCTAAGTATATCAAATATAAATAACTGAATGACTTATTTTGTGTGATTATATGTGTTAGTTGCTTAGTATAAATCTGTGCGTGAGTGATAGTGTGTTTGATAAAAATATATTTGCTAAATCTTCTTTTTTTCTTTTTAGTTGAAGGTGATCTTGATCTTCCCTTACATACGCCTATCATCTTCCCATTTATATGCCCATTGCCTTTTCATGTGTGTGCCCATTATCTTCCCTTATGTCATTCTGTGTGTGAATGATATTTTCTTATATGATTCTGTGAATGATTTATGTGATAAGGGGTTTGAATGGGTTTTCATTTTTAATTTGTATGACTTTATATCGAATGAAATATTAATATCTTTTATTGCTTAATATGTTTTAAACATAATATTTATGGCAGTTATAATGAATGAGGGCGAAGATCCTGCTGTAATATCACAGTATACAGAGTACTGAAATTGTGCATATTTGGTTTTGTTACGTTTTTAAAGCGCTGTCGCCTAACTACGAACGTCATTAATTGCTTTGTTGACAGTCTCTGTAAGTTTATTTACATATTGTGATATAATTTAAACGTAATTTAAAGACATTTAAACGACGTTGCCGCTAAAATATTTGATTGAATATAATTTTTTTGACATTTCTAATCGTTAAATTCCAGTTTAGTTTGACTTCTTGGACAGTGACTTGTGATTGGCTGAGGCTTTCCGGCGCCTCTAACGAAGCGCCTGGCGCCAGGAATCATGTAAAAAAGAACGTTTTGGGCAGCTTGTCTTGGTGCAGCTTCACGTCAGAAGTTTCTGACGGAAGCTAATTTTACAGTCTAAATGGTGTGTGTGGGTGCTATTGTGTTATAGTGTCAGTGTGATATAAATCATCGCCCAGCTCACCCGCAATCGCCTACTGTGAGCACATGTGTGTATGGTCCAGAAACAGCATCAGGTAGGCCATATTAAGAAATTTCGTTGGTCACAAATTTTAGTGAAGCCTACCAGATTTAGGTCTATTTACATTTACACTACTAGACAATAGTAATTTAATGTTTATTATGCGGCCTAGAGTACAAGCTACTATTTGCAAAACTGTGTTTTTGTGCCCCGTGGCCAAAATTTGTATAAAACATAGTACATACATTCAGACGAGCACGAACAGCCATAGCCCAGAAATACTGTTAGTACTGTCTAGTGAACCCACCGATTTGAACTTATCACAAACTTTGAAATAAAAACACCTGATGTATTAAATTATTTATCAACTGTAAAATTAATAAAGTGAAGTATATGAAATTTGGTGTAATTTGCAACCAAATAATTTGGAGGTTAAATATATTTGCATAATTTTTTATCTGCCTGCCAAAATTTATTTATGTGAATATGTTGCCGATTGGTCTTTGACCAAATAAAAAAAAATTTCAGATGATAAAATGTTGTAATTTATTAGAAATTAATATTTTTTGTTATTATGTGTTTATCTACTACTAACACAGTCACATCGTACAGGTTATTTGTTTTTATTTTTACAGTTTATTTAATTTATTACCAATCTTAGGTTCTGTGTGTTTCCTGTACACTATACCGAGTGTTTAGTTCCAGAAATAATAATTCACAGAAGTTTGAACCACGTGGTATTCTTGCACTGCTAACGCAGTGCAGGGAACAGCAGGAGCGAGACCTTACTTCCTCACACACCTGCCACGCAGGCTCGCTGCCGCAGTGCAGGGAACAACAGGCGGGAGACCTTACTTCCTCACACACCTGCCACGCAGGCTCGCTGCCGCAGTGCAGGGAACAGCAGGCCGGAGACCTTACTTCCTCACACACCTGCCACGCAGGCTCGCTGCCGCAGTGCAGGGAACAACAGGCGGGAGACCTTACTTCCTCACACACCTGCCACGCAGGCTCGCTACCGCAGTGCAGGGAACAACAGGCGGGAGACCTTACTTCCTCACACACCTGCCACGCAAGCTCGCTGCCGCAGTGCAGGGAACAACAGGCGGGAGACCTTACTTCCTCACACACCTGCCACGCAGGCTCGCTGCCGCAGTGCAGGGAACAACAGGCGGGAGACCTTACTTCCTCACACACCTGCCACGCAGGCTCGCTGCCGCAGTGCAGGGAACAACAGGCGGGAGACCTTACTTCCTCACACACCTGCCACGCAGGCTCGCTGCCGCAGTGCAGGGAACAACAGGCGGGAGACCTTACTCCCTCACACACCTGCCACGCAGGCTCGCTGCCGCAGTGCAGGGAACAACAGGCGGGAGACCTTACTTCCTCACACACCTGCCACGCAAGCTCGCTGCCGCAGTGCAGGGAACAACAGGCGGGAGACCTTACTTCCTCACACACCTGCCACGCAGGCTCGCTGCCGCAGTGCAGGGAACAACAGGCGGGAGACCTTACTTCCTCACACACCTGCCACGCAGGCTCGCTGCCGCAGTGCTGGGAACAACAGGCGGGAGACCTTACTTCCTCACACACCTGCCACGCAGGCTCGCTGCCGCAGTGCAGGGAACAACAGGCGGGAGACCTTACTTCCTCACACACCTGCCACGCAGGCTCGCTGCCGCAGTGCAGGGAACAGCAGGCGGGAGACCTTACTTCCTCACACACCTGCCACGCAGGCTCGCTGCCGCAGTGCAGGGAACAGCAGGCCGGAGACCTTACTTCCTCACACACCTGCCACGCAGGCTCGCTGCCGCAGTGCAGGGAACAACAGGCGGGAGACCTTACTTCCTCACACACCTGCCACGCAGGCTCGCTGCCGCAGTGCAGGGAACAGCAGGCCGGAGACCTTACTTCCTCACACACCTGCCACGCAGGCTCGCTGCCGCAGTGCAGGGAACAACAGGCGGGAGACCTTACTTCCTCACACACCTGCCACGAAGGCTCGCTGCCGCAGTGCAGGGAACAGCAGGCCGGAGGCCTTACTTCCTCACACACATGCCACGCAGGCTCGCTGCCGCAGTGCAGGGAACAGCAGGCCGGAGACCTTACTTCCTCACACACCTGCCACGCAGGCTCGCTGCCGCAGTGCAGGGAACAACAGGCGGGAGACCTTACTTCCTCACACACCTGCCACGCAGGCTCGCTGCCGCAGTGCAGGGAACAGCAGGCCGGAGACCTTACTTTCTCACACACCTGCCACGCAGGCTCGCTGCCGCAATGCAGGGAACAGCAGGTGGGAATCCTTACTTCCTCACACACCTGCCACGCAGGCTTGCTGCCGCAGTGCAGGGAACAACAGGCGGGAGACCTTACTTCCTCACACACCTGCCACGCAGGCTCGCTGCCGCAGTGCAGGGAACAACAGGCGGGAGACCTTACTTCCTCACACACCTGCCACGCAGGCTCGCTGCCGTAGTGCAGGGAACAGCAGGCCGGAGACCTTACTTCCTCACACACCTGCCACGCAGGCTCGCTGCCGCAGTGCAGGGTTCAGCAGGCCGGAGACCTTACTTCCTCACACACCTGCCACGCAGGCTCGCTGCCGCAATGCAGGGAACAGCAGGTGGGAGACCTTACTTCCTCACACACCGGCGACGCAGGCTCGCTGCCGCAGTGCAGGGAACAGCAGGCCGGAGACCTTACTTCCTCACACACCTGCCACGCAGGCTCGCTGCCGCAGTGCAAGGAACAGCAGGCCGGAGACCTTACTTCCTCACACACCTGCCACGCAGGCTCGCTGCCGCAATGCAGGGAACAGCAGGTGGGAGACCTTACTTCCTCACACACCTGCCACGCAGGCTCGCTGCCGCAATGCAGGGAACAGCAGGTGGGAGACCTTACTTCCTCACACACCTGCCACGCAGGCTCGCTGCCGCAGTGCAGGGAACAGCAGGCCGGAGACCTTACTTCCTCACACACCTGCCACGCAGGCTCGCTGCCGCAGTGCAGGGAACAGCAGGCCGGAGACCTTACTTCCTCACACACCTGCCACGCAGGCTCGCTGCCGCAATGCAGGGAACAGCAGGTGGGAGACCTTACTTCCTCACACACCTGCCACGCAGGCTCGCTGCCGCAATGCAGAGAACAGCAGGTGGGAGACCTTACTTCCTCACACACCTGCCACGCAGGCTCGCTGCCGCAGTGCAGGGAACAGCAGGCCGGAGACCTTACTTCCTCACACACCTGCCACGCAGGCTCGCTGCCGCAGTGCAGGGAACAACAGGCGGGAGACCTTACTTCCTCACACACCTGCCACGCAGGCTCGCTGCCGCAGTGCAGGGAACAGCAGGCCGGAGACCTTACTTCCTCACACACCTGCCACGCAGGCTCGCTGCCGCAATGCAGGGAACAGCAGGTGGGAATCCTTACTTTCTCACACACCTGCCACGCAGGCTTGCTGCCGCAGTGCAGGGAACAACAGGCGGGAGACCTTACTTCCTCACACACCTGCCACGCAGGCTCGCTGCCGCAGTGCAGGGAACAACAGGCGGGAGACCTTACTTCCTCACACACCTGCCACGCAGGCTTGCTGCCGCAGTGCAGGGAACAGCAGGCCGGAGACCTTACTTCCTCACACACCTGCCACGCAGGCTCGCTGCCGCAGTGCAGGGAACAGCAGGCCGGAGACCTTACTTCCTCACACACCTGCCACGCAGGCTCGCTGCCGCAGTGCAGGGAACAGCAGGCCGGAGACCTTACTTCCTCACACACCTGCCACGCAGGCTCGCTGCCGCAATGCAGGGAACAGCAGGTGGGAGACCTTACTTCCTCACACACCGGCCACGCAGGCTCGCTGCCGCAGTGCAGGGAACAGCAGGCTGGAGACCTTACTTCCTCACACACCTGCCACGCAGGCTCGCTGCCGCAGTGCAAGGAACAGCAGGCCGGAGACCTTACTTCCTCACACACCTGCCACGCAGGCTCGCTGCCGCAATGCAGGGAACAGCAGGTGGGAGACCTTACTTCCTCACACACCTGCCACGCAGGCTCGCTGCCGCAATGCAGGGAACAGCAGGTGGGAGACCTTACTTCCTCACACACCTGCCACGCAGGCTCGCTGCCGCAGTGCAGGGAACAGCAGGCCGGAGACCTTACTTCCTCACACACCTGCCACGCAGGCTCGCTGCCGCAGTGCAGGGAACAGCAGGCCGGAGACATTACTTCCTCACACACCTGCCACGCAGGCTCGCTGCCGCAATGCAGGGAACAGCAGGTGGGAGACCTTACTTCCTCACACACCTGCCACGCAGGCTCGCTACCGCAATGCAGGGAACAGCAGGTGGGAGACCTTACTTCCTCACACACCTGCCACGCAGGCTCGCTGCCGCAGTGCAGGGAACAGCAGGCCGGAGACCTTACTTCCTCACACACCTGCCACGCAGGCTCGCTGCCGCAGTGCAGGGAACAACAGGCGGGAGACCTTACTTCCTCACACACCTGCCACGCAGGCTCGCTGCCGCAGTGCAGGGAACAGCAGGCCGGAGACCTTACTTCCTCACACACCTGCCACGCAGGCTCGCTGCCGCAATGCAGGGAACAGCAGGTGGGAATCCTTACTTCCTCACACACCTGCCACGCAGGCTTGCTGCCGCAGTGCAGGGAACAACAGGCGGGAGACCTTACTTCCTCACACACCTGCCACGCAGGCTCGCTGCCGCAGTGCAGGGAACAACAGGCGGGAGACCTTACTTCCTCACACACCTGCCACGCAGGCTTGCTGCCGCAGTGCAGGGAACAGCAGGCCGGAGACCTTACTTCCTCACACACCTGCCACGCAGGCTCGCTGCCGCAGTGCAGGGAACAGCAGGCCGGAGACCTTACTTCCTCACACACCTGCCACGCAGGCTCGCTGCCGCAGTGCAGGGAACAGCAGGCCGGAGACCTTACTTCCTCACACACCTGCCACGCAGGCTCGCTGCCGCAATGCAGGGAACAGCAGGTGGGAGACCTTACTTCCTCACACACCTGCCACGCAGGCTCGCTGCCGCAATGCAGGGAACAGCAGGTGGGAGACCTTACTTCCTCACACACCTGCCACGCAGGCTCGCTGCCGCAGTGCAGGGAACAGCAGGCCGGAGACCTTACTTCCTCACACACCTGCCACGCAGGCTCACTGCCGCAGTGCAGGGAACAACAGGCGGGAGACCTTACTTCCTCACACACCTGCCACGCAGGCTCGCTGCCGCAGTGCAGGGAACAGCAGGCCGGAGACCTTACTTCCTCACACACCTGCCACGCAGGCTCGCTGCCGCAATGCAGGGAACAGCAGGTGGGAATCCTTACTTCCTCACACACCTGCCACGCAGGCTTGCTGCCGCAGTGCAGGGAACAACAGGCGGGAGACCTTACTTCCTCACACACCTGCCACGCAGGCTCGCTGCCGCAGTGCAGGGAACAACAGGCGGGAGACCTTACTTCCTCACACACCTGCCACGCAGGCTTGCTGCCGCAGTGCAGGGAACAGCAGGCCGGAGACCTTACTTCCTAACACACCTGCCACGCAGACTCGCTGCCGCAGTGCAGGGAACAGCAGGCCGGAGACCTTACTTCCTCACACACCTGCCACGCAGGCTCGCTGCCGCAGTGCAGGGAACAACAGGCGGGAGACCTTACTTCCTCACACACCTGCCACGCAGGCTCGCTGCCGCAGTGCAGGGAACAGCAGGCCGGAGACCTTACTTCCTCACACACCTGCCACGCAGGCTCGCTGCCGCAATGCAGGGAACAGCAGGTGGGAGACCTTACTTCCTCACACACCGGCCACGCAGGCTCGCTGCCGCAGTGCAGGGAACAGCAGGCCGGAGACCTTACTTCCTCACACACCTGCCACGCAGGCTCGCTGCCGCAGTGCAGGGAACAGCAGGCCGGAGACCTTACTTCCTCACACACCTGCCACGCAGGCTCGCTGACGCAATGCAGGGAACAGCAGGTGGGAGACCTTACTTCCTCACACACCTGCCACGCAGGCTCGCTGCCGCAATGCAGGGAACAGCAGGTGGGAGACCTTACTTCCTCACACACCTGCCACGCAGGCTCGCTGCCGCAGTGCAGGGAACAGCAGGCCGGAGACCTTACTTCCTCACACACCTGCCACGCAGGCTCGCTGCCGCAGTGCAGGGAACAGCAGGCCGGAGACCTTACTTCCTCACACACCTGCCACGCAGGCTCGCTGCCGCAGTGCAGGGAACAACAGGCGGGAGACCTTACTTCATCACACACCTGCCACGCAGGCTCGCTGCCGCAGTGCAGGGAACAGCAGGCCGGAGACCTTACTTCCTCACACACCTGCCACGCAGGCTCGCTGCCGCAATGCAGGGAACAGCAGGTGGGAATCCTTACTTCCTCACACACCTGCCACGCAGGCTTGCTGCCGCAGTGCAGGGAACAACAGGCGGGAGACCTTACTTCCTCACACACCTGCCACGCAGGCTCGCTGCCGCAATGCAGGGAACAGCAGGTGGGAGACCTTACTTCCTCACACACCGGCCACGCAGGCTCGCTGCCGCAGTGCAGGGAACAGCAGGCCGGAGACCTTACTTCCTCACACACCTGCCACGCAGGCTCGCTGCCGCAATGCAGGGAACAGCAGGTGGGAGACCTAACTTCCTCACACACCTGCCACGCAGGCTCGCTGCCGCAATGCAGGGAACAGCAGGTGGGAGACCTTACTTCCTCACACACCTGCCACGCAGGCTCGCTGCCGCAGTGCAGGGAACAGCAGGCCGGAAACCTTACTTCCTCACACACCTGCCACGCAGGCTCGCTGCCGCAGTGCAGGGAACAGCAGGCCGGAGACCTTACTTCCTCACACACCTGCCACGCAGGCTCGCTGCCGCAGTGCAGGGAACAACAGGCGGGAGACCTTACTTCCTCACACACCTGCCACGCAGGCTCGCTGCCGCAGTGCAGGGAACAACAGGCGGGAGACCTTACTTCCTCACACACCTGCCACGCAGGCTCGCTGCCGCAGTGCAGGGAACAGCAGGCCGGAGACCTTACTTCCTCACACACCTGCCACGCAGGCTCGCTGCCGCAGTGCAGGGAACAGCAGGTGGGAGACCTTACTTCCTCACACACCTGCCACGCAGGCTCGCTGCCGCAGTGCAGGGAACAGCAGGCCGGAGACCTTACTTCCTCACACACCTGCCACGCAGGCTCGCTGCCGCAGTGCAGGGAACAGCAGGCCGGAGACCTTACTTCCTCACACACCTGCCACGCAGGCTCGCTGCCGCAGTGCAGGGAACAACAGGCGGGAGACCTTACTTCCTCACACACCTGCCACGCAGGCTCGCTGCCGCAGTGCAGGGAACAGCAGGCCCGAGACCTTACTTCCTCACACACCTGCCACGCAGGCTCGCTGCCGCAATGCAGGGAACAGCAGGCCGGAGACCTTACTTCCTCACACACCTGCCACGCAGGCTCGCTGCCGCAGTGCAGGGAACAACAGGCGGGAGACCTTACTTCCTCACACACCTGCCACGCAGGCTCGCTGCCGCAGTGCAGGGAACAGCAGGCCGGAGACCTTACTTCCTCACACACCTGCCACGCAGGCTCGCTGCCGCAATGCAGGGAACAACAGGCCGGAGACCTTACTTCCTCACACACCTGCCACGCAGGCTCGCTGCCGCAGTGTAGGGAACAACAGGTCGGAGACCTTACTTCCTCACACACCTGCCACGCAGGCTCGCTGCCGCAGTGCAGGGAACAGCAGGCCGGAGACCTTACTTCCTCACACACCTGCCACGCAGGCTCGCTGCCGCAGTGCAGGGAACAGCAGGCCGGAGACCTTACTTCCTCACACACCTGCCACGCAGGCACGCTGCTGCAGTGCAGGGAACAGCAGGCCGGAGACCTTACTTCCTCACACACCTGCTACGCAGGTTTCGCTGCCGCAGTGCAGGGAACAGCAGGCCGGAGACCTTACTTCCTCACACACCTGCCACGCAGGCTCGCTGCCGCAGTGCAGGAAACAGCAGGCCGGAGACCTTACTTCCTCACACACCTGCCACGCAGGCTTGCTGCCGCAGTGCAGGGAACAGCAGGCCGGAGACCTTACTTCCTCACACACCTGCCACGCAGGCTCGCTGCCGCAGTGCAGGGAACAGCAGGCCGGAGACCTTACTTCCTCACACACCTGCCACGCAGGCTTGCTGCCGCAGTGCAGGGAACAGCAGGCCGGAGACCTTACTTCCTCACACACCTGCCACGCAGGCTTGCTGCCGCAGTGCAGGGAACAGCAGGCCGGAGACCTTACTTCCTCACACACCTGCCACGCAGGCTCGCTGCCGCAGTGCAGGGAACAGCAGGCCGGAGACCTTACTTCCTCACACACCTGCCACGCAGGCTCGCTGCCGCAGTGCAGGGAACAGCAGGCCGGAGACCTTACTTCCTCACACACCTGTCACGCAGGCTTGCTGCCGCAGTGCAGGGAACAGCAGGCCGGAGACCTTACTTCCTCACACACCTGCCACGCAGGCTTGCTGCCGCAGTGCAGGGAACAGCAGGCCGGAGACCTTACTTCCTCACACACCTGCCACGCCGGCTCGCTGCCGCAGTGCAGGGAACAGCAGGCCGGAGACCTTACTTCCTCACACACCTGCCACGCAGGCTCGCTGCCGCAGTGCAGGGAACAGCAGGCCGGAGACCTTACTTCCTCACACACCTGCCACGCAGGCTCGCTGCCGCAATGCAGGGAACAGCAGGTGGGAGACCTTACTTCCTCACACACCTGCCACGCAGGCTCGCTGCCGCAGTGCAGGGAACAGCAGGTGGGAGACCTTACTTCCTCACACACCTGCCACGCAGGCTCGCTGCCGCAATGCAGGGAACAGCAGGTGGGAGACCTTACTTCCTCACACACCTGCCACGCAGGCTCGCTGCCGCAGTGCAGGGAACAGCAGGTGGGAGACCTTACTTCCTCACACACCTGCCACGCAGGCTCGCTGCCGCAGTGCAGGGAACAGCAGGCCGGAGACCTTACTTCCTCACACACCTGCCACGCAGGCTTGCTGCCGCAGTGCAGGGAACAGCAGGCCGGAGACCTTACTTTCTCACACACCTGCTACGCAGGTTTCGCTGCAGCAGTGCAGGGAACAGCAGGCCGAAGACCTTACTTCCTCACACACCTGCCACGCAGGCTCGCTGCCGCAGTGCAGAGAACAGCAGGCCGGAGACCTTACTTCCTCACACACCTGCCACGCAGGCTTGCTGCCGCAGTGCAGGGAACAGCAGGCCGGAGACCTTACTTCCTCACACACCTGCCACGCAGGCTCGCTGCCGCAGTGCAGGGAACAGCAGGCCGGAGACCTTACTTCCTCACACACCTGCCACGCAGGCTTGCTGCCGCAGTGCAGGGAACAGCAGGCCGGAGACCTTACTTCCTCACACACCTGCCACGCAGGCTTGCTGCCGCAGTGCAGGGAACAGCAGGCCGGAGACCTTACTTCCTCACACACCTGCCACGCAGGCTCGCTGCCGCAGTGCAGGGAACAGCAGGCCGGAGACCTTACTTCCTCACACACCTGCCACGCAGGCTCGCTGCCGCAGTGCAGGGAACAGCAGGCCGGAGATCTTACTTCCTCACACACCTGCCACGCAGGCTCGCTGCCGCAGTGCAGGGAACAGCAGGCCGGAGACCTTACTTCCTCACACACCTGCCACGCAGGCTTGCTGCCGCAGTGCAGGGAACAGCAGGCCGGAGACCTTACTTCCTCACACACCTGCCACGCAGGCTCGCTGCCGCAGTGCAGGGAACAGCAGGCCGGAGACCTTACTTCCTCACACACCTGCCACGCAGGCTCGCTGCCGCAGTGCAGGGAACAGCAGGCCGGAGACCTTACTTCCTCACACACCTGCTACGCAGGTTTCGCTGCCGCAGAGCAGGGAACAACAGGCGGGAGACCTTACTTCCTCACACACCTGCCACGCAGGCTCGCTGCCGCAGTGCAGGGAACAACAGGCCGGAGACCTTACTTCCTCACACACCTGCCACGCAGGCTCGCTGCCGCAGTGCAGGGAACAGCAGGCCGGAGACCTTACTTCCTCACACACCTGCCACGCAGGCTCGCTGCCGCAGTGCAGGGAACAGCAGGCCGGAGACCTTACTTCCTCACACACCTGCCACGCAGGCTCGCTGCCGCAGTGCAGGGAACAGCAGGCCGGAGACCTTACTTCCTCACACACCTGCCACGCAGGCTCGCTGCCGCAGTGCAGGGAACAGCAGGCCGGAGACCTTACTTCCTCACACACCTGCCACGCAGGCTCGCTGCCGCAGTGCAGGGAACAGCAGGCCGGAGACCTTACTTCCTCACACACCTGCCACGCAGGCTCGCTGCCGCAGTGCAGGGAACAGCAGGCCGGAGACCTTACTTCCTCACACACCTGCCACGCAGGCTCGCTGCCGCAGTGCAGGGAACAGCAGGTGGGAGACCTTACTTCCTCACACACCTGCCACGCAGGCTCGCTGCCGCAGTGCAGGGAACAGCAGGCCGGAGACCTTACTTCCTCACACACCTGCCACGCAGGCTCGCTGCCGCAGTGCAGGGAACAGCAGGCCGGAGACCTTACTTCCTCACACACCTGCCACGCAGGCTCGCTGCCGCAGTGCAGGGAACAGCAGGCCGGAGACCTTACTTCCTCACACACCTGCCACGCAGGCTCGCTGCCGCAGTGCAGGGAACAGCAGGCCGGAGACCTTACTTCCTCACACACCTGCCACGCAGGCTCGCTGCCGCAGTGCAGGGAACAGCAGGCCGGAGACCTTACTTCCTCACACACCTGCCACGCAGGCTCGCTGCCGCAGTGCAGGGAACAGCAGGCCGGAGACCTTACTTCCTCACACACCTGCCACGCAGGCTCGCTGCCGCAGTGCAGGGAACAGCAGGTGGGAGACCTTACTTCCTCACACACCGGCCACGCAGGCTCGCTGCCGCAGTGCAGGGAACAGCAGGCCGGAGACCTTACTTCCTCACACACCGGCCACGCAGGCTGGCTGCCGCAGTGCAGGGAACAACAGGCCGGAGACCTTACTTCCTCACACACCTGCCACGCAGGCTCGCTGCCGCAGTGCAGGGAACAGCAGGCCGGAGACCTTACTTCCTCACACACCTGCCACGCAGGCTCGCTGCCGCAGTGCAGGGAACAGCAGGCCGGAGACCTTACTTCCTCACACACCTGCCACGCAGGCTCGCTGCCGCAGTGCAGGGAAAAGCAGGCCGGAGACCTTACTTCCTCACACACCGGCCACGCAGGCTCGCTGCCGCAGTGCAGGGAACAGCAGGCCGGAGACCTTACTTCCTCACACACCTGCCACGCAGGCTCGCTGCCGCAGTGCAGGGAACAGCAGGCCGGAGACCTTACTTCCTCACACACCGGCCACGCAGGCTCGCTGCCGCAGTGCAGGGAACAGCAGGCCGGAGACCTTACTTCCTCACACACCTGCCACGCAGGCTCGCTGCCGCAGTGCAGGGAACAGCAGGCCGGAGACCTTACTTCCTCACACACCTGCCACGCAGGCTCGCTGCCGCAGTGCAGGGAACAGCAGGAGCGAGACCTTACTTCCTCACACACCTGCCACGCAGGCTCGCTGCCGCAGTGCAGGGAACAGCAGGTGGGAGACCTTACTTCCTCACACACCTGCCACGCAGGCTCGCTGCCGCAGTGCAGGGAACAGCAGGCCGGAGACCTTACTTCCTCACACACCTGCCACGCAGGCTCGCTGCCGCAGTGCAGGGAACAGCAGGTGGGAGACCTTACTTCCTCACACACCGGCCACGCAGGCTCGCTGCCGCAGTGCAGGGAACAGCAGGCCGGAAACCTTACTTCCTCACACACCTGCCACGCAGGCTCGCTGCCGCAATGCAGGGAACAGCAGGTGGGAGACCTTACTTCCTCACACACCTGCCACGCAGGCTCGCTGCCGCAATGCAGGGAACAGCAGGTGGGAGACCTTACTTCCTCACACACCGGCCACGCAGGCTCGCTGCCGCAGTGCAGGGAACAGCAGGCCGGAGACCTTACTTCCTCACACACCGGCCACGCAGGCTCGCTGCCGCAGTGCAGGGAACAACAGGCGGGAGACCTTACTTTCTCACACACCTGCCACGCAGGCTCGCTGCCGCAGTGCAGGGAACAGCAGGCCGGAGACCTTACTTCCTCACACACCTGCCACGCAGGCTCGCTGCCGCAATGCAGGGAACAGCAGGTGGGAGACCTTACTTCCTCACACACCTGCCACGCAGGCTCGCTGCCGCAGTGCAGGGAACAGCAGGCGGGAGACCTTACTTCCTCACACACCTGCCACGCAGGCTCGCTGCCGCAGTGCAGGGAACAGCAGGCCGGAGACCTTACTTCCTCACACACCTGCCACGCAGGCTCGCTGCCGCAGTGCAGGGAACAACAGGCGGGAGACCTTACTTCCTCACACACCTGCCACGCAGGCTCGCTGCCGCAGTGCAGGGAACAGCAGGCCGGAGACCTTACTTCCTCACACACCTGCCACGCAGGCTCGCTGCCGCAGTGCAGGGAACAGCAGGCCGGAGACCTTACTTCCTCACACACCTGCCACGCAGGCTCGCTGCCGCAATGCAGGGAACAGCAGGTGGGAATCCTTACTTCCTCACACACCTGCCACGCAGGCTTGCTGCCGCAGTGCAGGGAACAACAGGCGGGAGACCTTACTTCCTCACACACCTGCCACGCAGGCTCGCTGCCGCAGTGCAGGGAACAACAGGCGGGAGACCTTACTTCCTCACACACCTGCCACGCAGGCTTGCTGCCGCAGTGCAGGGAACAGCAGGCCGGAGACCTTACTTCCTCACACACCTGCCACGCAGGCTCGCTGCCGCAGTGCAGGGAACAGCAGGCCGGAGACCTTACTTCCTCACACACCTGCCACGCAGGCTCGCTGCCGCAGTGCAGGGAACAGCAGGCCGGAGACCTTACTTCCTCACACACCTGCCACGCAGGCTCGCTGCCGCAATGCAGGGAACAGCAGGTGGGAGACCTTACTTCCTCACACACCTGCCACGCAGGCTCGCTGCCGCAATGCAGGGAACAGCAGGTGGGAGACCTTACTTCCTCACACACCTGCCACGCAGGCTCGCTGCCGCAGTGCAGGGAACAGCAGGCCGGAGACCTTACTTCCTCACACACCTGCCACGCAGGCTCACTGCCGCAGTGCAGGGAACAACAGGCGGGAGACCTTACTTCCTCACACACCTGCCACGCAGGCTCGCTGCCGCAGTGCAGGGAACAGCAGGCCGGAGACCTTACTTCCTCACACACCTGCCACGCAGGCTCGCTGCCGCAATGCAGGGAACAGCAGGTGGGAATCCTTACTTCCTCACACACCTGCCACGCAGGCTTGCTGCCGCAGTGCAGGGAACAACAGGCGGGAGACCTTACTTCCTCACACACCTGCCACGCAGGCTCGCTGCCGCAGTGCAGGGAACAACAGGCGGGAGACCTTACTTCCTCACACACCTGCCACGCAGGCTTGCTGCCGCAGTGCAGGGAACAGCAGGCCGGAGACCTTACTTCCTAACACACCTGCCACGCAGACTCGCTGCCGCAGTGCAGGGAACAGCAGGCCGGAGACCTTACTTCCTCACACACCTGCCACGCAGGCTCGCTGCCGCAGTGCAGGGAACAACAGGCGGGAGACCTTACTTCCTCACACACCTGCCACGCAGGCTCGCTGCCGCAGTGCAGGGAACAGCAGGCCGGAGACCTTACTTCCTCACACACCTGCCACGCAGGCTCGCTGCCGCAATGCAGGGAACAGCAGGTGGGAGACCTTACTTCCTCACACACCGGCCACGCAGGCTCGCTGCCGCAGTGCAGGGAACAGCAGGCCGGAGACCTTACTTCCTCACACACCTGCCACGCAGGCTCGCTGCCGCAGTGCAGGGAACAGCAGGCCGGAGACCTTACTTCCTCACACACCTGCCACGCAGGCTCGCTGACGCAATGCAGGGAACAGCAGGTGGGAGACCTTACTTCCTCACACACCTGCCACGCAGGCTCGCTGCCGCAATGCAGGGAACAGCAGGTGGGAGACCTTACTTCCTCACACACCTGCCACGCAGGCTCGCTGCCGCAGTGCAGGGAACAGCAGGCCGGAGACCTTACTTCCTCACACACCTGCCACGCAGGCTCGCTGCCGCAGTGCAGGGAACAGCAGGCCGGAGACCTTACTTCCTCACACACCTGCCACGCAGGCTCGCTGCCGCAGTGCAGGGAACAACAGGCGGGAGACCTTACTTCCTCACACACCTGCCACGCAGGCTCGCTGCCGCAGTGCAGGGAACAGCAGGCCGGAGACCTTACTTCCTCACACACCTGCCACGCAGGCTCGCTGCCGCAATGCAGGGAACAGCAGGTGGGAATCCTTACTTCCTCACACACCTGCCACGCAGGCTTGCTGCCGCAGTGCAGGGAACAACAGGCGGGAGACCTTACTTCCTCACACACCTGCCACGCAGGCTCGCTGCCGCAATGCAGGGAACAGCAGGTGGGAGACCTTACTTCCTCACACACCGGCCACGCAGGCTCGCTGCCGCAGTGCAGGGAACAGCAGGCCGGAGACCTTACTTCCTCACACACCTGCCACGCAGGCTCGCTGCTGCAATGCAGGGAACAGCAGGTGGGAGACCTAACTTCCTCACACACCTGCCACGCAGGCTCGCTGCCGCAATGCAGGGAACAGCAGGTGGGAGACCTTACTTCCTCACACACCTGCCACGCAGGCTCGCTGCCGCAGTGCAGGGAACAGCAGGCCGGAAACCTTACTTCCTCACACACCTGCCACGCAGGCTCGCTGCCGCAGTGCAGGGAACAGCAGGCCGGAGACCTTACTTCCTCACACACCTGCCACGCAGGCTCGCTGCCGCAGTGCAGGGAACAACAGGCGGGAGACCTTACTTCCTCACACACCTGCCACGCAGGCTCGCTGCCGCAGTGCAGGGAACAACAGGCGGGAGACCTTACTTCCTCACACACCTGCCACGCAGGCTCGCTGCCGCAGTGCAGGGAACAGCAGGCCGGAGACCTTACTTCCTCACACACCTGCCACGCAGGCTCGCTGCCGCAATGCAGGGAACAGCAGGTGGGAATCCTTACTTCCTCACACACCTGCCACGCAGGCTTGCTGCCGCAGTGCAGGGAACAACAAGCGGGAGACCTTACTTCCTCACACACCTGCCACGCAGGCTCGCTGCCGCAATGCAGGGAACAGCAGGTGGGAGACCTTACTTCCTCACACACCGGCCACGCAGGCTCGCTGCCGCAGTGCAGGGAACAGCAGGCCGGAGACCTTACTTCCTCACACACCTGCCACGCAGGCTCGCTGCCGCAGTGCAGGGAACAGTAGGCCGGAGACCTTACTTCCTCACACACCTGCCACGCAGGCTCGCTGCCGCAATGCAGGGAACAGCAGGTGGGAGACCTTACTTCCTCACACACCTGCCACGCAGGCTCGCTGCCGCAGTGCAGGGAACAGCAGGTGGGAGACCTTACTTCCTCACACACCTGCCACGCAGGCTCGCTGCCGCAGTGCAGGGAACAGCAGGCCGGAGACCTTACTTCCTCACACACCTGCCACGCAGGCTCGCTGCCGCAGTGCAGGGAACAGCAGGCCGGAGACCTTACTTCCTCACACACCTGCCACGCAGGCTCGCTGCCGCAGTGCAGGGAACAACAGGCGGGAGACCTTACTTCCTCACACACCTGCCACGCAGGCTCGCTGCCGCAGTGCAGGGAACAGCAGGCCGGAGACCTTACTTCCTCACACACC
Source organism: Bacillus rossius redtenbacheri (assembly GCF_032445375.1). NCBI lineage: Eukaryota > Metazoa > Arthropoda > Insecta > Phasmatodea > Bacillidae > Bacillus > Bacillus rossius. The sequence goes on from NC_086332.1 coordinate 89,372,495, forward strand.
TGCCACGCAGGTTCGCTGCCGCAATGAGGGAACAGCAGGCCGGAGACCTTACTTCCTCACACACCTGTCACGCAGGCTTGCTGCCGCAGTGCAGGGAACAGCAGGCCGGAGACCTTACTTCCTCACACACCTGCCACGCAGGCTTGCTGCCGCAGTGCAGGGAACAGCAGGCCGGAGACCTTACTTCCTCACACACCTGCCACGCCGGCTCGCTGCCGCAGTGCAGGGAACAGCAGGCCGGAGACCTTACTTCCTCACACACCTGCCACGCAGGCTCGCTGCCGCAGTGCAGGGAACAGCAGGCCGGAGACCTTACTTCCTCACACACCTGCCACGCAGGCTCGCTGCCGCAATGCAGGGAACAGCAGGTGGGAGACCTTACTTCCTCACACACCTGCCACGCAGGCTCGCTGCCGCAGTGCAGGGAACAGCAGGTGGGAGACCTTACTTCCTCACACACCTGCCACGCAGGCTCGCTGCAGCAATGCAGGGAACAGCAGGTGGGAGACCTTACTTCCTCACACACCTGCCACGCAGGCTCGCTGCCGCAGTGCAGGGAACAGCAGGTGGGAGACCTTACTTCCTCACACACCTGCCACGCAGGCTCGCTGCCGCAGTGCAGGGAACAGCAGGCCGGAGACCTTACTTCCTCACACACCTGCCACGCAGGCTTGCTGCCGCAGTGCAGGGAACAGCAGGCCGGAGACCTTACTTTCTCACACACCTGCTACGCAGGTTTCGCTGCAGCAGTGCAGGGAACAGCAGGCCGAAGACCTTACTTCCTCACACACCTGCCACGCAGGCTCGCTGCCGCAGTGCAGAGAACAGCAGGCCGGAGACCTTACTTCCTCACACACCTGCCACGCAGGCTGGCTGCCGCAGTGCAGGGAACAGCAGGCCGGAGACCTTACTTCCTCACACACCTGCCACGCAGGCTCGCTGCCGCAGTGCAGGGAACAGCAGGCCGGAGACCTTACTTCCTCACACACCTGCCACGCAGGCTTGCTGCCGCAGTGCAGGGAACAGCAGGCCGGAGACCTTACTTCCTCACACACCTGCCACGCAGGCTTGCTGCCGCAGTGCAGGGAACAGCAGGCCGGAGACCTTACTTCCTCACACACCTGCCACGCAGGCTCGCTGCCGCAGTGCAGGGAACAGCAGGCCGGAGACCTTACTTCCTCACACACCTGCCACGCAGGCTCGCTGCCGCAGTGCAGGGAACAGCAGGCCGGAGATCTTACTTCCTCACACACCTGCCACGCAGGCTCGCTGCCGCAGTGCAGGGAACAGCAGGCCGGAGACCTTACTTCCTCACACACCTGCCACGCAGGCTTGCTGCCGCAGTGCAGGGAACAGCAGGCCGGAGACCTTACTTCCTCACACACCTGCCACGCAGGCTCGCTGCCGCAGTGCAGGGAACAGCAGGCCGGAGACCTTACTTCCTCACACACCTGCCACGCAGGCTCGCTGCCGCAGTGCAGGGAACAGCAGGCCGGAGACCTTACTTCCTCACACACCTGCTACGCAGGTTTCGCTGCCGCAGAGCAGGGAACAACAGGCGGGAGACCATACTTCCTCACACACCTGCCACGCAGGCTCGCTGCCGCAGTGCAGGGAACAACAGGCCGGAGACCTTACTTCCTCACACACCTGCCACGCAGGCTCGCTGCCGCAGTGCAGGGAACAGCAGGCCGGAGACCTTACTTCCTCACACACCTGCCACGCAGGCTCGCTGCCGCAGTGCAGGGAACAGCAGGCCGGAGACCTTACTTCCTCACACACCTGCCACGCAGGCTCGCTGCCGCAGTGCAGGGAACAGCAGGCCGGAGACCTTACTTCCTCACACACCTGCCACGCAGGCTCGCTGCCGCAGTGCAGGGAACAGCAGGCCGGAGACCTTACTTCCTCACACACCTGCCACGCAGGCTCGCTGCCGCAGTGCAGGGAACAGCAGGCCGGAGACCTTACTTCCTCACACACCTGCCACGCAGGCTCGCTGCCGCAGTGCAGGGAACAGCAGGCCGGAGACCTTACTTCCTCACACACCTGCCACGCAGGCTCGCTGCCGCAGTGCAGGGAACAGCAGGCCGGAGACCTTACTTCCTCACACACCTGCCACGCAGGCTCGCTGCCGCAGTGCAGGGAACAGCAGGCCGGAGACCTTACTTCCTCACACACCTGCCACGCAGGCTCGCTGCCGCAGTGCAGGGAACAGCAGGCCGGAGACCTTACTTCCTCACACACCTGCCACGCAGGCTCGCTGCCGCAGTGCAGGGAACAGCAGGCCGGAGACCTTACTTCCTCACACACCTGCCACGCAGGCTCGCTGCCGCAGTGCAGGGAACAGCAGGCCGGAGACCTTACTTCCTCACACACCTGCCACGCAGGCTCGCTGCCGCAGTGCAGGGAACAGCAGGCCGGAGACCTTACTTCCTCACACACCTGCCACGCAGGCTCGCTGCCGCAGTGCAGGGAACAGCAGGCCGGAGACCTTACTTCCTCACACACCTGCCACGCAGGCTCGCTGCCGCAGTGCAGGGAACAGCAGGTGGGAGACCTTACTTCCTCACACACCGGCCACGCAGGCTCGCTGCCGCAGTGCAGGGAACAGCAGGCCGGAGACCTTACTTCCTCACACACCGGCCACGCAGGCTCGCTGCCGCAGTGCAGGGAACAACAGGCCGGAGACCTTACTTCCTCACACACCTGCCACGCAGGCTCGCTGTCGCAGTGCAGGGAACAGCAGGCCGGAGACCTTACTTCCTCACACACCTGCCACGCAGGCTCGCTGCCGCAGTGCAGGGAACAGCAGGCCGGAGACCTTACTTCCTCACACACCTGCCACGCAGGCTCGCTGCCGCAGTGCAGGGAAAAGCAGGCCGGAGACCTTACTTCCTCACACACCGGCCACGCAGGCTCGCTGCCGCAGTGCAGGGAACAGCAGGCCGGAGACCTTACTTCCTCACACACCTGCCACGCAGGCTCGCTGCCGCAGTGCAGGGAACAGCAGGCCGGAGACCTTACTTCCTCACACACCGGCCACGCAGGCTCGCTGCCGCAGTGCAGGGAACAGCAGGCCGGAGACCTTACTTCCTCACACACCTGCCACGCAGGCTCGCTGCCGCAGTGCAGGGAACAGCAGGCCGGAGACCTTACTTCCTCACACACCTGCCACGCAGGCTCGCTGCCGCAGTGCAGGGAACAGCAGGAGCGAGACCTTACTTCCTCACACACCTGCCACGCAGGCTCGCTGCCGCAGTGCAGGGAACAGCAGGTGGGAGACCTTACTTCCTCACACACCTGCCACGCAGGCTCGCTGCCGCAGTGCAGGGAACAGCAGGCCGGAGACCTTACTTCCTCACACACCTGCCACGCAGGCTCGCTGCCGCAGTGCAGGGAACAGCAGGTGGGAGACCTTACTTCCTCACACACCGGCCACGCAGGCTCGCTGCCGCAGTGCAGGGAACAGCAGGCCGGAGACCTTACTTCCTCACACACCTGCCACGCAGGCTCGCTGCCGCAATGCAGGGAACAGCAGGTGGGAGACCTTACTTCCTCACACACCTGCCACGCAGGCTCGCTGCCGCAATGCAGGGAACAGCAGGTGGGAGACCTTACTTCCTCACACACCGGCCACGCAGGCTCGCTGCCGCAGTGCAGGGAACAGCAGGCCGGAGACCTTACTTCCTCTCACACCGGCCACGCAGGCTCGCTGCCGCAGTGCAGGGAACAACAGGCGGGAGACCTTACTTCCTCACACACCTGCCACGCAGGCTCGCTGCCGCAGTGCAGGGAACAGCAGGCCGGAGACCTTACTTCCTCACACACCTGCCACGCAGGCTCGCTGCCGCAATGCAGGGAACAGCAGGTGGGAGACCTTACTTCCTCACACACCTGCCACGCAGGCTCACTGCCGCAATGCAGGGAACAGCAGGTGGGAGACCTTACTTCCTCACACACCGGCCACGCAGGCTCGCTGCCGCAGTGCAGGGAACAGCAGGCCGGAGACCTTACTTCCTCACACACCGGCCACGCAGGCTCGCTGCCGCAGTGCAGGGAACAACAGGCGGGAGACCTTACTTCCTCACACACCTGCCACGCAGGCTCGCTGCCGCAGAGCAGGGATCAGCAAGTGGGAGGTCCGCCCGGCCCTTATAAGTACATCTCGCAGCAGCGCCACGCGCGGGCTCTATGGGTGCGCGCGGGATGCCGCGAGACATGCCGGAACTCACCAGCCGCCGGCTAGCTCCCTTCTCGCATTTGTCAGGGGGGAGAAACTCTACCTGCCTGGACTGAGATTTACTTTTTTAAAGTTATTTGGGACCATCCGCTAGATAGTTGCTTTCATTATACATTAATAGCATTGCTTCACTGATCGTGAAATAAAAATGCATAAGCAATTATCAGGCAAAACAAATCAGTGCAATTCATTCACCATATTTTGGAAGCCACACATTTTGTATTCTACGTATTAATAAAGAATGTTTTTTATTACAAAACAGCAATAAGTGTTCCTCACATAGTTTTAACCTCTGTTATCAATCCATTTGTCGTCTAGCATAATAATAACAGATTTTCAAGATGGTGGCCGCAAAAAACTTTGCAACATTTCTAGAATCCAAGATGGTGGCCATAACAAAAAGTGCAAGGATGACGTCATACACATCGAAGATGGCGACTGTAATGAAGAGTGCAGCGTCTATAATCGAAGGTAAAGACCGTAACTAAAATTGCGTAAAGAACGTAACTAAATGCGCAATGTGCTAGAATTAAAATATCGGGCGTAACGAAAATTTAAACGTTTGAAGTAGCCTAAACATTTTTAAAAATATTTTTTTGGAATTTTTTCAGAAATTTTTGGGAAAAAATGAAAGATTTTGTGTTTATTGTCAAAGTCATGATCGTGATCTTGGTGGCTTAGGCCGGCTAGACGAAGGGGAATTTAAGCCGCTATGGGGAATTATCATTTATTCTAAGGCTAATATCTTTTGAGGCATATCGAATTTTGAATTTTTGAATTTTTGAGCATGAACAGGGAAATTTTCCCTATAAACGGGAATTTTTACCTCGAAAGATGGCAATTTTTAAGAATATTTAGTTTAAGATGGCCACCATGACGTCAGAGGTAGTTCGGTCATTGACCCCATCCTAATCTTCGCGCTGGCACCAGGCGCAGAACGCCCATTTATATACTCCTGTTAGATTTGCACCTACAAAACCTGTTCTATTTTCAAGGGTTTTTAAAATAACTAAAAATAAATAACTTCTTTGACCATGTTTCTGAAAACCTTTGCAAAAAACCACCTTTTTTGTCAACCTTTTTATTTTGTTGTTTTTATTTTTTGTAAAAACAAAATCAAGGGGAGTTGTTAGTTTATACTAACAATTTCAATGAACTTAAAAATATTAAGCCTTAAATCAAATACGTTAGAAATATATTTATAACTCGTTTAACAATAAAGTTATACTTAAGAGCCGTAAAAATCTGCAACAACCGTTTATTAAATTTGAATAAGGGAAACGACAAACAGCATAGGTATGTCTTCGAAAAACATCAGTATTTAATTGCATGTTTTAAATTTGATAACAAATAAGCTCGAATTAGCAAAATGTTACGATGTTCGGGTGGAACCTGAAAAACGAATAGGGGCGGATAAAGATAACCTGCCCAGAGCACTGGCTGCGTGGGATCCGAGCCTGTCTGTGCGCACGCAGGTTGTCGAAGCGCAGTGCTCGCACGTGTTGTTCGAGCGGCGACGTGAGTGGACCGGGGCCCGCCATGTTGCCACCTCACCGGTAATTAACTGGTTTGACAGATAACAGCGCTCCCCTTTCGAGGGCAGCTCGCGCTGACGGCGAGACAATCATTTGCACTCGCTGTCGCACGTCTGCTGCAGGCCTGACACGAGCGCTTCATTCGCCCCGCGTCAGACAGCACTGCACGTTACCAATCATTCAATTACTTCAAAACAAAAAAAAATATATAGATTCCGTTACTGGGAGCATTTTATTTTACTTATCAATTAAACGTTACAGAAAGTTTATCTCAAATTAAGGTTTTTATTTTCGAAATTGAGTGTTTTGTTGGAAAAAATAAATTGCTTCAAAACTGTTTGTGTAAACAACAAGTATTCTATGGCTGTCTAATTGCTATTGGGGTTCTCAGATCAGTGTGTGATAAAAACTCCACCCTCATTTGGCAAGTTATTTGATCCCTACAATATCTGCATTATTGAAATTTGTGAGCGCCAGGGTCAGTATATTATTGGAGGTGTTATCGCATCAAAAATCTGTGCTTTTATTGTGTGACATTTAATAATACCGAACTAACTTTGCACTCTTTATTCAAAAATTAACAACAATATAAATTATTGTTTTGTTATCTAACACGTTTTAATTTCTAGTCAAAGTCGAAATCAGTTTTTTATTTGAAATAATTTCTTACAAACAGACTGTGTATTATTGCAAGTCCTTGCCCTTCACAGATTTTAAAAGAATTTTGAGAAATAAAAATTATACTATGTCATTTAAATGAATCAGCTGATTATACATTTTAGCTGATTATATAGTTCAAGAATTTTGTACATTTTTTTATTATTAATATTCATGCAAATACATTTGTGTTAAGATGTTTTGTTAAGAGAAGTCTTTGAACTATTTTTTCCTGGTTCTCATTTTTCTTACTAAGTTATTATTTGTATAAATGTATTTTTTCAGTATATGATTTACCTCAAATTTTGTTTAAATGCCTATTTTTTATGTTCAAAATTATTCAGAAGCTTTCATAATAATTCTAGAACATTGGCTATTGTTTGATTAAAAGAAGGTGACTTTGTGGTGCCGTGGTTTTTTCAGACTTTTTTCAGCTGCAGAGGCTTTCTGTGTGTATTCTTATGGTGGGAAAGTGAAACTCGTGCATTACTCACGGAGCGTATTATTTGACTAAAGAAAGGGAGGGACAGTAACGCAGGCACGGACTTCGGGAAGTTTTCTGTATTAAAATGTGTCTTGTGAAATATGTGTTGTGATTGGGCGGTGGTCACGTGACTCCCTCCTCCCTGTCTGGCTGGAGGCAGTGGCTTGATCCTGATGTCTAGATAGTATATTTTTCAGAGGCTCAAGAAAAAATTCAATAATGTATTAAGTGATCATTTTCACGGTTGTGGTCCGGACTGCGCAGGTAACTAACCTGTTTTTTTTTACATTTAATTAGAATTTTCATTGACCACAGTTGTCGTCACTCAGCCATGATGTAGATTAAATAATATTTTTGCCGCCATCCCAAGAACACTTTTAATCATGGGTTGCACCGTAGACGCCAAGCGATCACGGGACTTATTTACGATGTGATATAGGGAAGTGAGTATAAATAACGTTTTGGATAACCTCAAAATTAATAAACATTCACTTTTTTTCGAGCAGGGAATTTTCGTTTGTGTGTTATGAAAAGGTAGAAATACAAAAAAAAAATCATTAATCTTAGATTTGTTTAAGGTGTTTCATTTTGTTTACTGGAAAAATATATAATATAAAATTATTTTTAAATCACAGACAGACGTTTCAAACGTATTTACTTGTTTAATAATCATATAATTAGCAAAAGCAAATAATGTAAACATTAAAGCTATGATTGTAAGACAACAACTGAAATAACATAGGAGTGTTTTTCGAGACAATAGATTCAAAAGCCACTTCCGTTGCGAATGTACGGGAGCGTGCGAAGCCCGAAAATTCACCAGGCGATTGTGAGCCAACGGAATGTCTAACAAAGTGTGAAAATGTCAATTTGATATTTGAATTTAAATGTACATTTGAAACGCCTAAATTACATGTTTATGTTATTTAGGGGGAAAAAATATACTTCGGCGATGAAAGTTTAACTTAATCCGTTGACACACCTTAGAGAAATTTTCGCTGCAGTTTCATAGCCTCTGGAGTGTTTATAACTGAAGGAGCTGAACCACTGTAGGCTTTGGCATTAAGATACGGTTCTTGAAAATTTGGTAAAGTTTTTTTTTTTGCTATTTTACTTGGAAGTGACGAGTTTAATTCATCTCCGCGTGCTGCTGCGCTGGCCTGCCATCGGAGTGCGTTCTCGCGCGGTACCAAAAATTGCATGCGATTTACACCTATACTGTATAATGCCATTACCTTGACATATATATTTATATATAAACGTGTTTATGTGTGTGTACATAAATGTATCTGATTTCTAAGTTTGTTCTTCTCTGCCTTTTATTGTTTGTTTGTTTTTGGTTCTAATACAGTTTCCTGTTTTTTTTTCCCGGTCATTTGTGTGTTACTTCGTACTAATGTTTGGAAATAGAAAACATCAATTTAATTTTATACCATAAAGACTGCAGGCTTTCGCGGTCATTGTCTGAAGTAGCTTGGCTTCTGGGTTGTAGCCACGTCTAAGGCGAAGATAGATTAATTTCATTAACACTAACAATTGAAAACATTTATGAAACCTTTTAAATAAAAAAAAGTACTGCACCTTTTTGAAACGTGAACTTTACATTGGTTGCCTACTTCAAACAGTTGAATTTAATTCACACAGGAATTTGATTTAATGTCTGATCAAATATTATCGTTAGAAGCCGTGTATTGAGACACCTGGCGAGGGGGATTCGTTTGGGAAGACCCGCGCTCAAAACACAGGCAGTCTCTCTTTGTCCTGTCGTCAAGCCAATGTTGAAATGTTCCGCACAGAAGGCCATTTCTGTATCTTCGCCAGTTTCCTGACATGAAATGTATGATCTTCGCTAAAGACCTCGCCGTGGACTGGACAGGGATCCTGGCGCATTGCCTGAACTGGGGTGGACTTGCTGTCATCTGAGGGCCACGTATTCAAGGTCCGGCCATCTCACTTCTCGTTTGCTCAACAACTTCGTATCCGAGCGCTGTTTTATTAAGTACCTCGTGTCATGCGTATGTCTATTTTGAATTGGCGCGCCAGCTGTCAGTAGTGAATTTGATATATTTAAACCTTTACAATATATAATTTATGTTTATTTTTATCATAAAATTAGAAATATATTATTATTCTTGCCATAATTTTAGGAATGCTGTTCAAATTCATACATATAAAATGCTTAAGAATTATTATAAATAATAATTTTAAGTTGGTTATGGTCGTAATTAATTAAAATATATTTGTATTCTTATCATCATTTTTGGGAAAGCTTGAAAAGATTAAATAAGTTTAATTATGAACCTTTTCTTCAAATTTATGTGTTTGTCCGTGTATTATCATTTGTGTAATTTTAACATTGTATTTTTTAAAAAGGTTTTCATGTGTAATTGTGTGTTTAATTATTTTTATTTTTGTACCATTCCGTTAATGGACTTCATGTGTTGGTTTGCAAATAAAACCGTATATAAATTAAAATTACTGAGCAGTCTTCTTCGTGTCACAGCAAACAATTAAATGAAACTTTATATTGATTAAAATAAATGTTGTTGTTCCAGTCATAGAAACTGTTGGCCGGCTGTTTGTTTCCAAATTATTTCCTTTTGTTGCTGATAATATATATTTTTAAATATTTTTTTGTATGTATGGAAAAGAAAAAGAGGGGGGGGGGGGGGGCTATGACCAGCCATTCCTCTCCCGTGCGCCCGCGGCGACTGTGACGTCGCTCTGGCTCGGCGTGGGAGCCCTCTCTGCCGCTGCTGCCTGCGACCCGGCCAGACCCTCGCGAGCAGCGGAGTCTCCTGGCGACGACTCCGTGGTAGTCGTCTGCGAACACTCGCCAAGGCAGCGGCGGTCCCCGCATCGCCTCACAGACCACCCGACCCGGATACAGGGGCGTAGCCAGAGGGAGAAGGGGGGATTAGGGGTTCTAACCCCCCCCCCGCCTCCATTATTTTTCTTATCTGAAAACAGGTTAGCTAAAAGCCTGGGTGTCTTACTGCTATCACCGGCCACTGTACTGGAGGGGAAGAGTAAGCGAGCCCAACCGATTCTCCTTCCCTTCCCCTACCCCTGTCACGAGCAGAAGCTATAAGGTTGTGAAGCCGTGACGGGTCCCAAGTTTCAAATATTTTACACCTATTGTATTTAACCAGCGCGGTAATTATAAGCAGGTGGTGACTGGGTAACTCTTCAAGCTAAAGCTAATTTATTGTTTTCAGGAATAGGCCAGTTCTGCCGAAATCCAACCATTTTTATTCCTTTTTTTTTTGTATTGTCAAGCTTCGAGCATGATTTATGATTTTCAGTGGATGTGGACAAGGCACTTGGATTTATTAAAATATCTTTAATTTTCTTACTTCATTACTCAAACAATTTTTTATTAAAAAAATAATTATATTTATACCATTACAATATTTAAAGTGAAGTACCGAAAACTGCTCAAATAGCACTATTTTACATCATAAAATCAAAATTTTTCCGGGGGAGGACCCCCGGACCGCCAGCTTTAATAGGGGAGGGACCATGCTTCTTACCCCCCCCCCTTCCCCCACATACACAAATCCTGGCTACGCTACTGCCCGGATAACGCTCGGACCAGGAGTCATCGGGACCTGCCACCAGCACAAGCTTTCCACGAGAGCCAATCAGCTTGCGGCACGGCGAGCAAACCTAACATTAGGCCAGCGTGTAATATTAATGCCTTTGAGTAATATATATATATATACACACACATATATAGCAGAAAATTTTTAATTTGTGTTATAGACAGCAATGATTATTTTTTTTTACATTCGGCTTTTCTAACTAAATGAATAAACGGTAATTTAATTATTATTACTATCGTAATTTAAGCCAGTCAGTTTAATACCAAAATGTAGAAATATATTTTAGAACTTCCTACATTATCTTGGCGTATCATGGCCGTGGCATAGGCTGATATTTTTTTTAATTTTTGTCAAACGAGCTTTCCTTTTCATAAAGCACAAAATAGTTTCAAGTTCTTATTGACCATACATTTAAAATTGTCACATATTTAAGTAATTAGTAAACGTCGATAGTAATTTTAGCTTGGAGAACAACATGGACAGGTAGATCGTTGAATGAATTAATAGCTGATTGATTTATGCAACTTATTGAATAATATAAATTTTATTATAATTTATAAATTCGCTTGACACGAGACTTAATATATGTACATTATATTTGTAGTCTAGCATTACTGAAGAAACTAGCTAAAGCCCGTCTCTTTACAATGGAAGTGAATAAATCTTTTAGAGAACAATTTTATTTCTTGTCATGTAAAGCTGAAGATTCGGATTTATATGTGTATAATACAAAATCTATCACCAAACCAAACTCTTTTTTTCCTAACGCGGCAGGACCAGTCTCACCACAGCCGGTATCCAGTACTGCTGTACGAACGCCCGTGTGGCGAGACGGCGCGTGGTGCGACTCGTGCAGGAAACGGAACGCTGCAGGAAAGCGAGCTGCTGCAGTCGGTTGTTGATTCTGCGGTCGCCATGGCGACGGGCGCTGCGAGGCCGGATGCCGCGCCGCCGCAGCGTCGATACGCGGGCGCCGGAAGCGGGCCGGAGCCTGCCGGACGCGGCGCCGCGGCGTCTCCATGGCAACAGCTCGGCCGGGCGACGCCGCGCGAACAGGTGGGCGCGTGTCAGTCGGCACCGTGTTCCCCGCGAGCATTCTGCAGCTCTTCCCACGTGCCTGTTCACGTGGACCCCCAGTCCAAACACTACAAACATGATAGGATCATACCTCGAGCAATCAGAATATAGGTATCAAAATTTCAAATGGTAAACAAATTAGAGAAATTTAGTGTGACATCAAACGAATACGCAAATATTACTAGTAGTAGGTACAGCTATGTATATATGTCTGGGAACAACTTGGCATATGGTGCCATTATGGATTTTTCATGTTATTGCCTCCAATTTGAACAATCTTTACCTTATTTATTTTAAATTATTCTTTAAAAATTCCTTAAAATTTATATTTAAAAATAAAAACCAAACTAATCTGGAAATATCAATAAGTATTTATCTTTTAAACCATATAATTACGGAGAGAAATTTTTTTTTTTTTTTTTTTTTAGGGAAGGGAGTGGGGAAAAGTTTTGAATCACGTCAAATGAAACCTCGACTGGAATTTCTTTTCACTGCAGATTATGGTCCCTATACTGAATAAACTGTGACCAACGTATAGTAAAACTTAAAAACAAAAATTATTTTATTGTTAATTATATTTGTTTACTAAGTTTGACATTTGCATTATTTTTTTTAAACACAATATCATTTTACAGCGGTTCGAACACCGCTCAGTGGACTCGAGCAGTCGTTCCTCGAAGCACCCGCCCCTGCTGGCTGAAGCAGCGCCGGGCCCGCGTGACCCAACACCACGTCGCACGGCTCGGCCCTCGAGCTGGTCGTGTGGTGTTGGTGGCCAAACCTGCCTTAGGAATCGCCACGAGACGGCAAGCTGTGACGTAGTTGAAGTCACAATTTAACATCACCATAGCCATATTGCCCGCCTCAAAACATTGCGACAACGTTACATGATGGTAAATAAGCATTAAATAGAATATCCTTCGTCCAAACTGTTTCTAAAATGCAAACACTGCACTTCAGCCAATGTTTTGGGCGTCTAACCAATATCGCACAACAATTAGCTAAAGAAAAAAAAACGGCTTCACACACTTACCATGTAATCGTGCAGGCGAGGCCACCCTCTGGTTACAAGACAGTGTTGGGGCTTGAAGGCCGCTGCTTTGTAGCTCTGACTCGACCCTGCACTTGACCATGCAGAACCATGTTCATCTCTGTTCCCTGCGGTCTTTCTGAAACGATGCTGGGTCATCCAAGCAACCACTTACTCGTGTCGGCTTTGTCGTATTGAGTCAGGTGATGCATGGCCCATTACGAGGTCGGTGCTCACCATTACTTCGCACCGGCGCAGGCCTGCAGCAGAGTTGTGTAACTATTTCCCAACCTTTCACTGCAGGTTCGGCCTCAATGCTACTAGTTGTTTGGGAGAGCCACTGCTGGCAGGACGGCCCGATACGCTTCGGGGCACTTCTTACATCATCTGTGGGATTTGCATGTTGAATCGCAGTAAATAAATTCTGTCTTCCTTATTATCGCGGTGTTTGTATGACTGCAAAGATAAAATTGCAAAAATGCAAAAGGACAAAAGTTTTTTCACTGCTGCTTTTTAAATGAGACGCTAAAAAGGGCACAATTTTTTAGTATATAAGTATTTCTGTGTTTAAGTGGACATATAACTCGACCCATGCCAAAAAAAAATGCTCACATTCCGTCGGACAAAACCCGGATTCTGGGCAAGTAGGATTCTCTAGGGAAATTTCAACATCTTTGTTCTAGTCCTGTTTCTCAAAGCTAAAAATTATATGAAAAAAGTTTATGTTTGTCGAAGAGCCGTTATACATGATGCAATTTTACTAATTACTACAAACTTATTACACATTGATTTAGCTTTATTGTGGTTCATCGACGCGTTAATTACTTAATTAAAACAGTTAGTTCATCGAAGTGTTTTCCATTGTTTTTAATAATAATCCACCAACCGGTAAAAGTTTTGATCAGTTAGTTATACCGATGGCAGGGCGGAAATCCTTTACTGATACGAGTAGCGGGAATATAATTCCAAACTGTTATTTAAATTCCAAACGGAAACTTAGAGCAGGGCTTAACTTTAGAGAACAAAACCATCGAAATGCAACATAAATGTTTTACTGTATTTCAAAAGGTTTTACGTCCTATGTTTAAGCTCAGATGTTTAATGCAAATCATTTCACCATGATTGCAGTGATCTCCGAACCAATCGGTATCCGCTTGGCACTCTCAAATCATAGACGTGTCAGGGTGGAATCGAACCCAGGTCTTGCCACATTAGCGATCACGGTTATCAGGGAGCCCATCACTGCCGGAGAATGCCTTATTAAATAGTCTGAGCTTTACTTTGAACGAGGTGTGAAGAGATCTTTGATGCTTTCCGTCGTGAACCAAATAGTAGACTCAATACACAGATATAAAGGAACTGTTAGATCTTGTGCTTGCTTAAAATCTTAAAATAATGAAGCATTTTCTTATGAAAAGTGTCAGTAAACCCAAGTTGAAGGATCATTTAAGATTTCTTTATCATACGTTCTGTTTATTATGACGGAAGTGCAATTTGAAAATGAAATATGTAAACGCTGATGTTTCAAGTGAATAGCCGATTCGATATTTATCGAATCCGATTCGATATCTATCAAAAAAAGACGCATACACTAAAGATCCTCATCTTAGATGACTTTAAATGTGAAATTTAAGAGAAGCTGTATATTTTTTTGAGAGTGGGTCTATTTTTCGTCATTAGCCGGCACGATAAGCTTTAAAATGAGGGGTAAATCATGGAATTTTATAAATGAATAAGGAAGCTCTCGCGGACAGATAGAAAAACAGGCTAGAGAAATAACATATAAGATTATATATTAATATTTATAAAAACAAATGCTTAGTCTTAAAGCCTAAATATAAGGTCCATTAAAAAAATTTAAAGCATGTGCCTGGGGACGAAAATGTGTTGAGATGAATATATCTGCAGACAAAAATCACGTACTTTATCTCAAAAGCTTTATTTGTGTTAACGAACCTGTGACTGACAAATAACACTTGCTGGTTCGCGATAAGTATTTTTTTTATTTCCTATGCATCGTTGAAAATTCGTAGTTAAAATAATTTCATCGAACGGTTGGGCTCGGGTTCGGCTCGAAAATGTTTAGGCACCTTAAGACAGTGCATATCCACAAACACTTGTAAACACGCTGACATACCCACATGTGCGAGGTCACACATTGCGCTTGTAAACATTCACCTTTACGTACACAAGTAAAAAACTCTTAAGAGTAAAAACATTTTTAATTATAAAATCTTACAAACCTTCAACACTAATTGGATTTTAAATGAAAAAGTTTCTTTGTAGGTGATAAATTGTTTTTTCACTCGGTTCTGAGCAAGATCTAAAACTAACATGCAAGTGCTTCAAGCAAAACGATCTTTTTTTCCATACAACTTAGTGACTTGTAAACCCACTAAAATCAGTATCGTTTTATTAATAAAGCAAGGTTACTTTGATGGTTAGAACACCTACCAAGTGCTTGCATTGCCATGTTTAAAAAAAACTGCAAGCAATTGATTTAAAATATTTGGCTTATATTTTACATTAATTAAATATACACAATTAATTCTTAAACATTTCCGATTGTGAACTGAAAATAAGCATAGTTACCCTGTCTCGAAGGTAAATCATTTTTATAATTCTAGTGTTTTATTAATAAAATATAAATTTGTAATATCCCACCAATAGTGCGTTTTTTAAGTGACACAAAATATATGCAACTATCTTTAGGTCGTAGCAGTTAGTACTGGATACCAATGGAAAAAATTTATGGAAACATTATTTTCATGCTCCGAAATTTATATTGAAGCAATATAAAACTACAGATTTATAACTCAAATGATATTAAAAATTCCAAAGTAAAGTCCTGCATATATAACAAAGCCAAAGCCAATTAGCGTAGCGAGAAGTGGACAAAGAAGCAATGCCTGAAAGCCATTAGATAGGATATTATGAACACCGAAGACAGCAGGAATGTGACTTAACTACTCAACATAATATGTCTCTAGAGTGATGAAAATACAACTGGTGTTTATATAGCTACTTCACATCTTAAATAAAGTATGTAAATGTCTTCACTAGTTAACAAATGTGCCAGAACATAAATTTAATTTTAAATTTAACACTAGGTATGAGATGATTAAGTAAACTACAATCAGGCCTGGAAATTTATATAATTCATTTGGTTTTTAATTAAAAAAAATGTAATACCTTTGCAGTGATAGAAGAATGTGCCACAGTTATTTTGAGACAACATCATTAGACAGTGAGCCAATAATTCCAGCAATAAGCAAACAAAGTGAACTATGTAAACCCAAATAACATTTAAATATTTGCAGAGAATTCGAAAAAATAATTCAACATTATACTGACACCAAATGAATCCGCAAATATATTGGTTTTCTAACAAAATTGTTACGAGTGGGGAAAATGGTTTCGTAAGGAAAACCCCAAAAAAAATTTATACAATTTCATTTACTACTTATATTTGCATTAGTTATTAAATCACTACACGTAATGTCTTGTCACAAATCAACCGCACTTTAAAATGTCTGTTCATTAATCACTAAATAACTTCCCAGTCCGCAGTTCACACTCCTCACTGGAGCTAGGCTCAACAGTGGTTCGCCTATTCCCTCGCACCTGTCCGCACACAGTCTCGCGCCACTTAGTCGCGCTGCTCGAAAAAGGGGGGGGGGGGGGGGTCTTTCTAGTTTTCACCACCGAACTCGCACTTTACTCAGCTCGAACTTTCGGAACTCTCGCGGAGGGCGGCATCGCCACTTTCATACCCTTGGCAGTCATTCTGGAACCGACCGGAGTGGTTGTGACGTGTGGCGTCATCCCGGGCCGACCCGATGCTCGAAGCATCCAGGATAACGACGCTTATTCACGCCACTCCACGAGGAATTCCCAAGTCTCCAGGGGATAGTTAACCGCGCCGAGGAAGATTGGCGCGGGGGCAGGAGGGTTGGATAGGCCGAGCCGCAGTAATCCCTGAGAGAATGCGCGTGTGACATCAGGAGCAGCGCGAGGCCGCCAGTCGCCCGGGTATCTGGCGCGCTTCGTGTTCCTGTCTCCCGCTTTCGTAATAATACTAACCAAAAACTACCTTTTTGTTACCTTTAATTATTACCTAAGTTCTTTCGTAATGTTCCTGGGATACTTTTTTCTTGGTGATTAATTATTTGGGTTTAGTGACGTATATTTGCATCACAATGCAATAGCAGAAGCAGACAGCGAAATAACCTGATTTGAGAATTGTATCAACTGCCCGTGAATTGATTGCTGGATAAAAATGGGTGGGGAAGGAGGAAAGTGGGCTCTTATGAACAATTCTTAAATTTAAAACAGTATTTAAACTGGTATTTCATTAGCATTCTACTAACATGTCGATGTAAATGCGATTGGATCATAAAATTAAGCAAAATCCAACAATATAATAGAAGTGAAACTTATTTGCTGGGAGTGCTACAATATTCATGAGTTTCGAAAATTTCAATGGCATGAGGTGGGGAAACTGAATGTATCATCGGCAACTCACTTCCGCGTTCGAAACGGGAGACGGCAGGATAGAGGTAGAAATGACGCAGCGGTGATTCTACTTAATTCTCGTAACGCTGCTTGTGTTTGTCTATTCCTCAGATTTTTATATTTTGAGATAATACCCGCATCCTTACTATTTTAAATTATTATCTCTTGTCAACTAATAATATTAATATATCTCTATCTATACCTAATAAGCAAGAAGTTTCACTTCTGTCGCGCATGGACACCACGCACAGACCTTTCTTGTAATTTGTATTTAGAATGTTCTTGTTCGTGTTGTCCACAAAGATATATTAATACGCGTGTCTCACCATACCGTTCTGATTCTATCCGTCTACCTGTTCCGTGCAGCGAGCTGGAGAACGAGGAATGCTGGTGGTGATTGCGTCCTCATCGCCATGGCGACGGCAACGAGACGGTGGTCGGGATTCATGAAAGACGCCCCCCTCCTCGTTCCAACGCCTCTAATTATCCAGCAAACAGTGACGCCCGCCCTGCACACACGACACCGCACCCGCCTTTGTGCTCCGCGCGCTTATGTTCCTTCATTACCGCGGGGATAATTAATCGAAACGACGCGACGGGCCGGATACGTTCATTAGCGAGACGCGACCTGTTGGCGGGCACCTCGCAGCTCGCAGCGCCGCGGACTGGACTCGCGGCCGCTCGGACGGTGACTGTGCGCACACAGTTGGCCGGCTCTGGAGACGACACCACCTCTTGCGGTGCGCGCTACAACTCGATACCGCCTCCTGCGGTGAGCGGCAAAACCTGACATTGCCTCTTGCAATTTGCGGTACACCTCGACACCGCCTCTTGCGGTTCCGCGTCTCAACCTGACACTTGCCAGCAAGTACTCGAGCTGTTTCATTTCACACTCTCCCAAAACAAACACAATAGTGGAGATGCAAAAAAAAAATTGGGCGCGTGTGTTTGGGTACGTGCGTTATAAATTATAGTACTTATTGGCGTAATATAAACCACTAACTTTTATTTTGCTTGCAAATAATTTATAGAAAAAGTATTAAAGTACTGGAATGATACTACACATATTGTTGGTTCTGTCTAATAGAACTAAATTTTAATAAATAAATACACTGTATTAAAAAAAATAATAATTTGTATAAAATGAACTTTTTTTATTGAGTTACAAATATGAAAACTTATTATCATAAAAAATAATTAATTATGCTGAAATTTTATTCTAATGAATAATTTATTTTTATTTTTATTCAAAATTATGTGATAATTTATAATTTAGTATGACAATAGATTTTGCATACCTCACAAAAACTCCCATGAAAACGGCCAGGATACTACTAAACCTTCTACAGACACCCTGCCAGCGATAATGGAAGCTTTAAAGCAACCTAACATCGTTATACATACGGGAACATAACCTCACTTATATAAAATAATTAAAAAGTTTAGAAAAACAATTTCTATCACTAATATTAACAATAAATAATGTATAATAATTTGGAACATTATTCCTTATGAGTCACTAAAGTATAAGATTTAAAATCAAATGTATAAAATTGTTATTTGAATATAGCATTTTATTCATCCTGTGAAAATTTTGTTGCATGGTATACGCGCATCTTTAAAATTCACTGTCATAATTTTTTATAATCCACCTGAATATGTATGACATCAATAAATCTAAATTATTTTAATGTTATAATAATTTTGTGAGCGGTCAATAAAAATACATATTTTACTTCTCGTGAGATATTTAAACCCTTGCCTAATCAATATAAAAAATGTTAAAAAATAATGGAATCAATCTTTTTTTACATTCATTTTCATGTGAAGCTAGTGCAAAAATTTAATTATGACAATGTCTGTGACAAAATTGCAAGAGTCATTTTCCTGGAAATGAAAAAAGGCGTTTTTGTACAATCTCTCGAGCTCTTATAAATATTCCAAGTAAAAGAATTTTCAATGAAAAATTAATTACACTTATATTTAAAAAAATATTTATCCTTTTTTTACTTCCAGCCTGGGTCGTATAAGCAGGAATGATAGTGAATGTATTATATTAATAATGTGAAGCATCTATCTATATTAGCCAACGATAGGGCTTGAGTAGCATTAATGTGTTAGTGAATATGTTGAACCTAATTGGATATCTCTTTTATTGGGTAAAGTAAATAACTGAAGATTGTTTAAAATTATTTTTAATTTATCCTACATCATAAACGTATAAAGTCAATTAAAGTCCTAAGAAAGGAAGGAGTGTTACGGATAAGTATTACTTAGATACATCATAAACATTTTTTTTTTCAGCAGATAATTTTTTAATTAAAAAAAACTGTGTTTGTTTAAATGATTGCTCAAACGAATATGTAATTTTTTAAGGTTAAGAAAATCAAGTAGAATTGCATGTGTAATCCAGAATATTTGTTAAATAAGTATTTCTATAATTATTTTTAAAACTATGTTGAGAATATTCTGGTATTTGTTACCATCAGTAAAAAAATCTAGCTAACATGATCCACAAGTTTGACATTTCTTCGAAAAATATACGTGGATCCCTTACCAAATGAGCTTGAGGCTAAGGCAAAGCCCGAGATCTATGGAGCTATATATACCACGTATTCTCAAGAGACGTCGATGTCTAAGGAAGGACGAGCAAAGGCTAGCCTCTTCCGCCCGAGTCTCCTTACAGCCGCGACGACGCTACCTGGCGGCGCCTGACGAGCAGTTCCTTTGTCGCTGGGTCCTCATTTCCTGGCGACAGGCGTCTCGTCGCTTTGTCCTGGCCCCGAGTCCCCCTGCGGCCAATCGGAAGGCGAGATCGCGTCCGCCCACGTCTCGAGCACCACACAATGGAACCTTAGGAGACACACGTGTGCTTGTGTTTACTACAGATCCTCACTAATGGCCAGGTTATACTAACTACGTTTACGTATCACATTACAAGGCAGCCTCGCCGACATACAATGCGATCTGCACGCTATAAAACATTGAAAAGGAAATATTCAATTCAAAATTACATAAAAATGATATGCAGTCCATATAAATAAAAATTTAAATGTTCATTCGTTCAAAATCTTAAATCTCCGAAGGTTCTTCACCGATTGCTTCGTAATTTTCACACAACTTTACATTCGAATATGCGCGTGTTTTTATATACCCATGTCACAACTGTGATACGTAAAGATATATATATATATATATATACATAAGTGAAAAAATAATGCTTCCAATATGAATGATTGTTTGTTCGTATTCTTTTTTGTAAAGATATAGACATAGAAAGGAAGATGTATACATAAAAATGTATATAGAAGTAAAGAGAGGTATAGAGAGCAAGAGAGAAGGATGTATAGGCGTAGAAAGAGATAGAGCGAGGGATATATATAGAGAGATACAGATAGGGAGATAATTTGAGATATAGATGGAAACACAGAGAAATAGAGAGATAAAGAGAAATAGAGTGATATGAAGAGATATGGCAATATATGGCTAGACATATATAGGTAGAGCTACAGAGGGAGAGGCAAATGCTTTGTTTATGTGTACCTACATCAAACAAGTTACAAAAAATTATTTTTCTTTCTTTTCCATTTAACCAGACTAAGCTACACCAACACGTGGCCGGTACAGAGAGTATTAAATAAATGCAGTGTTCAATAAAATTTGTTTTTAAACACGGACAATTGTATCCCGTTACTCCAAAAAACGTGTACCTATTTAAGTGAATGTAACCATATTTATTCAATATTATATCAAATAAAAATAATTTTAAATATTAAAGCGATCGCTTTGGAAAAATAAAATATTTAAATATATATATATATTACCCGTGCACTACAAAACGTGATTCGAGTAAAAATAACTGTGTTTATTTAGGTTTAGGATAGCTAGAGGTTGATGACACCTTTTGTATCAATTTCCAGTCGCTGTAAAGCAGGAAAATTCTTGTGCCAGAAGCAGAGGCACAACACAAGTGTTAAATATGGTCTGATTCAGCTGTGGCTCGACTCTTCCCTCCGCGGTGAGGAGTTGGAAGGACTACACGACACCCAATGTGGGGTAGGACACAAGAGTACGAGTCAAAGTGCGAGGCCACACTGATGCACTTTGAATGCCTATAGTGCTTATTTCCCGTTCCAGAACACACTCTTAATGTGCACTCACTGCAACTCAGAGAATTTTGCTTTTAAACGGCTTAAAATAAAAAAAATAAACTATCCAATAAAATTAGTCATGGGTTAAAATAATTTTGCAGTCTCCTATCAATAGCCCCGCCTAAATAGGCACACATACGATGTGCAGAGTCTTAGAATTAACCACGGGATTTGAAAACTGTTCAAGATAACCTACAGAAGTCTGTTTAAGAATAGCATTTTACAATACGCTGAGGGTCATTAAAATGTCCTGCTACCGGATTATGATTCCAAGCTGTATTTTCAGAAGATTAAAAATATCTAAAATGAGTGTTTTCAGAGTAATTTTTTAGCATGATAAACCCGGTAGAGATTCTCGAAAGTTTTCAAGGGATTTCAATTACACTTTATTCTTCATTTGTTCGACATATAATATTATGGTTACCACTCATATCTCATAGTTGCCCTACGCACGACGAGAAGACTGCGTGCCAGTTCACAGCTTTGCGCTTAGAGGCGATACCGTGCTACATCCAACAGCGAGTGTCGCACTTCCGACCCGCCTCACTAACACAAATACACCTCTAACTAGGTGAGCCCCTTAAAATTTTACATTAAGCACGGCTGATTTGGAATGTTACTCTTCGGGAAACAAAAAAAGAAGAAGAATCTGGATCATGGAATTATTTATTTTTTCATGAAGACTTGAAAGTATCCATAGGAATATCATTTTATCAACTATCATCTTGCATCTATTAGTCACGGATATTCGAGTACACAAAACGAAAGGCAGTAAAAAGGACAACATTCATAATATCGTATTTTTTCTATCAAAAACTAAAAAAAAAATTCTTACAAACAGAATTTGAGGAAACATCTGAAGAAAAATCTCTTTGTCTACGGCAAAGGCAATTGTGTGTAGGACTAGTTTTCATTAGTAATGTTTATAATTATTAAACAGCATGCCAAACTTAACAAATACAATTTTGGATTTTGTAACGGCGCTCCTTTTAAAACAGGCTACGTGTTTCTTTAAAAATAAAAATGTCTCAATTAAAACAAAATAATTAACGTCACGAACGCCTTTAAATAATGGTTGGTTTCGGAGAGTCGTGTCTGCTAATCGAACGCAAGCAGTTATATATGTATTCATACTCTTGTTATTCACCATTGTACTTGTTTACATTTTAAGCTTAGTTATTAAATAATATTCTTTGATATCACGTCGTTACTATTTCAAAAACATTGAAGTTCTTACCAAAAGTTATTGTAAGGTAGATTTCGTAGAAACACTACCAATTGAGTCGTTACCATGGCGATAATCCCGGAAACTTTCAAAATGGTTGTTTTCCTTTATTGGCTCATAAAATACATGAGAAATGCCATTATTTATATGAACCAAATTTTAAAACTGATACATACAATATTTTAACTTTCATTCAAATGGTTTCGGAGGTATGACTTTATTATTTTTAAATATGTAAATATATTTTATATGAAAACCTACAGAATAACATTAATCTTTATTTGTTATAGTTATTATATTTTTTCCTAAACAATTAATTAATGTAAACCTATTTTCATCACTTTATTGATTGGTGTTTCAGAGAATTCTAAAGAAAAAAGAAATTTCAATAGGCTGATTTTTTTAATATATTATCAAAACACAAGGATTATTTGCTAAGATATAAATATTGTATTAAATATAAAACATAATTTCACCCCCATAGAAGTTAACATTTTTAGAAATAAAACAATTATAATACGCAAATTTTCATGCACTTAAATATTTATCATTTTCTTACATCTGAATTCAAAGATACTTTTTATTTATGCAAAACTAAATTTGTTCATTTTACATTCTTACGGGTATAATTTTAAACAATGTTAAAAGTAAGTTGGTGTTCTAACTTGTTATAATTCATATCCAAGAACTTAACTTAATCTTGCAAGAGTTTGAGATATAATTTGACTTGTCAATGACCTCAAGCCCTATGGAGTATAATTACGAAATAATAAAGAGTAAAAAGTTTAAGTTAGCCAAACAACTTACTAACCAATAAGTCTACGTTAAAATAAATTATGTAGTTTATTAGTGATACCGAGAGAAAACTAGATAAAGACAAACAGGCAATACATTTTAAATTTTGTGTATATGTTAAAAGTCTTAAATCATACAGTTTTTGTATTCCTATGCCAGTAATATATAAATGGCGGTTCCGTCACCAAGGTCCAGGATCTGGAGCCAAAGAGCCTAGTTAGCCATATTATATTGTGACATTACAGACGCCATCTTGGATGACCTTGACCTCATTTATATTACGCATGCAATATGGCACATATAGGACTATGGGACAGCTTGAACACATTTTCAACATTAAACATAAAATTCATTTTATTAAGAAAATATATGAAAATTCTTTGAATAAAATGAGGACGTGCTTCATAAACTTCAGAGCCTCCGATTCGAATCCCAAGACGTAAATTTAATTAAAGTGTAACCTATTAACAAATTTTAAAGAATTTTTCAAAAAGTATGCAAAATTTTAAAATAACTACGCAGTTTGTGTATGCACTTGGTAGATACTGGGTTGAGTTCTCAGCGAGGTCACTTTAGAAAATAGTCCTTCCTACTCGGGGACTGCAAGGTTTTGGACTTTCACCACTACTACCAACGTAAATATTACTCAAACCAGTTTGACTATATGGTAGTCATGTTGTATGCCACCAACTTGAATTTCATTTTCGTCTGCTAGAGTGCACTACCACCTCATGGAATTATATTTTACTCGCTAGAGTGCATTTGTGTCCATTACCAGACAGTTAGATATCGTAGCGTCTGTCATGTAGTCAGCCACCTTGGCTTTTCGTTTTGTAAATATGTAGTTATTACCTAAATATTCGCAAATAAAATCTAAAAAATATAAAAAAATATATTTATAGGGCTTGAATCTATCGATTTCTTAACCTTGATTAAATCCTTGGTCAGTGCTTAAATTAATTAAAGTTTTAAAATGTATGCGAACATTTAAATTCATTTTCCCCAATATATTTCTGTGAGCATACTAATAAATTTTATTACCAACAACGGCTCTGTACAAAGAAATTTCCGACAAAATATACATTTGGTACTTAAAATAATACGTAAAATTTCTAGCCACTATAGTTTATATTTATTTCGGTATTGTCTACTAATATTAACAAAATTCTTATATGTTGTCTTAAAGGTGTTTTATTAAAAATTGTTTAACATGTTTAAAATTTTGTTGCAGGTACGTGGCCTCTAGCCTGCGTCCCTCCGCCTCCCAGCACGGAGCGGTGACTGTCCGCAAGGCCACCGGGAGAATTCGGACGAAGGACCTCTTATAAGTGTTCGCCTAAGTTAAAATATTCATTACAAATGAACTTTATACCATATCGAATGTTAATTTTTTAGTTTTTGTTATTTCCAAGAATTATTTCACTCATTTTTTAAGGATAAAAAAAAAGATTTAGAATTATTTAAATAAATATTTTGTATGAAAGCCACCCAATACCGAAGAAAATTCTCAGTTTTTATTACTGTGCTTGCATGAAACTCAGCCTCTATATTTATTTAAAAAAATAATCCAATATAATTTATCATAAAATTATTTTCAAAAGGAGCCGCAAAAAGGATTAAAATCGCCTGTTTTAAGTCCAGACGAGGTCACAAATTAGAAAAGACAATACTTCCTTATCAACTATGTGCAACGTGGTACGGTACGAGGTCCCACCAAATCACAATCGTGGGCCTAGCTGGGCCTAGAAATTACAAAAACCAAAAAAAAAGGTTGACAACATTAAGGCCACACAAGCGACGTGAACCTACTCTCTGCTGAAAGCAGAGCTGATTGTCAGTGCTATGAATAAGAGGTAGCGGGAGAAAACACCTAAAATAGTACGCAATTACAGAAATAAATATTAATCAACAAAATACCAAAAGGCTATAACAATAAACCTTTAAAAACGTATCACTGTCAATTCAGACGAATTGTCAATAAGCAAATTAATGCATATTAACATAGGGGATAAATTACAAACGTGAATGCAAGGGGCAATACAAATGCATCTAATGATAATTATATACAAACTAATTGAATGTTACGTGGATACTAATTAGCTAAAATTACGTTGCAATAATAATAATTCCACCTAGCCCTAGAAACACGTGTTTTAACGTAAGATGTTCACATCACAAATGAAAACAAATCATTTAGGCATGCACATTAATGATAATATCCACGAACATGGTTATGGATATTGACCCTCGGAGCAATGCAAGCTCATGAGCTATAAGAAAACGCGCATCTCTTCCTGCAGATAATTGATACTGTTACGGACTTTTCAGTCATGAATCAAGTAACTATTTAAACGTAAAAGCCGGAAGAGCTACGGTGCTGGTCAAGGGGAAGGCTTGTTCAAACCCCAGGGAACATTCACCAAGGCAAGTAGAAACTTTCTACTTGCCTTGGTGAATTTTCCCTAGAAACAAATAGGAGCGGCGTGGCTACACAGAGCAAAGTTAATTCCACAAATTCAAGAAACGGCACAAGACCACCACGTGGCAATGGAAACCACTGAAAAAGTATGAAAAAAGCATAAGTGCCACGCGAACGCGCTCCTACAAAACGTACGTAGTCTCTCACAAAGCATTAAGGACATGCGAAATGAAACACCAGGCTAAGCAACCTAGCAAAACAAGGATACTGAGCTTACGTAAAAAATGAAACTACGGCCCTGTTGAGCATTGCAAAGCTGGAGAACCAGCATACAAAGACGATACTGACCAATTATGAAGGACGACCAGGTCCCCCTGACCAGACAGAATATCACGACGATAGTCAGCACCGAAGTGCAAACTGTACTCACTGGACACGAACAAGGGCGAGCGAGTGACCAACATACCTATATATCAACTCACCCAGATGACGCTAGAGTCGCCCGGCGTCGGCGGGGAAAGCAAAGATATGGACGGGAGGCTAGTCAAATCAAAGTAGAATGAAGGGGGGGGGGGGGGGGTGCGCTGTGACGTCACATATGTGGCGGGCCACTTCATATGTTAGTAAGCATAATTACTAATATGTGAGGAACTTTACATGAATCCAATGAAATAAAGTAATTATATAAATTATTAGCCTTCAGATGTAATACTGGATATATTTTGAGCATACTCTGCACCAAAAATAGGCTGCATTAGCATACCATAAGAACAATTACAGTTTTACTAACATACAAATCCTAAGTATACTGTAGAACTATACCCAGTAATATTCATATATAACATGTGTCTTCAAACCACAAGCCTACATTGCCTAATGCAACAATATAGGCTAACAAACTCCAAACTACATAATGTTCAGTGACTATACTAATAATATGTCTGACGTCCCAGATATCGACTAATCATGACAAGCTTATGAGCCAAACGTCTCCGAGTTACGATAACTTCTTTCCAGATTATTGGCGTGACTTAAAACCAATTCAAGACCAAACATATCATACAGGATGGCAGACTATGAACTACTATTCTTACGGAACAGGCATAACCTGACAATATGTACAATCGCTATAAGGTAAATCACAAGTATATGGGCCAAATACCTGAGAAAAAAATGAAACCGTTATTTCAAAATATATAATGGTTAATTATTTCCCATCGTCGAGAGATACATTCTAGTTTCGAAGGGAAACTTAAAGTAGATAGCACCAAAAAATAAAACTTCAAAACTTTTTCAATGTGAATAAAAGTCCTTCTGCCAACTGTGATAAGCCACGTACGTCATGTTGGCCCTCAATTTGGATTCAATTAAAAAAAAAAAGTGTTAGTTAAATTTTCAATGATTGAGGACCTTCTTTCCTATCTACCTCACACAAAACATGAACTATGTGTTTTTTCTTGTCTCATGTAGAAAATTGCTTACAAATACGAATGTGTTTAAACGGATCCACGTACGACTGGCCAAACTACCTGAATTCAAGCACGTGAACCACAACTTAAAAAAATAGTATCTTGAGGCCACACAGAGAGGCCACATGAATCGCGGGGTTTGCCGGGGCAAGTGGAATTTAAGCTCGCGCGCGGACAGTTGCAGTCTTGCAATTACAATGCGCCGGCCAGCTGTCACAACGGGTCGTACAGCCCGCAGGCCTGATCACCTCGCCCATGTGTTGAATATTTCGTTGAGAACGTTACTTGTTACTTATAAAGTGCTCGTAAGAATAACTTTGAGGTACATAAACCCGAAATGAGAAGCAAACGAACCAGGCTTTAAATGTCAAAATGCGAAAATCGCAGTGCATGCGTCAGAGTCAAACCCAGGTAATTTAACGCAAAAATATTATTACAATGAAAATTATTCATTATTTGTCAACTAATCCACAGTAGGTCAGTAAGCCTCCCAATTTTATAGTGATTCATGATGCATGAGCTAAATATGCCGAATTTTCAGTTGTTGAAATCCAAGCAGAATACAAATATAAATTTCTAGAAATATTTTCCATATCACTCTTCGTATCATCGAGCCCATAAGTCATCCTTAATATAAACAATGACTCTGTAAAACGAAGCTTCCCCGTCTGAATACAATGTAACTCACCATAATTTCGCCTACCGTGGTGACTTTATTAGATGCCAAAAACTAGCATATAGACCAAGCATATGGGACCTTCTTTTCCGATACTTGGCATTCCCTTAAACAAATCCATGTGAAATATCAAGCTTATATGATAAGCATTTCCGAACCATGATGTAATCTTTGTCAATACTTGGTACGCATTATGTCCAAGTAAAAGCAAATACAAGACTATAGGTCGAGAATCTCCGAAGCAGAAGTCCTGCTGTGTGGTGTAACTGTAAGCCTGTTATCGTTAAAAAATAAGTTAAGGTGTATTGCAAGCTTATATGGCAAATTCTACGAATTAAAGTGTAAACTATACAGGCAAAGTTATCATTACATGCTAACTATATTCGATCAAAGAGCCCTTATGTATTCATATTTTACATGATTTACGCTTACTTTAAGCCAAGAGTTACCCAACCTGTAAAATTCGATAACCCGATAAATAGGCTACTAGTCAGAGTAGTTTTTTTCTTAATAGTAGTACTAATGTAGTATGTCAGCTTGACGTATGCGTGCAATAAGGAGGTTTTGTTTATTAAAGTGACATCTTCGGGGTTTGAACTCTGTACCTCTCAAACCCATAGTATATTATTCGTTTCTTTAATTATTTTTATTATTTTTTTGTAGTAGGTATTTATGATTCTTTTAAATATTTATATATTTTTAAAACTAAATTAATGGTTTCGATTTCGAGCCGGCCACTCTCGCGTCCATTACGTAAGCCCTTTTTTCTTTTAATATATTTCAATCTTTTAATTTAAAAAAAAATGTTGATTTCTTTAAGTAAAAACATGTTCAAGGAGTCAAAATACATTCTTTGTGTCATATTTCAGACAAGATGTTACAGTTTGATCAAGGTAAAGGTCAGAATAATCCAAGGAGAAGACTATGACGTTACAATCCAAGATAGAGGACCCATCTCTTTGGCTCCAACCCTGGGCCCTGGCGCTGGACCGCCATTTATATACTAATGTATTTTGTTTTAAAACACGAATAGCTTACAGACATTATATCCTGAACGTTTTTTTTTGTTTAGACGTAAGGGATGTGAAAAATAGGTTAAAAAAATACTAGTGAATTTAATGACTGCCTAAAATTATGGCTCACTAAATCCAATCCCATCAGTTCTGCCAATTTATGGACTGATCGGAAGATAGAGAAATCTTTAAAAAAATCTTAAAAAAGCTAAAAGTAAATTTAAATTACTATTGGTTTTACAAATAAGATCTTTTAACTTTGAACCCGGCAAGTTCTCGTTAACAATACAAATGCAATTAACCTCAATAAAACGTGTTTGAAATTCAAGAAGTCATTTTAATGAACTTTAAAATTTTATATTAGGTTCTTCTTTAATTTTGTAAAAAAACCGGTAATGAAGTTTTACCATGATTTTTGCTACTTAAAATTTTATTAAAATATTTTTAGCGTTAAAAAATGTCAAAATAGTTTGACAGAAAGATTTCTAAGAGACGTACAGGTAAAAAAAAATACATAAAAATGTCTTCCAAGACACAAATTTTTACATCGCGCTTAGTTTTTCGCACGAAATAAAGTTCAAAATACACACTTAGATTTTATGTTCATAGCAATAACTGTCACAATAAGAACTAGCATATCCCACTCATAACAAACTTTTAACTACCAACGAAGTGGCCTGGCTTTTCAGGTTACCCCAGACACTGGTGTCACGTAACACATCTGGTGCGTGGCACTTAGTTGTTAAGAATGTTTTAGTACTAGTAAGAGCGATGTGGTTTCTGCATCCTAAATTTTCTTTAATATACATTTTTGTTTCATTGTTTGTTAATATTTACTATATATTATACATTTACTTTAGTAGCATAAAGTAATTTATTTTTTGTAATTACTTTATATCAATGTAATGTCCCTGCTACGTTCAGCAGATATTAATCCTTAATTGGGCTGTGCTGTTTATGTAATCGATCATCATCAAAAAATATAACATAAGAAAAAGAAATTTGAAACTTTAGAAATTAATCAGGGTCTTTTTTCATATTTAAGCAAACAAATTTGCCGTTTCCTTCTCAAAATATGTTGTAGCACTAAGTACAGGCATTTTCATTTGTTTGAAAATGTCACTTTTAACTATTAAATTATATGTATTTTTGTTTGCTAACAAACAAGTATATTCCTTATCTTCTGAAAACCCGCCATGATGTGAACTAGAGATAAAAATGAATCCTTTAGAAATTTTCATTTGCATAGTTTTTGTATAATCGTAATAATTACACATCTGTACCTCATATAAAGGTGAGATATATCTTATAGTTCCAAAAACATGTGATTTTATTTGTTAAGCTGTATTTATTACTTTTTTTGGTATAATTTTCATCTTAATGCAGTCTGGGGTAGTGGCCACCCGGCACTTAATATGAACTGCTTGTACCTGAATACAGCCTTGAGGAGGACGTGACCGCAGACTTCAATGTTCAGGAAAGTTTCATCTGACTTAATTTTATCGGCATGTAACCTTGTGTTGTATCATAAGGAAAAAAAACACAAACTTGACTCAATGGAAAGATAAATTATGTGACATTAATTTTGTAATTTTGGGTGTAAACACTTCGAAGCATCTGTACGCCATAATTTTAAATGGGATCCGATTATTATTGGTTCTTTATAACTCTGACCAAGTTAATTAAATATTTCAAAAAAAATATGCTAATACCAAATTTAATTTTTTAAAGAAATGATTCCAAGTATTCAAACATAATACTATTATGAAATTTCGTTTATGTTGTGTTAAAATTAATTTTGAGTACAATCATGGCACAAATTAACGTAATTTTAATTTCTTAAGTTCATACTTAAACTTTAAACATTTATTGTTAACTAGCTGTAGTACCCGGCTTTGCCCGGGCTGAACACCGGGTGATATATTGTCCGCGAGTTACAGCAAAATGGATAGCGATATTTCCAGTGTGGTGGACATTAATAAATGACACACAATTACTGTTTGTGTATCTGTGACCTATGATTTTCTGTTTACCCATGGCGATCGGTTGATAGTTGTAGAAGTTGATGCGCTACAGCGCCATCTAGCGGCGAGTTACAAAAAAATGGATAGCATAAAAACCTTCTCCATGATAAAAACACTACGATGTGCCAACTTTTATGGCGATCGGTCAAACCGTGTAAGAGTTTATGGACGTCATACATGCCAACATCCAATTATATATATTCTTATATTTCGAAATTTTTTGGCTTTCACTTTGGATGAGGGGGGGGGGGGGGGATGTTCAGGACCTCGAATGGTTTGGAACACTGAATCTCGAAAGAAATGATATTTGAAATTCCTGAAAGTTTCGAAATTTTGGGGCTTTGTCCCCAGAGGGGGAAGGGGGGTGATTTTGAGGACCCCGAATGGCTGGGAAACAATAAAAATCGAATAAGAATGATTTTTGAAATTTTAAAATTTTGGGGTTTTGACCCCTGAGTGTTGGTGTGGGGGGGGGGGGGAAATGTTGAGGACCCCGAATGGCTCGTAAACACTCCAAATCGAAAGAGAATAGATTTTTGAAATTTTGGAGATTTTTTAATTATTGGGTCTTTGACTCCTTGTGGGGGGAGGGTAGTTTGAGGAACCCGAATGGCTTGGAAACACTCCAAATAGTAAAAAAGTATTCTTAAATTTAAGAAATTTTTCAACATTTTGGGGTTTTGCATTCCGCCCCCCCCCCTCCCCCTTTACCAAAAATTTGATGGAGGAAAAGTCTTTGGGTAAAAGTTCCACCATCCCCCGGACACTTTATTTCTTATTTCTTAATGACTTAAAGTTAATACAATTTCATCAAATTTTTCGAATTTTTGGGATTCACATTTGGGCGAGGGGGGGGGGGGGGTGGAGGTTCAGGACCTGGAATGTTTCGGAACACTCCATCTCGAAAGAATATATATTTGAAATTCCTGAAAATGTCGAAATTTTGGGGTTTTGTTCCCAAAAGGGGGGGGGGGGGGGGAGGCGAGGACCCTGAATGGCTCGAAAACACTTAAAATCGAAAGAGAAAGATTTTTAAAAAAATTTTAAACTTTCGAAATTTTGGGGCTTTGACCTCTGTGGGGGGGGGGGGGGGGGGAGTTAATGTTGAGGACCCAAATGGCTCGGAAATACTCCAAATCGAAAGAGATATAAAGAATTTTAAGAATTTAGGCATTTACTGTACTCGTATCTACCATAATAACAATATTAAAAATAGAAAAACTTATTACCTACCTATGAATAATTTTCTAAATAAATTAATAAATAACTATATGTTTAAGAATTAACGTACATACATAATATTAAACTTCAAACTATACACACCAAAAAAAAACTAAGGATGTTTTTGAAACTATTTTTTATTTAAGTTATAATGTTTAAAACATTCGTAGGATTTGTTTATATGAAAAATTGTGGTGGCCAAATTCCGCTTATCCAAAGGAGTATAAAAATTAATAGAGATATTACTCCCTGTACACACAACAAATCTTTGAATTAAGAAAAAAATACATAGTAGAAAATGAAACAAAAAGTATAAATAACAACTAATTTGACAAAAAAAATTTATACAAGTGGAATGAATATGTAAACACACGCCTGAAATTTAATAGAAGTAGGTAGGTAAGTATATATATATATATATAAAATGAAATTAAAACATACATAAATAAAATTATCTCACACTCAACCAAACATATTGTTTAATATGTAATAAGGGAAGAAGGTAATTACACGTAACTATTCTAATTAATAAAAAAAATCAACCTACCTGAAATAGTTAAATTCAAAATTTTCAACAATATATTACATAATTGACAAATATTTTTGGTCTTCAGTCTCGACAGCCCTAAGACTCTTGACGCTCAGCAGATAAATTATAAACACTGAACCAAACTCCTTGCAAATAAGTAGGTACTGTAAAAAAATAACAATATTGACAAATAGAAAAAATTATTAGCCCTACCAACCTATGAATAAATTTCGAAGAAATTTTTAAGTTTAAGAATTGATGTACCTACATAATATTAAACTTGAAACTATCCACACAATAAACACCTAAGAATGTTAGTGAAACTAATTTTTTTTAATTTGTCATAATAACTAAAAATGGTTTGTTTCCTAAATGAAACAAATTATACATAATGACCAATTTGACAACAAAAAAAAAATTGTACAGCTCGAATGACATTGAAAACATACACGTGGTATTTAAAAGAATTACGTGTGCCATAGGTAGCGAGAAAATATATATAGAAGAAATTAAATTAAAAAAAACATATATAAATAAATTTACCTTGCAATCAACCAAACAAAATTTAACAATATAAAAATACGTATTTTTAGAGGTATTTACAAAATTCCACTGGAACCGTACATAAAAATGAGCCTATGTCACTCTCCAGCCCATAAATTATCTCTATGCAGTGACATCTACTGGTGTATTGAGGTACTACGATGCAGAGCTTTAATTTTTTTTACACTCTACTAAATTCCTTACAATAGCAAAACGTAACGTAATGGCTTGAAAGCTATTGCTCAGCAGACATAGAGGAATGACACTAACAGTTTGTATATCCATGACAGACATTCATAAAATTAAGATATATTTTTTAACCCGTTTAAAATTTATTTTTTTTAGACAAAAGATAGCCTTTGTCTATCCCCAGGATATAATCTATCTCCTTGCCAAATTTCATTACGATACTTTCAGCCGTTCAGCCGGGAAAAGGTAACAAACAGACAGACAGACAGAGTTACTTTCGCATTTATAATATTTGTAAGGATGTTTCAACCAGTCAGCCCATTCTTACTCATATCTCCTTGCAAAATTCAAAGCAAAGTCAGCCATAAAGCCTTGTGTTCACTGGCTCCATTGTCGTTCCTGTTCGTCTAAAGCTGGGACAATGGTAACTGGTAGACCGGTAATTATTCCTTTTACTGGTCATAATTACCTTGGTTAATTGTCAGGCCAAACTAATGTAACTCTTTTCCTCTCGCATTGGTCCCTTTCCAACGACGTGATACCTTCAAACTAAAGACAGCACTTAACTGGTTTCTCTGAATCACTAGAGTCTGGTTGTGCTGCCTGCTCCTTGCACAGCAAACACCACCTAGAAACATGAAAGAGAAGCCTTTCCCTGCTGTCTGCCTCCCGAATTGTTCGGGAAGCGTCGTCGAACTAATCTAGATGGACTGCCAGATCAGCTTCGTGGATTGTGTCATGTTGAAGGGGAAGCGAAGCGGCGAGATACCCAGCCCACGCTGGTGGTAAAGGTAGACTACCCGCTCTACTGGGTTCGCACTCTGCGCAGGCTGACAGACCAGTACCTACCAGGTGCAGTTCCGAAGGAACCTAAATTACCTCTCGCCTACCTATAGTTGAAGTTGATGGGCTTTTGATACGTAATATCACGTAATTGTATATTATAGCTGCTGTTTGGCACCATAAATGATGGCTTACGCTCAACGCCTAAACATATTTTCATCAAGATCACTGTGTCTGTACGTATAGTCTCGGATAGAACAGTAATTTTATGACGTCTGACCTAAGGTACCAGCATGCCACAAGAGCATAACAACAATTAAAAGTTCTTTCGTAAACCTAGGTACCCATTAATATTTTTTATGTGAAAAAAGAAGCAAATGTTTGTTACACATATTCCATTTTTAAATAGTTTTCCCCTAAGGAAACGTTTTATCCATAAAGAATGTTAACGTCATAAGTGTAAAATAAAGATAAACATAACTTGTAATTTTGATATTGGCTGCAATAAAACCATGTTAACTTTGCATATGTTTTCAAACTTTTTCCTCAAAATAAGAAAAAATCAGCACATCACCCTATACTAGTGTTTATTTAACCATAGTTTTAAGGTGCTTACAGCCAGTCAAGTAAACAATAAATCAATAAAATACAAAGTTAATCATGACGTCATATCAAAATTAAATTAGTTTTGATAATTATAATTAAGTATTTGGATATTCGTCCATTTAGAAGTTGAGTAGCATTTATTATATGTGTTAACAAATAGTTATAAGAAGTAGAGATAAAAAGTACTTCAGCAACGTCCACACTTAAATATATATAAATATAAAAACATAAGTTACATTTTCATAAAACATCTTGTAATAATTTGCCTTTTATTTGAAACTAAGATGCACTTTAAATAATATTGATATTTTGTAGTCATTTAAAATGCAGGCATTATATTAATAAGTATTAGATTATTACCGTATAGGTATTACAATCACAAGTACAGGATTAAAATGAAATCAATTAAAGCATATATTACTATAAATCGTTCAAATAAAGTGTTAGAACTATAATATATATAAAATAAAATCATGTAATATTGTGAAGTAAATTTAGGAAAGCGTTAGTCATAACAATAAAAATTAATATTTATTTTAAAATAAATAATTGACATGTGTAACATACATGACCTGAGTAACAGCTTTCTCAAAAAACCAAAACAACAAAATAATTATTTCAAACCTCTATTCTGTTACGGTGGGCACATGCACAAAAGTTCATAAGTTTAAAAAGTCAATTTCTGTAATTGTGTTTTTTAAATTGCTCCAGCTAGTCAGGCACGAAACCCCGACTTCCAAGACCACTGGACCTGTGTGTGACAGTCTGTTGATATTGACGTTTAAATTCAATAAAATTACTGAATACACGTTACTCTCTAATTACGCGAGAAACTTTAAGAATGTTCGCTGGGAGCCTGGGACGTAATTACCGAGGTACGGCGTTAACTTCACTAAATATTAATGCAGTCGGCCATACCTGAATACTGGTATAAGGCATAAAAACTTCTAAGCCTTCATATTTCACGTTAAAGTTATTCCCGTACACTGCATTAATTTAACGACGTAAACGGTAATTAAATCTTGCGTTTAGATACAGCTTCGTATCTAAAATCGACGTTGATCTGCTGAAAATAGCACAATTCCACACGGGAATTAATGCAGAATTACACCATCTTCCCGGCGTCAGATAACTCTCTCATTCCATATATTCAAATTTAGCATTGTCGGCACTCGCCAACCAAACCAAACATCGACGCTAGGCGTCTTTGTCCCAATCGGCCAATCAGAATGTAATTGAACACGGAATTTCGAACACACCAGAGCGTTGTATATGTGATGCGTCGTCATGGCAACGTATGAAACTGCTGGCGCTCGTGACCACGCCAAACAAAACCCTGCCGAAAGTCCGGGAAACGAAACGAAAAAAAAAAAAAAAAAAAAGAACATCATAACAGTTGCAGTGAACCTGTAAATACCGTAGTATTACAATATTACAACCACCATTACAGGATTAAAATGAAATCAATTAGGAATGCATCTATTACTATAAAACGTTAAAATAAAGTGTTGAATCTATAATATATATAAAATAAAATCATGTAATATTGTGAAGTAAAAATTAGGAAACCTATAAGAAATTTAAAAAAAAAAATAAAAAATGTATAACTGATGTGATGACATATTAAGTCTGTAGTTTATTTTAAAATAATATGTTATTATGAAAAGTTAAATGCGTTGGAGAGCATTTTTGGGCGATATTAAAAATTGTTATTATGTAATATTTATAGTATCGTGATAAAGTAAAGATTATTTAACAAACAATAAATTATATCATGATATTAAAAACACATTGTAAATATAGTGGCAATGGGAGTTTTAAACTGAACATCTGTTCGAGCAGTCTTTTAAAGCAAACAATTGTAATTTAACAATTTAATTTGCATCGAAAATTTATATCGTAACGTGAAAAATATGATTATATAAAATAGGAATCTGTTAAGACGTTAATATTTTTAATGTTTCAGTAATTTATAAAACAATATTTTCTGAACTAATGTATAATATAAGAAATAATGTATTTGTATTTATTCCACAACATATAATAATAAATAACGTTTAATAAACAGATTATATTTGCCAAAATATTTATCATGAAAATATATAGAAAGGTTTAATAGAGTTATATTAATGTATGATTTTCTCTTTAACAAATATTTCGAAACAAATTAAAATAACCCAATAAAGTTGGAAAGGCCAAAATTTTACAAAACGTAATAATAATATTTTGCTAGTAGTATTCACGATTTTATTCTTAAAATCGTTTTTAAAAATAATAAAACAATTAAGTGGTTCTTGAAAGTTTTTTTGTGTATTATTGTAATCCAAAATCTGTAGAGTAGCACAGAAATATGCATTACAAATACATTTTTTCTTGATTACGACGTCAGTAGTATACGTTAGGCGCTCCGAGAGCAGGTTCAAGATTTAAGAATTGAGGATGGGGTCAATGACATTGATATTTGATCTTAACCTTAATATTTGACTTTGAATCCAGACGCCATCTTGGTAACCGTCATTATAAGTTATCTCATCATGCCCGCCATATTTATTTTTGACATCACATATTCTATGTTGGATTTTTACGTCACAGCCCCTATTAAGATTGTTTTGATGTATAAACTCAACAACATCTATTGCCGGATAATGTATTTTATTTTCACCACAACTAATTACAAACCACTAACACAAACCACCATCTTGCTAGACTCCTTGTTTGTTTTCCCACAATGCCGAGCACTACAAACAAGTCAATATGATGAAAAGAGAAAGGAGAAAATTGTCTATGTCCTGTAAATATTCACACATGCGTGCACATACCGCCCACCAAAAAAATGACTTTTTTTTTTTCCATACTTCATACATAACCTTGATACTAAAACACAAAACGAATAAGATCCAACATCACAAAAGCTCCTGATTATGTCCATAGGTTTAGGAGATTGGTAAAGGGCAAATTTTTGTCACAGGTCTCACAATTTCACCAGTAGAAGTTCTCAGTGTGACAACTCTTACAACACCATCTCTACCCGGGTGAGTTTTGATAACTCTGGCAGTTCTCCATTTCAAGGGTGGCAAGTTCGAGTCCTTCACTAACACTAATGCATTCTCCTTAACATTGGGTACTGCATTATTCCACTTTGTCCTTTGATGGAGCGTGTGGAGATACTCGGTGCTCCAGCGTTTCCAGATGCACTGCTTCAGTTTGGTGATGAGCTGCCATCTATCCAAACGATTCTCCAAAAGGTGGGATAGATCCTGTTCCGGTATGCCAACAAGAGGAGAACCAATCAAAAAATGTCCAGAAGTCAAAACATCAAATTCTGAGGGATCTGCTGACAAAGGGCACAATGGTCTTGAGTTTAAAATTGCTGAGATTTCAGTAAAGAGTGTGGTCAGTTCTTCAAATGTGAGTATTTGATTGCCAATAACTCTTTTCATGTGCACCTTTGCCGACTTGACAGCTGCCTCCCATAGACCTCCAAACTGTGGGCCAGCGGGAGGATTGAAGTGCCACACAATGTTGAGGTCAGCTAGGTGATCTTGCAGCATCTGCCAGGCAGGCTCAGTAAACAAGGCTTGATGAATTTCTTTCATGTGTCTGTCAGCACCAATAAAGTTTTTACCTTGATCTGAATGTATGTCAGATGGTGTTCCTCTCAGAGATACAAATCTTTTTAGAGCAGCTAGAAATGCTTCTGTACATAGTGAGGACACAACCTCCAAATGTGTTGCCTTACTTGACATACACACAAACAAACAAAGATAACTTTTACTGATTGGGGCTTTACGTGTTTTGGTGGTCTTAGAAGAAAAGGGTCCAGCAAAGTCCACACCAACCTTCAGAAAAGGACGCACTTGTGAGAATCTTACACTTGGGAGATTCCCCATTAGAGGTGCAGGAGACCTTGCAGTCAACCTGAAACATGAGATACACCGATGAATACAGTGCCGAATGAGATGTCGAGCACCCACAATCCAAAACTGCCTTTGAATGAGAGATTGAGTAGCTTGAGGTCCTGCATGGAGATATGTGACATGGTAAAAGGTTACAATAAGCTTTGAAAGATGACATTTTCCTGGAAGCAATACTGGGTGTTTGGTACTTTCAGGCAAACAAGCATATTGCAAACGTCCGCCCACCCTGACAATTCCGAGGGAGTCAATAAATGGATACAAACTCCGCAAATTACTGGAACATTCATTGCGCTTCAGGAGTTTGATATCTTTCATAAAATACTGATGTTGCACTACATGGATCCAAAACATCAGTGCAGACTGCATCTCCTCACACTTCAATATCTTAGAATCACAATGCGGGAGTTTTGAGAATACATTTTTGGATCTGAGTATCCATGCTGTTACTCGCTTAAGTTTTGAAAATGATGAAAATGTTTCCAACAATTTCACCAATTCATTTTGTCTGTCCTCTTGCACTGCAAGGGCCTGACTTTGCACCGGCTTGCATTCTGGAAGCTCTAGGAAAGGTGATACCTCAAATTTGTTAACAGGCCATTCTGTGTCTGAATCTACCAACCAATCTGGACCATGAAACCACAGAGAACTCTCAATCAATTGATCAGGATAAACACCTCGGGATGCTAAGTCAGCTGGGTTGCACACTGAGGGAACATAGCGCCAAATTCCTGGGGGTGTGATAGCTTGAATCTCGGACACACGGTTTGCTACAAAGGCCTTAAATTTGTGAGGAGATGATTTAAGCCATGACAACACAGTCGTTGAATCTGACCACATGTACATAGTAAAATTGTCCAATCTGCTCTCAAACAATGTGTTCACATATAACCACAATTTAGCAAGCAGCATAGCACCCAATAACTCAAGTCTGGGGATGGACAATGTCTTTAGCGGTGCCACCTTTGACTTGGCGATTACTAGATGGGTTGAGACCATACCAGTTTTGTCCACAAGTCTTACATAAATCACTGCAGCATATGCCTTTTCAGAGGCATCACAAAATCCGTGAAACTGAATGCAGCAGGCATCCAGAAAATGGATATATCGTGGAATCCTTACATTAGTCAGGGAAGACAATGATGTTCTGAAGTGTAACCACTGTTGAGCAACCTCTGCAGTGACTGGCTGATCCCATTCTAATCCCAGTGTCCAAAGAGTCTGGAGCAATATTTTAACCCAAACTATAACTGGGGACACCCATCCACATGGATCAAACAACCTAGCAATGGTGGAGAGAATTCCTCGTTTTGTGACAGATAGATGGGGTACATTGATGTGGTACATAAACTCGTCAGTGATGGGACACCAATGAATGCCCAGAACCTTAACTGCTGGACTTGTGTCTTGATCAAAGCTTCTGAGAGTCTCGCAATGTGCTACAGGCATATCCTCCAACACACTGGAATTGTTGGATGACCATTTACGTAACTCAAATCCTCCTTGAGCTAACAAGTCCACGAGTTCACACTTAAGTTGCACTGCCTCTTCTACAGAATTTGCTCCTGTTACAATGTCATCTACAAACACATTTCTTAACAATGTTTTTGATGCCTGAGGATATTTCTGGGCTTCGTCCAAGGCCAATTGCTGCAAGGTTCTCAAAGCTTGGTAAGGAGAAGATGCTAAACCATATGTGACAGTCTTCAGTTGATAAACATGGACACTTTCTTCGGGAGACGGTCGCCATAGAATGCACTGGTATTTCCAGTCATCAGGATGGATTTGAATCTGTCGATACATCTTACAGATGTCTGCAGTGAAAACAACAGGCCTAGTTCGAAAGTTCAAATGAATATCACCAATGTTTTTATGAAGTTTTGGACCAGTAAGGAGCAAATCATTCAATGAGATGCCTTTAGAAGTTGCTGCTGACCCATCAAACACCACACGAAGTTTTGTGGTAGAACTTGATTCCTTGAGTACAGCATGATGAGGAATGACATAGGCTATTTCATCATCTTGACCCTGAATATGCTGAATGCTTGTCACGCGGGTCATGTGGCCTAAACATTCATATTCTTT
Organism: Bacillus rossius redtenbacheri; assembly: GCF_032445375.1. Taxonomy (NCBI): domain Eukaryota; kingdom Metazoa; phylum Arthropoda; class Insecta; order Phasmatodea; family Bacillidae; genus Bacillus; species Bacillus rossius. The sequence goes on from NC_086332.1 coordinate 89,413,280, forward strand.
GAGAAACTGGCTATATTCCCTCGCGAGATCAGGTGACTTCTTCAACCTACACTCTAGGCGCTCAAATCTTGATAAAGCAGAGTGCAAAGAATGACCCATGTCCTTCACCTCCTGATTGAATGGTAAACGAAGTATGTATCGCCCTTCAGCATTGCGTTCATGTGTTGCAAGAAAGTGGTCTTCACATTTCTTGTCATCATCTGATATAAGGTCGACTGATGGCACTTCTTCAATTTCCCAAAACTTCTGTAATTGTACATCTAGGTTAGTTGTTCTTATCAAGCATGACACAGGTGGGTTCACATGTGTTTCACACTTGGCCTTACCACTCACAACCCAACCAAACAGAGAGTGGAAAGCATTAGGCTCCCCTGGTAATTTAGCTCCAGTCAGCACTTCACTGACGATATCAGCTGAAAGGAGCATGTCAACAGGCCCAGGTTTGTCGAATGATGGATCTGCTAATTTTAAACCCTTGAGGTGAGTAACTGAGCCTTGTGAGATTCTTGAACAAGGCATGGGATGTGTTATTTCAGTTAGAACTGTGCCCTTTACATTAAACTGAATATGTTGAGAATCCACTGGTTTTATTGAACAATGGACAATGCCTCTGGCCCCTGGCACAGGAGTCTGACCAACACCAGCAATTTCGACATTCTGACGATGACGTTTCAATCCCAACCGCTGTACACAATCTTCAGTCAAAAATGTAGTTTGTGAAGCACCATCTAGCAAGGCTCTTACCACTTGAAACTGTCCACTTCCATCTCTCACATGCACAAGAGCAGTTGTTAATAAAATGGTAGTTGATTGATCCTGATTATCACCTGACAGATGTAGCGATTGTAATTTATTTACAAATGGTTCATAAGCTGGAGTATCATTTGTATCATTTTGAGTACTCTTTGGCTGAGTTGGGTGATTGTTGTGGTTAAAGTGCAAAACTGAATGGTGTCTCTTTTGACAATGATTGCATGAAAATTTTGATAAACATCTCTGAGCATAATGATGTTTTTTCAAACAATTAAAACACATATTTTGCTCCTTCACAAACTGCATCCTCTCATCAATGTTCTTAGACAAAAAATGTTCACACTTACTAAGTGAATGATTTTCGTTACAAAATGCACAGCACATAACATTTCCAACTGCTACGAGGGCAGTGCTTCGGCCACTGGTTGGTCTAAAGGGTGGTTTCACACTAAATGTTGCAGTCCTGTTGTAGCTACGACCAACTGTAGAGGTTTTAACCTCATGATTCCCTTGAACACTAAGTAGTTTAACATTTTCATTCGCCACAGCACGACGCTCTAAGAATGCAAGGAGATGGTCACAAGTGGGCAAATCTTGCTCCACAGCTATTTCAAATGATTCACGTAAATTTGAGTCTAGTTTCTCAAGAAGAATATTCAGTAGGAGAAAGCTCCACTCAGACACTGGAAAATTATCAGCCCTTAATGCATTCAAATTCTCTTGCACCACACTAACAAAGCGGGATAATGAGTCTGGTGGGTTAGAATGCACAGATGGAAGATGAAGTATTTTCTGAACATGAATGGTAGCAGCAATGCGTAGATTCTGGTATTTCTTTTCCAGCAATGACCAAATTACTTCGTAATTTTCGTTGGTGAGGGGTAAATTACTTACCAGCTCTCTTGGCTCATCTTTCAGGCATCCAATAAGATAATGCAGTTTCTGCACGTTGCTGAGTGACACATCTTGATGCACAATGGATTTAAAAAGCTCAGAAAAGGATGCCCATCCTGCCCTGCTTCCTGAAAACACCGGCAAAGGAAGTGGAGGCAGGACTGCACGTGAGAATGTTGCACGAGAGGTAAGGTCTGCCGCTCTAACTGTACACCGATTATGTTCAATACGAAGCTGCCTAAACAACCTTTCGAACGTCACAAAGGCTGTCCCCAATTCATCAACTGTTCGTACTTCTGGTTTCGGCGGTACTGCACACAAAGCAAAGTAGTTAGCCAGCAATTCTTCTTTCTTTTCTGAGACTTCTTCAAACGCAATTGCAAATTCTTCAAAAAGATCTGGATTGTTGGCTGTTTCCTTTAAAATTGCACTAACTTCGTTTACTTTGTCCATAACATAGTCAAAAATGATAAGCTGTAACTCGGTTGTTGAAGCCGCCATGACACCAATAGCACACACACACACAAATGTTTTTAAAACTGGTTGCTCATATCTTTTATCCGGCCCGGAGGACCAAAATTATGTTTTGATGTATAAACTCAACAACATCTATTGCCGGATAATGTATTTTATTTTCATCACAACTAATTACAAACCACTAACACAAACCACCATCTTGCTAGACTCCTTGTTTGTTTTCCCACAATGCCAAGCACTACAAACTAGTCAATATGATGAAAAGAGAAAGGAGAAAATTGTCTATGTCCTGTAAATATTCACACATGCGTGCACAAAGATTATGATGTCTAAACTGCCATATTATTTTCGTTTTCTGGATGCTGTCATCTTGTATTCTGACATCACAGCCTTTTCCTTCGATTTGGATGACACAAGCACTTTCTGTTTCGTCTTTTGAAAGCCGCCATCTGGGATTTTTCCTGCTGGAGATCGTAATCTTGGTTTCCACTGTTTTTTCCTATATTGTGCTACCATCGCTCTATATCGTGCATAAGTTCGATGTTTCATTACCTACCATCATTGTTGAGAAACTAAATTACATTAAAATTAATTTTTCTATGCAAAATACATTGGAAGTAAGGTGATTCGAACCTGCTAGATGATGTTCCCGCTATATTATTTCAATAATAGCTACTCAGAATGCTAGTGAACACATCGGTTGCTAGAGGTCACTGCCACCATTTTGTTTTCAGTTCTTGCCTAGTGCACACATCATCTGCCATAGTGCGCTACCACCATATTTAGATTGCAGTAGTAATTAAAACATTGGCATCCACCATGTCGACTGACATCTTGGCCGCCATATTGAAAATCTGTGACTATAACCTAAAGATTTGAAAAAAATAATCATAAAAAACTATTTATTAATTTACTGATTGATCCATTTGTTTTCTGTCCTTGATTTGATACCAAGAGGTACTACGTTAATTAAATATCACATAAAGTTAATATTTTACCTTAAAAGTTACAGGTTCAAAAAAAGCAAAAAAAAAAAAAAAGAATACAAAAAATATTTATGATATAAATTTCACTAGTACATAAACAAGCGCAGATTACTTAATGTCTTTAGCGATTCTACAATAATTCTGGATCTGTTACCCATAAATGAAAGCGAGGTGCGAACTCCCACTATTTAATGTAGGATCATACATGTCTTCGTATAAGAATCTTCTCAACCAAATACATGTTAGAAAACATCGTAGGGTGAATCTCTTCGACATAGAAGCCACCGCGAATAGGCTTGTGGTCTAATTATTAGTGGTAGTAGGTTCTAGCAACCGATTCACAAATGTGGGCCACACTGAAATGTTCGGGATTTCAATTTGTACTTGAAACCTTTCTCTAAGACCTTTTTTGCTTGGAGATGTGCACAATTTCATCGACATTAGATTTACACCTTTGTAGTTTCTTCTTTGTTTTTGAAAACACTGTTCCAAGCAGGTGATCATCCTTTTCCTCGTTGGGCTTCATTTTAGTGTTAGAGTGCATAATGAGATTGCATTCACTTGGTAAGATATCCAACCATTTGAAATTTCCTTTAGCCACGAACTGACCCCACATTTTAGTGCGCTAAGTTCTCTAATCCTTATGACTACAGAGCCTTCAACATTACTAAATGTAGAGTAGTGTTTGATTTCAAACTCCTATAAAGCCTAGGAAGGATGCATTGTAGAATTATTTTCCGAGATACGTTTACAGTAGCGACAGTAAACTTCCAAGGCGCAAAATGACACCCTTGGCCGTGGCTACATCGGGCGCCTTCTTCGATTTGACATGTCGGGCCCAAGCAAATTTCCTGTACATATCGAAGACCATCGACATGCACTTGAAACTCTTCGAGATATAATATTATCCCAACAAAGTCGGCCTGGAATAAATTATTAAGTCCACATACTACGACTTTGCATTGAAGGTATTTCTGTTTGCAGGAGCTTAAAGTTCGCGAGCGATTCCCGTTCAACTTGTAGTATGTAGCCATTTTCTCTCAGTTATTTGAGTATGAAGACTATTTTGTTAACGTGCGAATAGTTTACTGTACTAAGTAAAGCCAGCAGAAGTCTCCCATGATCGATCAATTCGTTTAGGTTGTCCCAAATCACATAGTCAAATGTTTGTGGCCGATTTTTTTAGCTAGTTCATTGAAGAGTTATGTGAGAATGTTGATTTTTTGATGATTTTCGTCCTTATACATGCTACTTTCTGGATCGTTATTGTGATAATGTGGATTATAAGTTCTAGCAGTTTTTTTTAACTCTTAAAATACTTCGTGAGAATAGCCTATAGGTTCCTTGCGAAATAGCAATTCGTACAGACGTGGAGTTCCAGTGTTTTATTTTCATCTACACATATGATATTTCCTGGTAAAAAGCATATTTTTTTAGCACAGAGAAACCGTTTTTTCCTGTACACTCCATAGGCTGTGTCATTATTCCGACTATTAACTAATCTAAGGTATGGACGGATTATTGCATCTTTTCAAGTATTACCATGGCCTGGGTTGGGATGACGGTAAAATTTTGTACCACCTAGTAATAAAACACTTTTAAGGATTTACTACTGCAGAATTTATGTGGCATCATTTACGTCGTCAAACTCGAACAGAAAAATGGCTGAGCGAGTTGTGTGAAGCACCAATCGAAATTGTTGACCTGCATGGAAATTTGGCTGTTTTTTCCTGCGCAAGTAAAAATCCATTGAAAACAAGATGGCGGCAGTGAACTCTAGCAGACTATGTGTGTATTATGTGACACTAGCACTCCTTGTAGCAAGTTTTTAAATAAAGATGGTGGTTTTTGTCAACAATTATATTTAAATTAAAAAAATTACAAATTTAATTCTCAGTCTGGGAATTTTTTAATGGCCGTGTAGTAAAAGGCGTATGTGTTAGAACCCAGAGGTTTGAGATATTATGTTTCGAATCACATCACTTATAAAGTTTTTTTAATAAAAAATTATATGTCTATAAGGTTCAAAAACATTGGTAGGTAAAGAAACATCGATTTTTTTGCATGAGAGAGAGAGAGAGATGTTAGCGCACTCTAGGAAAAAAAACAGCGGAAACAAAGATGGTGTACATAACATCATCCAATATGGTAAAATCCAGCAGGAAAAACAAGATGGTGGCTGTGATGTCATAATTTAAAATGGTGGAGTCCACGGTGGAGGTCAACATTACAGGTCAAGTTCAAAGTTAAGTAAATAGGTGAAGGTCATTGTCAAGATCGATCGATATCAAGGTCATCCAAGATAGCCGCCGTGACATAAAAATCTATAATAGTGGCCTAAAATCATCAATCCTGAATCTTAACCTTGTCCTCGGAGCTCCATTCATAATCATACTGACGCCATTAAACTAAATGCTGCTTTAAATTATCAAGAAGTAAGCTATCAACATAAACAGTTTAAATCAAACCACATCCTTTAAAAAATATGAGTTTAATTTGTGGGGTGTAAAAAATTACCCCGTGCGGGGGCAAACAGCCCACGTCCATCTCTACCTGCACTGCCAGTTACAAGCATTATTTTTCAACCCCGCTAACCTTGACTTCGCCAAGGTCACTTGCGTAAACGCAGTAGAGACGCAAAACTAAATTACAAGTTTGATTGGGTGTGCAGTAGGTTATTGCAGCGTTCAAAACAATTACATTATATGCAAACATTTAAATTTATTCCCGATAAATTAGAATACATAAACTACAGAGAAGTAAAAAAAAATATGTGAAAAGCGACATAAAATTTTACAAATGCTATACGTGACGCCCGGCCGTAGCGATCACGTTAGCTGTGGCACAAAAAACCTTGCCATCGCATGAGTAAGTCTGTCCATCGCCGCGCGAGGGAGGGGAGGGGGAGAGTCCACACGAAATCTTGGCTACCGTCCCAAAAACAACCTCTTCTTTCACCATTAATAAAATTAAGGTTTTACTTACATTGGTGCTCGCCGTGCAGTAGACATTTACCAAACTGTAGCGCCTCGGGTACCCGGGCTGTAGACTGGGCGTAGACGACCATGTTGCACAGTCAAATGGCGCCGGTCGACGCACTTCGGGGCGTGGTGGATTAACACTCGCGACTTGCGAAAAAGTTTAAAATCGTTGATGCGAAATACGTTGCCGTACATTACCGGTTATCCAAAATATAATGCAGCTGAGGCGGGCCGCGGCGACGATAACTCCGCGTAGCAGTGTCCATGGTTAACTGTTCATACCGAAGTGTGGGTCGCGTCCCAACTCCCGAGCACGGAGTTACCCTGGGATCTCATATTCACAACTGACCCCGCCGTCTGTCAATCGCAAGCTTCTCTACGACTAGACTGCACAGAGTACAAAATGTCCGCTCGCTGCATACATCACACTGCCGTGACGTCATCCACCCCCCTCCACTAATTTCCCCCTCTCTCATGCGTGGACAAGTCCATTCAGTAGGGGTCAATGGCCGCACGGTAAACCACAGTACTTGATTAAATATTAACTAAAACTAGTAAATACGTATATAAAAATAAATATAAAAACATTACTTAAAAAAATTACGTTAAAATTTTAATTAAACATAATAAACACTAAACATAATCACATGAGACACCTGAAGTGTCTCAAATTAAACGAGATAGTGTCGCTCTCAAACATTCGGCACTTCAGAAACTCAACAATCACTCCAGCGAAAATATCTACCTTTATAAACTTGGCTAGCTATGAGGTAGGTTTGTGGGAATGAACCGAACATGGCGATAGGTTGATCTATCACGTGCGTACTTTTCTTTACGACTTATTGACTCACACGTTCAGAAAATTATTTTTCAAACTCTGACCACATATAAATATATGTGATGGATTATCACGATTTTTAAAGGCTTATATTAATTGATTGTATGGGTTTGTTAGTACACAAATAGCATACATATAGCACACAAAAAGCATTATAAAACATTAATAATTTATTATGCTAAAAAATGAACGGTCATATATTGGACGAAACTTTTCCCCAATTCCGTCAAACAATGGTACGGCCATCAGAGTGCCATAACCGTCTTTACAGTTCAATAATCTCCATTAGTTACACAACCATACGATAGATACTCCATATAAATGTAGTGTGATATAATTTGGATGAATTAAGAACTTGTAATTGAAGGGCATGGGGAGAAAAAATTGTAACCCTCAATGTGTCACAACTGAGTTATTAAGCTGTAAAGTAACATTGGCGAACAAAAGAGATGAAGTGACCAGTAAAGAAACACGTAAGCTCTACATTAAAAAAAGTTCTTTGCAGGAAACGTTCAATTGGGTAGTCTTTATAAAATGTCAAAAATGGCTATTTGCAAGCTGATTTTATTAAGTAACAAATGTCTAATTATATATCTTGTTACGGGTTATGAAAGAAGAAGTAGACCTAAATTTACCCGGGTTAACCTAAAATTATCCAAGTTTGTTGGGTAAAGTCTGGAAAATCAGTACAATAAATTTAATTTCGGTGTTTACCCGTGCACACCTAGGTCTGGCCAACGCCGACTGGGTGATGTCAGGTGTTGCGTCATGTCTGGGCTCGTGGCACAAACACGCAGGCGCCGACATCCCCCACGCCGCTCAGGGACAGAGTGCGCGTGCGGCGTTCCGTCAGCGTTTATACAATAACTTCAATAGTTATTGCCTGTGGAGGGATCAAAATGCTTTAACTTTAACGATGATCAGTATTTGCAATTAATCAACACTGTTAAATTTGCAAAATAAGCCGCATCTAAGTCTATACATGTTTGATTAAGGTATGAATGTTTTTTCGGTCATTATATTCCTTAAATTAAGCTAAAGTTATCAATAATTTGGTTTTTATAACATAACCCAATGAGCATTGGTTGGATCTAGATGTACACGGGTAAACTCCGAATTAAAATTTATTCTAGTGTTTGTTCGGAATTTACCCAATGAACTCGGATAATTCTAGGGTTAACCTGGGTAAACCTTTGATTAATTCGCCTTATATCGTCACCCCTGACATGTTAGCACAGAGCAAAGCAATTCTCTGTTCTTTTTTTTTCTCACATAAACTACATACGGGAAATGTAATAGTAAAAATTAAAAATTATATTTTTCCTATTTTTTTACACTTTGATTACAATTAAACAGGAAAATTAAGAACTCACAAAAGCAAGCTTGTGTGTGAGCGCATCTAGTCACTTTAATCTATGTGCGGTAATTTGACTTTGTAAACTTAAATATATATATATATTGACTAATAAATAAAAATAACTTAAGAAATACGTAATAGGTTTATAGAAAATTTAAAATTAAAAAGCGCAATTAAATTAAACACAAGATAAAGTTGTACCGGCGGCGGGTCAGAAGACGTCAGCATTTAATCAGCGCGCCCTTCATGCGTGGCGCTCAGCCGGAACGAGTAGGAATTCTTCCCCTCCTTTTCCCCTCCCGTCTTGGCGGACCTCACACGAGTAGGCGGAGTGTGTGCCTGCGCGAATTTGTGTATTCCAACCCTCTCAGGGGCGTCAGAAAGGCATTATCTAAGCTTACTCTTTCTCCGGCAGCGTATTTCGGGCTGTGGTTTCTTTCGTGTCTTTATACTGCATTAATATCGATCGACACTTGCGACTATCGCTAGGGCAGCAGTGAGGCTAGCTTCGCAAGGACACTGTTATCAGTTTGGCGACCACAGGCAGCTACTTGGGGACTTTAATACAAACAAGATTTTTGAGGCTCGAATGAGTCGGGTAGCGCGGAGAGCTACGAGCCTTGTAGTATACCAGCTAATAATCCACGGCTTCGCTCGCATAATTTCTGAGTGTTGCTAAAATCTTACCATTAAAAAGTTATGTTTTTTCTAAACATTTTTACTGAATAAATAGACAAAATAAATTGTTAGATGTATAAAATATATATTTTATAACATAAATATATAAAAATGATATTTTTGGAGTAGTTATGCGTATGGCATATTATTTTTAGTATAGATTCACTATCTGATTTAAAAACTTATGTTTCAGTGTTCGAAGATATATTTTACCTTGATGAAATTTCAATAATCTCCCTTTCATTTCATGAGGTAGACAATTAAAAAAATTATATACTATCACTATTATTTTAACAAAGTTTATGCCATGGCTTACACTTAAACTTTCATTTACTATGGTTACAGAAATTCTTTGAATTATTGAATAATTTTCATGTTATTTCAAATACCTCCCATTATTTAAGGATATTTTATTTACAATCACATATTTATTTGAAATGTAAAATACAGATATTAAATTTACTATACAACATTATAGTTGACTCTTAGTTTACTTAGTAATACTTAAATAAAATCTCCTAATTGTTTACGCCTCATTTATTTTCCCATAGGGATGCCACTGTAAAAATTAAGAACTAAGTAAATATTACAATATCTATTAAGCAAACAAAAACCAAACTCAACCCTTTTCTTTCTTTTAACCGCAGATGTGAACTCCAAATAAATTTTAAATAAACTTATATGTATATTGAGTAAAAATTAATTTTGCCAATAGTGATTTCATATATTGCAAAGCATTTTCTTACAACCTAACATGTGATATTTCGGAAAATATTGAATAAGAGAAGGTAGGTTAATGTATGTTAATTAAACATTTCCTATTCCTAAATTAAGTATGAGTTGATTAAAATAAATTATTTTTAAAGTTAAAACTCTATTTTCAAAATCTCATATTTTAAAAAGTAGAACTTCAGCATGTTGTAAGAAAAAGTTGGCGGATATTGCATGTCTGTACATAATACCACATAACTTACATATTGCTTGATTAGCTTCAGATGTACAACTTTTTAAATAAAAAGTAATCAACTACCTTTTCACTCCTAAGTTGAATAAAGAAAAAGGTAAATTTTAAAACTGATATTAAATCATAAATTTTCGCCTTATTCTTAATCAGTTTTTTTACTTTCATCTTAATTTGCTTGGACGTATGATTTACTATCATAAAAATTAACGTGCCACCGTTTCACTTCTTTTATGTTTAAACATCGAAAAAAGTTGCACGAACTCCACATAATTAACCATAAATTTTTTATGCTAAGTTTCTTACATCCAGCTTTATTTGTTATGGAGAATAGAAATTTTTATGATAAAACATAACTTACTCCCTTTTGCCACACTTAAAAAACAAAAATCGGAAAAACTGAAAGATACTATTTTTAACTCTAGCAGCTTGTTGTTTGTTCTTTATTTCTTCTAACCCTTATATCTAGTAAATTCGAAAATATGTATTTTTCTCTACTCTTGACGTTACCCTTTTACCCTCCTTAGAATATTGATTATGCATTTAAGTAAAATACAAAAAAATATAATATATATTTTTTTCCATTTTTTACGAAAAAACTGGTCAGTTTTGTAGTAAAATTTTTTTAAAATAAATGAAAACTTGCCCCGTTTTCACCCCATTAAATGACGAATTTTTTATAAACGATAAACAATAAGCAATAGGGTAGGGAGCTATTTGGATCATGGGGCTATTTGGATCAAAACAAGAAAAAAATAATCATTTCATCTCTTTTATTTAAAGATTAAACGCCATTTACCATGTGAGAGCTTGTGAGTGAAGTTTTGATTGGAAGAACTAAATGATTTAACTAAATATCATTAACGAATCTCATGTGATATCGATTTTAAAATTTACAAAGTGACTATTTTCGGTGAATACATGGTACTGATGTAGGATGTTAGTTATTTAAGATCTGACGAGAAAAATAACTGCAACTTTGCGCATGTTGTGTTTGTATCACGGCTTGCAAGTATCCCTTCACCGTTCCACGTGACAATTAATTAGTCTCGGAACTGTTATAAGTTTAGAACTTTGTTTCACGTGAGGCTATTTGAATCATTTTTAGTGGGACGATTTGAATCACACTGAAACATTCCGTAGTTTTCGTTTTTATTGTCTTTATGTTTTAAGTTGTATGGTAAAGATTTACAATTTAAAAAATATATATAATTTCTAAAAAAAAGTTTAAAATAAAAATTATAAAAATATTACAGAATAAACAACAATCGATTTTATTTAGATTTAATGTTTATTATAAATTGATTAATTTCAATAATGTCTATAGTTAATAATTGTTTGCATTTTTTTAAATTCTATAAATATAACCTTCAATAATTACAGCCAATGCTTACACGTAAAATTAATATTTAAATTTTATGGAGGTTGATTATTTTTTTTACTTCAGATGGTGAGGAAATACAGAAGAAAGAATGCGCACTTGAAGTGGTTTGAAGAAAGAATGAATCAAGCAGAAATTAGTGTTCTTAATGGCCATTTAATTATGAGAAATGCTACTTCGCACTTAAATTTTCCATTCACTAGTCTGTATAGAAAAGTCCCTGAAGTTCGTCTTCAAGAAGATTTGATGAATGATGCTAACAATCCACAAATTCTCAATAAAAGTAAGGCCATTGGTCATCCCACAATATTTTCACCAGAGCACGAAACTGGACACGTGAATAGACTCAAAAATCTTTCTAGCAGTGGTTTTGGCCACTTATTTGTCAGTGTGAGGAGGGAAATATAACATTTTACAAAATTAATGAATATCATTACGCCATGGAGTGATGAAATAAAAATGACAGTGAAGGATTGGTTTTTGTGTTTAATGTCCAGACATAGAAATGACATTTCCTTGAGGAAACCAGAAAGTCTTTCGATAGCTTGGGCTATGGGTTTGAAAGAAAGATCGTATTGATTATTTTTATGACATCTTGAGAAATGTATCAGTCAAGTTTGGTATTCAGGACCAGCCTCAGCACATGCACAATGTCGATGAGAGTGGTTTTCCAATGAACAACGGCCCTTGAGGGTGGTTGGTGAAAGGGGTAAGAGAGAGGTCTTACCACTGTCAAATTTAGAACGAGGAGAAAATGTAACAGGAGTTGTCTGTTGCAGCGCAAGCAGGGGTAAAGTGTCCGCAGGGAGGTTTCGATACTGGATGAGAATTCAAAGTAATCAGGCCGCGGGTTGCATGGAGTATTTGCAAGTTGGGGACACTTATGAGGAGAGCTATAAGTGCAGAGAGCGGCGGGTGAGACGTAGTGACGTAGGAGGGTGCGTTAGACGGCAGAAATCTGGAGCGTGCAAGGTGTGTGCGCGTAACACGGGAGCGGAACTCCATGTTACACGGCGCGGGTGCTTAATGTTGTGCCTCATCAACGTAGTAAATATATGTTGTATCAATTTTTCAATTTCAATAAGTAGTCTAAGACATTCTGAGCGGGATAAGTGTAACTTTTAGTTAGTAAACAATTTGAACCCAAGTTAGAGAAAGACCGGATGAGTATGTGCCTATGCTTAAAACACGCTTAGGTAGTTACCTTTATAAGGTAAGTGCATAAAGGTTTGCATCCCACTTCTTGTTAAGAGGTGTATCTGTAAACGGATACTCTTGTACAGGAGATTATATATACATAACTTTACTATTTGTAGAGTTTACTGAGACCTTTCCTGTAAAGCGAGATAATCTTAATTATGGTGTAACTTGATTTGTAAACTTTATTGCAAAAAATATGCAAATCATTCGTAATTTAAAAAAAAATTACAGTAATCTTTCATCTAAGAAGTTTCTGTTGTTTGTTTGCTCAGTGAGGCAAGTTAATAAAAGCGTTTTACACAATTTATGTTTTTCTTCTCAGAGTACAGATGTTCAAGGTGATTGGGTTAAAACGCAAATCATATACAGGACGATTGGCTCAATGCATATAGCAGCATTGACGTTTAATTTCAAGTGACTGCAAATCGTAGGGTACTGTGTTAATAAGGGGGCGTTCGCCATTATGGCTGTGGTTAAGGTGCTGTGCCCTGTATTGGTCCTGCATTTGGCTTCAAAATATAACATTATTTCATAATATGCATATGTAAAAATTAAAAAAAAATTAATAAAATAATAATATTTATAGGAAAATTTAAAGTACACAAAATACTACAGTATATAAAACCTTACTTTAAAATAACAGAAATCTTTTCATCAGTTCAAATTTTTAGCCAAATAATGATTTTTTTTTTCAAATTCAAAAAAAAAAATTTTTTGTTTAAAATTTTCAGGAAGAATGACTACTATTCTGAAAGCAAACATTCTAAAGATCTCAGTGAAATATACAAATAAGTAAATTTATTACCTCTCGATGTCGTATAGGACAATTATGAGATAAATTATTAAACTCATTTTTTTTCTTCGATGCATACTCGTTATCGCAGCTCTAATATAAAATATTTTTATATATCAAATACTCTTAAAAGTTAAAAACGTTCCTTGGAAGGGTATGTGATGTGTGTTGTGTTGGCACGGCTGGCCAAGGGCCAACGAGCGGTCGCTTGAGCGTCGTATCGCGCGGGTGTGGACGGCTTCAGGCGTCTTAGCGGCGCGACGACAGTGTCGTGTTGCGGTCTCTCCAGGAGGAGATTGCTCTGGGACCCGCGGCTTGGATGACGGCTGGAGCCGCGAGCTGGGCCCTTCGCAGTCCACCCAGGGGCGGAGCCAGAGTGATTGCCAGGGGAGAAACATTTACAACCGAAATATTTAGTGCTTTTCTATTTGAGGTTCAAAAACCTCCTGTTACCTATAGCCCTGCAGTAAATTAAGGTGACGTCCATTAATTACGCGAGACGATGCTGGCGATATTTCAAACCCCTTCCCCCCTTGTTGAGATATCGTAAGATTTGGCTCTCTTTCCCTTATCTCACGTGATGTTTTTCATAATGCGTATTTTTTAGTGTAAATACGTTAATCTGTACTTAATTACATTAGTTTAACCATATATATATATATATATAAATTTCCTTCAATTTTTTTTATATAAGACTAGTTAAGACAAGTATTTAATATAGAACGTATAATGGAATCACAGAGAGAAAATATAAAAATAAAATACTTAGATAGAAACTACTAAAATTCGTAAAAGAATATTCATTATAATTCAGTCCACGAGGACTCATGTGTGATATAAAAAGTGACTTTGTGGTGTTCGCATAACAGAGATAAATGTTACTGTGTAGGATTCAGACATATTTTAGTGGAGAAACATGTTTTACTTAATTTGCCCAATTTTTCACTCAATTTTACACAATTTATTCGAGAAAAAAAATGTTATACTTGCCGAGACCCCCTCTACCCCACGTGAGGCTGGGTGAGATTCGGCTCGACCACCCTCCCCCCTCCTCCATCCTCCTAAACACCAAAAGTAATTAAAGGACTCTCCCTAAGATTGGTAAACTATGATAAGGAATCAGGAGAAAATATAAAATTATTCCACAATTGCTATTCCCCCCCTCCCCTACTTACTGGTTCCGCCAGTCAGCCAAACCCTTTGGAAAACACATGCGGACCCGGGCTCTGGGATAGAACATGACGGAATGTTCTTAACCCAAATACTGGCAAACTATATTTTGAAGAGAGATACATGCTTATTAAATTTCTTTGATTTCTGTATTTGTATGAGGCGAGTGAGTGTGTGTCACCAATATTAACTCCCATTTTTTCTAGCCGGTTCTGATTAATATGATCAATATGGATATCTACGAATTGTTTCGAAATCAGTTTTGACTGTTATGTTAATCATTATAATGTATTTATTTTCTATAACAAGAACATAAATTTGCCCATATTATATTAACAAAGAAGATACGCGCCGAATAAAATATTTTAAAAAAATATACGAATTTAAAATAAGTATAGAGGATTCAATATATTTTTGAATGTAAAATATAAATTTTAAATTAAAATAAAATTTTATTGTCGGGTCAATAGATACTTTTAAAATAATGCTCATTAAAAATGTTTTTTTTTTTTTAAATTTAATTGACTTATACCTGCATTTAAATAAGCCATTAATTACTCACAAATTTTATAGTTTATTTTAGTATAAAATTTAAAACAATTGCATCTTATTATAAAAGTTGTTGATTCCAAAATAACAAAAAGTTTTGCAATTTTACAATATTTTCGCTACTTTATTAATGCAGGTTTTTTTTATCTATTTATAATAACCAATTTATATGATTTTTAATTGTAATTTTCTTATTTTTTAAGTGAAATAATGGTTAATAAAATACTATGGATACCAACGATTACTTTTCTATAGGTACCTATCAATTATACTTCAGCTAAATCTCTAAAATATACAATGCTTCAAACTGTATTATTTCCTTCTAGTTTACATGTCACCCACACAATGTTTAACCATTTGTTTGATATATAAACATATCATATAAAAAATTTACAAATTGAAAATAATTAAAATATGTTTAATTATTTATTCGCTAAAAACTTTTAACAATTGTATATTTTGACGTGTAACTTTAAAAATATCATCATCTCCTATCAAAGAAAAAAAGTGAAAGTTATTTACAAAGAAAAATATTATTTTATATTCCATTATAAGATTGTGTAAAGCTTTTAAATATTTTACAACCTATTTTCATAAACTAGGTAAAAATTTTACAAAACACTTCTTAGTGTATAGCATACAGTTTCTATAGAAAAAAATATAATTTTTGTGTATTTTTTAATGGGTCAAGATTAATTATTATTGTTTTACAAACACTTCCACTCTACTTAATTTTAATACTTACTTTTCTAGAGAAACTTAGTTCATATTTGTTTATTCAAATCTTTATTTAAAATTTTTTGGCTATAATGTTCCTCATATTAGTTATTGGTTTCAACTATTTCCAAATAAATTATTTTCTAAATATAATTATACTTGCGCAGCAAAATTCCATTATTATTTAATTTCAAATAAAATATTATTAGTGCCCAAAATTGCGAATTGTAAAAATAGGCTTCCTTTTAATACAAACGAATTTAAGCATTGACAGTTTGATGAAAATTTTATAAACTAGTAACTCATAAAAAAATTACCAAATAATATTCAGTTAATATCAAATAAAAACTTATCCACTCATAAGTGAGAAGAAACGAAATAAAACAAGGCTTACACGAAACATGTAATCTTCCTAAAAAAAGTTTTACTAGTTACAGTAATAACTATTTTATTCTTATAACGCCAGCCATAAAAATATATTTTATTAACATTAAAAAGTAACTTATGTAAATAGAAACATTTTGGCTTAGAAAATTCATATTCAGAAGATTTATTTAATAATTCAAAATAAAAAAATATGTAAATTAAAAACAAATAAGATATAAAAAATTTATAACAATTGTCTCATAATGAATACATGTGAGTTATATTCCCAAAAAGAAGATATAATATCAATGTATAAATTTTAAAAAAAATTTGATTAAATTATTTGACGTATCTAAGAAATTGATTTAATGTATGCGTTTTTATTCAGATGCTGATGTGACCATTGTTTGCAAGAAAAAAACACCATTGTGTGCTCTAAATATGCTGCCGGGGTAAGAAATGTAGTTTCGGGATACGTTGTAGGGGCTAAATACGCTCAGTTCTTAAAATTAGTACCAATGGCCGGCGTATCCTTTTTTCCTGTAGTTCTATAAACCGTGTTTGTAAACGACTCCATAGGGTTGTATATGTTCGTATTAAAATATGATGTGAAATTTAAAGTTATATTTCGAAAATGAAATATCATATCTGAGACAAGTTATAAGACACATGCATGTCTTTAACTCTGGCACGATATGGTCATTTTCAAAAACTTCGAAACCCACTGCTATAATTTCAAGCAACATATAAAGTTACAAAATAAGTTTATTCCAGAAATTTTACACTTGAGCCATAGGCAATAATACACTTTTATTATAAATCACATGAATATAGCTTTACAACATTTTTGAGAGTAAAATAGATACAAAAATATTTTTTTAAATAAAATATTAAATTTGAGTGAATATAGAAGTATCTAAACACTATTTGCAATAATTTCGAGAAGTTTTTATTTTTATTTTATAGCAAAATTCAAACAACGTAACTGAAGTTGATTTCATTTAAGCACATAAATGTGTCGGTACATTCTTTTCCAAAGAAGCCTACAAGAGTTATGCTTACTGTCGTAAACATTATGAGTCATGGGATAAATCTTAAACCATAAATTCAAAACAATATTGGGGAAAGGTTTTATTCTGGCATGACAACGAAATAATCACGAGTAAAAACTCACACGTTTAAAATAATGGCTGGTACAAAACACCCCAGGTGAGATAAGAGCAACAGGTCTTGGTACGGAAAATCTCTCTAATTGAAAACCAAACAGAATTCAAATATGGGAAAGATCAGAGAACTGATGTATAAGAGAATATAACATTGATAATGCCAAGCTGACAATTACATTACCAATCACAACTGTTGCATCAATGCATTATCACTGTTCTCCTTGCACAATCGATTCTAGCATTAACGCTATACGAAAATCTACAACTGGAATAAAAGAGCGAAGAGTTTGGCCCGCCAGAAGGGAATAAAAACACACATGAATGTGAAGCCCATGCAGAACGTAATCAAAACACACCTGAAGTGGAGCGCATGCAGAAGGAAATCAAAGCACACCTGAAGTGGAGCGCATGCAGAAGGAAATCAAAGCACACCTGACTGTGGAGCGCATGCAGAAGGAAATCAAAGCACACCTGACTGTGGAGCGCATGCAGAAGGGAATCAAAGCACACCTGACTGTGGAGCGCATGCAGAAGGAAATCAAAGCACACCTGACTGTGGAGCGCATGCAGAAGGAAATCAAAGCACACCTGACTGTGGAGCGCATGCAGAAGGAAATCAAAGCACACCTGACTGTGGAGCGCATGCAGAAGGAAATCAAAGCACACCTGACTGTGGAGCGCATGCAGAAGGGAATCAAAGCACACCTGAAGTGGAGCGCATGCAGAAGGAAATCAAAGCACACCTGAAGTGGAGCGCATGCAGAAGGAAATCAAAGCACACCTGACTGTGGAGCGCATGCAGAAGGAAATCAAAGCACACCTGACTGTGGAGCGCATGCAGAAGGAAATCAAAGCACACCTGACTGTGGAGCGCATGCAGAAGGAAATCAAAGCACACCTGACTGTGGAGCGCATGCAGAAGGGAATCAAAAAGCACCTGACTGTGGAGCGCATGCAGAAGGGAATTAAAACACACATGAATATGAAGCCCATGCAGAAGGGAATCAAAACACACCTGACTGTGGAGTGCATTGAGAAATGAATCAAAACACACCTGAAGTGGACCGCATGCAAAAGGAAATAAAAACGCACCTGACTGGAGCACATGTAGAAGGGAATCAAAACACACCTGAAGTGGAGCGCATGCAGAAGGAAATCAAAGCACACCTGAAGTGGAGCGCATGCAGAAGAAAATCAAAGCACACCTGACTGTGGAGCGCATGCAGAAGGAAATCAAAGCACACCTGACTGTGGAGCGCATGCAGAAGGAAATCAAAGCACACCTGACTGTGGAGCGCATGCAGAAGGGAATCAAAACGTACCTACTGTAGAGCGCATGCAGAAGGGAATCAAAACAACACCTGACTGTGGAGTACATTGAGAAGGGAATCAAAACACACCTGAATTGGAACGCCTGCAGAAGGGAATCAAAACAAAGCGTGGAAAATCATATAAAAATGAAACCTTTCGCGCCCTATAGAGTGGCGACGATATCTTCAAGACTTGATGCATATTCACTTTTGACTAATTCGCGCAGCTTCTAGATTTTTGCGGAAATCTTTGCGATATTTTATGAAGAAAAAAAATCAGGAATTATAAGGTTAAGCGTAATAAATCAGTTCTCTTCGATTTTTTTTTTAAATAGACTCTTTATAAACAATGCTTTTAAACTTAAAATGTTTAAGTTATTTAATATGTTTTATTCTTCTTATTGGTACTTTAAAAATGTGATATGATAGGTAAATTTTAGAAAAGAAACTATGTGCACAATGTAACTTAAATATCATATTGTAAAAGTAAATCCACTTAATAACAAAATATAACATGTGTAACGTTTATATAAAAATACTAGGCGATAACCTACGACTTTTCTCGCGCAAATTCAGGGCATTGCTAATATTTTAATTTTCCTTTTTAAGGAAGGTACTTGATTTAGTACTAAAATTATTACAAATAAACACACCCAAAAAAATTTTTAAATGAAAATAATATTTTTTTATGGAAAAACCGTTTAAAATTGATATTTTCTACAGTGGTAATTGTTAAATCTGTTAATTTTTTTATAGAATATGTACCTAGGTTTATAGGGAATTCGAGGATATATTTAACCTTGATGAAACCACACCTAACTATTTTACTTTTTATGAGGTAGGTTAAGAATAATTAAACATTTTCACCTGAGTACAAATACGCACATTTTTTAAATATTCTGTAACATTTATAATTTGTGTGACCTATTAATTGATAATTAGTTATACTTAATATTAATGACACAGAATTTCCATAACTTTCGTCTCGTCTCTATTTCCACACGGATTAATATGTGAAAGTTTTGAACTATATATTTAATTAATAAAATGATATCTGTTATATAAATGATATCGTTTTAAGTACCACGGTTGTGAAGTCAAAAAGATTTAAAATTAACTTAAAGTTATATTAAATGTTAATTTATCTTACAACATTTACTATGGAGTGATTTCTTTAATTTTAAAATTATGTTAAACTTTGCTATAACTGAGTTTAAGGTGTGTTTATTAAGTGTTGCCTATATATTAGTACTAGTTAAACCCATCCACGTTTCGCTGTGGCTCAGTCTGAAATAAAATGAATAGGAAAGTAAATCGAAGTATTCTAGCGAACTTAGATTTACCGAGTAAACACATCATTCAATTTAATAAACTGTTTTGCGTTGCTGTGGCTATGCTGTGGAATGAAATGAGAATAAATTTTGTTTTCACATAAAATAAGTTTTTGTTGTAAAGCTAGAGGATAGACTACATTTTCTGTTTTCCCGTTTTATGCATTAACATAAATATCAGATGGTTTACCGACTCTTGAGCATGCGACGTATAATTTCCCATGAGAGAAGCTTTCGTTTTAAAAATTAAATCCGCACACTTGAAAAGATTGCCCTTACTCTTTATGGATAGTCATAGCGAACGCAAGGCGTATTGGATATTGAAGCCGTTTGAACTCGAACGCTATGTCGGCCGGAATGAGTGGTATTCGTGGAAGAAGTAGTACATCTTCACCTTTATGAGATACAATCAGAATTTTTGTTTCAATTAGATTGTTCATCTTTTTTTAACTATCAATCGTATGTCATTGCATAACTTTGGCTGATTGATGTTTCGGAGTAATATAATTGGGACCGCAAATTTTCAAATCCAGAATGTGTAACGTTAATCCGATAACATCGAGTAAATTAGGAAATTCCGTTAGAAAATTGATTACTTCAATTTGGTTTATGACGGAGTCAGTGGATTTGTATATCACTGTTTCACCTGCGATTCTGTTTAGAATATCGTTTACGTCGACATTTTTAACAGCTAGAATGACTCTTCCACTTAACCATGCGTGATTTTGATAATCTGTTACGATGCTATGGAAAACCTTGTCTACTAATTTTTCTTTAAATTCACGATTTTGAAAAAAATAAAATGGAAGAGTGTGTTTTCCTGTTACTGGATTTGTATGTACAGTGCCGTTACCAACTTCAAGCGATTGTCTTGATAAAATGTCAGTTGTTGGATCGGTTTGAAGCTGAACTTTCATATTTGTTGTTAAATGCATTTTTTGACTGTGCTCCAAGTAGTTCAATATTTCAATCTAGCATTCGATTCATCATCTGGTGTTGAGGGAGTTCTAACTGGAAGCGTTTGCCTGAGGGGATAGTAACACCAATGCTCAACCAAATTAAACCTGATTATTTCTCTAGTCTTTTAATGTATCGTCTAATGCTTCCAATGACTTATTGTGAGCCAAATAGTAAAACGCATACTATGGCAAGCGAAAACTAAAGACGGTAGAAAAAATTATTATTTATTCTCCCGTGTATTCAAAAGAGAATATATTAATTCCGTGAAGAGTCTAATATCCTTTCTCTCTATATTTTTCAGAGATCATTAGGTTCTAAACTTCATATTAGTAGAATGTGAATAAAACCTATATAAATTCTACTAAAAATATATTTTCTTTTTTCCAAAAACACTCAGACATTTATATGTTTAAATCTAACCGAACACCATAAAATCAAAATTCATGCATCTTACTTTGAAAATGACTTCCCGGAATATTTCTGAAATTAATATATATTTTTAAAAATTTTACCATAAAAACACTTGCGTATTTAAATGCAACGGTGTGTCAAAATTTCGAGTCAATAGATCGACTACTTTTCGAGTTTTGCGAACACAAACATATGAAGAATGACTATATATATATATATATATAAATATATATATATGTGTGTGTGTGTGTGTGTGTGTGATATCATAACCTCTCTTGTATAATTACATTTGAAAAAATACTTTAACGCAACTTGATAATTAAATTTCAGAGGACTCCCTGCGGCTGGTGCACGCAGTGAGCTGCAGTGAGGGTAACAGTAGCGGCACATACCTCCAACTGCGCATGCGCTTGAATTATGTTGCAACACGTGCGTCCGTTCGAGGTATGTACTGCTATGGTTACGCACTCGCTGCAGCTCACCACGTGCACCAACCATGTTCAAGCATTTTTTTTTTTTCAAATAAAAATATAAATGTGAGGTTCTGTTATACTTTTTTAGACACGTTATGAAAAAAAGAGAGATAATTTTTACGATGCGTGCCCAGCATACAACCAATATTTACAAGATAAAAATTGGCTACTTACAAATAATAGGTACATATGTGAAGTTATGTTATGCTTCGTTAAGCACATTATGGAAAAATTATGAGAGTGAATTTATAAGATGCGTGGGCAGCGAAATATTCATACGATGAAAAATAGGCTACATACCAATATATATATATATATGAATATATATATATATACTATATATATAGTTTTTTGTTTGTGTGTGCTCTTTAAAATCATATACTTTATTGATTGATATTGAATGCACAAATTTTTGAACGCCGGCTGCACGCTCGAAAAAGTGTCCCGTTACACACATTGTACCGTTAGGCTGTGTCCCTTTACACTTATTGTACGCTTGCGCCGCATCTATCTCTCTTCCACTCCATTGAAACAACCATCGATTTGACTTTTTCGAGGCACATTAAACTTGAAACACTCCCATTCGTTTCCAACTTTTCCTATCATCGTCCTATCCTTAACAGAATAACACAGATTGGAAGAAGTTAAATAGCAAACATGTATAAAAGTTATAGTTAAAATAGTCTCTTCGTTAAATTAATAAACATATTTGAATTAATTAGTGCAAATAAAAGTAAATTTATCAATTAAATTGTGGGTTTCATTTCATTCCTTCTTTGTATCCATACAAAATAGTGATAATTCATTAAAAATGATTCAATTTTATTCATAAAAGTATGCAATAATTTCATCAATGTTTTGTTATGACGTTGTCACGTTAAACTATCGTCCGTAAACCGACTTTACAGACAACACATTTTTGACGTGACTACGTTTAATAAATCGATGAACGCCGGCTGCACGCACGAAAAGGTTTTCCGTAACGCACATTGTCCCACTACGATGTGTCCCGTTACTCTCATTGTACGCTTGCGCTGCATCTTTCTTCCACTCGATTGGAACAACCATCGATTTGACTTTTCAATCATGTTTTCGTCGTTTGAATTATTAATATTATGTAATTCAACGATCGTCCACCGATTTTCAGCACAATCGGTACGGTTATGAAAAAGTAATGTTGAATTTTCAAATACGTTTTTGTACGAACAATGGTGTTTTACAGTTACACATAAAAATTCAAATTACACCCGGTATCTTTTGCACAATGTTTTAAAAAATATTGTAACACATTATAAATAAGTTTGGTGTATTTGGGATGCGTATTTGTTATAAAATCGTATTATAAAAACAAAATAATATTATTCTCCTACGTTGCTGCCATCTACGGTGATGGACGCGAACCGAACGAATCGCGCTATCTACCCGCTTCAGCGGCAACCAGGCACTCGTTTATACATATTTTCCTTTGTTTATCGCGAGGGGCGTTATTATTAATGAATTATAAATAAAATTTCGTGCCCGGGACCACAATTGCATATCATTAGTTTATTGTTTCGGTCGATTTACATCCTTGGTTCAAACCTTTGTCGATGCAAAAATGTTATTTTAGCCTAAATATATTTATTCAAATAAATATGGTGAAAATTCATATAATTGCCTTCAATTACTAATCTGTCGTTCTTAAGTAATACGTTGAAGTATTATTGGCAATCATATTTAAATACTGTAATAATTTACCTAAATATTCTGGGAAAATTCCAAATATCCTCAAAAAAAAATTCATTTTTTAATTTACTGATTGATTCAACTCTGTTATTTAGCGAAACGCCATGCATGTTGTCACTCTCATGCGGGCTTCTGTCACGCCCACTCGCACATGTCCAAGTCCCTCCACGCACATTTCTTGTAGCTCATACGTCGCAGGCTTGCAGCTGATAACGCACACATATTCATAACCGCGTGGCTTTACGCAGTCTTAGCAAACATAATTCCCGCAAAATATTGCCCGGCGATTCCGCGCGGCGCGCGGGTCCAACGACAGTTAACGGCCAAGTCCCGTCTCGCACACACACACACACACACACACGCTCACACCAAATCCGCCTTACGCACGGGCGACGTCATCAGCCTGCCCTCCGCACCATCGCACCCTAGCGGTGGCACAGTCAACTACATCTCTGCGGCATTTCATGACGTATACCTATTTTTAATCCGTAAGTTAAAAAATTCCTCCCAAACTGATCAACAGTATGTTACTTAATAAATACGTATATAAAATAAAAAATAAAATTTAATGATTCAAAAAATTATAAAAAATTATAGTCTATTATAAACTAACACCAACTGTAACTAAAACTCTCCAGACTACAACTTAAAGACCGTGCAACTAAATATAATTAAAATAATACAAAACTCGACTTAAAAAACTTATTTAAAATTCACAAACTACAATTTTAAACTTAAGTATAAAGTTTTAAAATAAAAAAAATTACAGTGTATAAACTGTTTACTGTCCATGGCGCAGCATACCAGAGAAAAACGGCATTTTGGTTACAACTACATTGGGTTACATCTGGCTACAACTACATTGGGTTGCATCTGGCTACAATGACATTTGGATACATATGTCTACAGTGGCATTTGCATACAACAGTATTTCGTTACATCTGGCTACAACGGCAAATGATTACATTTGGCTACAATGACATTTGGCTACAAAAGCGTTTGACTACAATGGCATTAGATTACTTTAGGCTACAATGGCATTTGTCTACATCTGGCTACAACAGTATTTGCTGAATCTGGATACAAAAGCATTTAGCCACAACATATTTTCGCTACAATGGCATTTGGCTACATCTGAATACAAAACTACACGACTGCAACAGCCATATGAAAAAAAAAATCATCGTATAAAAAAAAATTTTGCTCGCTTCACGCATGCTATAGGACCAAGAATTCCCGCAAAGAAATATACGCTATTGAACACATATTCAATAAAAAGACACACAGTTGAAAACACTTAAGCCATCTCGACAAAAGGACACAACAGTAAAAAAGGACACAAATTCAATGAAAAAGGGCACACACTCAATTTAAAATAGAACACACATTTAATAAAAAGAGATACATATTTGCACACACAGTCATCTAAATGCACAAACTTGGACATACATTCAATAAAAAATACACACATTGGTCACATCTGATCAACTAACCACACACATTCGACAAAAATTGACACATATTTTTTCAAACTTCCAAATAATAGGATACAATACCATCCATAGAGATGCAATCTCATTAAAGGGATACGATCTCATATGTAGTTTACGACCCTCTCAAAGAAATACGATCCCATTAGTAGGATACTATCTGTAGCAGGATAGATCGAATACAATTGATCGCAGGATACAATAGCATAAGATACAATCAGTTTGATACCATCGGTCACAGGCTATAAATTTTTACGATCCCATCAGTAGTATACTCTCGATAGCAGGATACGAATGGATACGATCGGTTGCAGGATACTATATGATATGATCGATCGCAAAATTCAATAGGACAATTTTTCATCAGAGGGTACGATCCGTAGTATACAGTAAGATACGGAAGCATATAACTATATCCGCTAAAATTGCATTTTGCTTGCCTCGATTGCTGGAAAGGGCGTATTACTACTCTTCTTTTTGAAAGATTCATGGCAGAGTAGTTCTGCTTCTTACGAACAGCTGTCGCATATGTGATGTTTCAGACAGTATATGTGCTTTAAATAAAAAAGAGCGCGTGTAATCCAATACACGTGATAGAAGGGAAACTTCTTTGACAATTAAAACCTCGATATTATAAGTAAAACGGCATAGAGAAAAAAAGAGAGAAATAAGACAACAGTCTAATTAAATATGAATTTAAATATTCAATTTAACTTGAAAATAACTGTTCAGGATATAATAATTATTGATCAATAAATATTGTTTAACAAACAATAAATATAAATAACTTTTTAATACTCACACCATTAAGTAAATTTTTATAGTAACTATCAATGCTAGGTTTGGTTATAATTATTAATTTTAATTTAATTTTATATTATATAATGTTAGATGTGATCGACGTATCTAATAAACTGATTTTGTAGTTCTTCAAATATCACTTTATCATTGACTTATAGTGCAACATATTCCGCCAACAGGCTACATAGACCGAACTGCAATACATTCATAGACATTATTAATGTTCTGTTATCGAATGAATAAACAATGAGTAATATGTCCGCCGCTGCGGGACGCGTAAACTAAAAGGCACGGACCTTCCTCACAGTAATTCTTTACATTATAACCATATTATTACAAAGTGAAAATAAAACCCGTTATTATTCCACGCACGGGATTTGTTTAGACTTAATTTAACTAGCATTTCTTAGTTGGACTAAACATATTCACACGCTCGTTTACTCATATTTATAATACGGTGTGGGATTAAGTCAGTCAAGAAATGATTTGTGACAACTAATTACCCTGTCAAACTAAAGCCTGAAAAGTATTATACAAGAAAAAATTATTTACTTCCATAGCTAATATCATGCTCATATAAAACTTATTAATAATACTTAGTTACACAAGTATTTAGAATAATATATACTAAAAATAACACAATTCTCTTGCAAATATGGCCTGTAGCGCAGTGCACAACAATAAGCTTAATCCCCGTTGTGTTGCCCTCTGCCCAAATACTCCCCTACTAGATGCCAGCAAGTGGGAATGGTGTCAGGCGCAGGCGGGTCCCTACCACCGTGACCCGCCTATCCCTGCAGCATTGCGGGGTTACTCCTGAGCCGCACGCCGCCACGTGGAGCCCGCTCAAGGGAACGAGGTCCGACAAGTTTTCTGCACCATTAATGAGAAAATATTTGACTAAATATTTTAAGCGGTAATTGATCTTAGTATAGAACAAGGATCGAACTATGTGCTGGAATCGTTCAACTCATTAATAAAATGAATACAATATTCAATTTATGATTTTTGTTTTAATACAAGTTTTTAGGTAAATTTATTACAGATATACAAAATTACGGTTAAGATGACCGACAAAATGGCACTTGTGATAATAGTTTGTCTTGTAATAAATACTGCTGCCTTCTAAAGGTTAAATATTAAATAATATGACAGTAGCAATCTCAAGCAGTTGATGATAGCGCTCCTAGTAGCAAGTAATTAAAACCAAGAGGGTGGCTGGCCTCAAACTTAAAAAAAATTAAAAAAAATATAAGTCCAAACATATTGTGTTTTTTTTTTCTTTCATGTTCCCTTATTTTATTCTAAATGTGGTTAGTTTTTCAATGGCTAGGTTGTCAATAGCGTATGTTTTCTATTGAAAGGGCCAATCTCCATGGTTCGAAACACGTAGCCTACAAAGTATTTTGTATAAAATTTAAGTTCAACATATTTATAAGGACCATAACAAATTTGGTACGTAATGGAACACGAACCTTACGTTTTTAAGACATAGCGATGTTTGCGCCTATATGTGCAAACAGCAGAAACAAAAATGGTGCAAATGACGTCTTCCAAGATGGCGACCTCCATCAGGACAAAAAAAGATGGTGGTAGAATTTCATACAAGTTGGTGGCATCTAGTAGACGAAAACAAGATGGAGGACTATTGTCAGAATACAAACTGGTAAAAAATTCTACCCATAACGAAAGGTGCAACATATGTGAGTGGGGAATTCGTTTTCAAGACTGCGGAATTTAAAATTGCAGACTAGGTAATCAAGTATCAAAAGACTAAGAATGAAATGTTAAGGACAATGGTCAAGATTAAAGTTAAAGGTTAAGGGTCATCCATGATGTCCAAAGTGATGTTACAATCCAACATTCAAGACATCGTCACCAAGCACCACAACTAGGAACTAATAGCAGGAGGATCATTTATATACTTCTTATATCATTTCTTACACATGATTTTCTTCGCAAATATTATTAATTATATTTAAAACATATTAGCCCACCTTTCAATCCCTAGGGGATGGATATCTGTAAATATATTAGCCTAAGGAGTAAGTTAGCCAAAGTTTTTACTATTAAAAGAAGTTTCAATTAAACCTATTCCGTAGTGTTTTATTGATGCTGGAAAAGACAAAGAAAAACCAAACGAAGAAACGGATCAAATGACCATAATTTTAATAACTATATTTTTGAGTTCTAGGCAATGTCTATTACAATTTCAAATAATTTGGTTTTATCTTTGTATCCCCTGTACAGAAGTTTTTCCTCCAACACTATTATTGTTAGTGTAGACGACACAAAATGGGACAAATGTATTTGAAGAGAAAATTGTATTGAAAAGTTGTTAGATGAATAAATTACTATACATTTTTCTTTTCAAAGACACAATGTTTTCAGTCACATTAAAAAAGGTTAGAAACTGTGTCTACAACTGTTGTGTTCTTTTGGTGTATATAAAGCAAACAGAGTATATATAAACGAGGATAGTGCTAATTAGCAGAAATCGTGCATTGTAAAGAGAGAGTAAATGACTATTAAAGAGACCACTTCAAAGCTGAATATGAGACACGCTATAGCGTTCAACAATTCGATTAACTTTGCTAGATACGCCTCTACTGATCAGACATTTCCACCACCCGTACGTATTGCTATTCGCTCCACGGGCAAAGAGAACAAACATTCCAAGGATTAAGGAGCCCGCCTAGTCAAGTCAAGTGCATCTGTGTTAGTTAGGCGGGATGCTAAGCGCGACTCGCTTGTGCTTCTAGCACGGTATCGCCTCAAAGCGCAAGGCTCTGGATTGGAGCGCAGTCTTCTCGTCGTACATTTGACAGCAATGAAATTTAAGTGGTGACCGTAACATAACATGGCGTAGAAATGTTTAATGCAAGTCCCTTAATACTTTCAAGAATCTGTACTGGTTGTTTTATGCCTGAAAATTACTCTGAAAACACGTCTTTCAGTCTTTTTAACTCTTCTAAAAATACCGTTTGAAAAATTAATCCGGAAACAAAACTACTTAGCAGTCCTCAGCGAATATCTCAAATTAATTAGTTAACAGATCCCCCTTGGATATCTTGAGTAGTTTTCAAATCACGTTGATTTTCCTGAAGCTCGGCGCAACGTGATTGTACCCAGGAAGACGGGGCCCTTAAAATCTTCAACACGCGACGTATATTGTTTATATTGATGATGAATGGTTCATTTCCATTCAATGTGTGCAAATATACAAATTATATAAAGCTTGTATACATTTTTACAACTGCCAGACGGTGACAAAGCAGCGTAAATTGTGTTCCGTATAAAATATGAGTGTATGCAGCAAGGCCCGAGGAAAGACAGGGCCCGAAGAGAGAGAGAAAGAGCTATATAGCCTTGAGAACATAAAGGGGTGAACACTGGTCAGCCATTTTCTCTGCACCTCGCTAATTAATCTTTGCCCGAGCGCCTCCTGAAATAATGTAATATCCGCCGTTGGAGGACTCATTAGAGAGTATCATCTTTCTCTTCCTTCTCTACTCTTCCTTGTTCTGTTGTTTTTGGTCTCCTTCCAAACTCATCTAGTGCTCTCGAGCTGTTTGTTGCAAGCAGGTTCATTCCTAGAGCTATTAAGTTCCTTGTTTATGCCGGAAAATTTTTGCCACAACTTCCAAACTACGCGTATTAAAGTATTAACAAATATGACATTTAATTTTTATGGCCAGAATTTTCTCAAATATTCAGTTACGAATATTGGGTTGGAATTTTTTTTATTTGTAATAAGCATGTAATAAAATTTCCCTTCAGACTTACCTGATTTTTTTATAAAACTACACACTTCAAATTTTTTTTTAATTCTATTACAAATGACTGGCGCATTGCATACAACTACATACAGGAACTAATTACTATGCTGCATTATTTTAATATTGCCCATTTTCCATAACAATAAGTAATTTATTATATTTTAACAGCTTTGGGATAGTTTTATATTTTATTTTTTTAATTAGTACGCAACCAGTCTCTTACATATTATTCAGAGTTCTGGTGAAACTTTAGCGCACTTTTGATTACACAGCTATGAAATAACATTAATAAGAACGGTTGAAATTCGTACGCAGAAAGAAAAATGTTTGCATGTTGAACCTAGACGCTAGCCGTTCAATTTTTTCTGAGAGCTCTAGAGGAGGGCACATCGTCACTTTTAGAGCTTAATGATTAGCAAGAGTTTATGGATTATTAGTTATATTTTCTGCCTTAGGTTTACAAAGCATCGTATAAGGTCCTGAGGGAGCAGGCAAGAGGTAGTGTCTGTATACGCCATATTCAATTTGTAAAGTCTTGGCCACCATCTTACGACTTTGACCTTCGAAATCGAGTCAAAGGTTTTTAAATAGGATTCTAATATTTTACAAATTTACTAAAAATTTCTCAAAATAACTCATTTTAATAGAAAAATTCTCTATTTGTTTGAAATGTTTCACTATTGTTCCCCAAAATTGTCGATATAGTATTAAGTAAATTAATTAAGTGGTAGCCCATACTGTGTGTGTGCTACTAGAACTGCATCTTTTCAAACCAAAACAATTTATTAAATATTTACATCAAATTGTATTATATCCTGTATAATGCATAGAATTTCCGTTTGAGTAATAGAAGAGACAAAACTATGTATGCATGATCTTATTAAGTTAAACCTTTTATAATTTTTTTGTCTTTTACTTTAAAATTACATGTATTTAAATAAATTGTTAACCACTGTGTTATTTGACGGCTAAATTTTAAATAGTAAACAGAAAGAAGTAAAAAAAATGAATATAAGTTGTATGAGATTTTTGCTTAGTGGAACTGGTATGAACTATGACTTTATGGTAACTTAAACGTGTCTCATTTTATTTCCTTCTTATTTTCAAACACTGTGTACTTTTTAACAGTAATTATAAACATGTTAATTCGATGGACGTACATACTGCACTATTAATCTCTTCTGGGATACGACCGAAATTCAACCCGAAAACGGCGGCATAACTTCAAGTTTCAACAAAGTTTCCTGCATTCGATTATTCCCCGCTGGCAATGTAGCTCGGTTGCTACGTGCGATGAGAACCACCTTCCTATTGTTCATTCCTGCTCGTGTCTAGACTAGACGGAATCCCGCCTTTCTTTTCCCCTGGTGCTACGTCATCCGAAGTCAGGGCACACTCCGTGTAGAGGGCGGTCGCTGATTCCCCTGGAGTACCCTTATCGAAGTCTCAATTCGTTTCCATTGAGCCGTCTTCCGGACACGTCGCCAGTGCCGTCTTCTCCGCCTGCCTCCCTTCACACATCTGCCCAGCGGGCGGAAACCCAAACTGCCCGATATGTACCCAAGTAGTATTCAAAATCTATACAATAGATAGTGCTTCTATAGTATGCCTGTTCTTTTGTAAAATAATAGAAAACTTTAATACTTAAAATTAAAAACATATTGAAATATTTATGATGGAATTAAGTAACAAATATAAGTAAAAACCTATATTGTTAATTTATATTATCGATTTTAAAATGTGGATTTTTTTACTGTTATTTGTAACCACGTGATTTTTTATAATAACTGAAGAAAATTAAATTTATAAGTATAATATAGTTGTATGATTTTAAGAAGAACTGTTTTTATTACATGGAAATATTCATTTCAGCGGTTATAACTTGTATCCAACATTCTGGCAATATATAGTTCTTAAGGCGTTTATTAATAATAATACTCTTCTATGTGAGACAGATTGTTATCTTGGGCCTCCATTGTAGCTTAAAAAACAGTTGACAATAGATTTTTAATATATATTATATCGTCACACAATTTTTATCACGTTACTTCATTTGCAGATTCATAGATGGCAGTGTAGAGGTTGATTGTATGCGGGTAGAGAGAAACAAAGTTGAGTCTCCGGTCTTTCAGACACACGGACGTTGCATCTGACAGAGATCACTGCCCTTTCAACAGCAGAACCTAGAGTAGGGCTCCGCCAGTGTATACAGGCCGCTCTTCTACTCAGGTGTAGTATTATAATGTCAGTTCTGGGGCAGGCAGCGAAGGACAGTTAAGTCACAGACTTTTACCTTGGTGGTTATCACACTTACATTTAACTTAACTGAGTTTAAACCATCAAAATGTTTTTTAAAATAAATTAAAAACATAAAATAAAATATGTTAAAATATATTTTACTTCTTGTAATGTTACTTTAGTGACCAACGTGATGCACGTTTTATAGAAAAACAACTAAAGAAAACCTAAAAATCTGAAAAGCATTTCTAGAACACGAATTTAATAAAAATTTGCTACACAAATACCGGGTTTGCTTGAAATATTAATTTAGATGTTAAAAATGTATGTAAGTAACATAGCTCGAGTTTTAGTTGTGAATCCTTGTGATATTCGCCCTTCCTCAAAAGGGTTTTAATAAATTGTAATCATCATCTGACTTGTGGTGTAGTTTAGTGTCAGTGTCATATGAGCTATTCATGCAGTAAATTAAAAAATAATAATTTGTTTAGTGTAATATTTATATATCCATCAAGGAAAGAAAACGTATAGATAAAATATTTGAGGAGTTAAAAAGGATTAAAAAATTTATATAATTTTTGTTAAGTATGAAATCAAATTTACATTTGTAGCATACATATTACAAAGCGTATGACAATTCTATGTAGCCAAATAAATAAAAACACATTTAATGGAAGACGTTTGCGTTTATACAATAGTATGGAACTTAAAAATTACAAATATAATTTATATAGAATGCTTTATTTTTTTCTGAACTAATTTAGGAGTGATACAATATAGAAATAAAATTTATTATGTAAATATATTTATCATAAACTTTTAGTACATGTGTAAAAAAGTAATAAGATTTTGTTTTCAAGTGGTACACAATTTTCAACCTAAATTTGTTTTACTAAATATGCGCACCATTAAGTGTGCCGCCTACTTTAGATTGCATTTTATTTTTAGCATCGTAAGCGTAGCTCAGTGTTTGTTTGCCTAATTTTTACAATGTTGAACACAGATTGAAAGTCAAACCTAACATTTGATGTCTTAAAGTTAAAGCATCTCTCATTATTTCATGAATATTTTCTTTTCGCACTCTGAATGACAACATAACTAGGAACGATGTGTCAACTTAGGAATATCTGAGCCAAAATAAATAAATAAATATAAACATTTTAACGCAATATGTAAAAATAAAAATTCTTTTAACCATCTTTTCTCTTATCAGTTGGACAGTTTATGTGGACACACTAACGATTTATTATAAAAGAGTTTACTCTATTAGAATTTTGTTTGATAAGTTCGCTAGAGAACTAATATTCATTAGAATAAATTGAGTTACTTAATTTATGTGTTTTAAAAGTTAAAATATTATCGGCATCTATGTTACTACAATTTAGCTTCACAGCGAGTAAACTACTTGGTTTATTTTTGGCAGTTTTTATAAGTAATCATAGTATGAATGTCTATAAATCGGTGAAGAATAACATACAAGAAAACTATTGAAGTGAAACCAATATTTTGCAGCTAAAATATTGTATAAGTTACTATTACTCAAGCCAACTCTAACCAATAAGATGTTTAGGTTCACAACTAGTCTTTAAAATTTTTACTGGGACCACCGTTATCCTCTTTGTGTCTTGAAATGCAGTGAGTCAATGATGAAATTTAAAAATGTTTGTAGAAGAAAAAATATATATATTTTATTATTTAATAGCTAAGATAAACTCAACCAATTACAAACCGTTATTTGCATTTTTAAATGAAATGAAGTTTAAATTATAACACAGATCATATAGAGGAATTTATATAATAATTTTATAGTGCTGTCGTTTACTTTTTTTATTACAAGAAAATACGACTTTTTCCTGAAACTTTTTCAAATATTCATATAAATTCTTTTGTTAAATTTAAACATACAGAGTTAAATGTTTACTAGGAAACAATGTATTAATCACTAGTATATGGTTCTTACATATTGTCTGTGCCATGCTTAGTGCACCATAGTATAATTATTAATACCTTAAATATTTACGTGTGCATTAAAAAGTATTGCTTCGATTACAGTATGTTATTCGTCGGTAAAGGTTTTTTTTTAAATAGGTTGCAATTTTTGATTATTACTTAAAATAAAACTAATTTTTGAACCATAAACTTAATTTTTTCAGGATGAATCCAAACCGATGATTGTTTCTGTTAAGCCCCATCTAGAAGTGACCAGCGTATTTGAGAGCATTGAGCCTTTTTCTACTAAACACTATGTGATTTTTCAAACTCTGGTTAACACATAAAAATGTAGTAAAATTTAAAATTTCACAAGTGTGTATGTTACTTCCCACTTTCTCAATTATACTTGTGGCATGAAACGAGTGGGACTTTCTTGTCCAAATTAAATATAAAAATTGGGTGCGTGTACTTATGTACGCGCGTTAGAAGTTATAGGTACTTACTTGGCGTAATAAAGAACTAACTTTGATTTTGCTTGCAAATAATTAATAGAAATGACATAACAACATAACTGTAGTGATACTATAAAGACGGTTGGTAAATTATAAATTCAATGAAATAAAAATATATTAGTATTCAATATTAATATAACCACGTATATAAAAATTATTATTTATTTTCATAAAGTAATCAAGAAAAAAGTTAATTTATAATAATAGTCTATAAATACGCCAAATATTGATTCTAATTCATTCATATTATTTATTATTTTTAATTTATAATATTAATGAATTATACATACGGAAACATAATCTAACTTAATTAAATACACTTGAAAAAATTTATAAACATAATTTATATCACTAATAATCACAAAAAAGTTTTTAATTATTTGGACCATTATTCAATATTAATCACCAAATTAGATGATTTAAAAACACATAATTATATAATTTTTATTAGTAGCCTATGTAGCTTTTTTCATCCTGTCAGTTTTTGTTGCATGTTGCACGCGCATCGTAAAAATTCATCTTCATAATTTTGATTATAACGCACTAATGAAGTATAACCTAACCTCGCACATATATAGAACACATGAAATACAATTGAACAATTTTATAGACACACTTTCTATTCCTAATATTCACAATAAATAAATGTTTTTAATTATTTGGATTATTATTCAATATCAATCACTAAAGTAAAAGATTTTAAAGAACAAATATAGTTTTTGTTTTATGTAGAATTTTTTCATGGAGTGAAAATTTCTTTACATGGAGTGTACACGTCATAAAATTAACTCTCGTAATTTTTCCGTAACGCGCCGAAAAAAGCGTCACTTCAAAAAGATTGATACTAATTCGTATTCTAACCCTAAAATTCAGTTTTCGTTTTCCTTGCGTTTATATATTGTTTGATGTCCATTCTTGAAGTTTTTTTTATGACGAGTGTAAACCAGCTATGAAGTTTGTCAAAAAATTGTTGCCAATCACTCTTCGCCGTTAAAATAATCATTTTAAAAGAAAGTACTCTAGGGTTTGACGTTTAGTCAACGCCGCAGTAGTTGCGGACAGACGAGTGTAAATAAACGAATGAAGCTCCTACGGCATGCAACAGTCAGCAAACCGGAGCTCTTTGAGAAAACACACCTCGCGGCAGCGTCCCTTCGGCTACACAATTCCCTAAAATCCGGAATTGACTGCATTTGGATTTTACCGCATCGCCTTCGTAATTGTACGTGGCTGTCCCGGTTTTGAGGTTAAGCTAGCATGTCCTGTGAGGTTCCCTTTATAGACACACAAGAGTAATTTTGTAGCCCAATGTGACAGAAGTTTAAACAATTATTCGACATATTTCTTAATGGAAAAACCGTCCAAGCTCACAAACCTAAAATTGTGTTTTGTCTTTCGATAACCCTGTAACCGTCTGCTAGCCGATAATAACCTTTTGATCACCAATATTTATCTGGCGATCTGTGAGATATCTCCCCGATAGCCGAGATCTACGGACGTGTAAGAAATGCCAACCATCCTTTACGCCGGGACTTCTCCCGGTAGGTTTCTCTTGTTTCCATCACACGTACATTTCATCCCCCCCCCCCAAAAAAAAAAAAATTCTTGTTCATCCTCCACGCGCCTGGTGAATTCTTTCTCATTCCTTATTTCTTCTTTTCCGTGCCATTTCCGTGTTACACGCGCGGGTGGAGGCCCCACGTTCCTCTCTCTCTCTCTCACTCTCTCACTCTCTCACTCTCTCTCCCCCCCTCAACAAGACCTGACAATCCCGTCGGGCGTCGCGAGGCCCCGGAGAGGGGATTGTGCGCGGTGGATTGGGGGAGGGCACAGTCACAGCGAGGGCAACCCCGCGCTCAAAGGGGTTTCAAATCAGAACAGAATTCAATAAGGAGGAGCGGAGTGCCCTTTGAAGCAAGGACCTCTGCCCCCGTTCCCTTCCCCGCCAGGGTTTGCCTGGCCTCCGGCAGAAGGGCGTCTCTTTGGCCGCGAGATGCCGCGGTTTCTGAGTGGCCAGACGACTCGTCTCCACAGTTCCGCTTCCGGCAGGGTCAATCCAGGATTGTTCCGCTAGTGGAAATAGTAGATGGAAATTGCTTGGAGGTCTATGGATGGGGTTTCTCTCTAGGTGTACTGCAGTTTTGAAGTGAAGCCTCTTTCTTGAAAAAAAAAAGGGGGGGGGGGGACGCTACAATTTTTGAGCGTTCCGAAAATGCTGGTTGCAGAAGAGAAATAGTTAGGTACGTGGTGGAGGAATCGGTAGAGGAAAAGAGTGCGTCAGCGGCGACGCCACTACAACGCATGCACTAAGCGGTCGAATGAGAGCTATAAAGGGGGGGGGGGGGGGGGAGCGATAGTTACGTAGTATAGCATGCTGTATACTAGTTGTAACGCCTGGAATAGGAGCCAGCAGGGGAGAGGTAGAAATGACGCAGCAGTAATGATACAGAATTCTCGTAAAGCTGCTTGTGTTTGTCTACACCTCTGATTTCGTAATGGCTAACGATTGACGCTACCATATTTATGTTATTTTATTTAAAGAATCTACAATTTACTTATTCGGGTGGAAATGGTTTATTGTTTTGAAAATTAACTTTATAAATATCATTAATTTTTATGTGAATAGTATGATTAAAAATAAAAAAAATGGAGTATCGACTTAAAAAGCTAGCTTTATAAGTGTAATTTGTGTTCGGTACGTTAACACTTCGATTTTAAATGTTAAAGAACTCATACTCTTGTGAGATAGACTTTATAAGTGTAATTTATGTTCGAAGGGAATTTATTTTTGTCCCATCATTTAATTTAGCTACAGATCGTGCTTGAAGATCATGCCGCAAAATAATCAAAAGTCAGAAGCAGATAAGAGGTCTTATCAAAGACAACGTGGGAACAACAAACCACTAAGAGGGGCGCCCAAAAGTGCCAGTAATCGGGTGCGAGAGTAAGGCCGCAGAAAGAGGCTCTTTTTTTTAAATTTGAGATAGTGCCCGCATCCTTAATATTTTCAAATATAATTTCTTTGCCTGGACTGAACACAGGGTGATTTATTGTCCGCGAGTTAAAGCAAAATGAATACCTTATATGACAGTGTGGTGGAAAACACCCAATTGTCGTTTTATGTCTATGACCGATGATTTTCTGTTTTCCCATGGAGATCGGTTGGACAGTTTAGAATTTTATGCTCTGCAGCGCCACCTATTGGAGAGTTATAGCAAAATGGATATCGCGAATGTATTATCGTATCCATTTTGCTTTAACTCGCAGACAATGGACAATATATCACCTTGTGTTCAGTCCAAGCAACGCCGGGTACTGCAGCTAGTCTTATATACATTTGAAAAAGCAAATCTGTCACTCATAATAGCTAACAAACAATACATTCTTACAAAATTATTTATTATTTAAATAATTTATAATGATATATAACATTCAATAATATTTTGAAGAAATCAATAAGAATGCTAAACATATATTTTTTTTATTTATGAAGTCGAGTATATTATTATATATAAATGTGTTTGTACATTTTTTTTTTCAAAATATTTTTTTAACACTATAATTTTTATTTATAAAATTAAAAAGTTTAGATATTTTAATTTTGAAATGAAATTATTCAATCAATTATAAATAAAAACTTGGTACAGTATTGAACATAAATCGACTTCACAAAAAGGAGGAGTTCTCAATTAGTCTTTAAATATTTTTTTATGTATGTTCGGGAATAATATCTTTGTTTGTGCGCCGATTTTAATGATTATTTTTGCGTTGGGTTCAATTTAGCCAAGGTAGGTCCATTTAAATTTCTTTGTATTTGGACTTGGATACACCTTAGAACTCCTCAAAATCAAAAATGAAATTTATAGTGATTGAAGTATTGCTAGGTTTATGACAATGCCAAAACAAGGTGGGTACCTAACTATGGTCGAGGACATGCTGGACTGGACTGAACTGGACTTGGACTACGAATGTTAACGACAAAAAGCACGAATGTGTAGATTGATTTATTATGAAGATAATGCCAATACTATTGGTAGGTAACTTACTACAGAACTAAGCAGAAACACATCGGATATCATTAGCAAAAAATAACAGCATAAACACGTGAATTGATTTATTGTGTGTTAATTATGGAATTTTTAATATATGTTAAAAGTAAAAACGAAAATAGTTTAGTACATAGTGTAAGTTAAAGGACGAAGTTAGACTTCGCAATCGCATCATTTCTGACAATGCTCTTTCGTCAACTGGCTTGCTCAATAATTTATTTTATTATAAATCAGATAATGCAATTTCTTCCAAGGTTTTCACTCAACTGAGAGCTACATACACCTGGCCTTTAGTTATTTTTTTTTCCTAGGTCTATAACAGCTTCATCAAGTGTAATGCCCTGTAACATGTGCACAGTGACTCACCAGCTTAAAATAAAATGTAACATTTAGCGCTAGACGTCTTCGTATCCTTTAGTTGCCTGGAATGTTGCAACAAGAGTTATCGCAACCAAGCCATCTTTATATTTCTTTCTGCTTCCAATCGTATTATCATAAACTTTATTAATACACATTCAGGTAGTTCGCCTTCTTCGATTCTTTCTTTCCGAAGAGCAGAACAGATTAATTTTTGACAATACCTATTGCTCCATTTATAAGCTTGTCTGGGACCAATATATTTCGCCTTCGCATAACCGGGAATTCTCCAGCCATCTTCAATGTTGATAATAAACCTCCGCAGTTATCGACATATTTTGGAACGACTCTGTTTGTTGCCGTCATTCTATAAGTAGCTATTTCACTAGACTCATCTGCAGCGTTTATGTTATTAACTCTACGTGTTTTCGCATTGGATGCTGTCATGGTATCGTTGTGAGCATCCACTTGGTTCACAGTGGGATTAATTCGAACTGCAACTCCGTTAGAAAACTACCTTGTTAAAGATATTCTGCGCCGTTCACATAGCAATGACATCTGATTGTTCGTTAATCAACCAACTCGCAAATTTATTAAAGATTCGATGAATTCACTATCAATTTGTTGGCGCATATTTATTATCAGTTTGTAAAATGAAAACTAATGCCACAAATTAATTTCTGTTGTAAAGCAATATGGTTGTAAAAAAACACCAGTGACGTTTGACAGGAGGCAGTTGCATAATATCACCAAAGAATAAGATATTAATTCCACCAAATAATTTCTATATGTTTTCAAATTTATGTATACTAAATGAATAATTCTAAAATTCTCGTAAGAGACCATTGGAATTTCTTCAATGACTAGCCAATTTATATGGTGAAACTTGCGTGTCTCTTATTGAACCTTCTATCCAGTTAAACGTTTAAATGTCATGGTGTTGTCTTGTTCAATAAGAAATAAAAATACGGAATGATAAGTTTTATAATATGTATGTCGGGCAGCAACTCCAGTTAAAAATGTAACTTCCTAAAATTTTAGTTTGAGTAATACGAATTGCTGATTCATGTGTATACATTAGCAAATCTCATCTTATTCAAATAAGAGGGAAGCTGGCTACATACAATAATGGCTTGTTTTACTTGTATTTGTATAATGTTGAGAAATAAATTAAATATTGAAAGTAAAAATTTAATGTTTCATTTCTTGTATTATGATTACTAACTAAGCCTGTGTGTTTCCGCTACTGTGTGTGTTCATTCTGTTTCCTGTGTGTACCATGTGTGCATTCCGTTTCCTGTGTGTACATTCCATTTTGGTGTGTGTACTGTGTGTACATTCCGTTTTCTTGTGTGTACTGTACGTTCTTTCCGTTTCCTGTGTGTACTGTGTGATCATTCCGTTTCCTGTGTGTACTGTGTGTTCATGGTCTATATGTCTGACATTGTTCATGATCCCGGTCTGCGGTCCGAAGACGCTTGGTGTATATGTATGGATGGCTTTGTACATGAACATTTTAAAGGTTATTCTAAGTATCAAAAACTAGACTTTCATGTTAGGCTTATCGATAACATATTTAATTCGTTGGTCAGGTATATTGTCTTGAGTTGTTTTTGTATAGTTAATGATTAATAAACTCTGCGAAAGGTAATGGAAACCAAAATATAAAGTTTATTTAATATTTAGTTACACTAGTCACTGTTCAAGTATCGAACCAAGGATAGGAACTGATCGAATCAATTTGTAAATTGATTCTAATTTTTTTGGTGAATTTTGGAATTGTTTCCGCATTTCTAGTTAAATAACTACACGATTCCAAGATGGCGCTTAAATTTCAAGATGGCGGGCATCTCAGTAATAATAAATGATTACTGCACTCTAGCGTGTTATAATAAGACTAGCATGATGGTAATGATGGTAATGATGGTAATACGAGTACACACACAAGATGGTGTCCTCCAGCAGACGAAAACAAGATGGTGGCAATGTCCTATAGCAGATGGTAGCTCCTGGTAGCATGTACTGAACATAAAATGTCGGATCTAAGATGGTTGTCAAGGTCAAAGTCAAATTTCAAAGTCAAATTTCAAGGTCAAGGTAAAGTTCAAGGTCAATGTCAAATTTCAAGGTAAAGGTCAAAGTTCAATATCAACAGTCGAGGTTAAAGGTACGGTGAACAGAAAATTATACTAACATGTCGCCAGCACACTAGCAGACGAAAATAAGATGGTGACTTCCAGCAGACGAAGACAAGGTGTCGGACATGACGTCGTACCAGTTGAGGATATATACCTTGTTATTGGTGGTGGTAGGTCAGTCTGTAGGTGGCTTCTGTGGAGGAAGGATCTGTCGTTTTTTATTTTTTGCTCTTACCGGTTTCGAACCAAGGACGGGAATCGATCTAATCAATCAGTATTCTAATAAGTTAATGTTTTGGTGAATTTTGAACTTTTTTCATTAAAATCAGATACTAAATAAAGATTTTCAAGATGACGGCCGTAACGATAATTGATACAGTGGTGACATAATTCAAAATGTTGGGTGTGGTGTAAAATGTTTTTATTACTTTTTATTGAGAATTTTTAAAAACCATTAACAAAATACTAGTTTACTCTCGCCGTAAATCGAACCTAGGATTGAAATCGTTTTAAAAACTAAACATTTGAAGTAGGCAATTTTAAATATTTTTTTGGAAATTTTTCGGAATTTCTAGCATTGATATTGCGGATTTTCAAGATGGCGGCCGTAACGAAACATGCATCATTAATAGGATCCAATATGGCAGTCGTAACGTAAATTGTAACGATGACAATGTACTCATCCAAGATGGCAGGCATAACAAAACATGCAACATTAATATAATTCAAGATGGCGTCCGTAATGATAAAATCAACAGTGGTTTTTAAGTAATATTTTATTAAATTTTTATTATTCAATTTAATTGATTAATTTTTTTAATGATTTTTAAAATATGTCCCGATTTTCTAACATAAAAATTACGGATTTACAAGATGGCGTACATGATGTCATACTAACGGATGATATATGCTATGAAAAAAGTGGTGGGGGTCAGTCTGCCAGCAGCCACCAAAAGGGAAGGATCAGTCGCCATTTTTATTGTTTTGTTTTGCCGTCACCGGGTTCGTACCGAGGACTCCGAGTTCCATGTCGTAAATGTATGTTTTTAAAATATTTTTTATTAACATTTTATTAATTGTAATATTTATGAATTTAAAATTTTTTTTCTTAAAAATTGGATAGTAAATAAAGATTATAAAGGTGGCGGCCGTAACAGAAATTATTGCAACTCCTAGATGACTTCTGCGGCTTAGAGCGACTAGCTCTTAGGACTTTTAAGCCGCTTTTAGTAATTTGTGTTCTTTCTAAGGCAAAAGTATTTTGAGGTTTTTCGAAATCCAAATTTTTGAATTTTTTAAGAAGAAAACGAGAAAGTTTTCCTAGAAAAGAGAAATTTTTAATTTTTCATAATTTTTCTATTTTTTTGTTGGAAATTTAAAAAAATTGAAATTTTTGGCGTATTTTAAGGAATTTTGGACAAATTTTGGAAAATTTTGGCAAATTTTGAAGGTCAAAGTTCAAGGTCATGGTCATCCAAGATGGCCGCCGTGACGTCAGAGCAATCGGTCATTGACCCGGTACCCGGCACCAGCGCCTGATGCCTGTGCCAGGACATACTATTATATACTACTGTTGTGCCTACAAAGGGAGTTACGATTTTTTTTTTGTCCTCCAAACCTTGTTTCTTCGACCTCTTGCAGTTATGTTTGGTCGTATCAAAAACGTATTCAGACAACAATTTTAACACGTTCCAGTGGATGTGATATTTTCCATACTATGGGAGTTACAGCGATTATTCTGTTTTTCAAATAACCTTCCCAGTTTCTAACCCTTTGGTCGGTTAGTGCCCATTCCCGAACTAGAACGAGATTTTCCACAATTTATTAGATTTTATGTTATCAGTTTAGAAGTGATTTGTGAAAAATTTCTTTAGTTATCGTGTCCATACATTTGTAATATATATATATATATATGCACACATACATATAAACCTTTTATTTGACGAAGGTATCGCGGTATATGGACCATGGAAAAAAAATAGTTTTCGGAGTCGCACCATGGTAAAAGCAACAAAAGGTAGTATTTATTTGAAATCTCCCTAATAATGTGGGACTTACCCAAAACTTACAAACATATACTCTAGATAGTTGTGGTAAAACAACTATAATATTTTTTTAAAGTTTTATTATAACTTTTAAAGTCCAAAAAAATTATAAAAAAATTATTTACTACTGGATGAGCGAAGTAAAAAGTTGTAAACTCAAGCACGCTCGTTAAAAGCGTTTATTTCACTTATTTTGAGTTGTGTTTTAGTAGTTCCCTCGGTGACTTGTAGTAATAAAAATTTCAGAGTCTTACGAACTTAGTACCGACAGACTTCTCACTCAGGGCGCGTAAGGGCATTTAAGTCGCCACTACTGCCAGCTGACGTAAATGCCAATTTACCATAACTATCAGAAAGTTAATTTCTGAACCAGTAGTTTCTAAAACAGTAGATGATGAAAACCTGTAACATTTTAAAGCGTTCCTCAAAATTTCTTAACTTTTGGTAATAAATAAAAAAAGAGCGTGCATAACTCAGTACACTTGATAGAAGTGAAACTTCTTTGTCAATGTAACCCTCGACTCGTAAGTATATCGTAAGGGGTAATACTGCAGAGAGAGAGAGAGAGAGCGAGTGAGAGAGAGAGAGGGAGTGAGAGAGAGAGAGAGAAGGAGAGGAATAAGACAATTTTATACATAAATATGACTCACTGTTGAAATACGCCATAAAAACCGTGCGTGTTACTGTTTATTCGAATAATTCTTCCATTTGGAACACGCGAAATCTCTGAACGAAATATGAAATTCA
This sequence comes from Bacillus rossius redtenbacheri, assembly GCF_032445375.1. Classification (NCBI taxonomy): domain Eukaryota; kingdom Metazoa; phylum Arthropoda; class Insecta; order Phasmatodea; family Bacillidae; genus Bacillus; species Bacillus rossius. Next base: position 89,456,845 of record NC_086332.1, read on the forward strand.
TAACAGGTAGCGCTTTCTATGCGGTAAACGCAGTGACTGTCTCAACAGGGCTCTCTACGCTGCTAGTTGAACAAGGAGCGTACTGGTAGCAAATATAAAACTCACGGCTTTCACAGCTGACTGTGTAGGATACCTATGTCAATTTTCTGAAACAAACGCATGCGCACACACTCTGCTTATTCTTTTTTTCGTCTCTCTCTCTCTCGGTTCTATTTTTTTTTTTTTGTCGGGGAACTAATCATTGCACAAAGAGGAGAACGAAAATGAGCTCAGAAACAGATACATTATAGTGCTCTCTTTATATGTTCTTGGCCAAGTACCTATTCTCTGTCCTTTTCGTGACAGAAACGTTTCACAACAATGTTTCGCGGAAACGCTACATCGAAATGTGGCGTTAAAATTTTACTCTCAGTTGGTTCAGCCTCACTTTGGGCCGCAGCAGCAGGTCTCGTTGGTTCGCCCGATCCACGGGCGTGGCGCTGGCGCTGGTCAGTCTCTCGAGACACGCCTCTCAAGGTCATGGCCGAGCAAGCCCGGCCAACTCGCGGCGCGCGCGGTGGCATGCATCCGCCACTTCTCAGTCCTCCGAGCCAGTCGCTGGCTGCGTCTGCCCCTTTGCCCGCGACACAAGTGCAGACCTCGGACCATCGTTCTGATCACAGTTTTCCAAAGCACTCCCACCTCCTACCTAGCCGCAGATTTACTATCTCTAAGCTTGCAAATTTTTTTCACATTAAAAATAATTTACTTTTTCAAACTTGCTACGAAATTTCATTCCTAAACTCTTTGACATGGCAGAACTTTCAAACAAAACATACAGTACTCTACTACAAAGAACAAATAGCTCTACAGACTCAACCACTATAATTTTCCTTAAAATAACTGAGGTAGAATTTAATTTTAATTACTACTGTGACCAGGAGATCACATAGTTCTTAGTTAAGTTCATGTCTCGATATCTGTGTGGTCAAAGGCGTCTTTTTTCTATGCTACATTCAGACTTTTCATGGTTTAAATCACCTCAATTATTTTATATTTGATTTAAATTAAATAATACATTATACCTTTAAAGTTAATATAAACAATGAAAGGTTATAGAAGAAAGACATTACGTGCTAATGGTAGAGCGAAACCCGTCCTCTATGAAAAATATATCATGAAACACAAAGAAAGCATTTCCGATAAATTTAAATGGAATTTTATCGAATACGAAATGACATTACTTTATAAAATCCATATTAGTGACTATGTTTAAGGTAAACTGTGGCTAAGTTCATCAGCCTTTAATGTCATGAAAATTCAAGATGAAAAGTCAAGATCATCTATGATGTCAATTTCATTCAAGATAGTAACCGGAGTGAAGCATCATAAAGAGCAGCCGGTGTCAAGGAAACATTTTATCCTATATGGCGGCCATGACTTCACAAATACTAGATTATGGTCGGAAATCATTATTCAAATATTTTACTTAAAATTTGTAAATTTCCAATTTATATTCATGCGTTTAATCTGCTTATTAGTAAAATTTTACGAAATTTGGGACGAGTCAGTTGCTGATTCACCTAATATCATGCTTTTTTTACGCCCTTGCTCTGGCCTTGCAGTACATGATACTTTTTCTTTGACTGTGAGCAACAAATTTTTAATTTGTCCTTTGAATGGTTCTCGCAATGGGAAGATTGATTGAAAACATAGCTGCGGACATACGCCAGTACTTTAATTCTTTATCAGTAGAGACTGCGAGTTGCTAGTGAGTGAAAATGTCGCAAGAAGGTCGCAAAGTGTGGCTGCTGCCAAACAAGCGGGCGAGTGTTTGACATCGCCCTCGAGAAGGAAGAGAGGAAGAAAAGACGAAAAGCAAGGCGTCATGATGTGGGAAAGTTAAGGGCACTAATCCATGATGGGGCCTCCATTATGAAATTGCTGGGGAGCGGGAGGCAAGGGAATGGCGCCTTCCATCTCGCAGATAAAGGAGTAATTAGCGAATGACTTTAAGTGTCTTCTTCACGAGCTTCGTTAATCATATATTACGCGACTCCGACAAAGTTAAAAACTTTTAAGGGAATTGTGCACGTAGCACGTCATACAAACCTCGTAAACATGACCCCATGTCATGTCAGACGCTGGTAGAAGTTTTTTTTAATAACAAAGAAAATACTTTAGCCTCGTTTCGCTTTCAAACAATTAGATATGGAATTTAATTCAGCCTGTAAAAGTCGTTCAAACAACTCTATACAATTACCACAATAATAATGATGGAGTTTTCAGACGTAACATAAGATTAGTGTTTTGAAGTTTACAAATGAACATTAAAAAATGAATTTGTTTAACTTAATGTAAGATTTATTTGTGATAAAATAAATCTTAGGAACAAACTTAAATTTTTTATTTTCTAATAAAAATTCAATATAAATTTATTCTATTAAAATATTTACTGCCTAGTATACCTACTATTAGGAGAAGTAGGATATATATATATATATATATATATATTGTAACCCTTCTTCCTCCTTAACCCTTATCCGGAGACGTGGGGTCTCCGTGACCCCAGCAAAACTTTAACTTGCTGCCATCTATGTGCAGTTCAAGGCACTTGCTTGTGGTGCCATCTACCTTAAGCTTGAATATCACATAGTCTCCTCTTGCAGTGTCAGATTTGTTTACGCTGTCTGGCACTAGATATCAGGTCGCAAAGTTAACTTGGGGTCGTAGTGGCACCACGTCACCAGATATGTTTCTATCTCAGTAGTGATAAAATGGCTTCTAAACGAACATGTGTGCGTGTGGGCGATCCAGACTATGACGAAACTATTTATAAGTGGTTGAAAGATATTTTTAGTGACTTAAGTGATGAAAGTGTGTGTGGAAAAGCAATGTTTGATGATTGCAGAGCAAACATGTGCAAATACTGAACTACAGTGACTATTCGTACAAATTTATTTTTTTTAAAAATATTCGACTAATATATTTTATGTAAAAATGCCATTTTCAAAATATATAAGTATGCATGTGCTTTCTAGTTAGCTAGATTATATATTTTGTTGTGGTTTAACTATTGGTTATGCAAGGAAAATATTTGGGGGGAAAAAAGTAATTTCTTTTTGTTGGGAAAATTTATCTGTTGTAGATTTTATGACAAAGTCTTATTATTCGTTGAAGTTTTCTAGATTTTGTTTTGTCACTATATCGATATTGAATAACAAATAAAACTTTTAGGCTACCATCTGCTTATTTTTTTTTTAAAAGCAATTATTACAAATAGGCATTTTAGATTTATTTCAGCAAGCACCAATAGAAAAAATTGTATTTTACAATTGTTAAATAATTATTTACTAATTTATTTTTAAATTTAATTAATAAGTATAAAAAATGCATGAAATAATTTTACTTGGAACAAAAATAATTTCTAATCGGTTAATTTCTACAAAACATTTTGGGGTCTGAGGGGCACCACGTCACCAGATATGTCAAATATTTTCACGTCTCCGGCTAAGGGTTAATTGGAAGAGGGGTTGCGTCCCCGACTCACTCTGGGCGCGAAGGGAAAAAATAAATATTAAAACCAGGCATAAAAAGCTAAACAATATAAATTCCCCACACCACTGCCCAGGGGTCAGGCCAAAAACTTCAAAGGATATAATAGCAGAGTAACCATTAAACAAACAAGAGGCAAGACTTTGGACGTATGTTATAAAAAAATAGAAATTTGCAAAAATAGTATTTACTATACATAACCATACAAGCTTAGTTACAAAAGCTGACGTTAATAATGGCAGCATCTTATCCCCATTTGCGATACTAACAATAACCTTTAAAAAATCGTAAAAATATAAATACTGATAACAACAAGTATAAAAAAATATGTATATTAATATATATATAAAATATTAACAACGCCTTTAATAAGTAATCAACTATTATCACCAACAGGGCGTGAGGCGTGGCCACTATAAAATACCAAATTTAACTGACTGCCCTAATACCAAAAATCAAACAAGACAATCAATACAAATATATAAAATATTCTACAATAATAAAACTGAAGTACAAAAAATTTATTTAAATAAAGTTCTTAAACTCTCAATCAACGGTTTAGTCTTTCTTCAGATGTTCGTTGCTAAAGACTTGCCAAAAAAACAAAGTTAATATCCTAGGCGTGCGCTGGCTTCCTGACCTTCCTCACCAACTCCAGAGTCTAATGCCACGCCGGGCCATAGGTACGAATTCACAAAGGCGTGAACGATGATCAAAAAAAAATTATCTTATTTTTAAGGGAAATGTAGCAAAAACTCTTCACGTAACATAACTATGTCACCACAGAAGTATTTATCATATACTTCAAACAAAGTCTTACTTCTTTATTAACTTGCCAATGATTTCATAAAAACGTAGAATGGCTTCACCAACCAACATCAGGCTGCGCATGTAGTCCAATACCGATCGCATACATTTAATAATACTGCCAAGCTGATTATATTAGCTAAATGCAACTCTAAGTATGCAAATTCCGAAGACAAAGTCTCAAAAACAAATTGCAAAATGTTCGTTTCTTCCAAACTTATACTTTTATTACATCTACAGGCAAACGGGCGACCTTTTTTTAAAAAAATCCCACACTGGAACAACGTGTGAAACAAATGGGCCTCTTCACCAAACAGGCTAATAAAAGTTCCGTGCAAATAAAATTTAGTATGGGAAAATACACAGTTCACTAGGTTTGCCAAAAACCAGTGCAGCACCACGAGGGTAAAAATCAAAATCGCGGCCTCTCTTTACCTTGATTTCTTCTGTATCACAGGGCAATCCATTGCCCTGTCACCCAGCGTGGAGCCTCCATCCCAATACTCTTCGTCGCCCGTTGCCGTCCGGCACACCAGTCCGCACCGTCACATAGCTCTGTCTTCGACGGTCGCTGGCCACACACTCCTCGCGGCCCCAGCTGATTTTCACTCCCGGCAAGCCGAATGTCTGACGTCATCAGCCAACCCGCCGGGCGCTCGCCAAGTGGTATTTACGTGAAACACAATCGATGTTCTTAAACTCATAATCGATAGCTACCAAACGGCGTATAACTAATTAACAGAAACAAATATAATTAAAAAAAATTTACAGATAAATTAACATTAATTAAAAAAAGCGTAAAAATACGTGAAATAAAAAACCATATAAAACTAGAGACCAGCAACAAAAATTAATTACAAGTAAAAATGTGGCCCTGCCGGCCACAACCTCCGCCTTGAACAAAAAAACAAATTTAAACAGCAAAGAAAATCTTAAAAATACTAAAACGTCAAAAAAAAACCCTTGGACTTGGAGAAAAAGTATTCACAAAAACTTCTTATCCAACAAACCAGCCCAAACTCAAACAAACAAACCAGCAACAAGGAAAACTTGCCTCCAAAGTCCCAGCCAAAAATTTCAACGCTCAAAAAAAAAAAAAACAAGAGAAGGATTTTCCGACAAGAAACGGAAAAGACAAGCTAAACATCACAAACCCAACAAACGGGATCTAAGAATGCCAAAACAAACAAACAAGCTCCAAAGTCAAATCCGAAACGTATTAGACAAAACCTCTTTCAAAAATTAACAAAAACTAAAGATCAAAAAAAAAAAAAAAAAACAAAGTCTGACAACCCGGAGGTTGTAAACTAAAGCAAAAAACTATAAAAACTATAACCTCACAGGAAAAAAATCAAAACCATCACTGGTAATCTAAATGACCACTAAAATTCCTGGTGCTGATCCTGCTCCCGCTTCTTGCAAATTAGCGTAAACCTGTTCTTTGGGAAGTTTATAAATCCAAGAAACTGCCATTATTAAAAAAATCAAAAAGGTCAGCCAAATCGCAAAAGTCCAAAGTCTCTGCCGAGCAGAGTTGCGCAGGTTGTAACCCTTCTTCCTCCTTAATTGGAAGAGGGGTTGCGTCCCCGACTCACTCTGGGCGCGAAGGGAAAAAATAAATATTAAAACCAGGCATAAAAAGCTAAACAATATAAATTCCCCACACCACTGCCCAGGGGTCAGGCCAAAAACTTCAAAGGATATAATAGCAGAGTAACCATTAAACAAACAAGAGGCAAGACTTTGGACGTATGTTATAAAAAAATAGAAATTTGCAAAAATAGTATTTACTATACATAACCATACAAGCTTAGTTACAAAAGCTGACGTTAATAATGGCAGCATCTTATCCCCATTTGCGATACTAACAATAACCTTTAAAAAATCGTAAAAATATAAATACTGATAACAACAAGTATTAAAAAAATATGTATATTAATATATATATATAAAATATTAACAACGCCTTTAATAAGTAATCAACTATTATCACCAACAGGGCGTGAGGCGTGGCCACTATAAAATACCAAATTTAACTGACTGCCCTAATACCAAAAATCAAACAAGACAATCAATACAAATATATAAAATATTCTACAATAATAAAACTGAAGTACAAAAAATTTATTTAAATAAAGTTCTTAAACTCTCAATCAACGGTTTAGTCTTTCTTCAGATGTTCGTTGCTAAAGACTTGCCAAAAAAACAAAGTTAATATCCTAGGCGTGCGCTGGCTTCCTGACCTTCCTCACCAACTCCAGAGTCTAATGCCACGCCGGGCCATAGGTACGAATTCACAAAGGCGTGAACGATGATCAAAAAAAAATTATCTTATTTTTAAGGGAAATGTAGCAAAAACTCTTCACGTAACATAACTATGTCACCACAGAAGTATTTATCATATACTTCAAACAAAGTCTTACTTCTTTATTAACTTGCCAATGATTTCATAAAAACGTAGAATGGCTTCACCAACCAACATCAGGCTGCGCATGTAGTCCAATACCGATCGCATACATTTAATAATACTGCACAAGCTGATTATATTAGCTAAATGCAACTCTAAGTATGCAAATTCCGAAGACAAAGTCTCAAAAACAAATTGCAAAATGTTCGTTTCTTCCAAACTTATACTTTTATTACAACTACAGGCAAACGGGCGACCTTTTTTTTAAAAAAATCCCACACTGGAACAACGTGTGAAACAAATGGGCCTCTTCACCAAACAGGCTAATAAAAGTTCCTTGCAAATAAAATTTAGTATGGGAAAATACACAGTTCACTAGGTTTGCCAAAAACCAGTGCAGCACCACGAGGGTAAAAATCAAAATCGCGGCCTCTCTTTACCTTGATTTCTTCTGAATCACAGGGCAATCCATTGCCCTGTCACCCAGCGTGGAGCCTCCATCCCAATACTCTTCGTCGCCCGTTGCCGTCCGGCACACCAGTCCGCACCGTCACATAGCTCTGTCTTCGACGGTCGCTGGCCACACACTCCTCGCGGCCCCAGCTGATTTTCACTCCCGGCAAGCCGAATGTCTGACGTCATCAGCCAACCGCCGGGCGCTCGCCAAGTGGTATTTACGTGAAACACAATCGATGTTCTTAAACTCATAATCGATAGCTACCAAACGGCATATAACTAATTAACAGAAACAAATATAATTAAAAAAAATTTACAGATAAATTAACATTAATTAAAAAAAGCGTAAAAATACGTGAAATAAAAAACCATATAAAACTAGAGACCAGCAACAAAAATAAATTACAAGTAAAAATGTGGCCCTGCCGGCCACAATATATATGTGTAACGCAGTATCCAGGGTGTGTATGTAGATGGGGTCAAAAAGTGACACAAGTTCGTCATCTGGGACCCACAAACTAAGAAAAATCATTCATTTGTCATTAAGGCAACACATTTAGACACACAATCAACAAAAGTACACATACTTGTACGAACATTCGTCATCTATAACATACATTCATACACACATTCAACAAAGAAATCACATATTTGTCATCTAGGACACATATTTATACACAAATTGGTCATCTAGGACAAATCTGATCGCACATTTTATATCATGGTCGCATATTTCGACGAGATTTATTAATCTAGGATGCTGATGTGGACGCACATTGTCATCACGGACAAACGTAATTTTTATTAATTCAAGTAAGAATGTGGCTTTTGTAAAATAATGTGGAATTGGCTAACACGAGATAGCTGTGGCAAAACGCTATCGTGATTTAAACCTTTGCTTAAAATTAAAGTCTGTTAGTCAATTCATTCGTTGTCAGTATATTTTATATATATATATATATATATTGCTTTCATTTGAGTTTGTTAAAAAAAAATCTTCGAAATGAGTGCAAGCCCAATTTTTGGGAGGTAATTAAAGTGTAAAAAAATTAGATTTTGACCAACTACCTTGGTATTATAAATAAACTTTTATAAAATACTAGCTAATACTAGCTAATGCCCGGCATGCGTTTGAATACCTCTTTGTATTTCTTTGTAAATTTTTTTATAGTATTTACACACAAACAAAGCATCTCTCTATCTATTTCTCTCTTAATCTTACTATAATTTTATATATCACCTAATATCTAAATTTCACTATATATATCCATATATGCCTATAGGTATGTATATATATATGTTTTTTCATATATATACATCAGTCTATCTCTTAATAAATATAGTTGTATAATTCTCTACATATTTAACCATATATTTTTATCTCTTTATATATCTATCTCCTCTCTGTATATGTATTTATATTTCTTTTAATCTCTATATATATATCACTCTCTGTATATCTCTCTAGCTCTATACCTCTCTGTATATCTATATCTACATCCATCACTCTGTATATCCTTATATCTCTCCACCACTCTGTATATCTATAAATTTATATCTCTCTCCATCACTCTTTATATCTATGAATATATATCTCTATCACTTCAAATTTCTCTATCACTCTCTCTATCTCTAATCACTCTCTGTCTCACACTGTCACTCTCTGCCTTTATTTCTCTCACTTTCTCCGTAACTGTCTCTCTTTATCACTTTATATCTCTCTCGACTGGCACGCCACCATTATTATTCCAACCATATAAAAGAGGAACTGACAATGTAATTACTGGTAACTATCCTATACTACTCTCGCGCAACCTTAATTATTGTTTAAGGGTTGGTATCATCGGAATCTCACCTGAAAAATGACTTACCCCGTGTTTTAAACATAGAGGTAAGAAGTAAGGATGTTTCTGTATACAATCTTTGCCGTTTTAATACTTGAAGTCAAAATGAAAACGCTCTTTAACACTTTTTTTTTGCTTCTGCGTAGCAAAACAATTTTTGGTTATAATGAAGTCAAACCCTAATTTCTTGCAGATGTGTTGGTATTTATGTTTCTTTAGCAATATTCACTACATGATGGCATATTTACCATTCTTCCTAATGAGTTCTTTTCAAGCTATAAAAATATTTATAGGATACCCGCTACAGTACCCGGCGTTGCCCGGGCTGAACACAGGGTGGAGGGGACCTTTTTAGAAATTAGATGTAGTTAGTAATTGTCTTCTTAATTTGAATGTCAAGTGTGCAAAATAATTTATATTATCACTTTCAGATCCCGACAGACGTTGTTCTGCCAGTGTATAGTTATTTACCTCTTATATTACTAAAAATTGGTGGACTGTTTGTAATCTAGACTCTATAAAGCACTATAGAAAAAATCAGAAAAATAAGAGATTACTAATATTGAAAATATTCCATTATCTAGCTAATGCTCGGCATGCATTGCAATGTAATATGTTTGAAGAAGTTACACATATACAAATCATCTATCCAGTTCTCTAAATATATATATTTATCTCTAACTACATCTATATATATCAATGTATCTCTCTATCTCTATTTATATCTTTATATCTACATATATACATAAATACCTCTTACTATCTATATCTCTTATATATATTAATCTCTATAAAGCTCTATACATCTATATATCTTTTTATCTAACCCATTTCATTATATTGAAGGATGCTTCAACCTGCTAATCAATATAGGATGGGGGGGTTCTTCTAGTAGAACCTGTTGCAGCTAGTTTATAGGTGTACATAAAAGATTATACAAATAGACGGGATCATAAGGAACATGAGACTAGTGTATTAAGTATCCTTATACACACAAATGTATATACATTCTTTGGAATAATAAGTACATTTTAAAGTGCACAAGTACAAAAAAAAAAAACAAGTTACTGATTATGAAAGTACATCGTGCGCCACAAGCGGTAGCACTGAGCGAGTTAAACGCGAGCATAAATGAACCAAGTTAAAGTGAGCATCTACGCTCGGACCAATTCCTCCTCTAGAACGTTGGAATCGGCATGGCATGGCCCAACGTAAATTGAGACCGTCGGGGAAGGAAACGTACCCAGAAATTAAGCACGCTGCACGAAAACAAGAAAACCCGGGCTTTAAGACGTGCACACAGACGTCTCGTACACGTGCAACAGAACCAGCAGAGCCTGCGATCGAAACCCCATACCGGGTATTCAAATAGGGGAAGGGGTGGCCAGCCAGGAGGCTTATGAAAACCACACTTTACAAAGGGCACGGAAATAAAAGACAGAAAGAATGGCAATGCAAAACCATCTTGCAGCACCCAGGTCGGCAAGCGACGTGTGTTTCCATGAAAGGGTCGAAAGACAATTTCAGAAGGTGACAGCCAAAAGAACGTTACAGTTGATTATGTCAACACACGATTTACTTTACGCTAGTTCCACGGTCACCTCGCGGACAATCAAAGCATCCAAATACATTACCGACCAGATGAGAGAGTGGACCACCACCATCGAACGCACAACCGACCCCAACGAAAGCTAGAGGTGAAAAAGGCCCAGAGGCGATGAGCCTCGGTCGCACCTCGACTTGCCACTGGAGGCGCCACCATCGCAACGCGGGGAGAAGGGGAAAATAAACGCTGCGTCACAGACCCAGGAGTGGAAAGGAGTGGGTGAGGGGAAGTGGTGCAGGGGGGGGGGGGGGGAGGCGCGAGGCGTGACGTTTAGGCCTAATAAACGAAGAGGTTCTCTGGGCCTCTTCACTGTATACCTCGCTCTATCTCCACTTATCTCTCTGTCTCTCTCTATCTCACACAATATATATCACTCTTTCTGCTTATCTCTTTTATATTTAAATAAATTGTGTCATGCGTGCGAACTTATACAACAAAACATACGAATTGTCGCTATATAATATGAAAAAAACACTTTTTTGAAACAATTCGTGCTCCAACTATTGCAAAATAGTTATACCGTCTCAGAAACCTTCACGGGCATGCGCATAACAACTCACCAAAATTTCATCGCAATCGGATGAATGGTATAGGAACGCATACGGCACAAACGAAATTGAAAGACATGTCAAACGCATCAAACGATAGTCCGTTTAAAATTCAAGGCAGCTCTATCTATTGACTAAGTTAAGAACAAAACTGTTATTAGCGCCTTTTATTGCTAGCCCTGCGAACTCCACTAAGCGCACTGGTCTCACCAAGGAGAAAAATATTAATTTGCCAGACCTTATATGATCGTGTGTCAGACATAGAGAAATGACACTCACTCACTATTTGTATATCTATGACCGATGATTTTTTTCTGTTATAAAATGAAATTATCTCTTTTTCATTCCCTTAGGGATAGAATTTCATATTAAATTGGGGTATATCTGTTAATCCATGTTATGAGCTCGCTGTAGGCCAAATTTCATCTAGATCCGTTCAGCTGTTCTGGCGTGATGAGTACCTAACATTCATCCATCCAAACTTTCACATTTATAATATTGGTGGGATAAGCCTTTTTACAGCTACTAAATAGGTACTATCGAACAGACAACTATTCCACTGACTAATACATCCAAGGTTTCAAAGGTCAAGTATTTGCAAAATTTTATAGAGATCGGATGAACGATGAGTTATCATTTAAATTACGAAATTTATTCAAGAATAAATAAATTCTGCTTCAAGGATTGGTTTTATCAGATTCTCACCTAGACAGTACGCTAATTACCATTACCATTTCCCGCCCATTACGGTCACATGTTTCGTTCCCGCCAATAATATGATATACTTGTTTTTTTACTTTTATTTATTTTTTGACGTGACAACGTCTAATAAATCGATGAACGCCGGCTGCACGCACGAAAAAAAGTCCCATTATGCACATTGTTCCGTTACGCTATGTCCCGTTACGCTCATAGTACGCTTGCGCCGCATCTATCTATTACTCTTCCACTCGATTGGCCTATGCGTCCGAGGAGAAGAAAGACAGCGGCAGCACACAACTTACATCTACACGTGAACTGTTTCGTCGACTGTTTATAAAGTGAAGTGAAAAGTTAATGTGGTTTTCATTGCTTATTACAACAGCAATTTCGGCAATAAAGGTTAATTATTCTTGCATTTTAAAAATATGATTATTTGTATAGTTTCAAGTATTTTTTCTTTTATTATTAAAAAAAGTACCATCTGTCGGCGAGTGCAGTAATAATAGTTTATGTTTGATATTTGATTACAATTTATTTATGTGAAAACTTGTTCATAATTATATTTAAACGAAAAGTTAATGGGGTTTTCATTGCTTATTACAACAACAATTTCGGCAATAAAGGTTAATTATTTTTGCATATTAAAAATCTGATTACTAGTAGACTAAAGTTCCAAGTATTTGTTCTTTTATTATTAAAAAAAGTAGCATCTGTCGGCGAGTGCAGTAATAATAGGTTATGTTACAATTGACTAAAAAATTATGGTGATTCATATAATTGATGATAGATATTTGATTACATTTTATTTATATGAAAACTTGTTCATAATTATATTTAAATTTTATAGCTAAACACCCGTTTTTTAAAATTAATTACAAGTCATCTACACGTGAACTGTTTCGTCGACTGTTTATAAAGTGAAGTGAAAAGTTAATGTGGTTTTAATTGCTTATTACAACAATAATTTCAGCAATAAAGGTTAATTATTCGTTCATTTTAGAAATCTGATTTCTAGTATAATTTCAAGTACTTATTTATTCTTTTATTATTAAAATAAAAATGATTCAACTTTAATCATAAAATTATGCAATCATTTCATCAATGTTTTGTTATGACGTTGTCACGTTAAACTATCGTCCGTAAACCGACTTTACAGATAACCAATTTTTTCAGTTTTAGATGTTGCCCATTAACTTCTTTTCCTATATAAAACGACGTATTTTAATGTTGCAAACCCTTATTTGTATGGATATTACCGGTTGCTTATTTAATTAACAGAAATACGAAGTTTGTCATGTGTATAGAGTCTTTCAAAGACGTTTACATTATTGTAGTAATTATCTGCAGCGCATTCATATTTGGTTAACTTGATTACTGTAAAGAGTTCGCTCGCATAGTCAAATATCAATTTAGATAGCTGCCGACTGCATACAACGTGCACGCTCTGTCTCGTGCCAAGTGAACACCATTTAATAGCCCGCATTCTTTCGTGGTTAGTCTGTACTATGACGATGGAATGGCGAGATTTCACCAAGAACAATTAAATTATGCTTTAAGGTTTTGTTTTATTGATATCTCACCTAGACAGTGATATTACTCTTGTTTCGAAGTTCAAGTGTGCAAAGATTCAACTCAATCGGATGAACGATGCGTGAACATAAAGAAGACGAACACATAAACATTCATTTATATATATAAACATTTAACTATATATATAAACATTCATTCATTTATATAAATATTTATTTATATATAAGATAAGCTACGAAACAATCACTATTTAATGTGCATATTATATATTATTTCCAGAATAGGAAACTTGTTTAGCACACTTGTTACTCCATTAGGTATTGCTACCTTACATTATTCATTTATGAAATTATGTTAAAGGATAATATTTATCAATACTAGAATATTATTTTTTTATTTGCTTCCAATAGAATGATAGCATCGATTAAGTTCAGTATGATGGTACTCTCTCTAAGCGTTACGTTACTAATAAATGGCATGTTGAAAATAAGGAGACAGTTTTCTTTATATAATTAATTTTGAATGATCATGGAAGCTCCTGAATTCTCACGCTTGAGGCTTAATTATTTTCATAGCTTCATCGATTTTTTTTCTCCCATAAAAAGAGCCAAACAATAACTCTATTATTGTATTACATTAAAGATTTTTTAGTAAAAGTTTTTTGAATTCAGGTGTGTTTTAAAACACATACACTTTGACTACAATATTGAAAACACCGCAAAACTTTTAAATTATGTGGTGATGAATATAAATATATATACACATATATAACCACGTTGTAATTTATTTATTTTTAAAGTTATCACGACACAGCAAATGGCGTGGACTTGCGTCATATAATAGGCGAAGATATATTAAATGAAAACGCATGAGTTAATCTCGTAGTAATTCCGACTGGTACAATGTCACGCTATACCGTGACTATCAATTTTTTTATAAAAGACATTTCATTTTTTTCTATAAATGTTTTTTATTGTGTAATACGTTTGATGGAATGCGTTTTTTACAATTTTTGATAAAAATTTGTCTTTGTAAGCTTAAATAAATGTAAGTAGGTATGTTAGCAAAACACATTTTATTGTGAATAGTTTTAATGATGCCGACGTAACATTTTTAATAAAATCTGTTTTTTAAAAGCGATAAAATATTTTTTTTTTGAAAAATTAAAAAGAAATAACTTATGTCAATGGTTTTAGTGAGAAACTTCTTTTGTTTTTTAAAGCCATTGGCAGACTGAACTCCCATAACTAATATCAAGGCATGTAATACGTCATCCAGTGTAATTGCATGATGGCTAAATGTTTTCGTCTGCTAGATTTTGTTTACGCCATATAAGATTTAAATTTTAACCACCACAATGCAGTAGTATTTATTACCTGGACATCCACCATCTTATCTTCTTGTTGGCTTGGCCATCATCTGGAAAATTTGTAATATTGGCCTAGAAATTCGTAAAAAATTTCTAAAGGTTTTAAAAATCACTCATTAGAAATTATTGATTCTATCTATTTAAATCTTGGGTTATATACTTGGCTTATGTAAATAGACAAAATAATTAAAATTACCAAAAAAAGTGACAGTTTTGACAAATAAAAAAATACAAAATTACAATTAAAAATATATTAAATATTTTATACTCTACTGCAAGAATATAAACAAGGAAATTACTAATGTTTCTCGATTTATGCAGTCTTCCTAATGTATGAGGCAGGTCCTTTGCATACTTTAGCATGTAATTTCAGGGCATCTCCACATTACAGTTGATTACCAAATTTTCTACACCTTACACAGTTCTTGGTTTCATTAAAAGGACAGCGATATATTTCATGATGCCTCGCACTGGACATTGCACAAACGTCTTGCCACAGAAGATACATTTTGGCCCCGATGAATCCACAACCAGTCCGTCACAATTTCTGATGTGTCTTTTTAATCATCCATAGATTATAAACATGGTGCAACACCTGTTGCACTGATATTTAATGCGTTCAGAGTGATTATTACAATTGTGTATTACATAATAACGAATTTTCAAGTTTTTTGATTCTGTCAAAGTCGTAAAGTCAGTTGCTGCCTCTATGGTTATTGATTTCACTGCTGCTGAAGAAATAACACACATTTAAGTATCCTCCAGTGCTGTCGGTGACAATGATACACATTCCTTTGCGATCTGAGGTGCCGTCGATGTTGCTGCAGTTAGGGTCCATGACAAAGATAATACAGCTTCCATCGAGTTCGATTTTGAAGATCGTAATGACGCCATCGAGGTCTTCAGCTTCAGTGAGGATTAAAACTGTTGAGTAACTGTCAAAAGGGGGTAATACTCAATGTTCCACAAACAAAAATTAACTGAAAGTCTCAGCCAAAGTAAGCTAGTTTTATGTTCGTACGCAACATACATGTGACATTGTGGAAACGATAAAATTACCATTTTCGGTGTGCTTTGCAATGTCTCTGCTCAGGTTTTCTTCTCCTAGGGGTGTGAGAAGAATTGGAAGGGCTTCTGGTACAGGCACTTTGGTGAAGAGCGCTACCACATAAAAAAATAGTGCGTGGAGTCCCTCCGCGCGGAAGAAATGAAACTTCGTAATGTGGAAATGAAAATAGGAAGGGGTAGAAATAGATTTTTAGTGAAACCATATTGTATCAAATCAAACTAAAAACTAAATTAAATAAATTTGTAACGATTCATAGATTGATTTTCAGAGAGAGAGAGACCTATTTAATGTCTATAAAACTAACTTTTTTATGAGAGCATATTTTCATGAAATAAATCATGAAATCATTCAACGTTAAAAGCTGTTTATTTAATCAAGCGTACGGGTTCGCCCCAAGGAGAAAATTGACGCGGCGAGACCTCGTGGACATAGAGAAATGACACACACTCACTATTTATGTGTATGAAACATGTTTTTTCTGCAATTTAAATTGTAATATACAAAAAGGGTATTGAAAATTGAAACAAATATGGTGACACTACAAACTGTCAATATCTTTATTTTTTGAAGTTATACTTCTAATGCGACGTCCAACAAGGTTGCGTTAAACATTTAACGCTACCATGGAGGGGGTATTAAAGTACTGTCTGTTTGTACACGGTGTTCTACAAAACTACTATACGAATTTTAATGGGGTTTTCAAGTTAACTTGAGCGTAGCAGAGAAAAAATATAAGCTTTATTTCGTAAAAATTGGCTCAAGGAAAGAAAAGAAATCTTAATTTAATGACATACAATATAATCATTATAAGAAGCCATTAAGTTTTTCTATTGTAAGGAACTAAGTAGAGAGTGAGAAAAAAAATAAAGATCCTGATAGTTTGTAGTGTCGCCATATTTGTTTCAATTTTCAATACCCTTTTTGTATATTACAAATTAAATTGCAGAAAAAAATCATGTTTCATAGACACATAAATAGTTAAGGTGTGTCATTTCTCTATGTCCACAAGGTCTCGCCGCGTCAATTTTCTCCTTGGGCGAACCTGTCCGCTTAATTAAATAAACAGCTTTTATCGTTGAATGATTTCATGATTTATTTCATGAAAATCTGCTCTCATAATAACATTGGTTGTCTGTAAAGTCGGTTTACGGACGATAGTTTAACGTGACAACGTCATAACAAAACATTGATGAAATTATTGCATAGTTTTATGAATAAAATTGAATAATTTTTATTGCTTTATCACTATTTTGTATGGATACAAAGAAGGAGTGAAATTAAATCTACAATTTAATAGATAAATTTACTTTTATTTGCACTCATTAATTCAAATATGTTTATTACTTTAACGAACAGATTATTTAAACTATAACTTTTATACATTTTTGCTATTTAACTTCTTCCAATCTGTGTTAATCTGTTAAGGATAGGACGATGATAGGAAAAGTAGGAAACGAATGGGAGTGTTTCAAGGATGATGTGAAGGAAAATGGCTTATCCAACAACAAAATGCAGTCAAAAATAATATATTTTCGCCACGTACTTTGCTGCAATGCTAGGAGGAACGGGTTTGCAAATGCAATGAAAATGTTACATTGAAATGCATAAAAACAGAAATACGCCATGGTCTCGGTCGAAATGCTAGGAGGTCAGGTCAGCAAAGAGCAATATAAAATGAGTGTAACGGGAAACAGCGAAACGGGAAAATTTGCGTAACGGGACAATTTTTCGTGCTTGCAGCCGGCGTTCATAGATTTATTAGCCGTTGCACGTCAAAAAGTTAGTTTTATAGACATTCAATAGGTGTCTCTCTCTTTTGATCTGAAAATCAATCTATGAATCGTTACAAATTTATTTTCTTTATTATTTTTAGTTTGATTTGATACAATATTATTTCACTAAAAATCAATTTCTACCCCTTTTCTATTTTCATTTCCACATTACGAAGTTTCACTTCTTCCGCGCGGAGGGACTCCACGCACTATTTTTGCATGCAATAAAAAACTATTTTTTAATGATGCCAAATAAGTATACTTTCTCGCGCGCGTACCTAAGTACACGCACCCATTTTTTTTTCTTTTTCTCTATTTAGTTCCTTACAATAGCAATACTTGCGTTCGAGTGCCACAAATTCACTCTCGCTCTGTCTCTTTCTATTCCCCCTCCCCAAGAGCGTTAAACGTTTAACGCAACCTTGTTGGAAGTCGCATTAGAAGTTTCACTTCAAAAACTCCCCAGGGAATCTATTTGTTGGAGGTAAAGTTGCTTAATAATCGTAATGAAACGTGTGAAACTTTTTGCATAAGAGGCTGGAGTGGATATTAATAGTTGGATTATTCTATTCAAGTACATATCAAACAAGTGCACTGGTAAGAGAGCCGATTGCAATATAGGACGAAGAGAAATGTATTGCTTATGAATCATTGGAAGCCCATAGAATGTCAGGGTTCAGCATCTTTGACTATTAGATGATTTAGAGTTTCTTCCTGTTGGGCTGACCCGGTAACCAATATCATTGTGGCTGATTCTATTTGTTCAATAATTTTTATTGAATTTTGCATATGTGGGTTTGGCAAGATGATTGGAGATCTTGGTTTCATATACTGAGGTGATCATTGCACCTGTCAAATATATTTTTTTCTGCTTTCAGAATCACAAAAATTGTATCACTGAGGCATATTTAAGGGCCTTTCTTTTTCCCCTGCAAATTTTATGTAAGGGAAGCTTCGCTTCCCGAAGGACTCTTGTTATCTTCTAGTTTTATCTCGTCTGTTGTGGTCAGAGGTAGGCGGCTGATGGCATACTCTACTTCACAAACAATATCTTCTGTGAGATTTTTTTGGTGTAATTGCGAAGTTCATGATTTAAGCTAAAAAAGAAACCCAAGCTTTATCGATTTTGTTTAACTAGCACTACATGGGAAGTTCTACATGGATTTAAATTAATATTTGACCGGAAATTTCCATCATTGTCACTTTTATGATTTGAATCCACTGGAAGAATCAATAAATTGTGTTAACGTTCACTCAAATAGTATGGATCAAATGATATAACCACGAACCAACATAAAGTGGAAAAATTACCCTTATTGTGTCTTAGACTCATTCTATTTCTAACATTGATTTATTTAGTTCAGACTAATCTGTCATTTGACAGCAAAACCACTTCAATTAAAAGGAAACTATAATATGCAGCAAAGATTCACAGATTGGAATATGCATAAACAAGTAAGGGAAGCTGCTTCAAAATAAGCAAATACAAGAAAAGATTTTCCTAGAGAGGTGGTAAGAAGATAGTAGTATACAATAGGGGCTCCGGAAACTGGCTTCTGGCTGTGGAACCGGGAGCCGAACCACATCTCTGATTCTGACGCCACGACGGCCATCTTGGATGAGCGTAACGGGACATAGCGTAACGGGACAGGCAGATCTCGGTTGCCATCATGAATGACCGTGACCTTGACCTTTGACCTTGACCTTTTAACTGGTCCTTGACCCCGGCAGTCATATTGAATCCGACATATTGGATCAGACATCTTGGATAGCGTCGACTTTGTTTCTGTTGTTTTTTCGTAGATAGCGCCAGCGTCGCTCTTGATTTTTTTTCTGTTCCGCTGGAAGCCGCCATCTTGGATACCGTCGACTTTGTTTCTGATGTTTGTTCCTAGATAGCACCAGCGGCGCTCTTGATTTTTTTTCTGTTCCACTGGAGGCCGCCATTTTGGATACCGTCGACTTTGTTTCTGTTGTTTGTTCCTAGATAGCGCCAGCGGCGCTCTTGATTTTTTTTTCTGTTCCGCTGGAAGCCGCCATCTTGGATACCGTCGACTTTGTTTCTGTTGTTTGTTCCTAGATAGCGACAGCGTCGCTCTTGATTTTTTATGTTCCACTGGAGGCCACCATCTTGGATACCGTCGTATTTTTTTCTGCTGTTTGTTCCTAGAGAGCACCAACGTCGCTCTGTCTCATCACATAAGGTCGATGTTCAATTACCTACCATAGCTATTATGATCCTTATCGACATATTAATTTTAATTTTTTATGCAAAATACATTGGAAGCTCTGTGATTCGAACCAGCGCAGCTCTGATCGCTAGGTTGGAAAACATACGCCTTTAACCACTATTAAAGCCAATGACTATTGGAGCCAATGACTATAGGAGCCAAAAGACTGTTGGAGTCAAATGACTGATGGAGCCTTTTGGAGCCTGTTGGATCATCTGGAGCAATTGGAGCCAATTGATATTGTAGCCCATGAATAATGGAGGCAATGAATATTGGAGTCAATGAATATTGGAGCCAATGAATATTGGAGTCAATGACAAATGTGCTGCCTTTTCGATGATGGTGCTGCCTTTTCGTTGTCGATGCTTCCAAATGTGTCGCCATTTCGATGGCGGTGCTTCCAAATATGCTGCCTTTTCGTTGGCGGTGCTGCCTTTACGTTGTCGGTGCTTCCAAATGAGCTGCCTTTTTGTTGGCGGTGCTGCCTTTTCGTTGTCGGTGCTTCCAAATGTGCTGCCTTTTCGTTGGCGGTGCTGCCTTTTCGTTGTCGACGCTTCCTAATGAGCAGCCTTTTCGTTGGCGGTGCTGCCTTTACGTTGTTGGTGCTTCCAAATGAGCTGTCTTTTCGTTGTCGGTGCTTCCAAATGTGCTGCCTTTTCGTTGGTGGTGCTGCCTTTTCGTTATTGGTGCTTCCTTTTTGTTGATTGCGCGTAGTACAAAATGTAGTGATTGAATATTTACTAGTTTAAAACCTCTTGGTGTTACTAAAATATTTTTAAAGGTCTCTTGGTCCTTTAGAATGTATAAAAATGTTACGATGGATTAATTAAATATAATTAGATAACGACGAAGGTCATGCGGTCCTGAAATGACTAGCCTATACGTCTGATAATGACATGACTCGGTCTCATGGACTGAAGACAATTGTTCTATATGTGTGGCTTTGTACATGAATGGCTTATAGGTTATTCAGATTATTGAAAAATTAGACTTTCTTGTAAGGCATAGCAGCGCTGTATTTAATTAGTTGGTCAGGTATATTGTCTTGAGCTGATTTTCGTAGAGTGAATGATTAATAAAATCCGCGAAAGGTAATGGAAAACAGAATCTTAAATTTATTTAATATTAAGTTACAACTGTCACTGGTCAAGAATCGAACCGTGGACAGGAATCCATCGATTCGATTTGTAAATTAATAATTTATTTTTTCGGTGACTTTTGGATTTTTTCCCCTCATTTCTAGCTAAATAATTACATGTATTCAAGATGGCGGCCAAATTTCAAGATGGCGGGTGTCACAGCAATAATAATAAATGATTACTGCACTGTAGCAGGTTATAATTAAACTAGCATGATGGTAAGACGAGTACACACAAGATGGTGTCCTCCAGCAGACGAAAACATGATGGTGGCAATGACCACTAGCATGTGGTAGCTCCTGGAAGCATGTACTGAATGCAAAATGTCAAATCCATGATGGACGTCAAGTACAAAGTCGTAGATCAAGATCAAGGACAAATTTCAAGGTCAAGGTCAAATTTCAAGGTCAAGGTCAAAGTTCAATGTCAAGGTCAAAGTTCAATGTCAAGGTCTAAGTTCAAGGTCAAGGTCAAAGTTTAAGGTCAATGACAAAGTTTAATGCCAACAGTCGAGGTTAAAGGTATGGTGAACAGAAAATTATATTAACATGTTGCCAGCACACTCTAGCAGACTACAACAAGATGACGGTCTTCTGCGGACGAAGACAAGGTGGCGGAATTGACGTCATACCAGATGACGATGTATACCTTGGTATTGGTGGTGTGAGGTCGGTCTAGGTAGCTTCCGTGGAGGAAGGATCAGTTGTTTGCTCCGGTTTCGAACCAAGGACGGGAATCGATCTGATCAATCAGTATTCTATTAAGTTAGTTTTTTGATGAATTTTGGAATTTTTCCCGATTTTCTAACATAAAAATTATGGATTTACAAGATGGCGTCTAAATTTCAAGATGGCGACCATAACAGTAATTTCAACATTAATAGGATCCAATGTGACGGTCATAACATAAAGTGTAACGATGACATAGTACTCAACCAAGATAGTGGGTGTAACGAAATATGCAACATTTATATAATCCAAGATGGCGACCGTAACGATAAGTCCAACAGTGGTTTTAAAATTTTTATTATTTAATTCGATTATTTAATTTTTATAATGACTTTTAAAAATTTTCCCGATTTTCTAACATAAATATTACAGACTTTCAAGATGGCGGGCGTAACGGAAATTGCAACTTTGACGTCATTAACCAAGATGGCGGTTCTGTTTAGAACAGGTAGTGCTATTATTACTTAAAATTAAAACAATATTTCAAGTCCGAATATGCATGTTATTTTTTTATTTACCTTATTTAATTCTCATTCTGGTAAATGTCTCGATAGCCGAGCGGTTAAAGGCGTATGTTTTCCAACCTAGAGATCAGAGCTGCGCTGGTTCGAATCACAGCGCTTCCATTGTATTTTGCATAAAAAATTAAAATTAATATGTCGATAAGGATCATAATAGCTATGGTAGGTAATTGAACATCGACCTTATGTGATGAGACAGAGCGACGTTGGTGCTCTCTAGGAACAAACAGCAGAAAAAAAGTCGACGGTATCCAAGATGGTGGCCTCCAGTGGAACATAAAAAATCAAGAGCGACGCTGTCGCTATCTAGGAACAAACAACAGAAACAAAGTCGACGGTATCCAAGATGGCGGCTTCCAGCGGAACAGAAAATAAAACCAAGAGCGCCGCTGGCGCTATCTAGGAACAAACAACAGAAACAAAGTCGACGGTATCCAAGATGGCGGCTTCCAGCGGAACAGAAAAAAAATCAAGAGCGCCGCTGGCGCTATCTAGGAACAAACAACAGAAACAAAGTCGACGGTATCCAAGATGTCTGATCTAATATGTCGGATCCAATATGACTGCCGGGGTCAAGGACCAGTTAAAAGGTCAATGTCACGGTCATTCAAGATGGCCGCTATGATCTACCTGTCCTGTTACGCTATGTCCCGTTATGCTGTGTCCCGTTACGCTCATCCAAGATGGCCGTCGTGGCGTCAGAATCAGAGATGTGGTTCGGCTCCCGGCTCCACAGCCAGAAGCCAGTTTCCGGAGCCCCTATTATATACTACTGAAGATATAATAAAATGAATCCTGAAGTGAATAATGAGGCTGTTATAAATTATTTTTCGAAAACCCCACGTTTATCAAGCAGCTACAGCTAAATACAATAAAAAATCTCTAATTAGATAACTATAATGTTTTTGAGCGTTTATCTAATTTTGAATATTAATCCCATATTGATTATTAAAAACTACAAAATTACATATATTTTACCTCAGTTTCATGCATCTGGTGCCGTGCTTTGAAATGGCAGGATGAAACTCAACAAATGTTCTGGAGTGGTAGTAAATTCCAGCTCCTTACCTTTGCACCTTACACAGTTTCCTTCTTCATCAGCTTGCAACAACAGAGTAATTTATTTCTGCTTTCCGAAAGCACAACGGATGCTTTCATAATTTGTCTTTCGGTGACAAAAAAAGGGGATTGGGGCCATTTTATGACAAAATTCTGAGTGTAGGGGAAGGTATGCCACAGAATTAGCTTAACTTCATCAGCAACATTATTTATATATCACATAATGCACATAATTAACTCTGAATCTGACTACGAGGCGAATATATTAAGTCTATTAACCCTTTGAACTCCTTTGTTGAGCCAGGTTCGTCATATTTTATTTCCTAATCCAAGCCTAGTGTAATACAAATTCTCTCTCTTCCTCTTAATATATGTAGACAACAGGTTTTTACCACATCGGTTAGAACAACGATAAGTGACGGATTGATAACAACGTTGAATAACTGTGAATTGATGTTTTTCACAACGCCAAAATTCCATAACGCCGAATTACGTGGATATTTACAAAGAATTTTACAACAACGAGCGTTAATTGATTTTAAAATTTGAAATTTCTTTGCCAGCATTCCTGCATGGACGGAAAAATCCGTCTTGTCAAAATTATCTCATTTTCAAAGATGATACCAGGTTTTCGAACCATAAATTTCGTCGTTTTGTGAGTATATTGTTTAAATTCATATGGTCTTAAATCAATTGTACCTTTAAGTCAAGCGTTTGCTAGGATGTACTGCACACCGCTTAGCATAATGTTAGTTATATTCTGAAGGTATTTCGGGTTTTCATTTTCTCCCAACTCTGCTTATGTTAAACAGCACACATGGACTCAAATCAAAATTCAGTCAGCTCTAGTAGGCACCTTCCCTAACGTCCAACCAAAAATGCGCCTCGTATGGCATTTATTAATACTGCGTCCCTGAAGGTATCAACTTCACCTGCAAAAGCATCAGAACAAACAAACCTCGAACAATGCAACATGAGCGCGCGTGTTTAGCTGCTGGTGTGTGCACACGCTGAACCCGCTGATTCACGTCAGGCGGGTGATATTGACATTGTCTAAACCACGCCCAGTTGTTTTCACAGTCAACCTCGCACACACGCCGATGCGAGTCGCCATTGACTGCAGGTGATGACGCGCTTATTTATTTGCGCGCAGTTGGTAACTACGCACAGCACGACGCAGATAGCAAAAACCAACGTGTGATTTTCCCCGATGCTCGCGCAAACTTCTATCGCATTGCAGTTTTTGTTTCTGTCAATATTATTCATAATCTATCATCGTCAAACTACGACTGGGGCGCTCTGGGAGTCACTCCAACCTGTCGCACTGTCGCACTGTCGCAATGTCGCACAGCGCAATATCTACCTCTTATTCCCATATTAGCACTGTACTCTATAGTTTCAAAAGGAAAAAAAAAAATAATGTATTCAAATTCAAGGTACTTTACCAAATAATAGTCATAAGTTTACCAAGAAAATTAAGGAAAATTTCTTAAGAAGTCCGCCTCCCTAGGGGTGTATGTGTGTTAGTGAGGCGGGATGATAAGCACCACGCTCGCTGGTATTTCCACTGCGGGTATCGCCTCTAAGCGCAAGGCTCTGAACTGGCGCGCAGTCTTCTCGTCGTCACAGGATAACTGTGAAATTTGAGCGGTGACCGTAACATTATATGGCGGAGAAATGAAGATGAGGGTGTAATGCAAGACCCTACAGTACTTTCAAGAATCTGTACCGGTCGTTTTAAGCCAAAAAATTACTCTGAAAATACGCGGTTTAGCTATTTTAACTCTTCTAAAAATACAGTTTAAAAACTTAATCCAAAATCAAAAGTACTTTATGGCCCTCAGCTAACTTTTAAATGCTTTTCGTAAGCACACCCCACTCGGATATCTTGAAATCACTTTATGTTTCCTGAAGCTCTGCACAGCGTATTTGTGCCCGGGTAGGCGGAGTCCTTAATACATTAGTTAATTTTAAATATTATTTATGGCAGTCAATTGGTAGATAAGATCAATCTTGTGGTCAGCTTAAAATGTCTAGTGCTTCAGTCCAATTTTGGTCTTAGGTGTTAAAATAATTGAAGTTGTAAGCTTTAAACCAAATACATTCTATGCAAACATGAAAACTTGTAGGTTTTGGAAGGCGGTTACTCACTCACATCATAACTACTTATTTGTTAAAAAAAAATATTGTTAAAATGTGGATTAGATACTCGATTTACACATAAACTTTAAATCATTAAGTAACTTGGCTTATGGGTTGTAGCCGCATCCATTTCGGGCGACATTGCAGTCGTCATTATCAGGGTAGAGTTACCTACCAGTAGATAACTTCCAGGAGGTAACTCTACCCTGATGATGGCGACTGCAATGTCGACCGAAATGTCGGGGATATATTCACCTTGGACGCGGCTATAATTCAGGAGCCAAGCTACTCCAGACAATGGCCGCGAAAGCCTGCGATTTTTGTTATACATCATTGCATTGCTTCACCCCCAAATAATGTGAAAATGGGTTAAATTTAGTTTTATAAATAATATATAAATATACCTCTTAATCGAAGCGAGACATAAGATATTGTGTATGAATAAGACACATGTAAATCCGCTTACTCATTTTATTATTCCTTAAATTCCTCTTTTATAGGACTAAAAAGAGTTGAACATGGTTTATAGGAAGAAAAAAATTATCCAAAACTTTGCAAATAATAGTTAAGATATTTGTTACCAATTACACATACAAAACTATCACTTATCTCCATCATCACACAACATTTATGTAACCAAATTTACTTCAAAAAGAAGTTATAAAAATTACCACTAATAATTTGTATTACTGTTGTGAAGTGACTGTTTTCTATTTTCAGCAATTTTACAGCAAAGGGAATAAAATGTTTGTATGTTTATTTTATAGGAAAAGATTATAAACCCACATCTGATCATGTAAAGATATAGTAAATTAATAATAAACAAAAACAATCAAATTATTTTTATAACTTTTTATTGTGCCACCTTTTATATGGTAAAAATGTTTTTGCTTTGATGTTTAAAATTAAATTCACGTCACCAAATATAATGATTATTTTCTATTTTTATTGCAACATTCCATACTTATGCAAGTGAAAAAAGGTTAAAATTTTCTAAACAATAAATACAGAATTTTTCAAGAATATAAATTGGTATGAAATAAGTCACTTAAATTGACTACTTTAACCTACATATTTTCCATTTTCGAGGGTACAATGTACCTTTTTGAAGAAAACATTTCCCGTTTTGTTTGATACATTTAAATGGCTTAAAAAGTTTTCAAAGCGTCTTTATATTCCCCCTACCAGTCACGAATAGGCCGCCAAAGCCCTCTTGGCTCACACCTTGAATTTAAAAACAAAAAAATTAATAATAAATTTTAAAGAATATTTATATAACAAATGCTTAACGTAGGTGCGTTTAATTTTTTTAATATTTAAAAAATGTACTGTTATTTATATTTTTTTAAATTATTACTTATAAATATTTTTTATTATGTAACTCGTTTGGATTAGTATTGGGAACTCTAAACAAGATATTCTATATGCGTTATTATTAATTTATTATAAAATAAGCTTAGTTAATTTTGTAGGTTTATTTAAATTTCATTAATGTATTTTTTAAACTATTTTTAATATCAACATTTCGTAAGGTGGTATATTGGTGGCTAGCAGGGAGTATTTAAAGCCCCTTTGATGACGTTTAATGTCAACAACTATTTAAGGGGAAAAAATAGTAATTTTCCATTAAACGAGGATGGTGTTCGAAAAAGAAAAATTTTGATGACATTTCGGAAATTTTGACTAATTTTTGGGACAGTTTCGTTAATTTTTGTGACCTTAGAAGGTCAAGGTTATTAAAGATGGCGGAATCTAAACTGGCCTTACCCTGAACGGCCTGAACCCTGCGCTCGAAACTACATAATCATACATTGGCTGGCGTATAATAGATTTTTCAATTTGTTTCTTTTTCGTGGTAGTAATAGAAGCAACTTGGTAAAATTTAATAACTGTATTTTTGGCAGCTACTAATATGTTTGTGTGTGTGTATATATATATATATATATATATATATATATATATATATATATATACGCTACACTTGTTATGCATTAATAATGATTACATATTTTTTAATATACAAAATAATTCACACATGTATTAATCTTTACTTTAATACTTTTAAATTAAAAATTATTTTTTCTACAAAAATGATTTTGGTAGCCTGTGTATATACCAAAATAGTTTTTGTTAAAAAAATTTGTTTTGATTAAAAATTATTAAATAAACGATTAATACATTTGTGAATTATTTTAAATATTAAAAACAATTTTTTTATTAATGCATAATAAGTGCAGCGTATTTTTAAAGAAATAGAAAATTAAATGGTGGTTAAAATATATTTTAACTCGATATCTTATTAAAGACATATGATATATTTAAGTCATACCAAGCATTACTGAAACCCATTTGCTGTACAGATTTTAATTTATATTCTAGTATTCACGAACAATACAATTTATATACTTTTAGGAGCACTTTAAATTTTTGGCTCAAAGATTTTTTACTTTTATTTATTGTTTTTCTTAGTTATATTATTGCAACATAAACAACAATTTCTGATCTACGCCATTGAAAAGTAATTCAGTTCCCATTCACTTAACAAAACTGAAGCGAATATTTTTAATGTTTTAATGTCATAAAATATTCTTAGTAAATTTGTGTTTTATAGACCACATATGTTTCAATAAACATTTACTTGGTATATATAAGATGTAATTTACTCTATTCATAACGTTTGTTTCTTATCTTTGCAGGTATGAACATCTTCAGTTTTCTTCTCAAAACGCTATAAAACTCGTGGTAGTCTACAGATACAATGTAAGTATTTTTATTGAAAGTACGTAATTTTATTAGAACTTTTTTTTAGTATAAGGCTAAACATACCTAAGCAATTTAATTTCAAATCGCTATTACTTTATTATAATCTCTGGTAACTAATAACCGGGAGAGCTGATATATTATTGATATTATTTATGAACGGAATTGAGATAATTTTGGAACTATTCAAGATTTGTGCTAGTCTGTTTTTTAACTCATTTTTAGTTGAAGCCAGCAAGAATAACTGAAGAACAACTGAAAACTGTTATTTAACTGGGTCCAAATTAAATGAGTAATAAATCTCCCAGTTATAAATTTACAAAAGTCATGAAAATAAAAAGGAAACATTTAATTGTAAACTATTAAAATACTAAAATTTTAATTTAAAATCCCTAATTAATTCACTACTTAGCAATCAGTATTATTTTGCCCAAACTAGCATGTATAAGAAACACAGAACGCAGAATTCTGACGTTGATTGAAGTAGTACAATGAAAAATATAAATACACTAATCACTGACGGGCTGACTTTCTAACGCTGTGTAAATTCTGTTTTCAAGCGTTTAAAATGTAACATTTTCGTTGCTCTTTGAAAAAGTGTTCACCTAGCATTGCTGCCGAGTCCATAACGCAAAGATAATACGTATGGGGGCATAGCGTCATATTTTGACATGGCCGATAGTTTCAGCATCTATTAAGTGATAAAGTAGCGAACCGTGGCATAGTTTGTCACATTTTGGTCGCTGACGAGTCTCAGTGTTAAATGTAGAACATTGGTTAAATCAAAAGACATATAATTAAACCAATACAGAAGTGTAACTTCGATGCTTATCTTAGTTATAGGTAAGAAATTTTCCTGCATATCATCGGCGAGTTAAGTATAAAATATAAATTACTTATTCTGTGTGAAAGGTGATTTGTATAATTCTGTGCGTGAATGGTTCTGTGTTTGATAAATAGATTTCTTAATTCTTCTTTTGTCCTTTCTAAGTTGAGGTGCTCTTGATATTCTCTTATGTATGCCCATTATCTTCCCATTTTCATGCTCATTATCTTTCCAAATGTATGCATATTATCTCCCCTTATGTATATTGAATCGAATCCACACCAAGGAAGATTATTAAATGACCAAAAACAAATAACACGAAATCTAATTTTTCAAAAGGTTCTTCATTAAAACCAATTTTTGGTGATTTATATCAAAATAATTTTCATTTGCACAATATTAAAATAAATACAATTAAAAAATATATTCCATTTTTTAAATTTTTTTGCTATATTCATCATTTTTCAAAGAGTGCCTTAGGTGCCTTACAACTAACTACTTAGAATACAGGATATCTATAAAATAATATCCCAAATTTAACGGTAAATTATAACAGTTTAATTTAGTCTATTTACAACAAATCATACCTCAAAATGAAGGTAAACTAACTAAGATTTTCTTACTAATATTCAAAATGTGCATCTTTAGTTATAAGGCACAAATCTAACCTAAAGGCCAATTCTTCTCACAATTAACACATCCGGAGAAATGTAAGCACTAGCCTCTTCGATTCTGTGTCTCAACATTGGCAGATCAATAGGTAGCGGCGGAACGTGGAAACGCTCTTTTATAAAGCCCCAAAGGAAAAAAAAATATTTATCGCATGGCCTTATGTCAAGCGAACGCGGAGGCCAACGAAAAGGACCTCTGTCTTCTCTACAATTACGGCCAATACAACGGTCAGGGACTTGGACAGTTGAAACTGTAGAAAAAAAAAAAAACGCACGTTGACCTGAAATTACGGATTCGCCCTCAGCACAATGCAGAACACAAGACGCTTTACGCTCAGGAGTCGCCGTTTTTGCGTAGGTGGCGCTGCAAGCGAGAAAACAATGAAGCGTTACTCGCGCATGCGCCTGTTTGAAACTGTTTGAGTTACTCTTTGGTACCTTGAACGTACACTCTACAACGCTTATAGTTTATACTTTTAAAATGTGTAACTGGGACATTGTTTTATTGACACGGACTGTGTGTTTGTTAAGGTGTCGCGCCAGCCACAGCCACGCAGCGAACACACTGACTGTGTTGCGCGTGCAGTGAGGACATTAGGCGGCGCGAGCGGTCGCGTCGAGTCGGAATGGGAAGTGTCATTTAGCAGGAGGGGGGAGGGGGTTGCGCGCGTGGGCGGGCCACGCTGATGGCGGCCAGGGCAAACAGCGGCCTAGCAACCGCACCGGTTATTGACTCGGCCCAGGTATCGCCCGTCGGCCGGCCAGCACTCGCGCTTCTTACATCCAGCAGCGACAACTCCTCTTTACGTGGCGCACAGCGTCGTTCCAGGCTGAGCCTCAATAGTCAGTTGGTACACAGGCTTTAAATTTGTTATGCATTTTCCTCATCTGTATCATTCCTCTCCTCAGTTAGACATTGCCGCATCAAATGTGACACAATAATTATTATTTTTAGGAATAAAAAATAAAATATGTTACTATCGTACTTCATGTCATAATATATGCTCCTAGTAGGTTGGAAAAGTAATAAAAAAAACTCTTCAAGTAGTCGTCAGTTAAAAACAAAAAAAAATCTGTAACATCCAGATATCTATTAAAAATAGTTACGCTTGTAATCATTAAATAAAATAATCCTTATGTGATTAAAAAAAGGCCATTATATATTTTTTTAAATAACTACTGTGATTGGGTTTTTGCTTTGTTATATTTACTACAGAACGGATATGATATGCGAGGGAGTTTATGTGCCACAACACAAATTAAACATTTATTCACATAGTTCAATAAATGACACGCGGTACTTAATACAAATTATAAAATTTCATTTAACATAGGTGAATACTCGTGCGTTGTGGATCTGGCGCATTAACCGATAACTTCAAAATGCCGTCCACTTGACCAAAAATAATTATGGCACTATCAATATGCATTAAAATAACTTTTGCACCCACACAATATAATCATATTTATAAAACATGTGAGCGTGGAGCTTCATATTGCAACTTGAGGTTTACTGCAGTACATGCGATAGTAAAAATTATGTCTTATCATTCTGTTGCCTTACAAAGATGAAATTTTAATGGCAAGCACGGTATAACTCTTCATTCATATCTATGTATGGGACTGGAAATTTACAAGTGTGTTATGTTTTGATTGTTAGTCTAACTTGTATTAAAAATTATTGACCAGCGTCTCTATACTTTGTCTTGTATGCGACGGTAAACACCACCGAGTATTGTCCCGTGATCACTCGCCGGCTCTATGGTCGCGAAGTGTCGCCTCGCCGCCGCTCCGGTGGAGTCGCCGTCTTCCACGTCCCGTCAGCTCCAACACGACAAGCCGTCTCTCTCCCAACTGAGCGGCACCGGGACTCGATGATGCCGTCAAGTCTCGTCACCTCGGTGTCGCCGACGCCTGCCACGCGGTCCGATCACGTGGCGGGCGAGTGTCGCTCGCTCATGGGCGCCCTGCGACACCTCGTCCGCTTGACCCTACCTGTTGGCTCACTCGCACTCGAACCAGTCGACGGGTGTTCGCCCTCGGGAGGTACAGCTCGTACGACTACGGGCACTCGCCGAGCGAGTGTTTCCCGCTCGTTCGGGGACTCGAACAAGCCACCTATTCCTCCAAGCCACCAACTTACTCAAAATCGGTTTACAATCGTTTCATTGACGCTCCTTTGTTCGTTACTCACCGAGCGAGGATTCACTCGTCGACTCGGGACGTGAAACCCTGGGTACCGGCGATGTCAAGCCAACACACCTCGGGCGTGGTTCTTCACAACTAGGCTCACTGCGGCGAATACGTGGTCCTTTGGTAGACGCTGCGGTCAGGCAGGGCTTCGTTGGGCCTCTCGTAGTGGCGGTGTCGTGTCTTGACGCGTCGGAGCCCGCCTCTTTCGTCACTGTGAAAACTGGGGTTTACAACGGTCAGGTATTAACCAGAATATTCTTTACTCCGCTCACGCAAGCTGTGCAGAATGGAAGAGAGCAGCTTGCGAAACTTGTGGTGCCACGTAACAATCAACTGAACGTTAACGTTCTCATTTAGCCTCGCTCAATCTTCGCGGGTTGTCTAACCCACAGGCGAGAGCTTAGTTGCCCTCGCGCTGGGAGTGTAGCGGGTTGCGTTCTGTCAGGGATGCTACGAAACACATCTCGTACGTCGCGGTGCAAAAGGGTGAAGGGTTGGTAAAAGATCCCGTTACATAAAAAAATTATATAAAAATAGAACACAAATGAATCTGCTGGCATGCGTAGTATATGATATTCAGTGGTACCTAAAGTTATAAAAAAAATATGTGAGCGTGTCTTTCCGCACATGAGAATTATTTGTAAACATCTTACATCAGCAACGAGCAAATTAATTTGTTCTCGTGTTGCTAATAAACTTATAGAAAAAAATCGGACACCAAATTTAGCGTAGAATTTTTTAAAATAATGCCATGCGTGATAAATATCCCAGCAGTAAATATTTGAGAAACAATTTGTACAAATTTTCCCTCTTTGAAAACTAAGTATAAATATGTATAACAAGATGGCACTATTGATTTCTCAGAGCCAGTCGAAAAACCGGAGTATTGAACGCGTAGCATGTAAAGGCCTCAACGCTAAGCATGTGGCTTTCCCTCTAGACCGGAATTATTTTTGCCTGTTTTTTTTAAGTTATACTTCTTAAGGCGCGTTTAAGGTGAAATGTTAGTATGCACCAGAAATGCAATGAAATGAGCGCGCATTAAACAGTGGAAAATAGTCAGGTTTAAAGTTCAATTGGCTTGCATGCAGAAACTGCTGTAGCCACGAGCCGAAGTCATCAAGATGGTGGACTCACGTGTGGCAACATGCGCCCGAGCGTGTTTCGCGAACAACGGGGGATGTACTAAGTATTTAAGTAAACATAAATTTCATGAAAAAATAAAACCAATAATTTAAAGTTGAGTAAGCGTCAGCCACTTCCACCCTGTCGGAGCCGTCAACTTATCGCACTTTCCCTGCCAATCAATGATGCGGCTATGCCACGTACTTTCATAACTTGCGGTTGCCTCCCTCTCAGGGGTAATTCATGCTTCAATGCCGACCGGTGGAAACAACTACGGGAGTCGAGGGGTTTTCAGAGGGAGAAAAAAGTTGGCCGCTCCATTATTTATACATCAGCCGCTAAGTTGCAGGTTAATCTATCCCAGGGGAACCGGGAGGAGCGTTCTTTGTTTATTTACGGCACCGCTGGAGGGGAGGAACAAGGAAAGAGGAACGAATGAAATAATCATTAATGGAGGGGCCGGCTTTAATCACCTTTTCCTTATACTCCACGCGCAATCGCCAGCAGTTTTTTCTACAACCTTCCCTTTGTTTTCGTATTAGACAAAGTGGTTTTTCTCGGAAACGAGAGGTTTAAAAATCTAGTGTAGTCCTCTTCTCCGAATGGGCCTAGCCGTATTTAAATGTACGTATATTTTGCTGCTCTTACCTTTTGTGTCTTAATGTATTTTATTTTAATTGGACTTAACTCCTTTGGAAGTTGTGTTTGGAATCAAAATTTATATGAACATCACAAATGTTACATAATACGACAATTAAATTAAAATAAGTATCATAAAAATGTTTATATAGTAATCGGCACCTGCTGACTTAAATATTTAACTTTAATAACAGTTAAGTTAAAGAAAAACTTTATTTTTTAAGAACAATTTTTTTTATAACAAACCAAGATGTTGGCCGTCACATCTAAATTCAAGATGGTGGAAAACAAGATAGCGGCTGAGATCAAAGACAAATGTCAGGGTCAATGTAAATTTTAATGTTAAAGTTTATGTCAAAGTTCAGGGTCAAGGTCAAGGTTGAAGTTCAAGGACAAATTTCAGATCCAATGTCAAGATATCAATCGTAACGAATAGTGTAATGGTGTCATCGTCCAAGATGGCCGCCTTGTCGTCAGATTTCCAGGTGTGGGATATCGGCTCCAGCTCCCCCCTCCGACTCCTAGGCTTGGAGGAACATCTATATATGTAATACTTCAGGTGCATAAAATATTTTATTCATAATAAAACAGAAAAAAAAATATTTTTAAAGTGTTTATGCATAGGACTTTTTTAATTTTCAGTAAAGATGAATAATCTGATTTTATTAATTCTGTTTTAATGTGTTCTAGTGGTACATTTTAAATTGGTGGCATAAAACTTACCTCTTATTCAAGTAATGAGATAATCAAATTAATCAAAATGTTCAACACACACCTTTTCATTTTAATAAAGATTGTGTAATCGTTTACACTAACACATTCATTTATGTATTCTCTCAGTTAACGCTAAGCTAAGAATAATGAAATTATTTCACCTGATTACAAATACTTCTATTTTTTTAAATATTTGATACAATCACATCTTCATTGGAAATAAAGAGTACATATAACAAATTACTTATCAAATGTATTAGTTATTCCTTAGTTTTTGTTAATAGGAGTTAAACAATTCCTAGAATTTTTACACCTTTACTCTTTTCACATAGATAGCCTATGAAAAAATTTCGAACTAAGGAAATACGGTAATACATGTTAACCAAATAAAACCAACATCATCCCTTTTTTTACCCAGATGTAAACTCCAGAATAATTATAGTAAACTTACATTATTAATTAATTAAAATTTTTCTTGCCAATACTAATTTCCATTTCTGTTTATTTTATTTTAACCCCTGTTACAATTTAAGTTATGGCATCTCGGAGAAAATGTGAATTAATAGAAAATATCTTCATTTGTGTTTTTAAATAATTTACACTATTGACGTGACGTCTAATAAATCGATTAGCGCCGGCTGTACGCACGAAAAAGTGTCCCATTACGCACATGGTCCCGTTTCGCTGTGTCCCGTTACGCTCATTTTATATTGCTCTTTGCTAACCTGAACCTCCTAGGATTACGACCGAGTCCGTGGCGTAATTCTGTTTTCATTTATTTCAATGTAACATTTCCATTGTTCTTTGCTTACCCGTTCCTCCTAGTATTGCTGCAGAGTCTGTGGCGCAAATATGTTATTTCTGACTGCATATTGGTGTTAGGTAAGCCATTTTCCTTCACATCATCCTTGGAACACTCCCATTCGTTTCCTACTTTTCCTATCATCGTCCTATCCTTAACAGAATAACACAAATTGGATGAAGTTAAATAGCAAACACGTACAAAAGGTATATTTAAAATAATTTCTTCGTTAAAGTAATAAATATATTTGAATTAATGAGTGAAAATAAAAGTAAATTCATCAAATAAATTGTAGATTTCATTCCACTCATTCTTTGTATCCCTACAAAATAGTGATAATTCGATAAAAATGATTCAATTTGATTCATAAAAGTATGCAAACATTTCATCAATGTTTTCTTATGACGTTGTCACGTTAAACTATCATCCGTAAACCTACTTAACAGACAACCAATTTTTTTAAAATTAAATTTGATTTTATCAGAGGTTATTATTGTTTTAATGTTAAAACCATATTTACAATATTTCACACCTTAAGAAGTATAACTTCACTATGTAGTAAAAAAATTGGTTGTCTGTAATGTCGGTTTTTGGACGATAGTTTAACGTGACAACGTCATAACAAAACATTCATGAAATGATTGCATACTTTTATGAATAAATTTGAATCATTTTTATTGAATTATCACTATTTTTATGGATACAAAGAAGGAGTGAATGTAAATCTACAATTTAATAGAAATATTTTCTTTTATTTGCACTCATTATTTCAAATATGTTTATTACTTTAACGAACATATTTTTTTAACTATAATTTTATACATGTTTGCTATTTAACTTCTTCCAATCTGTGATATACTGTTAAGGATAGGACGATGATAGGAACAGTAGGAAACGAATGGGAGTGTTTCAAGTTTAATGTGCCTAGATAAAGTCAAATCTATGGTTGTTCCAATTGAGTGGAAGAGAGATAGATGCGGCGCAAGCCTACAATGACGTAACGGAACACATCGTAACGGGACAATGTACGTAACGGGACACTTTTTCGTGCATGCAGCCGGCGTTCATCTATTTATTAGACGTTGTCACGTCAAAAGAGTTCATAGACTGTAAATTTTAACAAGTTATACGACTTTACGTACATCCTGCTTATTTTTATTCAGAGATATTTTTTTAATAAAAAATTGATCACCATTTCCCCCCTTTTGCAGTCAAGAATAGAACAAATTTTAAAGATTTACTTCCTAAAACAAAATCATGTACGCTATTATTGCTGAGTCTAACCTCTACCTTAATATTCTTTGATATATGATTTATTTTTCTAAAACCTAAGGGCCCACGTTTCACTGCCTTTCATGTCAAATATTGAAAAATAGTTAAGTCCCCTACCTTAAAATTTGTGTAGTTATTCATTCTATGTTTCTTACATCTAGCTCTATTTGCTGTGGAGATATCCTTTATTTATAAAACAAACATTTCACCCTTTTCACACCGTTTAAATTCAAAATATAGAAAATAGAAAAATAAACCAATTTCGTTTCTCTATAGAGTTTTTAGTTCTTAATTTCTTGCCCTTCGATAATGTATTTTCTAAAAAATTCATGTTTTAAACAAAACGTAACCATATTACATCTCTTAGTGGTCGGATCTTGTAATGTACTAAAAAATATTTTTTTTTAATTTATAATAACATTTATTAAATAATGTAAATCTTACGAAATAGGTTTTGGAGATAAGACATTAAAAATAAAAATTTACCCCCTCTTCGAATCTTTAAAAGACGATTTTAATAAAAAGAAGAAAATATGCAATACATAACTATAGATTCAAGTTGTTTGCTTAGTTTATAAATTCTACATCTAATTGAATAGGAAGTGTTTATTTCTCCTTTTAAAAACATACCTACCCCCAGCTAAGGCTTCAATATCGCAACATTTTTAATTTTTGTTGACAGTTTTCGTATGTATATTAATGTTCCAAATATAAATTAATATTCTGTTAAGTTTTGGCGTTTAAATTATTAATCTTGCAGAGCGCCGGGTTCCAATACCAAATGAGACTCAACCCAGCAAGATCCAAGCGGCGTTTGCAAAGAAATAATGAAGAGATAGTTAGCGCAGTGATTTAGAATAAATGCCCCTTTTGCAGTACGGGGAAGGAAGCAGTTAGGTGTTTGAAGTTGAAACAAATAAATGAACTGTGAGACGTAACGTACAATAAGTTAAATAAAACAAAAAAAAAATAGCCAGTCATGGGGACTGTCAAACAGAAGTGAAAACATAAAACTTTGTTTTTAAATGTGTAATATGACATCATTTCTACGTCAAATGTATGTAAGAAAATTATTTTGGTTTTATATCAGTACGATGTCAGTATGATAACATTTATCCTTACATCAATTTTTAGTCACAACAGATGTCAGTGGTATGTAAAAATTACGTACATATTCATTACCTAGCAATGACTTACCAGTGATGTCATACCTAGGTCATGTATTCACGCGGTCAAATTAACTTCTCTTACTGCTACTACAGCGTGTCGGTGACGCGAACTCACAAGATTTTACCCGTCCAAAAAGAGTCCAACACGCACATGATACAGTCGAGTATATTAAATATATATTAGTGTATATATATGCGTGTACATGTACACAGGCCGCTGCGCGTCGCCAGTCTGGCGCAACACGTCCCTAGCATGTCGGTGACGCGAAACCATAAGTTTTGCCCCTACCAAAAACCGCTCAACGCGGCTAAAGAAGTTTTCAATTCAAAAATGGATACACATGATTACAAAAGAAACAATAACGATCAGAGTAGCAGACAATTGTATAGTAACAATCATATGTAAAAAAAATTAATATAACCTCGTTTGAAGAGTTGAAATAAATATACAAAACTTATCAACTTGGTTTACGCGTGATTATCACAACTAAGCACGACATTCTCTCTAGACGTCAGTACCCTTTAGTAATCATCAACCCCACAAGAATTTGTCAAACCCTCATACAGGATATAACGTGAGCGATTACAAACTAACACCTTCAAATACCTTATTATAAGGTGCACGAACTGAACGTCACGAAAATTTATACAGTTAACCATACTTATATTGCGCACATAGTTTTAAATCTGCTTAAGACAGTGCAGGAATAATTATTCGTGTTAAAATCTCGTACACAAAAGTAATAATGTCAAAATAATGAGCATTACATAAAGGCAACATATATAAATATCACGCTTCAGAAAAAGCTTAACAAGAACGGGTATAAGTACTCTTATTCAAAGTTCGTACTATAGCAAACGTAATACTAAACACCAATTCAATTTTCCACACAAATAAATATTACATACTGATATTGAACACGCCAGAAAAAAATATATAAGGACGCTGTAGGCCTGTCGTCCCAGGAATATCGTGCATGAACGCTACTTGAGTTGCAAGGTAGAAATCCGCTAACAAGAGAAAAACCAGAAAAAAAACTTGACACAAGATGGCGGAACATCACACACATGGTAATGTCGCACAAACAATTCGGCACGAAACACAATACAACCAGAACAAGCATTTACAGTGGCTGACCAAACCCCAATTTTTTATTTTCAAATAGGACTATAATTTAGAGCCACAACTTTTACGAGGCAACAAACCATAACAATTATTATTTACCATGCATGTCTCACCGTTAGTTCGCTTTGCACCATTAATCAGAAAAAAAAATTGAAAGTTGAATTTATAGAAACTACAAGTCTGTCTGACCAGCGCAAATGAAGTTAAAAGTAGAATTGACGAAGAAAAGTTATGTTACATGTCATGTCCTATCTCATGATCAAAAATTAAATTAGTAAGGGTGAACTCGGCCACTGTAAGACTATTCAAGCACAGAAAAACAAAAGCCTAGCGCTCATGAGCCGAGGTGGAGAAGGCGGGTTAACCAAGCGACACAGGAGT
Organism: Bacillus rossius redtenbacheri; assembly: GCF_032445375.1. Taxonomy (NCBI): domain Eukaryota; kingdom Metazoa; phylum Arthropoda; class Insecta; order Phasmatodea; family Bacillidae; genus Bacillus; species Bacillus rossius. The sequence goes on from NC_086332.1 coordinate 89,495,987, forward strand.
GGGAAGACAATACTCTAAAGTGGAATTCGAGGAGTGGTAGGGAACGAAGGTGGGGGAGAGATGTTCACGCCGCGCAACACTTGAAGCAACGGCGGTCGAACCTGTTCAATCTTTAAACCATAGTTACCTCTTTAACACCCGTTAAAAGTTTATTAATTTTGCAAAATGGCAAAATTTTGGTTGGTATTTTTTGTAGGTTTATTATTGGTCCCCGTTTAATTTATTATGTTTTATTAGATTCGGCGTTATAATTATTTACCTTTAAAACATAATTACCTTTTATTCTCATTTAGGAATTGAATCGCACAAAATGGTACAATTGTAGTTGATAGTTTTCGTATGTTTATTATTAGTACCCAATTCATTTTTTTATACTTTTTTAGATTTGTAGTAATAACTATTTATCTTAAAACCATATTTACCCTTTCACCACTTACAGGTTCAATTTCGCAAAACAGTAAAATTGTGGTTAGTACATTTTTGTATGTTTATTATAAAACCCTAATATATTTTGTCATATTAAAATAAATTCTAAATATAATATTCTTATCGTAGAACTGTATTCACTCCTTTTTCACCACTGAAGGTTTAATTTCGCAAAACTGTAAAATAGTGATTGTTAGTTTTTGTATGTTTATTATTGGTAGCAAATATATTTTATTGTGTTTTTTATATCCGTAATTTTGATTATTTATCTAAAAACTATAATAAACACTTCAATACCCTTAGGAAATGAATTTCGTAAAATGGTAAAATTACCGTTACTAGTTTTCGTACGTTTATTATTGCTACCCAGTATCATTTCTTATGTTTTATTAGAGTTGGAGTATTACATATATTTTTCTCAAAATCAAATTCTTCCCTTTCAACCCTTAGGAGCGGAATTTCGCAAAACAGTAAAATTGTGGTTGGTAGTTTTTGTATGTTTATTATAAAACCCAAAAATCTTTTACTATGCTATATTAAAAATAAGCTATTTTCTTATCATACAACTAAATTGAACTATTTTCCACCCCTTACGGTTTGTAGTTAGCAAAACGTTCAAATAGTGGTTGTAGTTTTTATATATGTTTTAATGATAACCTATATATTTATAATTATATTTTATTAGATTGAGAGCTATAATTATTTATTTTAAAACCATAAACCTCTTTATCATCCCTTAGGGGTTGAATTTCGCAAAATGGTAACATAGTGGTTGGTAATTTTGTATGTTTGTTATTGGTCTCCAATATATTTTATTATGTTCTATTAGATTGAGGGTTATAATTATTTATTTTTAAACCGTATTTACCCAGCTCTAACCCCTTAGGGATTGAATTTTGCAAAATGTTAACATTGTGGTTGACAATATTCGTGTGTTTATTATTGATAACCAATATTTTATTTATTATTATTGATTAGTCTCTGATTTATAATCAATTATATTTACCTTATTTCACCCCTTTAGGGGTGGAATAACGTATTTATATAAAGTCTAGTTTTTAAGTTAGCCTGAAACGTTGTAAATAAAATCATCAAAATCAATCGAGTAGATTTCCATTGAGCCCGAAACAAACAGACAAAAAAAACGAAAAAATTAAAACATATATTTTTGAGTTATCACCAACGTAAATTGCGATTCCCCATATTTTTTCTTCACTTCATCTCATTTTCAGGGATTTTTTTACCTCCTACAGTTTTATTATTAGTAGGTATAGATTTTAACTAACTACAAAATAATTTTTTTAAAAAAATATGTATGATTTATTAAAAAAATTTAATCAACTTTTATAGCACATAAAAAATTTTGTATTAACAACAATTTTAATTATTTATATTAAATTTATTTTTTGTATAAATTTCCTAAGAATATTTTTTTTCCCTGAACTTCGTTTAAATTCAATATTGTCTGTCGTTAAAAAAACACATTACATAATCAACTCTTGTTTAAACAATCAATTATTGTTAAGCAATAAGACATTTATTTTAGTGCTTTATTACAAGTAAAGAGTTTTTACAGAAAGGCGTATTAAAAATTGTCAAAAACTCCTTAAAATTAACGATTTCTTTTTCTTAAAAATATTTGGGTTTTATTTAAATTAATCCTTACTTAATATTATAAATGCGAAAGTAACTCTGTCTGTCTGTCTGTTTGTTACCGTATCCCGGCTGAACGGCTGAACGGATCGTAATGAAATTTGGCAAGGAGATAGATTATATCCTGGGGATAGACATAGGCTATTTTTGTCTAAAAAAATAAATTTTAAACGGGTTAAAAAAATATATCTTAATTTTATGTCATGTGTGTCATATATATACAAACTGTTAGTGTCATTCCTCTATGTCCGCCGAGCAATAGCTTTCAAGCCATTACGTTACGTTTTGCTATTGTAAGGAATTGATTGGAGAGTAAGAAAAATTAAAGCTCTGCATCGTAGTACCTCAATACACCCATGATGTAAAGAAGAGGAGGTGAAACCGTGCGCAGGTTTTCCCCCTCCACGCGCTCCCTCGCTACGTCACCTTGGTTGTGCCAGCGCTCTTCTTCCAGGCGCTTCCCATCCATTTCATCTGCGTCTCGTGCGAACATAGTTTTATGTAGTTGAAATGTCAAATTGTGCAGTGTTCGGATGTCACAATCATTTCAAAAAGACTCGAGATTCTGGCATTAAATATTTTTCTTTTCCAAAAAATGAAGATCTTTGCAATAAGTGGGTGAACGTATGGAAAAGGGACACATTCTGTGTTAGCAGAGGTAAGTTTAAACAAACATGATTTTAAGTAGAAATGTCACTTGTTTTATAATACGAGTATTTATTTTTAAATTTTTTATATGATTAACTGTAGGTTAATATTAGGTCAAGGAATATATTTCGTGCAAAATAGTTAGTTATTATCTATAATAATAAATTCTTTCGAGGTTAAAAGGTTATTTATTGAATTAATTTATTAAAAATGAAATTTCAACGTATTAATAAAAACTCAAATTAATTGTTTTTAAAATGTTTGTGTGTTCGGGAATCAGCGAGAACTACAAAATTTATTTCAATTTAACTATTTTTCTTGTTTGTTGTAGAACTAACCTAAACACTAGGTTGTGTAGTATTAATAAAGGGGGGAAATATTTTATGAATGCATGTAAATAAATCCTTCTCTTTAATGGAGTGGGGAGGACATATTATATCATTGCGTTTAAATATATTTAAGTATACACGCAAAACCGTGAGATAAGAATTATAAAATATACAAAAAAGAAACAGGCTTACATACAACCACTTTTGAAATTCGAGGTCTAATATGTTTGTTTTAAATGAATTCGTTTAGGCTTTGGAAGAAGTTAATTTTTATTTCATTACGACATGTATTTAAATTAATAATGTTAATGCTAAATACCGCTTAAAATGCGGTGCGTGTAAGTGAATTACTTTTCTAGTTACATGTGTTGATACTGATTTTAATAATATGTTAGTTACCTAAATGTCTTTTAAGATTTCAGCATTACAATCTGCTTGTGTTGTGTTATGTTGTTGGTTTACAAACAATAATGAAAATTAACGTAAATGAATTCATTGTTATCTAATGTTGTCTTTGCCAATTTTTCCATTCAAGAGTTTAGATAATGGTAGTCTACAATTATTTTGTTTCGTCTCTCCATGTAAGAGTTTATGTTTACGCCTTAAATAGCATTTAACGCGTTAAAAAAACTGACGTTTTAAATACTTAAAAATAAGGTTTGCAGGGACCATAGCTCAGTACATTCTCAGCGCACGTGCGTGTGTGCTCCATAGGTGAATCCAGAAGGTTGTGGGTGGGGGGGGGGGGGGGGGGTTGGGGGGCACAGTGACACGTGTCCTCCCACCCATCTAAGGGTAAAATATACATTGATTAATAACGACTTTTGCAGTTATAAACAGGTTTCATACGCCCCCCCCCCCCCCCCAGTAATTCCTGGATCCGCCCCTACTGTGTCTACAATCCTAACACTAACACAACTCGTCTATAACTAAAAACAGTGTAGCACATAAGTTTGCACATTTGTAGGTATTCATTTTTCTAGATTCTATAACTATAAAGCGCATGAGATATATAAAAACACACCTATGTATTGAAAATTGTACATGTGGACATTTGCAGCGCGGCCTTGGAATAGTAATTATGGAGGGAAGCGGCTTTTCCGTAAAACTAGACATAAGTGGGAAAAATGGTATTTCCGATTTTAATGTTTCGACGATAACAATGATTTGATTATATTTCAATACTTTTATATTTTTAATGCTTTTATGACACCATTTCCCTTGAATTTATTGCCTTAAAATCATTTTAGTATTACAGAATCCAGGATGAATTTTGAAACGCCTATTTTGAGGGGAATTAGATGAACTTAGATTTTTATTTTGTATTTTTTTCCATGGAAAGGCCGTGACTCTCTTCAATTGTATTATCAAATTATGCGAGTGCCTGCAAATGCACAATGTACAGGAGGTAAAACAATACAAAAACATAGAATTCTCACTAATCAAAATTATAGCAAGCAACATTTTTGAGTTTTCAGATGTTAACGTTATAAAAATGGAGAAAGAAACACCTACAGCCAAGATACACGCGTTAAAATTACATTCAAAAGCCATTATGAATCGATTTTGGCTTTAATAAAATGTAGTGTAGAAGGCATACGGGTTTTGTGAAATATTTACGGCGAATTATTTTGCAATTGAGTTATTTTTAGTAATCAACCAACAATTATGTGCCCTGTTTTAACGCACAATGTGCTTGGGGGATTTGTAAACTATTAGGTTTTTCCTGTTTAAGATAATAAACAAATCCAACCTTTTCGTTTTCTTTGCCGTGAAAAATTTTTTGTAATGCCTGCAAGCTGTTTTTTGCTGAATATTGTAGAGCTATTTGGTTTAATAATATGTTTTAAATATATTTTTAAAATACACTTTCTATCATTATTTACCCTTTTGTTTATTTTTTGTAACTAAATAAAATTAAAATTAGTAAATAAATCAAAAGCGCTTGTCTTTATGTAAATTACAAATACGTATTTATAGAAACTTTGCTTTGTATCAGATGCTTTTTTTTTTGTAATATGTTTGTATTATTATTTGTAGCCTGCATCCTGAATGTTTATTATATCTATTTTATTAATATTCATAATAAACATTTTCGAAGTATATTCATTCCCATTCCCATTAAAATTCTGTGTTTACAAGACCCAATCAACATTTTGAAGTGATGAAACAGCAGAAAAATATTACTTCGTTGATTTTATTATTAATATAAACCCCGTGTTTGGATGCTAATACATTAATTTAAACTATATGTTCTAAATGCATGCTTTACAATGCACATAGCAAAATATTTTTACGCTTCGCGGTCACTCTTACTATTCAAACGATTGTAAATGAACTGTCTCTGCGTGGTATTCCGTAAGCGCGCTGCGTGTAGACCGGGCGGTGCGACCAAGGTGACGTAGTGCGCAGTGGAGGACGAGTTTGGGCGGCCGGACGGTTTCACCTCCTCTTCTTTACATCATGAATACACCAGTAGATGTCACAGTTAGTTTTTTTTATTAATCGTTTTATAGTTTACACATCCTAACTAATATTATAAAAGCGAGTATTTGTTTGCTACGCCATGAAATTTTGCATAGAGATAATTTATGGGCTGGAGAGTGACATAGGCTCATTTTTATGTACAGTTCCAGTGGAATTTTGTAAACACCTCTAAAAATTCATAATTTTCTATTGTTACATTTTGTTTGGTTGATCGCAAGGTAAATTTATTTATACCTATATGTTTTTTTTATTTAATTTCTTCTATATAATATTTTCTCCCTACCTAGGGCACCCATAATTCTTTTAAATTTCACATGTATGTTTTCAATGTCATTCGAGTAGTACACTATTTTTTTGTCAAATTGGTCATTATATATACTTTCTGTTTCATTTTGGAAACATACGTTTTTTTTTTTTTTTTTAGGTATTATGACAAATAAAAATAATAGTTTCACTAACATTCTTAGGTTTTTATTGTGTGGATAGTTTCAAGTTTTATATTATGTAGGAACATAAATTTTTAATCTTATAAATTTCTTGGAAATTTATTCATAGGTTGATAGGGCCTACTAATTTTTTCTATTTCTCAATATTGTTATTTTTTTACAGTACCTACGTATTTGCAATGAGTTTGGTTTAGTGTTTATAATTTATCTGCTGAGCGTCAAGAGTCTCTTAGGGATACTGAGACCGAAGACCAGAAATATTTGTCAATTATGTAATATATTGTTGAAAAATTTGAATTTTACTATTTCAGGTAGGTTGATTTTTTTTTATTAATTAGAGTAGTAACGTGTAGTTGCCTTTTCCTTTATTTCATATTAAACTATGTTTGATTGAGTGTGAGATAATTTTATTTATGTATGTTTTAATTTCATTTAATTTTATATATATATATTCTTACCTACCTACTTCTATTACATTTCACATGGATGTTAACATTGTCATTCGAGTAGTAAATTTTGTTTGTCAAATTGGTCGTTATTTATACTTTTTGTTTCATTTTGACCTATGTTTTTTTTTTTACTTAATTCAATGATTTGTGGTGTGTGCAGGGAGTGAAAACTCTATTAATTTCTATACTCCTTTGGATAAGCGGAATATGGGCACCACAGGTTTACATATAAACAAATCCTACAAATGTTTTAAACATTATGACTTAAATAAAAAATAGTTTCACAAACATCAGTTTTTTTGGTGTGTATAGTTTGATTTTTTATATTATGTATGTACGTAAATTCTTAAACATAGAGTTATTTATTAATTTATTTAGAAAATTATTCATAGGTAGGTAATAAGTTTTTTTCTATTTGTCAATATTGTTATTATGGTAGATAGGAGTACAGTAAATGCCTACATTCTTATATTTCTTTATATATCTTTCGATTTGGAGTGTTTTTTTCGAGCCATTCGGGGTCCTCAATATCACCCCCCCCCCCATAAGGAGTCAAAGCCCCAAAATTTCGAAGTTTCAAAAATTAAAAAATCTATTCTCTTTAGATTTTGAGTGTTTCCGAGCCATTCAGGGTCCTCAATATACCCCCTCCTCTACGGAAAAAGCCCCAAAATTTCAAAAATTTCAGAAATTTCGAATATCTGTTCTCTTTCGAGAGATAAATAGAGATAGAGAAATGCATAGATATATATAAACGTAGATAGAGATAAATATATATATTTAGAGAGATGTATAGGTGATTTGTATATGTGTAACTATTTCAAACATATAACAAAACAAAACTGAATGAGGCATTGCAATGCATGCCGAGCATTAGCTAGATAATGGAATCTTGTCAATATTACTAATCTCTTATTTTAAAGCTTTCTTCTATAGTGCTTATATAGTCTATATTACATACAGACCACCAATTTTTAGATATATACTGGTAAATAACTATACACTGGAAGAACAACGTCTGTCGGGATCTAAAAGTGATATAAATTATTTTGCACACTTGATATTCAAATTAAGAAGACAATTACTAACTACATCTGATTTCGAAAAAGGTCCCCTTCACCCTGTGTTCAGCCCGGGCAACGCCGGGTACTAAAGCTAGTTTTCTATAAATCTGTATCATAATAGTTGATAATTTAAGTTTTTTACATTATAAGCTAAATTTGGCTCTAACATAAACTGTTTAAACGCTCTCTTTTAATGACTATTTTTGGAAATATTATGAAAATAAAAATAATATGGTGCTTAAATGTGACGTTAACTTGTATCATAATATTAAGAAGATAGCCTATATGTAAGTTCTTAATCAACAAGCAGAAAATTATGTTGAATTCAAAGGTCAAGCGTAGTGCTAATTGAACGCGCGTTATTGTAATAGTGGAAGCTAACATGGCTAGAAGTAAATTCCTACAATAACAACGTCACTCGTTACATAACCACATAATCGTATTTATTTTTAATGCGATTTGTAATAACTTTAAATATACACTAAGAAAATATACAGATGTATCTGCAGAAATATAAATAAATTTTCAAGGCAATACTTGCCAAACTTCAGCAGTAACGACCATGTCTGACTGCAGAAACAGTAAGCCACATGGTAACATCAATATATTTGTTTTTGTTATCTCTATAGGGTCAGTTCTTGAGATTTGTGGTTACCATTTACATGGATTCCTCAATTGTTTATTTTCTTACCGTATGTCATGAAGCGTTCAGAATAATAAAGCACACTGATTAACGAAAAAAGTTATAAATATCACAGCAAGTCGCAAAGGAGGATTACAAGGGTGGGAGGAGAATGATGAAAAATATACAAATATCATTCTCACCAACAAACAGAAATAATTTAAAAGTAAAAAAAGGCAACGTAGTAATATCGCCTAAGAATTGAAATTCTAAGTACGCCCTTCATTAAGACTGGATTGCAAATGCAGCTTCGACGATTTTGAGACTAATGCTGATGTTGCGTGTTGCTTTCAAAAACGATTTCAATATTTGTGGTGAGAATTGCGAAGTTGCGCTCATCAGGCTGACGTCACTGTTTTGTTTTCTCTTTTCGGGAAGTAATAGTACTTTGTCTAATTGATTATTTACTTTCAAGTACCTTAAATTTACTCTACTAATTTGGATGATAAACTAATGACATATTTTAATGATAAATTAACATTAAGAATTTTGCATAAAGTTTTATAAATGTAACAATTATCTAGTCAATAATTTCAAACATGGCTCTTAACAAATTCTGCTTGGTAAAAGAATTTTATGGAAATCAGAAGAAAACGCTGATATAGAAAAACAATTTGGCAGATCCTATAAACAAATCATTCTAAAAGTAAAAAATAAAATTAAACAATAATAAATTACTGAGTATTTTAGCTTGTTTTCTGTATTTTATTCGTGACTACAGCTAACTATTGTCTCTTTGAGCACGTCGTCCTATTTTTGTTCCTGAAAATACAACCATTCCCTGTAGTGTAAAATACATAGCTTAAATTACTGACGATAGTTCATTGATATATTTTAAAGCGTTATAATAAGTTACACACCATTTAAAACAAACATTTTTTTATTAAAAGCCAGGTGCTTTGTAATCACAGGTTTTTTAGGATGGGAATAAATATAACTATTAATCTTATGTATACACATCATGAGCAGTATAAATATTGGTACAAACTAACAAACATGAATGCAAGTGAAGATAACAAAAAAGTGATCAGTTAACTAGAAAATTATCGTAAAAAAATAATTTAAGAAAAAAATAAGAATTTTCAGAAAGTGTGTGATTTTTACATATATATACAGATTTTTGAGATTTCACAATTAATACATTTTTTCAGGTATTGATTTATTTTGCTTAATAATTTGCATGTACCACACATCAAAAGCTTCATTCTAAATTTTTGGATCAAGAATGTTGTTCTAGTTCTTTAAGTCATATATTTCAAAATTAATTAATAGAATACCCATTCCATCGAATGACACAATTTTTGCTGTTTAGTTTGCCTCCATCTATAATTTTGACGAAAGTATGGGTCTATTTTAATTTTTTTAATAAATATAATAACCCCGTAAAATAATTTTTTTCAGAAATGTAGATACGTTTTTAATAAGTTTGACACTATACGTGATTAAAATCTTCAAGAATGATTTTCAATGTTTAATATCAACCAAATGAATTAATACAAATTTTATCACCACTGCCACAACATTTTAGGTGAGTTCCCAAACATTTGCATGATTTTAACAATTTTGCATTCGAATATTAAACAGATACAAATTCATGTTAGTAAAGCCCCATTTTTTAAATTACGTAAGAATTTGATAAAATCTTTATTCGGCTCTTGCTTTCAGGCGGCCTACGAAAGTTTTTATAAAAATCTACCAATGTTATTGAGAAACAATGATCGGTAAATTTAACACTAAAAATATCCACTCAGGTGAATTTTCTTTTAGAAAAACATAATTTAATGTAAGCTGTACTTCTTGTCTCAGTCGTCTTCCTACTTTTATGACTTCCAGCTTTATGATGTTGTTCTTGAGTTTACCGCTGTTTCTCAATATCGAGAAAACTTTTCGAGATACAGATACGTTTCAAGAACTTCGCTTTGGAAGTAATATTTTCATTCTAAAAGTTTTGCTGTGATTTTGAACTTTGCAAGTATGTTGAATATAAAGAGGTTTCTATCCATGATTATGTGAGTGCCTTATTTCAAAGGTTGCTCAGAAGGATCTTAGCAAGCTATGGTTTTAAACTGTGTGTAAAAATTTTGTAAAATTAGTGCTTCATAAACTACAAAATATAGGCTATAATTAAATAATCAACATCATAATGTTAAAGATATTTTCTTAGATCTAACAATGTGAAGGCATCCCATTGTAAACTTATAGTTAAAAATGCCGCTTTTAACGTTAAAGGAACTGAAATTTAAAAAACACTAAATTTTAATTTAATTTTTTTCTCTAACAGCCAAATAATGCACCACAGCTCTGTACAACTAAAAACGTGGGGTGCTTAAAATCATTTGTTTTGAACTTTCTATCAGCAATAACAATATAATTTGTAATATATTTTCTATCACTAATTTTAGGATATAGTTCATACAAGAATTTTACTATATAGCCATTTCAAAATTTTTAGGAATTAGTATTTACGAAAATTAATATAAAACTTAATAAAAGTAATTATCTTAAATTATTAAAGAGGTGCTTCAGGGGTGAAAATCTGTAGGATTCACAACTGGAGTCCGCGGAAATTCACAGGAGACGGTGGGTGCAGCCCGAGAATTTTGCACATGGGGTTAACCAACACGTCATATATGGATGAGGTGCCCGTATGCTGTACACCGCCCATATTTTGGCCTACATGAGTGCAATAAGAAGAAAACTTTAAATCATACAGAAAGGTTTCCATAAGACATAGTTTTGACATCAAACACGTTTCACAGTCTCGCATTTGCAAGTGCAGGCATTTCTCCCTCCCTTCCTGAGTGAGGATCTTCTTATTTCAAAGTGGGGCCCGGACCCCCCGTTCCCCCGGGATCTACGCCCAAGGGGTGCTTGATATAATTTGTCTTAGTTTCCATCACTTATTTTACGATATAGTCATTACTAAAATGAAAGAAGAGAGCACTCCATGCTTTTAGTTTTACAGAGTTGTGGTGGATTATTTCACTGTTGAACAAAAAACTGAAATTTTAATTTGTTTTTTTTTAGTTTTAGTTCATTCAACCATAAAAACGTGTTTTTATTTTTTTTTAAATCATAAGATTATTTTATTCATTTTAGTCTCAAAATAAAATAAAAATATTGTAAATGTTTAATTGAAACAAATTAAAAATACTAAATATGAATCATTCAAGTATTTATTTGTTACAATCAACTTAAAATTAGTTATTGTTGTTCACGTAATCTAGTCATTTCAGCTTATGCGTCAACATAACATTAACTTTTCATGTTATGTTAGCGTATTTAAGTTCTTCTCTTGGATACCATCCAGTGACTTTACGTGACTAAGAGCTACATACGTCTGTCCGGCAGCAAAAAGACGCGATCCCAAATAAACAATTGCATAATCTACAGTGCAGCCTTGAATTTTATGCACGGTAGTTGCCGAACTCAGTATTAATGGCAACAGTCACCTTTCAGCAGTACCAAAGCTGTATTTCGCTGGAAACTGAATGGCTATTGGTTTAATTATATGTACACTCTGCGCCGAAATCAACACGGACTGATGGAATGTCCGTATCATACACTTGATCACGCCGGAAGAGTGGCCAGATAATTTAAGATATATTACCCAATTCGCCATTAAAGAATCCCGGGAATATTTTCCATTATAACCCGACCTCAAAAACACTTTATACAGAAATGAATATACTGTTAAAATTTTAAAAAATTTAGGGGGAATTCGCCACCCCCCTCCTTATTCCTGCACCTTTTCCCACCATAACCCGACCTTTGGATCTAGAATACTTCAAATGGAAATAGCACTGAGTTTTCAAATTTTAGAAAATTTTAGATATTTAACCCCCTTCCCCACGCCCAATGGTAACAGTCGAACCCGGGGAAAATTCCCACCATGCCCCAACTTCATGGATACAAAAAAAAGCCTGGTTGTTACTCATAGCTCAAAATTAGTATTATTTTACCCTCTGACCCTTAACTCCCATTTAACGCTAAGGTTTTACGCTATCCAAATATTGTATTGTCGGAGGTTCTTTATAAGTATGAAAAATTTTAACACAATAACCTTAATTCGTGTTGTCTAATCAGTATCTAGGGACCTTATTGTCAAACAGACATGAAATCCCACAAACTAAAGAGAGTAATTTCAAATGGGCATATCATACAAACTTCAAATTTCATATATTCCATATCTTCATGAAATACTCACTGAAACACACAAGAAGCTACCAGTTGACTACCAAAACGTAAATTGACTACAAATCATGATATCATAATGACTCGTTAAAAATACTCTGATGAAGTTAGTAGTTACCTAAAATTTATTCATATTATTTCATATTCATGAAAATAAAAGTAACAAAATAATTATATATTCAGTTTCTTAAATATTCCTTGATTAATATAGTTAGTGAGTGGATACAAATTAAAGAAAACTTGGCTGTTATACGATATGATAGCTAACGAAACAACCGTTTAATTTATTGTGTTTACCAAATATATATCTTGATTATTGCTCAGATATTGGACCCCGAATCAAAGCCACCACAGTTGAAACCTCAGAAAATTATCGACAAACACAGGTACATTTACAAAATTTATTTTTTTCATTGGTTTTCCGCTGCCTTCGGCTTTACGGAAGTGAAAGACACCCAGGAAATTTTATAGTCTGGACATTGCGCAAATAAGTCGGAAATCGAAAGCAGATTCTTTTTTTCTTAACTTTCATCCTATAAACTCTGTACTTAGTCATGTAAAAAATATTTTTTGAACAATTTATAATACTCGGACCAGGGCGAATCATCATTTGATGATATTTTAACGTAGTTTTTATATTTCCAAAACTCTTAGGGAAAGACATGAAACGAAACCGTATGAATTCATTGTAAAACAATTTTCTCTAGTAAAGTATGTATAAACGCTGTGTAAAATCATTTATATGTGTTATTTTCATTTACATTAAACAAAAGAAAGTCAATTTTCAATCTTAACGCATTATTAAATTTACACTACTTTTATTTGTAATGTTACGATAGTCGGACTGCGTTAGGTACCAATAGTAAAAATGTTCAAACCTAAATTACCGAGTGGCTGCATGTGTGCCTCGAGGCCTTTGCAAATACAGTGACCCGATTGGTAGGACCAACCTTTGCCAACGGGGTGTTAGGGGGGGGGGGGTTGTATTAGAGAAGGCGGGAAGGGAAGGGAGTTGAAGAGACTCCTAAGGCCCTGCTCTCCGGGCAAGCCTAGATGGATCGGGGATATGAAGAGTGACGCGTACAAGGGAACGAGATTTGCTATAATCCTCCGGGAACATGGTAGCTCGGGGTGGGAAGCATGGGATGAAACAGCTCGCAGGGCGAACAGGCTGGCCAATATTAAGAACCAGAAATCCTTTTACGCTTACAATAAAATTTCCCCATATGATTGTCTATACAAAGATTATTACAAATGTACCCCTATTTAAAAAAAAAATACTTCGGTAATTAATTTAATACAATTTATTGGAAAAACGCCATGCCAGTTTTGTAATGCTTTAAAGGAAAAAAAAAAGTATTCAAGAAGCCAAAATTAGAAATAAAAATGAAAACATAAACCCACACAAAACAAGCATAAATAAGCACATGTTTAAAACCCAAAGACCAAAATAAACAGGTAAAATGAACAACACAACGACAATAGCACAGACGAACACATTAAAACTTATAGCTCAGACAGCACAAGAATTCCGTGGAGGGAAATTAGACATGAACAAAATAATAATATCACAGACGAACATATTGAGCTAACAATGACGACACAGTTTTAACAATAACAGTGAATACAGGCGGACAACAAAACCTGTACAACGCAGCAAATATACGAATTCAACTATGGAGATAAATACATATTATTGATAGCAGTGTATAAAAGGGTATAATGGCGCAGGTTTCAGGTTGTGGTGCTTTGGATTCTGACATTACAGCAGCCATCTTTAATTATGACATTAAATTACATCATAGTTTCACTTTTCGTTACGATCGCCATCTTGAATTATGACATTATGGCAGCCATCTTGGATGACCATGACCATGACCGACCCTGAAATTTACCTTGACCTTGACCATTGACCTTGACCTTTCACCTTATATAAGACAGTCAGCTTCAGTCGCCATATTGAATTCTGCCATCTTAACATCGAGCACCTCAATTTCCGAATGTTGCAAGTTTTGTTACGGTCGCCATATTGAATTCTAACATCATTTCCGCCATAGTGGATCTGACATAACACATTTTTTAGAATCTGACAGAAAGTCCGCCATATTGTTATCGTCTGCTGGAAGCCGCAATATTGGATGATATTACAACCACAATCTAAAGGTTTTTTCCATTCTGCTGGAGACCACCATCTTGGATAACACACATTTAAGTTTCTTCTGATTGCACATAATATCAATGTTTTATTATCTAGCAATGTTGTTATAGTCCTTATTGAAATATATAAATTAATTTTTTATACATATTACATTAGTATTTATGTGATTCGAACCATAGCAGCTCGCACCTCTGGGTTGGAAAACATATGCTTTTGACCTTATGGTCAGCGAGACATTTACCACACTGATAATTCAATAATAAATATAAAAAACACACCTATTCGAATTTAAAATTTTTTTTAAGTTAAAGGAATAATTGCATTACCTTCTAGATTCTGCTAGCTTATGCAATTCTCATTGATGAGCAAAGATAGAGTTTTAGTGCAAGCCAGAATTATTTGTATTTTTTGTAATTTGTTTTGTTTATATTGAAAAATTTTTAATTTTTTTAATTTTTTAATTTTTTTTTTTGTAATTTTATGATTTTAAAGAAAACTAGTGGTGGTTTTCTCCGTGTGCTCCCGATTATTCTTGTCAATATTATGATGGTTTTCTCCGCGTGTTCCAAATTATTCTTTTCAATATTATGATGGTTTTCTCTGTAAGCTCCCGATTATTCTTGTCAATATTTTTATAGTTTTTTCCGTGTGCTTGCGATTATTCCTGTGGTTTCTCCAAGTGCTTCTGGTTATTTCTGAGAAACCGATCTCTCCATGAAGGAGTTTTACTCTTAATGTGACATGTCATTTTATTCAAGATTACATTTAATTAGTGAATTTCTGCTACTTAATCAACACTTGTAATATTTTTATCAGGTGGAATTAAAAAAAATAAAATTACTCAGTCAAATAATAATAAGCTCTGAGAAATCTGAGGAGCACTAACAGGAAGGACGAACTTCCTTCTCCTTGGAGTCTAGCGAAGCCATCCTTCTTTTGCGATCGTTAGTGAGAATCCCGCATCCCGCATAAAAGAAATAAATATTATTTACCTGCAAACACGTGGCGTCATCTGTTTTTGAAAAGTAGAACTACTTACAACAAGTACCTTTGCATGAGATAACTTAACTCTCGCTGACGAAATATATAAAAAATTATTTTTAAGTAATGGTTTCAATTTAAAACTCTTAGTTTGCATTTGCCATTAGTCGCAGAAGCTAACATGTACCCTGGTCCGTTGTCTGTACCTGTATCAAAACGACATCACTGTAGATACTGCAGCAAGGTGTTTACCCTGAGAAAAAATGCTAAACGACATGAGAGAAGCGAGTCTATTTTGGGTCCTTGTCAAAAATATTTTAATTGCAGTCAGTGTCAGAAATCCTTTGGTAGAAGATATTACATGAATAGACATTGCAAGACCTGTACAACTAAGGTGAGTAAAGATAACGAAGACTGGCCTACAACATCGCGGAAGAGGAACGAAGGCGAAATATTAGACGACAATAATGATTACGAAGAATGTAAAAAAGCTAATGCTAAAAATACCGATCTAGATCACGATAATAATTTAAAATTTAAAACAAACGAAGAAAGTAGCAACATCATTAGAAATTAAAAGATATTTACACCAATATCTAGTCGTTCCCATGAAAATGTGAAAGATAAAGAACCACCTGAAGCTGACAAGGCCGAAGACTGTGATGAATCATTTGAAGCTGACATGATTGAAGATTGTGGTGACACATCTGAAGCTGACATGATTGATGACTGTGCTGACACATGTAAGGCTGACATTACTGAGTACTGTGCTGAAGCACCTAAATCAGGCAAGATCGAAGACTGTGATGGTGGCCTGAGATAAAAACGATGGAAACGTCGCAATAAATTAAATTATCCTAATAAAGCTTGTGATAATCACTGGCTCGATGACGAAAGTGGCATTGTGGTTGGTGGAGCTGTTGGAGCTGTTGGATCTTTGGAGCTGTTGGAGCTTTGGAGATTTTGGAGATTTGGACCTTAAGAGCTTTGGAGCATTTGGAGCTGTTGGAGATTTGGAGCTGTTGGAGCTTTGGAGCTGTTGGAGTATTTGGAGCTGATTAAGCATTTGGAGCTGATTGAGCATTTGGAACTGATTCAGCGTTAGGAGCCAATTGAACATTTGGAGCCGATTGAGCATTTGGAGCTGATTGAGCATTTGGAGCTAAAGACATTTTTATTTTTCTTAAGGAATCAGGCCGAATCTCTAGCTAAATAATTACTCGATTACAAGATGGCGTCGAAATTTCCAGATGGCGGGAACCTCAGTAATAATAAATGATTACTGCACTTATGTGGGTTAGAATAAAACTAGCATGATGGTAATGCAATCTATAAGACGAGTACACACACAAGATGGTGTCTTCCAGCAGACGAAAAAAAGATGGCGGCAATGTCCTCTAGCAGTTGGTAGCTCCTGATAGCATGTACTGAACACAAAATGTCGGATCCATGATGGTCGTCAAGGTCAAAGTCAAATTTCAAGGTCAAATTTAAATTTCAAGGTCAATGTCAAATTTCAAGGTGAGGTCAATTTTCAAGTTCAAGATCATGGTCAAAGTTCAAGGTCAAGGTCATAGTTCAATGTCAAGGTCAATGTTCAAGGTCAAAGTTCAAGTTCTACAGTTGAGGTCAAAGGTATGGTGAACAGAAAATTATACTATTATGGCATCAGTACACTCTAGCAGACGAAAACAAGATGACAGCCTCCAGCGGACGAAGACAAGGTGACGGACATGACGTCATACCAGTTGACGATATATACATTGGTATTGGTGGTGAGAGGTCAGTCTAGGTGGCTTCTGTGGAGGTAGGATCTGTCGTTTTTTTTTTCCTCTTACCGGTTTCGAAACAAGGACGGGAATTGATCAAATCAATCAGTATTTTAATAAGTTAATTTTTTAATGAATTTTGTACTTTTTTCATTAAAATCGGATAATAAATAAACATTTTCAAGATGGCGTCCGTAACGATAATTTATATAGTGGTGACATAATTCAAAATGTCGGGTGTGGTTTAAGATGTTTTAAATACTTTTTATTGAGAATTTTTTAATATATTAATAAATTACTGGTTTACTCTCGCTGGAAATCTAACCAAGGACCGAAATCGTTTAAATAACTAAATATATTAAGTAGGCAATTTTAAAAGTATTTTTTGGAATATTTTCAGAATTTCTAGCATAAAAATTACCGATTTTCAAGATGGTGACCATAATGATAATTGCAACAGTTACGTCTTAATACCAGATGGTGGTTCTGTCTCGAAAATGTGATGATATTATTACTTCAAATAAAAAAAGAAATTACAGGTCCGAATATCAATGTTAATTTTATATATACCTTTGTATTTAATTCTCAGTCTGGTAAATGTCTCGATGGTCGTGCAGTTAAAGGCGTATGTTTTCCAACCTAAAGATCAGAGCTGGGATGGTTCGAAACACAGCGCTTCCAATGTATTTTGTATAAAAAATTTAATTTAATATGTCGATAAGGGCAATAATAGCTATGTTAGGTAATGGAACATCGACCTTATGTGATGAGACAGAGCGACGCTGGCGCTCTCTAGGAACAAACAGCAGAAACAAAGTCGACGGTATCTAAGATGGCGGCCTGCAGCGGAACAGAAAAAACATGAGCGCCGCTGGCGCTATCTAGGAAAAAACAGCAGAAACAAAGTCTACTGTATCCAAGATGGCGGCCTCCAGCAGAACAGAAAAAAAATCGATATGGCGGCCGTGACGAAAATTCATCATGAGTGAGTGGGGCACTCGATGTAAAGATGGCGGATCCAATATGGCAAATCCAAGATGGCGGTTCCAAAATTGCCACCGGGGTCAAGTTCAAAGGTCAAGGTCACGTTCATCCAAGATGGCTGCCGTGACGTAAGAGCAATCGGCCGGCTCTGCAGCTCCAGCTCCACACCCTGAACCCTGTCCCCGGAGGAACTATTACATACTACTCGTGAGTTTGCTCATCACCGAGGTTACATGTTTACACATCACTGGCAAGTACTGAAAGACTCGCTCACATTTTTTTTCTAATGTAGTGTTTCCTTCTTTAAACGATTCATGCAATGGGAAATTTTGATTTTTACAATTTCTTGGACCAACACAAAGTTTCTCATGGGAAAAAAATAAAAAATGCAAAATCCTACTAATATTATAAACGCGAAAGTTTGTAAGTATGGATGTTTGTTAATCTTTCATGTAAAAACCACTGAATGGATTTTAATGAAACTTTACAATAATATAGCTTGTAGGTACATCAGAATAACACATAGGCTACATATTAATATGAAATTCCATCCTTAAGGAGTGAAAAAAGTGAAATTTTAATTTTATAACAAAAAAAATTCATTGGTCATAGACATACAAATAGTGAGTGAGTGTCATTTCTCTGTCTACCACACGGTCATACACATAGTAAGGTCTTGCAAATTCATATTTTTCTCCTTGGTGAGACCAGGCCGCTTAATGGAGCTCGCAGCGGCTAGCAAAATAAAGGTGCTAATAACAGTTTGGTTCTTAACTTCGTCAATTGGTAGAGTTGCCTTGAATTTTAAACGCACCTTTGTTCGATGCGTTTGTCATTTCTTTAATTTTCGTTTGTTTGTGCCGTATGCGTTCCTATGCCATTCATCCGATTGCGATTAAATTTTGGTGATTTGTTATGCGGACGCCCGTGAATGTTTCTGAGACGGTATAACTATTTTTCAATAGTTGGAGCACGAATCGTTTCAAAAAATGTGTTTATTTCATATTATATAGCTGCACTTCGTCTGTTTTTGTTGTCTAAGTGCGCATGCATGAGATAATTTATTTAAATATAAAAGAGAGACAGACATAGAGTGAGAATGAGAGACAGAGAGAGAAGTTGAGATATAGCGAGGTATAGAGAATGAAATGGGTTAGATAAAGAGATATATAGATGTATAGTGCTATATAGAGATTTATATATAGAAGAGATAGATATAGTGGGAGGTATAAATGTATAAATGTAGATATAAATAGATAAATATAGATAGAGAGATACATATACATAGATGTAAATAGAGATAAATATATATTTAGAGATATGGATGGATGATTTGTATGTGTGTTACTACTTCAAACATATTACAAAACAAAACTGATTGAGGCATTGCAATGCATGCTGAGCATTAGCTAGATAATGGAATCATTTCAATATTAGTAATCTCTTATTTTTCTGCTTTTTTCTATAGTGTTTTATAAAGTCTGGATTACATACAGACCACCAATTATTCGATATATACAGGTAAATAACTGTACACTGGCAGAACAACGTCTGTCGAGATCTGAAAGTGATATAAATTATTTTGCACACTTCACATTCAAATAAAGAATAAAATTACTAACTACATCCGATTTCGAAAAAGGTCCCCTTCACCATGTGTTCAGCCCGGGCCACGCCGGGTATTGCAGCTAGTAAGAAATAAAAATGAAACGGAAAACAAACCCAAATAAGCTTATGTCAAACAGATAAACCCAACGACGAATCTAAACAGGACCACACAACGATGTCAGCACAGACGAACACATTAAAACTTAAATATCAGACCGCACAAGAATTCCGTGGAAGTAATTTATTCTTGAAACACAGCCCAGACGAACCCAGCGGGCTGACGACGACGACGAGACTGTTCCAACAATTAAAGTAAATGCAGACAGATAACAAAACCTGTACAACGCAGTAAATGAACGAATACACCGATGAAGATAAACATATTTTATGACAAAACAACGATGACCACGCCGACGAACACAGTAGGTTTCCTCTAACAAAAAAAGTTGCGATGTTTCGGGAACTGGCATAATGTTCCCGTCATCAAGAACGAACGGACTGATATCGGACACTGGAAAATAGGGTAGGGGGTTATAATTTTTCGACCTCAAACTAGCTCAGCCAATGGCATGCGATTAAATCAGTGTTTCCATTTCCCCCCATTTTTTTCCGGGGAGTTAGTTGAAGTATTTGCACACACGTTTTCTTTGGACCATGATCGGGGTCGTCTGCAGCCGCACGAACTGAACTGAGAGAGGCCGTCACGAGCTCACGTCTCGAGGGCGCGTGACTCGTGCTCACTCGTAGCCCTGGACGAGCACTGCGTGCCTGGCTCCCTGGCTGACCACTCGGCCGTGCATTATGCATGCGCCAGCCACGCTCCCCCTTCCCGCCATGCAAGGCACGCGCTCTAAGGGCGCCGATATCCTCGGCGAGGAAGAGACCCGTGCGTGGCCCGGCGAGGGAAAACCCGCTCTTCGCAAATCCTCTCGTACAAGCCCGTGTAAAATCGGGATTTGATTTTTAATTCGAAAAAACCCGCTGCGCGGCTTAAAGGCGTGACATATAGGTACCAAATATTTACTAAGCCCATAAAAGCGCAGAGAAAAAAATATTGATTTAATATCGCAGAAAGCATCTCAGTTACGTCACTTGATGCCTCTTCGTAAGCACAGTAGGAACTCACTCATGGCGACGCCCGCGTCACTGCACAGGCGAACGTTAAAACGGTTAGTTACACGTGGAGTTCAAATAATTACTTATCTCATTACTGAGTCTCAAAGTTACCACCCCAAAGGTAAATAGAAGTAAAAAAATATAGTGTGCTTGTGCTTATGTACGCATGCTAGAAGTTGTACTTCTTTTATATTTTATACACTTAACTATTAGGAGAATAATATTTAAAAATACTTTACTTCAAATATTGAATAAAAAAAATTCCAATTTTTTTCACTCAATTTGCCTCCGAAAAATAAGTTACAAAATTGTGTACATATATAGATTTAATTATATTTTTTAATTAATACTGTAAAAATTGGTGGTGGTTGATGTTTCTTTTTGACGCTAGATAATGAAAATAATTTTCCTATTATTTTGCGCGACAAGTGTGTAAAATTTCTAAAATTTCATCAGGAGGTCTGATTTTTTTTTTCAGGAAGAGAGAGTTATATAGATAGAGAGAAGAAAGAAGTGATATGAGCGTATTTTTGGAAAATTTTTGTAAACGGTTACCTTTATCTTGTTTTGAAGGTGAAGTATGCCAAATTTCTCGAAGGACATGTAGGCTGTATGTATAATCTAATCAATTACTTCGATGGTTTACAATTTATTTTATTATAAATAAAAATTAAATTATGTATGCTTTCCTAGTATTGAGTAACGAATCCAAACTATAAATTAAAAGTTTTATAGTAATTAGTTTAACTAATATTAATGAATAATATATATATTATTGAATAAAGTTTTGTTTTAATAATGAACTTTATTTATTATATAAAAAGTAAAACTGTTTTCCTAACGGTGGGTTTTCATCCATTTGAACTTCACCAAAAATTCGACTTCGCGAAAATATACCACGCACTTCATTTCTAAATAAACTTGAGACAGCGTAATGTTTCGAATTTTCATTTCATGTTGGTTGTCTTCAATGTATGCTTTATATAAAAACCTGCAATGCCAACAGCACATAATATTCCCAAGTATTTACTTATCTAGTACTAACCACGCTCGACGTGATGTGGCTGTTTGCGCCACTGGCATTTAAAAATAATAATGTTAAGGATATAATACCAGATTACTGACTTCTTTTTTGATTTTCAATTATTTCTTCTTATCATTATTAAAGTTAAGAAAGTGTATTCCATAAAGTTTTCATACCAATTGGATTTATTTGTAATACCGATATGCACATTTCGTCCCTCCATGTTCGTGAATATGAACATATACAGGTAAATGAAGATACACGTTGTCGGATATACTCATGAGTGCATTCGCATTAAAGATTACATAATATTAAATTTACGTCTTGGGTACACGCACTGAAATTTCTATTTCCGTTGCCTACCAAAATGTCACCCTCAATACAACCAAATAAGTATATCTTCAGAAAATAGTTTGGTCGATTATACGGAAAACATAAATTTGTATAATTTCTTGTAACTTTGCGGAACGAAAATGTTAAAATATTTATGTCGTGGTTTAAATCCGCGCTTGCCTGATTTTTCCACAAAAATAATGGGTGCACGTATTTATGTACGCATGTAAGATGTTTTACTTACTTGGCGTAGTCAAAAACTAACTTCAATATTGTATGCAAATAACTAACAGAAATCAAATTATAAAACTACTGGTGTGATATTTTAAATACGGTTATTAAATTATAATTTCAAACAAATAAAAATTATTTTAAATTCTCATTTCAAAAATTAATATAGACGCATATGTATTATAATAAGAATTTAAAATTTTGTAAAATAAGTTACATACATTTTAATTAGTAAAGAAAATCAATAAATATGCTCAGTGTGCATTAATATTTGTTAATTTTAATTATTTATAATGCAAATAAATTATACATACCGGAGAAAAACATCACTTATAAAAAAACATGAAAAAAATTATAAACACAATTTTTTTCACCTATTTTAACAATAAATAAATTTTTTAATGTGATGAACCTCTGTGTAATATTAATCACTAAAGTATAATATTTAAAAGAACATAAAAAATTTGATTTGTAGGTAGTCTTTTTTTCGTTCTAAAAATTGAATCTCATCATTTTCGCAAAACGCGCCTGAATAAGTATAAATCCCTAAGCCACACAAAGGCAAGTATTCAGGCATGTACGCAAGGTCTTGTGCACCGCAGGGATCCCAACCCAGCGGCACGCGGCCCGCTCACCGGCCCGACCTCACGCCGTGCCCGCCGCAGGTAGAGCTACTATATCTACATTCCGAGGGTTCTTTCAGCTCCAAGCTGCGCTCAACTCTTCCTCACACGTGTCGACTACTAAGTGTGCCTGGGACTTTTCATCCCTGCCGCCGTATTCAGCACTGTCTCTCTTCTTATCACTGGCTCAGATCGTCCAAGGCATATCAAGAGAACTGTTCTCACATCATCAAATCTGAGTTCATGCATGCGACGTACCGAATAAATCTCCCAAATAGCTATGCCTTTAACCTCACGTGAACTCACAAACATATACCTACACGTATACCTGATTTACTTTGTGGAATAAGTATTGGCTTGTCGACGTTACCATGAAAGTAGGGCTTAGACCGCACGAACTTATACGTGGTGACTCTGGTTATTTCACAGTGTGATTCTTTTAAGTGCAAAAATCCACAATAGAGAAGATGATTCGATAAAAGGGTAGTGTTACTTGAGATTATTTTATATATTTGTTATTTATGTTCAGTTTCACATCACGTTGACATCAAGGCTATTTTAAAACACAGGCACACGCGATGGAAACGTTGCAGAAATGTTGGAAAACAATAAATTTGGCCAACGAAATGTTTCTTGGTTGAAGACTAAAGTCAAGTTTATAAGAGTAAAATTTAAAACTTGATTCTCAGAAATGTGAAATTCCTCTGTAATTTTAAAACATTATTTTTTGTTTTCATGTAAACTTAACACTTTCGAACTGTGATTAAAAAAATTAAATTAAAAAAATGGCGAAACAATTTTGTAATATTGTGATATGTCCAGAGACATTTATGCATAATTCAAGCTATATGAATTTGTTACTTTGTTAGAAATCTAAAGAATAATGTGCCCTATTGCAACTACTCTGTATAGGCCTATAACTTTTCCAAAAAAAAAATAACTAAATACATGTAATGTTTTAACTTTTCACTTTTTTTTTTGTAATACTACAAATTTAATTTAACTGGGTATTATCAGTGCAAAACACCTTTAATTAATTCCTTGATATAAAAAAATTCCAATAGTAAATAATATATTGTTATTTGTTTGGAAATGTGAGGTTGAAGAACAAACGAGAATATAAATTTGGCGAATCAAATTACTGGGAAACAAATATTTATAAGAATAGATGAGCAAGAAAAGTTTTGTAGACTTCACAGCGCTTTAAGAAACTGGATGGGTAGGGCTTGTTTTAAAAAGGCATAGTTCATCCCCGACAATTAGGCTGAAAATGGTAATGACGCGGAAAAAAACCACCGACTGGCAATCTTGGGGAGCAGGATGGACTAAGGAAATTTCTTTTGGCCTTAAAAATGGTCCTGCCACCTTCCTGTACTACACATCTCAGCTTGCCTGAGCCCCTACCTGAGCTGGCTGGATATGTCTCGCAACGAACAGTCAGCCCTTATTCTCCACGCCCTCTCTATCCACCCAGCTTGGGGCAACACATGACTGTATATTTCAGTCACTTCCCGATTTGTGTTAAGTTTAATTTGTCAAATACAAGCATAGAATAAAAAGGGGGTCCAAACACAGGATTAAAGATGTGAATCCGTGGAGCACAGCCAGTTTGCTATCTTGGATTGCGAGGTCACGACCGCCAAATATTCCACAAAAATCCTCAAAATGACTAAAATTTTCCTATTTCAAGGAAAAATTTTTCATTTCAGGATTTTTTTTTAATTTCCTCTATAAATATAAATGGGCCACAATTCTTTTGAGAGGAGCAATTTTACTTAAGACGGAAGATTTTGTTTTAAGTGGGCTCTGTAGGCTATTAAAAAAAATTATAAGGTCATTACCAAGATTTTGACAATCAATATAAAAATCTTTAAAATTTAATTTAATAATGCCAAAAAGTCCAATAAATATATTAAAAAATTTGTTAATGCCATTATATATTTGCTTAATCGTTTATGGTAATCAGTTCGAGTCCCGGTGTATGAAGGCCATATTTAATCTGCCATCTTGTTTTCGTCTGCTTAAGTGTGCACATGCCATATTATATTGGGTTTTACTCGCTAGAGAGCAGTAGTGTAAAACACTAGACATTCAACTATCGTAACATTAGCCATTTAGTCGGCCAAAATATTCGGAAAATTTGTTAAAAATCTTTAAAAATAAACCTATGAATATAATGATTATTCGAACGATTTCCATCCTTGTTCGATGGAAAAGTAACATGGAGATACCGAAGAAAATAGTTCTCTAAATAAATTTTCCCCACATCCCAAAAATTTAAAGGCTGTCGTGTGATTTTTAAATATGTTGAGGTATTTTGGTATGTTTATCCCAGACTTTGCATATTTATGTGCCCCATTCAATTACATGAAAAGAAAAAGTGTCTAGTTCATGTGGGGCTAAGATAGAATAATGCCTTAATGAATTGAAACAAGCAATTTTGCAACTATAGGTTTTAGTACTTTTGAATTTTGAAAATAATTTCACTGTGCAAGAGGATGAAAAGGATTATAGTTATTAATGTTTGCTAACGGAAGGTTTAATAATAATGAGCATCGGTACGGTATAAAAATGAGGCCCTTGCTTTTATTTTTGCTGTTGAAAGGCAGGAGAAATTTTTAGAGCATGATGAAATTAAGTTTTGTACAAATAATCAGGCCCTCATCTGGTTATTTTCACATTCCAGACCACTGGGAAAGAATGGTAGATGCATAATGTAGTTAAAATGATTTAAATATAAAATCAAACATGTTAAAGGGAGTAATAATGTAGTTGTGGATGCATTATCTCGGGTGTATGACCCCAGGAATCAGGGGTAGAGAAGGCAATATAAGAGGAGGAGGCTGTTGGGACCAAGAGGAACGAGAGAAAGTAAAGGGGAAGTAGAGACTTCTAAATTTTTGGTAGTTGAGAACGAATGAGAATGGATACTATACTATTACAAAGGTACAGAAGCTTACTGAAACTTTACTTTTAATATTTTATTTTAACTACATACAGAAAATGAACACATTTCTGTACTACAGACATGTAGTACCTACCTCTTTGGAATTGTATATCTTTGAGTTTTAATTTAGTAAAATATTTTGCAAATTTTTTATCTGTGTGTTTTAACAGCTATGTGTTCATTGTTGTTATCAAAATTGCAGTCACTTGTATGGTAGAGATGATATTGTGCTAGCTGTGATGTGGATATTTTTTTTTTAGTTTCCATATAAGTTAAGTAACCAGATTGATTGTCAGTTTATTTGGCGTATAATTAAAATGGTATGTTAACACGTGTTATTGGCTGGAATTGTTTTAAAATTAGGTGATAGTGAACCAAGAGGTAGAAAAAAAATATAAAATGCTATTCTACCATCGAGGACAAATGTTGTTTATAATTTGGCTTGGTCCATTTTATGGCCTGACATATATTCTAGGCATAAATCCGAGTTAAATTATATTTAAGTTAAAAGCCAAAAGAACCTCAAAGTATTTATGGTATTTAGTTTGTGCGACAAAAGTACTACCCCGAAAATATTCAAATATATATATAAAAATCAGTGGTTGATTTTGTAACTCGCTATAGCCATTTTTGTATATTCTGGGTGAGTTTAAAGGTTCACCAATAAGTTATATGACTATTTTTGACTGCTTGAATTTAGACCGATTAATCAGCAAGTTTTTTATCAGAAATTTTGTCTGCAATAGTTAATAGCTAAACCCAGTGGTATTGAACTGTGATTAAGAGACTTCGGCCTCTAACCAACTGAGCATAAAATTTTCATAATTATTTTTGTTTGAACCCTAAGAATTAAGAAGAAATATCATGGCAGCATTTGATGCCAATACTAACTCCCTTAATTAAACTCTAAACTATAACTAGTTAAGTTGGCCCATGTAAATCTTGCACAGACACAGAGACGTCGGAACGTTTTCATGAGTGGGGGGGGGGGGGGCCGAAAAGATGTATCACACTTACCTCAGTCCTAGAGCGGGGGGTCCGGGGGCCCTCCCCAGGAAAAATTTGGAATTTTAGATGCAAAATTATGCTATTTCATGAGTTTCCGAAACAAAATATTAAATATACCATTCCAAGAATTTGATGACGTAGTACGTATTAAATACTACTCTGACAGTAGATGCAGTACAATTTATACAAAATACCATTTAAGAATTTGCAATCATTTTACAGTATACTAGCTGCCCGACCCGGCTTCGCACGGCTATACTACAGGGAAAAGAAGACCAAATATCACATTTACAGTAATAATAAATTAAATACCATGGCAATTTATTTATTACAATGTTTTTTAATGTATCGGAGAGAAAACTAATAGCACCGATGCTTTCCCGACTCTCGAGCACGCAACGTACAACTGGTGTACCCGTACTTCGCTTCGGCAGTTTGCAGGCAGTACACTCTTGCGCCGCTCATTTTATATGCCCCTACTTGCGGGTACACCACTGCAGCTCCTCGAATGGAAAAAGAAATCAAAGCGATGCCCGTTGCCATGTTCTGTTCAAACGTTTTAAATTCGAAAATTTACAGGAAATTTCCCTGAATCTAATCGCAGCGTCATCTGCCGGGTCGAACTGAAATTACTATAATTACTATAAGATACTATAAATGTTATAATGTTATAATTAATTTTTACAAACTTATATTTTTATTTTCAAAGAGACATCAATATGCCATAAGTTGCATAGAATAAAATGATTACTAACAATTTAAAATTGTAGGTTAAGTTGATTGTTATTGAATGCACGTCTATACATAATTAAAAGTAATGAAAAATCGTGTTAAATACTCAATTTGATACTGCACCTTACATATTTTGCACAATGTATATTTTTATTACATTTTAATATGTAGAATAAAATGAGAACTGACAATTTAAATTTGGAGGTTAAGTTGATTGGTAATGAATTCACGTGTATACATAATGAAAATCACGAAAAATCATGTAAAATACTCACTTCAATACTGCACCTCACAAATTTGAACCTATATTTTTAATTACACTTTTAAATGTTATTTCAATAAATAATAATATAATAATCTCAATAACCAATTCTATTTTAATTTTAATGTAATAACAACAATTCATAAAATCCCTCCAAAGATTAACAACAACACATAAATAAATACACAACACACACATATATATATATATACACTGTACACCTAAACCATTCAAAGATCAACAACAATTTATAAATAAAAAATTAATTAAATAAACATTTTCCAGTGGACCAAATTGTGAATCTAAACCATCCTCGTATCCCCGTGAACTCACACCAAAAATTTCATCAAAATCGGTCCAGCCGTCTAGGAGGAGTTCAGTGACATACACACGCACACAAGAAATATATATATATAAAGATTGACAATCATAAATTTGATTTTCTAACCAATGTGATCATCAATGCAACGTTTGTAACTACTGGTTGAGAAAAATACTACTACTAGGACCAAACATTTATTCTGGGAAAAGGAGGGGGGTGAAATGCTACTCTCGCCCCCCCCCCCCATGCATAACAGCACGGGGGCGACTCACCCCTGCTGCCCCCCCCCCCCCCCTGTTGCGACGTCCCTGCACAGACACATTGGACTCATTCATGCGGGGTTAAATAGAGCAAGTACTAAACAGCAGGTTCAGTACAGGACTAGAAGGATGGTGCAGGAAGACGAGTCAGTCAGGAACAGAAAAGTTTCAGCCATGCTCGGACCTTGCGGTCCACACTGGAGGCAGGAGCGAGGGCCTGATCCGCGACCAGGTCGCCTCAGTGTCGAACCTCTAAGAGGCGGCGCAGTTGAGGGCCGGCATCTCGCCGGCCGTAACTAGACCCTCGTGTGTCGCCCAGGGGAGGCGCCAGGGGGTGGGAGAGTGACAAAGCTTGTCGTGCAGTCCCGCCAGACAGCTCCCTCAGGAGCAATAGTGCGGCTCCTTGTCCGACCTCTCTGGCCTCTCTCGCCCTGCGCGCCATTTCCGTGGCGCCTTCTGAAAACTGGGGCGGCGCATCTCACTTAGCGAGCGGAACTTTGCACATTCCCGCGCAGCACCGGCCCTGAAAGTCCTCGACCAAGCGCGTGTGAGACACATTCAGGAGAAGTTCATATTCTACATTTGCGTTCAAAGGTTTAGCTGTTGGGTCACGTTCGTTTCATTATAAAATAGTTAATGCCCGGTATGCGTTGCAACGCCTCAATAATTGTTTTTTGTAATTTGTTTGAAGTATAAAAAGCATCTTGTCTCTAATTCTCTAGCTATCTCTCTATCCATATCTCTCAATGCATATCTGCCTATATCTTTATGTACCGTATATCTCTTTATCTCTCTATCAGTTTATATCTATATCTCCCTCAATATGTCTCCTCCTCATGTACATATTTCTATATCTCTCTATAACTCCATTTGTGTCACCCTAGAGCAATGGAAATATTAAAAAATATATTTTCACCTTCCTATATTTTTATCCATATTTTTACCTGCCACAGGTGTGACATAGTTACATAAAAACGCGGGTATTCGAATGCAACGTTGTGTCAAAATTATAAATCAATCGGTGAAGAACTTTCTGAGATTTAATATTTTAAACGATTAAACATTTATATTTTATCTACATAGATAAAGAACTGTACCTAATTAATTAAAAGGTGGATTCGATAAGTAAAAAAATTAAGTCAACTCCGTTTAAAAAAAAATTGTCTCACTGTAACCTGGAGAGTAATTGCAAATTAGATAACAAAACTAGTTTTTAAATTATTTATTTTTGAAATTTGTTTAATAAACCAGCCTTTATCTAACTAAACATTTAAAATTTTATGATTCATTCATTATCTTTTGTATGTAAAAAAATACACAGATTCACGTTGATTAAATAAAACTTAATAGTAACGCAGTAAAAAATAAATATCAGCGGTATATATTCATACTCGAGAATTACATAAACTTTTTTAACCATAATACAAATGGGCATCAGTTATTTTTATATATCAATCTATAACCTGAAAGCTAAGTGACCCCGTGGCTGGTTGTATATTATATTTCTTTTGAGCCGATATAAAAGTTTCCCAATGCTAGGCAAAATGCGTATCATTATTATGTTGTCAGTATTTTTAACAACTGCGATATTGGTAAAAAAAATATTCTGCATAGTTCACTCTTAAAAAATAAACCATGTGTTATTTTTACAAATCTAAGTGAAAATAGGCTTCAATTCAAAGAAATTCTAAGTAGGGATTTTTATATGATACTTAGCATGTGGTTTCATCATGTTTATTGCAGCATTCTCAGTAATAACTATTAATTGTCAATCAGGGTCTGATTATGGCATTAAATAAATTAAGAGGGTGGCTTACCATAGTTCAAATTATCTGTGAAACAGCATCTTACTAAAAACATAGTTTTTTTTTTAAATATGTAACACCTTTGACGAAAATTAGCTATTTTGTTTTGTAATTTTATCTGTTATCTTTGTAATGTAATTTATTTAAAACTTTTAAGTACGCGATTCACAGGAGATTTTAAGTACATTTATTTTATATAACAGAGGCATCTTTCCTTTGAATTTTCTTGTTACACTTGCATGAAACACCTTCTAGTAACTAGAATTCTCATGATCACTCACACTTGTGTGTTGCTCTGTCATTGGTATATGTGCTTTCTCTAATAATGCCTTTAGATTTGTAACATGTCGCAAAAGGAAAAAAAAGTATTAATAAGAAGACTTAATTTTGCTCTCTCGTTTAAATTTTATCTTCAACAGTTACCTAAAGACATGAAATAAAGCCACAATCAAAGAAATTTATACTAATAATTGTATTCGTACAAATTTACTCCAAGCTTTCAGAAAATATTACTCTCCTTTGAGCAATTTCTACTTTTAAAATAACCACTGTTCTAACATGACTTTTAGGCCTCTTCATTATTTCAGTCCTGGCTGCTATGCATTCGTATAGCACAAACACGCAATTTCTTTACGCAGCAAATCATTGAATATAAATCAGAAACCACATTAGTCGCCTTTATAAGTTCATTACTACTAAATACAAAAATAACTTGACTAATTTGTTTTGCTATTTTTTTGCTTATTGTGCAGATCTGAAAACATACATTTTAACGTAAATTTAATTTAGATTTAAGAGGAAAATATTTATTCAATCTGAAAAATCAGTATTTTAAAAACAAACAGCTAAATTAAATGTAATGCCGTTGATGCCAATTTCTTCAGATTAAAAACGTAGAAAATATAAATTATATAATTATTTGTAAATATGATTGTGAACGTCAGCAATTCTACATCATTATCAGGTGTTGTATAAGTAAAAAAGACAAATTTGCATTGTATGATACATAAAATACAGCTGCGCTCGGTGTGGATATTCCTTGACACTAATTTATCGCGTGCACCTCTGTGCATGTAGGATGTGTGCGTAAAGGAGTTTACTAAAGTGTGCATTCGTAAAGACCTTAGGCCAAACATAATTAGTTGCTCTCCACCGTGCAATCCACGGTGCCTTTAAAACGTCGATTCAAAACTTAACTTTTTTTTGTACTTTTATTAGTGTCTTTAAAAATCATTGTTTGGGACATTGTATATTATGAAAATTATCTTAATGGAAAAAGTCATTTATATTATTTTCTACTGTACCAAGATTATGAAGTAGGCCTACATTTCCACTAAAAAAAATATGTAGGCCTATTTACTCATTAGAAAAAATAAAAATATAGGTAAAACTTTCAACATGGCATACTATTTTAGCCATGTTTCGCATTTATTTTGTTATAGAATAATCTTATTGTAATGTTTAGGCTTAAATGCTAGTTACGATAGCTTTATTTTCAATACCTGGCAATTAAAGATTGTTGATATTTTTTACTATTTATTTTATTGTGTAGATGCTAATGTGAAAAAAGTAGAAAACAATAAAACAAATGCACGTGAGTGATAAATAAACTTTGGCCCCAATTCTATTTTTCAAGTAGGATGAAAAATTCGTTTAATATCTAAGTATTTAATAAATACGCGAAAGAACATATGTGTTTTTACATTGCAAAATAATTCAATAATTTTAAATTGTAACTTACAGGCTACATTTCTGCAAAATTCAATATTTTAAGTAATTTCAACAATTCTGTATTCTGTTTATTAACCTAATAATATGTATGATTAGCGACTTAAATCTTTAACTAAAAACTAATAAAAATATATTTATAGTAATCATACTTTAGCGTTAACAAGTTATTTATATATTAAAAATAAAGTTTTAAATTAACCTATGATATGTCCACCAATTATAATATTATTTTGTTTTAAATTTATTAAATAATATTTTTATTTATTTTAAGCTACTTCTCATTCAAATCAAAGTCATTAGAGACTTTAATTACAGACCTTGATCATTAAAATTAAGAAATAAATCTGCCATAAAAAAATTCCAGCATTTCCCTAGCATGAATTTGGATAATACAGAATAAAATATAAAGTGCGGTTTGGGCTGGTATTCAATTTAAGTATTGTTATAAAATATATTTTCAACTGAATTTAATTTTTGAAGGTTTTTTAAGATCATATTTTAACTCAAAATATAAATTTAAAAGTGTGCTTATACGATTGTACGAACGCTGGAATGTTAACTTTTTTAAATATAATACAGTTAACTGATTTGAAATAATAAGTTCCAAAAATTATTGGAAATTTTTAGTAAAATTGTACATAAAAATATATTTTAAAGCATAATGAATCAAGTTTTAATTAAATTTACCTATTAGCTGAACTGCATGATATTTCCTAGGTTTTCTTCATTTTAAAAATACTTATTTTTTAGAGAGAGTAATTCGAATGATAAACTGTAATATTATTTATAAATAAAAACTACTGGCGAATGATGAGATTATTTTTTTCGAAATTAGATGTAGACAGTATTTTCGTCGTTTTTTGAATGTCGAGTGTGAGTAATTTCAATAATAAGTACGAAAATTCTTTATTAATGGATAAACATTTACGATTTTGTTTTTTGAAATCTTACATAAACAGTTATATTTTTCCTCTTGTTATCAAAATAAGATTTAGACAGTAAATTTGGTCCAGTAAGCAAAATTTTATTCAGAAGTACCAAAATTTGTCTTAAAAATATATAAGGGTAGGATGAGGGATTTTTTATAAATCTCACATGGACATTGATATTCTTCATTTTTATAAATCAGTTGTAGAAAATAATATTGGTGAAATGTGCAAATTTTTGTCTAGATATATCATCATTCAGCTATATGGGGTGGAAAAATGATTTGAGGTGCTGTTTAGAAACCTCATGTATACCGTTTTCTTCCTTTTATTTAGGTACAAACATAGACAGTAATTTTCATTTTACTTTATTTGTTAGTTGATGATAATTTCATTCACGAGTAATAAAATTCAGTTTTATGGGGTGAGAACAGGGATAGAGCGCTTTCTGAGAATTCTCATTCAGACAGTGACCATCCTCTTTTTTTCCAAATCAGATGTACACGGTAATATTTCTCTTAGTTTGAACGTCAGTGTGAAAAATTTCGTCAATACAAATGAAAACTCCGTTTAAAGGGCTGGGAAATGGGAAAGGGGGTGTTTTAAAGTTATTAACTATTATGGACATTTTATTTGGTTTTAAGTGTAGGTGTGTCAAATCTCATCAAGATGGGAATACAATTGTAGATTTGTATAAAAGGGTATGAGAAAAATTAAAGTATATGTATATTTATGTGCATATATACATACTCCTAAACTATTATTTCAATTTTATATATTATAGAAAGATTAATTTTTTATACCTACCTAGTATAATATATATATACCAATGGGAAGTTCTATGAACTAAAATTAATCATAAAAATAAAATAAACAAAAATGCATATAACTATTTACATTTTTATATTACATGTGCACATGATATAGCTATATATTCCTTAGCAATTAGTTCGATTATATATATATATATTGTAGGAAAAATATTTTTGTGCCTTCCTAGTATAAAATATGAATTAAAATTTACCATAAGATAAGTTAAATGAATAACTAATAATAAAATGTTCTACACTTCAGAATTAAAATGTATAATAAGTAATACTGGAAAAGTAATAAAAATACTCTGCTTCAATTTGTTAAAACTTCTATATCGCTGCTCTTGAAGCTACTCACTTATTCACTCAGCTATATTGCACTACGGCATTTGGCAGATAAATAATTAGATATTAAGTTGTAATCCTAGGATTATGACGTAGGCTATATTAAAAATTGTGATACTTAGTTTTGTGACCACTTAAGTTAAAAAACGTATTCAAAAATAGTTTCCCTATCAGAGTAGTGTGAATTTTCCATCCGGAAACTGGGTCCAGTGAGCTAGTGCCCGCCATTGATGACTTTGACATTAAACTTTGACCTTAATTTTGACCTTACATATTGGCAAATTTCTTCAATAGATACTAATTACAAATTTGCAAAACTTGTACCACAATTATCCCAAAATACTCAATAATTCACAATTTAATAACAACATTGTTCCCAAAAAAATCCTAAACAATAGAAAATTAAAAAATTTCCTTTTTGCGAGAACAATTTCGTCTTACAGGAAAATTACCCATTTTATTTCCTAACATTTTTCGAAATCTTGAAATGTCCCAAAGGTGGCTTAAATTTCCCATGCCACTGGGGACCTTTGAATATAACCTTTGACCTTGACTTTGTATAACTCGCCATCTTGTATTATGATGTCACAGCCGTCATGTTTTTAGAAACTTCTGCCTTCTTGGATTCTATAAATTTTCACCATCTTGGATTGTAAAATTTTCTACTATTTTGAATTATAACTTCAAGTCTACCATCTTGGCTTTTAAAACATTTCGCCATTTTTTGATTCTGTTATTTTGAATTATAATATAAAGTATATTGTACTAAAAATTACGTATCAACTGTCCTGAAAAATTGGGAAATATGTTAATATATTAAAGAAATATTTTATTAAAATTTTTATGTAATTATTTTAAGAACCTCAATTATTAAATGAATCTTTGAGACATTAGTATATATATTGGCCGTTCCATGTCCTGGGTTCTGGGTGTGGTGGTGGTAGCGGTGTCTGCTACCTTTGAACCATCTCCGATGACGTCACGGCGGCTATCTCGGACTCAAAATTCTATAATTTCCTCAGAAATTACTTAAAATTACTCAAAACCCTAGAGATTTCCCTATTTTGGAGGAAAAATTCCATTTTTTTAAGGAAAATTTCCGTTATATACATCAAACATTAAAAAATTCAAAATTCAGAATGCCTCAAAAGACTTTTTTGCCTTTTAAAAAACCCAAATTCCCCATGGCAAACTTTCAATAAACCTCTGGTGGGTAGCTTTGACCTTGACCTTGACCGTAAACATGAAATCTTTAATTATTCGCAAAAAAATTTAAAAATATAAAAAATTATTTATTGCTTCAAATTTTTAGTTAATCGATTTCGGTCCTCGGTGCGATTACGGGCGAGAGTGAACATGTAATTTATTTAAAAAAAATTTAAAAAATAAAATACAATTTAAATTAAAATAGAAAAATCATTGCTTGCGTCACATCCGCCATCTTAAAATTCTAAAACGTTGCACTTTTTGTAACGGCCGCCATCTTGAAAATTCGTAATTTATATGCTATAAAATAGGGAAAAATTTTAAAATTTATAAAAAAATTTAATAATATATTTTTATATAAAAACCTACATCACTTTAAATACTGTCCACCATATTGAAAATCCATAATTATTTTATGAATTTATAAAGGGAAATTTTTTAATAAAAAAACTAACAAAATTTTAATTTTAAAAAACGCACTTACGTCGTGGAGTTTGGAGTCCTCGGTTCGAACCCGGTGAGGTCAAAATAAAAAATGACAGATCCTCTCTCCATAGAACCCACTGACAGACAGAACTCCTACCACTAATGCCAAGGTAAATATATCGCCAGCTATTATGGCATTACATCATCTGGTTTTCGTCTGCTGGAGGCGGCCATCTTGTTTTCGTCTGCTAGAGAATGCTACCGTTATGTTAGTTTAATTTTCACACACTAGAGTGCAGTAATTATTTATTTCCAGAGCGTCCACCATCTTGTTGACCCTCTTGGCCACCAACTTGGAAATTTGTATTTATTAAGCTAGAAATTCGGGAACTATTACAAAATTTAGCAAAAATATTACTCATTAAAATAATTATTTTCTCGATCGATTCCTGTCCTTGATTTGATTCTCGGCCACTGATAATAGTAACTAAAGCTTAAAATAAATATATATAATTCTGTTTCCCATTACCTTTTGTGAAGTTTATTTATCATGCTTTCTACGTAAAACGACTCTATACAAAACACCTGACCGATAAATTAAATATGTTTTCGCGGTGCAAGCATGAAGGTAGAATTTTTCGATGCAAGGAATACCTTCCAACCAGTTCATATACAATATTAGGCGTATAGGCTAAGTGTTTTCTGACCACGAAGCCAGCTCATGTGCAGTGTCAGGCATATATATCAAACGTCTCTTAACCACAAGGCCTTCTTCAACGATAACAAATATAACATATTTCAAGCAATCAAGACAAAGTCTCCAAACTTTCAGACCTAAAGTAACAATAAAATCAATTAAAAGCAATTAGACCAATGGAACATGAATTACTCTAACTAAAGGACCAAGAATCCCTGAAAAATATTTTATCAAGACCAAGAGGTTTTGAATCAGTAAATATTCAAAGCTACTACGGATTTTATTACACACATTTAAATAAACGACACATATTTAACAAAAGAACAGAATACACTATACAGGCAATGGACTCACAGTACACACACAGAACATGCAATGGATGAATAGTATACACTGTGGACACGCAATAAGAACACAGTACACACAGTGGACATACAGTACATACAAACAGGACATTCATTGGACACACATTTCACACACAGGACAACTAATAGACACACAGTACACACTGGACATGCAATGAACACACAGTACACATAGAACACACAATGGACACACAGTACAAACAGGACACACAAAATAACACTCAGTACACACAATGTACACGCATTGAAAACAGAGTAGAAAACACAGTATACATACAGGACACGCAATGAACTCTCAGTACACACAATGAACACACAATACACACACCAAACATGCAATGAACATATTGAACATGCAGTTGCGAGAACTCAGTCTTAGTTAGAAATCAGATTTAGAGAAATAAAATAATCGATTTTAAAATGAAAATTAATTTTATTTTCATTTTTTACACTTGAAAGTAATACAAGTCATTTTTTATATTTAGCCAGGTTCCCTCAGTTGTTGAATCTTATGTGCGAATAGTTTCCTGCACAAAGCGAAGCATGTTGAAGTCTTAACCTGTCAACCAATATGTTAGGATCTTCATATGATGAGTATTCAATCTCTTCTGCTGCTATCCTCTTTATTGCGTATATATAATAAATATTATTAAGATCTCTCAAACAATTGCCTCATGGTCACTTTAGAATTCAACAAAATATCATAATAAGCTTTATCAGAATAATTTAATGTCACGATATTTCCATCCTTTTTTTCTCTGGGCATCATCGCAGTCTTCGATATTGCCAGATTTAGGTTTTTCATCACAGTGTTTGGTCTTGACACCTACTTCAGAGTCATATAAGTCAGCATCTTCACCTAGATTACTGTAAGAATTCGAAATCGTTCGTATTGAAGCTTCTTCGTCGTCTAAAAGCTTCCTTTTTATGTGTCCATAATTTTCAAAGTATGTTGGATCTACTTGATATGGGCTTGATTGTATTCTAACGTTTTACAGCAATGATACTTCCATTGATTTCAGTCTACCTTAAACTGTCTGCATTTAAAATTTAAGTTCTTTGTCGAAATCAGGAGAGCTATGAACATAATCACACTCACGTCAAGGAAAATTATTTACACCATGCAGCACACTCTTCCTTAGTGGAGTGGCTTTATTGATGTCCTCTATCTCGTAAGTAAGCTTGGCTTTACAAGTTTTACTGTGTCTTTTTATCCATTTGTGTAAGCAACCTGCTACACCGATCACAGCTTATCATTTTGTGAAGCAGGTTTTAAATTAAATAAGTTTCTTAAATATAATTTGTAATATTTCATCAGAAAGTGTTAATTTATCTTATTCAAGAAACCTGTCGCAAGTAGTACCTTTTCTTTCCAACAGATGTTACCATGTGTCATGTTGATGTCAATATTTTTTTATGCGAGATGCGGGATACTCACTAACGATTGCAAAAGGAGGACATCACTAGACGTCAAGGAGAAGGAAGTACGTCTTGCATGATAGTGCTTCTTAGCTGTCTCAAGGCATTTTATTTGACTGAATTATGAATGTTTTATGCTTGAATCTACCTGATAAAAATATTGTAATTATTGATTTAGTAACATAAATTCGCTAAGTAAAAGAAACTTGAATAAAATTAGTTTTCTCTGTGCAAAAAATTACATGCAGGAATTGTTTTCTCAGGAATAACAAGAAAAACTCGGAGAAAACCAATCACCAGAAGAACTTTGAGAAACCAATATAGCCTAATATTGTAAGAATAATCAGGAGTACACGAAGAAAACCATCAAAATATTGGCAGAAATAATCAGGAGTACACAGAGAAAACCAACACATGTTTTCTTCAATCAGGACCAATGAACCACAAAAATGATAATAAAAAATAGAAAAACAAAAAATTAATAAAAAATTAAAATAATAATAAACAAATTTAAATTTTTTTTATCTTTAGATAGAATTATTATCATTGCTGAACTTAAGAGTAGTTCATAAGCTGACAAAAGTGGCTTTGTTATTTTTATCTTTCTAATTTTTTTTTATTTTCATATTTATTTTTTGTTTTTTATTTATTATTTTTTAATATATACTTTTTATTTTATTATTATTTTTTAGTTCACTGGTCTTGATTTAAGAAAACATGTGTTGGTTTTCTCTGTGTGATCCTGATTATTCCTGCCAACATTTTGATTTGTTTTCTCCATGTGCTCCTGAATATTAATTATAAATGGTAATGATTGATTATAAAAAAAATTATGATGTGTCCTCTCAATGGTAGCTACTGTGTCAGACACTCCACCACAAATGCCAAGGAATATATTATGCTAACTAGTGTGACATCATGGTGGCCATTTTGAATCCGCAATTGTATTTTCGTCAGGAAGATTTTACTGCACAATATTTTTATTTTTACCTGCTTGAGAGCAAAAGTGTCAATCACCAAACATTTATCTCTTAGCATCTGCCATATTGTCAGCCATAATTGCCACCATATTGAAAATATCAAATTACTAACCAAAAAAAATTTGGTTCTCTGTAAAGACGGTTTACGGACGATAGTTTAACGTGACGTCATAACAAAACATTGGTGAAATGATTGATCCAGAAGAAAATGAAATTTCCAATTCGGCCTGAGACTGGGCCGTAATAGGTTTCTGCAACCAAACCATACGTTATTCTTTGAGGAAGTAATTTTTTTTTTAATTTTTATATCTTTTGTATGATAAAATCTACCTCTGAATACTTTTATGAATAAAATTTAATCATTTATATTGAATTATCACTATTTTGTATGGATACAAAAAAGGAGTGAAATGAAATCTACAATTTAATTGATAAATTTACTTTTATTTGCACTCATTAATTCAAATATGTTTATTACTTTTGTAGTGTCACGCGCGCCGAATTTATTTTTACAAGTACAAAAATTGGAGGTATCACGGTGGCGAGGCTTCGATCCATTAACCTTTGGGTTGGTAGTCAGCGGTTGCTAACCGCACGGCCAAAAGGCCATCTTGGAATAATAATTTCAGATGTTTTATATATGGTTATAAAAATTTTGTTTTGTGTTGTGGAAGTTTTAAAAACGTATGTAGTCCGCCATGTTTATTTCTTATGGTGGTAGGTGTGAAATAAAAAATATATTGTCGTCTGCTATTCGGCCGCCATGTTTATACTAACTTCAAGATCGTCGAAAATGTTTTACGCTTTTTCGCAATTACACATTTACGACGAAGTTTGTTCGTCCTGAAATTGAACGTAGAATTTAATAAAAATGCCCTTGCAGTTAATAAACTAAGTATTAGTAAGTTTATAGAATGAATTTCGTCTTTAATCTCCAACCCAGATGCTCGTGGTGCACTGGGGCCGAGATTAAAATTCGTCGAGAATATTTTACGTTTTGTGCCAGAAATTAGGTATTTAGGCACATTTTTTTTAATTTTTATTATAATTTTAAATTATTTTTTGAAATTTTATTTTCCATATAATTTGGAAACTTTGCTGTTGTAGCCCGATGCACCTTTTCTCAGGGGCCAAATTGATTTTTTACAAGTCTAATGAAGACGTTAGCAGCCCGGATGACATTTCTCCCGCTTGCAGTCATGCCTGGTGGCCTGTAACATTATTTCCCTGCATGGCTAAATTTGCACACAACAGCTCTGGACGAGTTGTTACCATTTCTCAGAGACGAGCTTAGACCAGCTCTTCCCGTCACGCATACGTCTTAGGTTCACTCATAGAAAGTCACGTTAGGATGCTGTTTCCCAGCCTCGTTGTGTTTTTTGTCCACCCTCACCCTCCAGTCCCTCCCCCCTCTTTGATTCTCATAATTTATCCCAGGATCATTGCCCTGACGTGAACTCGCCAGGCAGTGGCCTACTTCAAGGACGATTTACCACAGAAAAAATATGTGCGAAGATGGAACAAACATGACATCTAGCGGCAGAAATAGTAACTTCTTCACTTGTCGCCAGCTAGTGGAGCTAACGCCCGAGACACCTGGTGGTGACATTGCTAACCTCCAAGCTACCTTCCCCTGTAGGCCACCAGAGAGCAGCACCGACTGCACCATTAGCCCCAGGCTGTAGCAGACATATCGGGCGAGTCGATCCCTTTTTTGTTTCAGACACCCTTCAACAGGTAGTGCTAAAATCGGCCGGTGCTACCAACTTCGAGATATCGAAGTCAGAGTTTTTTGTGATTCCCACTCGGAGAACTTTAGAACCTTTCGGTCCGGACGCCCAAGTCCCCCCCCCCCCCTCAACCTTTTGAGTGAGTTATTCCTTTTAATTAACAGACGCGGCCCTTCCGGACACACTCCGCATCGCGATTCCAGACGGACTGTTTTAAGTTATCGACTGATCGGTGAGACGCACATCAAGACTTCTGTCCACCCGTAACCTACGATGTAGTCAATTAGACTATGTATGTTATCCCTATTAATTCTTTAAGTAGTTTAGTCCATCTGTACAATACACAGCATTGTAGTTTTTTTAAATATTTTTTTTTATTATGAAAACGGCCGCGACTCTCGCGTTTCCGCGATCTTCAGATCCGGAATTGCTACTCTTCAGAACCTAGAAGCCAACTTCCCTGTCTGGTGAGTTTATATCAGCTTTATTCCCCGACCTCCCCTTATCTTTTTGCAGGCAATTTCTGCCCAGTTTGCTATCTGTCTGTGTACCAGTTCTGATCATGATTGATTCGGTCTGTTCACAGACAGGGTCCAAGAGCTGGATGTGGACCTAGCCGCATTTTCGCAAACTCCCTCTCTAACAAACAGGCGCCCAAACACCATGTTATCTGCTGTACTCCGGCCAGCGAACTTCAGACCTCCGGTGCTATAGTATTTATGAACCTTTAGGAACAACATTTAAATCACTACATTCGAAGAAATATGAACTATATAATACTTTCGATCTGGACTTTCATCATCTGAATTGGGTTTGTTTATGCTGCTTTGTATTTTTTAAATTTAATTGAGTTTGTTTATTTATATTAGGTGAAACCTTTAATAATGATATAAGGGCCGGCCTATATATTTTTTTAACATAAGCGAGAGCTCTTTTAATTATGTAATTGAAATTGTATTTTAACACATTTTAATATCTGTTATACATTTATCTCTCAGTCAACAGTTATAGGTTTAAATAAATATGGAGTAATTATATTCAGATGGAACCACACCTTGTTTTTGTTCCTTCCTCATGTCCTTGTGAAACTAAAAGATCCACTGTTGCAGCAATGTGTAATGGCGTTGTTAATATTTATGTATTTAATCTGATTTACCTACACTGCCTCAATGTAACAACAATGGTAGCATTTAGCGTGATTAACTTTCTATCTGCTTTGGTTTAATGTATGAGCAGTGCTGTAACAGTTTTTATGTCTTCCAGTGCTCAAAATGATATGCAATTGTGGCCCTGGGCACAAAATTTTATTCATAATTCATTAATAATAACGCCCTTCGCGATAAACAAAGGAAAATATGTATTAACGAATGCCTGGTTGCCGCGGAAGCTGATAGATTGCGCGATTCGTTCGGTTCGCGTCCGTCACTGTAGATGACAGCACCGTGGGGGAATAATAATTATTTCGTTTTTATAATACATTTTATAACAAATACGCATCTAAATACACAAAACTTATTTATAATGTGTAACAATATTTTTTTAAACATTGTGCAAAAGATCCTGGGTGTAATTTGAATTATTATGTGTAACTGTAAAACACCATTTTTCGTACAAAAACGTATTTGAAAATTCAACATTACTTTTAAATAACCGTACCGATTGTGTTGAAAATCGGTGAATGATCGTTAAATTACATAATATTAATATTTCAAACGAAGAAAACATGATTGAAAAGTCAAATCGATGGTTGTTCCAATCCAGTGGAAGAGAGATGCGGCGCAAGCGTACAATGAGCGTAACGGGACACATCCGTAGTGGGACAATGTGTGTAACGGTACACTTTTTTGTGCATGTAGCCGGCGTTCATCGATTTATTAGACTTTGACATGTCAAAAAATTCCAACAATTATTCAAAAAATTTAAAAAATTTAAATATTAATCTTTTGTTTTACAGGATCGATTACTCTCCTCTGTTTGATCCTAGGTCGATTCACAAGAGGTTATTTTAACCTTTTAATATACTTATTTGATAAAATATAATCTTCATTTAACCTTTTCCCAAAATAATTAAAATATCATGTTCTATAAATAAAACAACCCATTAAAAAAAATTAAATTTCG
This sequence comes from Bacillus rossius redtenbacheri, assembly GCF_032445375.1. Lineage (NCBI taxonomy): Eukaryota > Metazoa > Arthropoda > Insecta > Phasmatodea > Bacillidae > Bacillus > Bacillus rossius. Next base: position 89,539,286 of record NC_086332.1, read on the forward strand.
TACTTTTATTTGACACTTGTGCAAGCACAAACAATCAAATTTTTATAGTCTTATGCGTTTCTCGATTTCTGCATCTGCTACCCAAGAATTTAAGCAAGTCAAGAAGCCTCCCACATGACGTAGGATCGTCCATTTCCTTGTTGGTACAAATTTTTGGGGTAGTAGGTTCTAGCCGCCGATTAGCGTTCGTGGGTCGAACGAAAATGTTCAGGACTCCAAATTGCAGTGAAACCATTCTCGAAGACACCTTCCTGCTTGGAGATAAGCACTATGTACCCGCCGTTAGCTTTACACATTCGTGGATGTTTCTTATTCGCTTTGGTAAACACTTTTCGAAGAACGTGATCATCCTTTTTGTCCTTGAGATTAATTTTCATGGTAAAATGCACAGTGGAATTGTATACACTTATTAGGTTCGAGAAGATATCCAGCCACTTGTAAGTACCATTATCCGTGAACTGATGCCACATATTGTTGCGTAAAGTTCTGTTTAACCTCTGGACTACGGAGGCATTGACATTACTAAACATAGAGTAGTGTTAGTCCAAACTTCTTTAACAAAACCTTAAGGTCCTATTGTGGAACTCATTGCCAGCTTCCCTCAGTTCTTCGAGAATAAAGACTATATTTTTGGTGTGCATGCATATAGTTTCCTGCACAAAGTGAAACCAGTAGTGGTCTCAGATGATCGACCAATTTGTTTGGGTCGTCCCAAAAAAAAAATGTCAAGTTTCTTAATACTTTTGAGATTTTGTATACCTTCACCACATATTGCCAGTTCACTAAAGAAATTAGCGAGAATATCGATTTTTTCGTGATCATCATGTTTATACAAGCATTTTGTAGATCCTCATCGTGGAAATGTGCATGAGTTAGCTTTGATAGCTTTATGTACCCTTGAAAATACTCGTGGGAATAGCCTTAAGGTTTATTTCGAAATAGCAGTTCCTACACACCTGAAGTCTTAATATAATTATAATTTTCTTCACATATTTCCTGGTAAAATGTCTAGACCAGTAAAAAAATCAAGACTTACAAAAAAAAATATATATATATATATATATATAAACAAGATCTACCAGCTTGTGAAATTTTACTTTTTTCAGCAAGGATAGAGTTCTAGCACAAGCTATATTGTTTTTATTTTTAATTTTAATTTTAAATATTTTTTTAAATTTTTTTAATTATTTAGATTTTTGTAATTTAATATTTTTTTTGTTCCTTTACTCGTATAGATTAAAGAAAAAATGCTTTAGTTTTCTCCATGTGCTTCTGATTATTAATACCAATTCATTGTTGGTTCTCTCCGTCGGCTCCGTATTATTTATGGTGAGACAGACATCTGCTGATGTTCTCCGAGATCTTCTGGTTATTTCTGAGGAATCGATTTCTGCATTAAATTTTTTTTTATTCTGTTACAGCTTCTGATGATCATTGCGTTGATTTAGAAAGTGACATTGAAACAATTGTTTGAATGGAAGACTCCATAGAGATCTTAACAATATTTATCATAAACATGCGAGGAAGATTATAGTAGCAGAAGATATTGATTACGCGTCATAGGAAGGTCCTAATATATTCGTCGACAAGTTAAGACTTCTACATGCTTCGCTTTGTGTAGGAAAATATTCGTATATCAAATAAGTATCTACAATAATATTATAAAGAGGAAAGATTTTTTATTTTTGTGTGTATGTTTGTAATGAATAAACTCAAAATGTACTGTGCCGATTTCAAAAATGTTTTCACCATTAGAAAGCTACATTCACCCTGGGTAACATAATTATATTAATTGCTAGAAAAGATAAGGAATACTTACAAAAACTTTAGAAACGTAACCCAAGGTGCAAAAATAATGCCATAAAACATATTACATCGCATGCGCTGCGGAAACTATTGACGATAGAACAAAAGTATGTCCTACAATAATAAAGAACATATCAAGAACTACAAAAAACTTTGCGATACTATATGTCCAACTATTATCGTTATGTCACAATAACCTCTTTTTAAATTTTAAAAGTTTATAGACCATGTTATTCATACTTCTGTTTAAAACGCCCTAATTGTTTTGCCATGGAGGTCGCAATGTCACCTGGCACAGCCATGCTCGCGACGCGCGCTATGGTTATCTATGGATGATAGGTTTGTTTACGCTTGACGTGGCACGAGGCTCTTTCCTCTTTATAATCTATACTACTAGCGGCCCGTTCCGGCTTCGCACGGGTGGACATGATTTTTTTTTTATATTTTTACCGTTTATTTATATTTTGTTGTTGTTTCATTTCTATAATTTTTTTAAACACAGTATCACATTATCTATGTATACTTACAATCCGAATTTGTTCATCGTTTTTTTATTAAAGTAACTTATTTAATCTTAAGGGAGACATATTACTTAGTATTTTTTTATTTACATTTTTACAACATTTTACATTTTTATCTGATACTACCTAATTAAATTTCCTATTTTTTTATTAATATTTTTTGTTTTATTTAAAAAAAATTGTTGTTTTAGGTGTGTGTATTTATTTTAAGAGTTTTTCTAATTCATTGTAATTTTTACATTTCTGTATTTACATTTTTATTTTAAAGCTTTATTTAATTCTATTGGTTCTTACTTTTATTTTACAAAACTTTTACCTTAAAGCTTCACTGTACACTATGTTGGCAGTGGTATTTGAAGGTGATAGCAAAAAATATTTATTTTCAGGAGATCCTACTCGAGAAAGGACAACAAATAATTCCCAATGAGAGAAGCACTCTTTTCTTAGGTCGATGCCAACAATCGAAAAAGTTTGTCCCTGTGATTTATTTATCGTAAGGACAAACGATAATTTCACAGGAAACTGTAACCTTTTAAAGGATATAGGCAAATCTGTCGGAATCATCGGGATTCGCGGAATGTGAGCGAGCTGTCCGGCCGCGGTCTTAGTAATGATTGTTGCTACAATCACATTGTCTCGTAATTCCTTTATCAAAAGTCTTGTGCCATTACACATACTGGCAGGACTTAAATTTCTCAATAGCATAATAGGAGTACCTCCTTTTAATTTTAGTTCGTGGGGTGGCAAGCCGGCAGGGTTAACGGAATTTAATAATTATTGTGGGTAGTGCACTGTATCTTCGATGTTGCACACGGTGTAAATAGATTTGTAACATTTAAAATCACCCGGCACTTTTTCCATAATATGTACAAAGTGTAAGATATAATATGTTCAGGTATATAAAATGTTAATAAATTTTAAGTACATTATTTATAGGAATTAAAGAATTAAATCTGTTTGCGGTCTTTGGGATCTTGCTAAGGCAAAAGTCTTTTGAGGTTTTTCGAATTTTGATTTTTTTAATTTTTAAGGATTAAAACAGGAGTATTTTCTCTTGAAATAATATATATTTTTTTTAATTTCCAGTAATTTACATGCATTTTTGAGGAATTGTGAATAATTTTGAGTCTAAGATGGCTGCCGTGACGTCACAATCAAAGATGGCGGACCGTCACCATCCATCACAGCTGAAGCCTGTGTGAGTATGCCCTTTTTTATACTACTGCCAACAAGGAAGACATTGCCATGGATAATATTATATTACTTGTTGCCCCACAAAGTAGTTCAAAATATGATAAAGAAACATGTGAATACATTTTTAAGTCTCTGCCAAAACGTCCACTCACCAATATAGGTTTAGTCAAATAGGCTCACAAACAGAAAATACCAAGTTTACGAGGGATATTAATGCGAGACCATTTGTGTGCATAGCCAAAAACTTTCGAGTGTGCCATTATTTATTTATACACATTGGGAGGTCATTGCATATCCTAAATGGCATACAAAAAGATGGAGTAAAAGACCGAGTACTACGATGGTAACGGTAACTTGAATCCACCTCCAGTACTACGTTGGTATCTTGGCAGGTCTACGTAAGAAATTGCATTGGTGTGCACCAGTGTGCTACCAGACATCAGTGCATTTAAATCCTGACAGTGCACAGCTTCTTAGTAGAGAATAAGTGCTAAATTAACATGGAAGACGAAATACTCAACATGAAAGGCCATGTAATGTTTTATGATAGTATTACATAAATTAAACTGTACTTTCCTGCTCAGACCGTACTCGCTACCATATGAAGTTTGCATCGCTGTACAGCACCAAAATAGCTGTACTTTACCTTCACAATCATTTTTACGCATAATTAGCACGCGCACCCAACCGTGACGAAAATCTGTTGCAATGTTATTATTTACCTAATCAAGTGCATTACATATGTACTCAATAGTGTCAATTTAGACCAGACCAAATATGTAAGCATAACATGTGCCATGAAATATTACTTTTCGCTCATTCCGAGTGATATGTCTGCTGCAAAAATAGCTGGTTGGGCCCTTTAGAATGAATACAAGCTAACATTTTACGCCGAAAGGAAGTTAAAAATATGTATTGAACTGTCTATATTGCTCGGATTCGCAGGAGACTACAAAAAAATAATAATTAATTTTAAACAAGAACTCCTATTACTTCTTGCTAACACACACAATGAACAATAGACGCTGTTGCAGGTAATTTTACAGGAAGTCTCGCTAGCACTACAGTCTATTGAGTGGATGCTGCCTCACGTCCAAGGATCACTGTGGAACAACATATCAAGATGATAAGAACCTAGAAAATGGAAAGAACATTGATGTACTATTCCAATCCTGGAGCCTGGAAACATTTCCTGGATCGCCTCAAAGCCAACTATCAACAGGTTAGAATTCCAGTTTCCGTAAGGAAAATCCAAGATAAATTATCGTCGGTTTTTAGTCCAAACGATAGCTCATTGCAGGAGTCTGTGACGTAAGGGCTTTCTTTAATTTTTAAAATAATTTATTTTATTATTAATCACTTTTATTCCAAGGTCATGACCAAGGTAATTACAGGAGCTAGCACTTGGAAAATTAAGTCACTGCAAAAAAAAAAAAAAAACGTTTTTAGTAAAACTAAGCAGCTGTATTAAATTTTGAAGTATCTTTTTTTTTTGGTGAGATATTTTCCCACAAAACGAGAATTTTTCCCTCGAAAATAATAACCTGTAAATAATTTGGGATGATCCAAAATGGCGGACATAATGTTACAATATAAGATGGCTGTCATCACTTCGGCATCTCACACTGGTAACCTGCCGCAAGACCATCATTTCTATACTAATATAAAGTTATGCTTAGCTACACATAATTGTTTCACATATTATATTAACATATTTTTATTTTTTCTATCCCTATTATTTGAAAAAAGAATTTCTACGTAATAAACTTTTGCAATGTATATATTATAATATGTATATATTATATATTTTAAATGACACTAATATACAAATAATTTCAATGTTTCTCTTTAAATAATATCAAATATAATAACTTTATCCCTCCATCAAAGAGAATGTGTTTACTCGGCTATGGATTTTAAAATTAACTTTTTTTTTCTGTTGTAAAGCCGTGACCAGAAAGTATCCCCATGTTCTAATTTTTTTTTCTGTGTTTTGTTCTTTATCTTTTATCGATATTCTCCCATTTTCCCGGCAAGTGATTGCAAACACGCTCGCAAAACCAGCCAACATGAAAATTACTTATTTTTTATTATTGTTTTACTCTCTTGCGTCCTGCAAAGCATAAAAATATCCATTAGAACCTAATGAGCCGGGAATAAACTCGCAGGTTTATCTACCTCTGGCTTTCGTCCTCCTCTCTTTCTCTCTCATTCTCTCTCTCTCCCCCTCTCCAGAATGGAAATTTGTTTGTAGGTAGTCGCTTATGTTTAATTTGTTCAGCGGGCATTATAGAAGTGGAAAACGCATTCAACAACGAGTCAGTCAAACGAAATATTTTCAGCATTTTTCTCCCTAGCGAACAAAACAAAAAATCTAATTTTACGGTCTCATCCAATTAAAAAACTAGGAAGGGCCGTATCTTTTTTCAGAAGAAATCGTTTTGAGTTTTAATTCACCTGTAGAGATAGTGAATGATTTATTGAACACCATTGAGAGCATCGTGAGATATATTTAGTTTGGTTTTGGCTTTCGTTTGTGAGAAATGTTTTCCGGTTTAGCTGAGCCTGTGAATTTTTTGTATCTGACATGTGAAGAAGATATAAAACCCCATCACAAAAACCCAGAGAAGCTGCCAAAATTATAAATAACAGTAAAATATTTGCTTTAGTTTATAAAAGTATAATAACTTTTAAATTTATTTTTAAAATTCGTGGTCTGAAGAAGATAAAATTACTGTAAACATTCAGCTACTAATAGCAATAATTTAGGACCGTTACACAAGTTTTACAAATATTTGGTGCTTTTTTCAAATATATTTTCTACTCTGCAGCCATCAAAACATATTTTAATAAATGCATATTATCGAAACAGTTTTTTTATTGCAAGTTATAAAATTTAACATTTATTGTGGTATCTAAAAGCTATATATATATATATATATATATATATATATATATATATATATATATTAATATATATATAAACTAGCAGACCCGGCCACACGTCGCTGTGGCTGAGTGATTTTGAAAGGATTTAAAAGACAAAATTTAACACAGATTAACATAACGTTTTCAATTATATTTTATTATTTAATACTCTGATTACCTTTACTTATAATAAATCACAGTTCATTTTATTAATAAATACTCTGAGTAGTTCTAACTATAATAAATCACAGTTAAAGTTTAATGAAGCGCCAATCGATGTACAAGATTTTTGGTCAACCTATCTTTTGTTAACATAAATAAACTTGATGGTTTTCCTACACATGAACATGCTACGTAACATGGATTTTCTAAGTCTAATCCGCAAATAGACATTGTTTGGCCTTGTGATTTATTTATAGTTATCGCAAAAGCAAAAGCAAGCAATTAATACATATATATTTTTGTAATTTTTATAAACATAGATTATAAAATTTGCAGGAAAGGTAGAATTAATTAATACTTACAAATTTGATGAACTCTGATTCTCTAGCTAATATTATTTGTTTTATTATTTTATATGTAGATTGACAGCTAAAGATAGATATCAATAATTGTAAACACGTGAGAATAAAATCAAAAATAATACAAAAAAAGAGGTTACGTAGTACATTGATCAACGAAAATGTACACAACATGGAGAAAAATAAAATTTGAATTGAAAAGTAGGGCCATCTATGAGATATTTATGTCAGACAGTACAACAGTTGTCTGCAAAAAAACTGATTTAAGGCGCCATCTGTTTGAGACTTATGAAACTTACGATTAATAACACCAATCAACATTGATAATCAGTTTATTATTAATTATAAATTATTAATACCATTAATCGAAATAAAAACTATCATATCTCTCAAGTTGGAAAAAATTACACATAAATGCCAATTTTCATCGAAATCGTTTGACTTGGTTAAAATTTCACTGAAAACAAACATCAGGACACTGGATTTATTTATATTAAGAAGATGTTTATTTATTTAAAAATTACGTTAATTATATAAAAATTCAAACAAAGAAGTAAATAAATAACTTACAGCATCTTTTGACAATTAAATATTAATTATTCAAATAAAGTTCATTTAAAATTATTAATTAAATAAAAAAATATATATAAAAAATACCAGCAAGCCGGGATTTGAAAAGCTCATTTGTACTGGAAAATATTTACAAAAAAAATTGAAACCCTGTAACTGATAATAATTATATAGATAAATGATTAATAAATATAATACAAAAATACCAGAAAAAAATTGTCACATTTTTACTCAGATAATAAAATGTATCATATTTCAAATTTGGCCAAATGAAAAACCAATTGCTTTTATTAAAAAAAATTAAAATTATTGTTATGACAACAATACTAAAAAAAAGTATTACAATTATTTGCATAAACGTTTCAGGAGAAGAATGTATTCGTACAAACTTCTTAATGGTTCTTAACTTTTGATTGTTTGTGTCTTAATTGGTTGCCTGGACAAAATAACAGAATAGGCAAAACCATTCACAAATGAGGTAAATAATTGTAACTTTTGTTTAATTTAAGAATAAATTAAATTTTTATTTTCCCCTTGACTATTTTAGAAAAAAATATTAAAACTAAATGTTTTATTTGGCCTTGTATTAAATTGTATGCAAGACTGAAAATTTATTAACTGTTAATTTTATAATAAAACATATGTTATTGACACATACACACAGACAAGTACACCAAATAAATTTCTCAGTGTAATGTAAACTTCTTGTATTTTTGTATCATTAATATTCCAAGATACTCTAAGAAATGTTTTGTAGATTTCAAAGCGCTTTAAGAAACTTGATGGGTAGTGCTTGTTTTAAAAAGGCATATTTCATACCCGAATACTATGTTTAAAATGGTAATGACGCGGAAAAAAGACCACCGACTGGCAATCTCGGGGAGCAGGATGGACTAGCGAAATTTCTTTTGGCCTTAAAAATGGTCCTTCTTTCTCCTGTACTACACATCTCAGCTTGCCTGAGTCCCTACCTGAGCTGGCTGGATATGACATATGTCTCTCGCAACAGACAGCAAACCCCTTATTCTTCACGCCCTCTATTCACGCACTATCGACCCAACTTCGGGTAACACATGACTGCGAGTTTTTTTAACTTACTACCCTAAAGTCATTTATTTATTTTACGACATCAAAGGTATTGATTTTGGACCTCTAATATTTGTCTATGTTTCGCTTTCGTTTCAATTTAAAATTAAAATTAAAAATTTAAGCATCAAATGTTATCAATTTACAGTTATTTTAAAGCTTTTTCTGTTTGATACTGACACCAATTTCCACTATAGAACGAACAAATACTTTTCCTCAATTATTGCAGACGATTTAATAGTTACACTATGTCAAAACCATTTCTTTTAACAAAAATCCAAAGATAAAGCATGTGGTTTGCTAAACAATTAAATACAAGAATAAATTGGCATTGGAAATTATAGTTAGTATTTAAGAGACTAATGTAAAATGACAGGGTTTTATTTGTCGTCGAGACTAACCTCTTTTCCCGTGTAAAAAAAAATTTATTACATTCAAGTCCAGAAAATTTTAATCGAGTGTGTAAATAATTGTTACTATACAACACAAATTTATTTTACTACCACAGAACATTCTTGCGAACTTGACGTCATTTGATAGCTTATATTTCCCCCACACTCAAAAAAACAGTCCTAGTTGTAAAACATTTTCAGAAAGAAAATACTGAAGAGCTTCTAAAAAACTCTTCTTCTAAATAAAAATTTAAAAAGACACATTTAAGAAATAATTGCAAACATTTTATACTGTCCACCTGAATAATAAATAATTTTTTAATGAAAAACAATTATTTCTTTTAACAAATTGGGAAGTGACAGAAATATACAGTAACGTTCACGTGTATGAGCGACCGTGAAATAGCACTAGATAGCAACTGTAAATCACTAGGCAACCATACTAAAACTTTTCAGAAACTCATGAGCGTGAATCAAAATCACATAAAACTAAACCAAGTGCTTTGGAATGCCTTTGAAGATAATGTCAAAAAGGTTACCATTCCTAGGGTAGATGTAAAATAAAGTGAAGTTAGTAATTTATATAGAGAATGAGATGTTCTTTACCTGGAAACACAATTAAAATATACCTAAGGAAAAAAATGTAACATTCTTTAAGAACGAAGATAGTGTCTAGATAAAGGACATGCCTGCTATTTGTATTTGAAAGATTAAAACCAGATGTTATATTACAAAAGCATTTATTTCAATTTAAACATTAATATATTAAACACTACCAAAAGAAATGAAAATATAGTTTTAAAAATTTTAAATCAAAAATATTTATATAAGAATAAATACCACTTACTAGCTTTTATAGAAAACGTTTATAAATGTTTTTTTTTAATTTTTTTTAACTTTAAACTTAAATAATGACATAAAATTTTGTATTATGCCTCCTAAGTTATTACAATTTTTTACCTACGAACGCATTATTTAACCCCTTTAACTAATAAGTAATCGTGTAATACGTTTTTGGACTAAGGTTTAACATAGTATTAAGAAGATATACAAAATGTTTGATCGAATATGATAGTAGGTATACGTAGTGGGAAGTTTTGTATTGTTTCAACAGGTGTTTTTTTAATCATTTGTATTTTTTTTAGTTTTAAAAACTGTTTCCTCCAAAAATTTAGGTAATATTTGCCATTTTTCACAATAAATTTTACTGAATTTCATAGTACTATACCTAATAAACATTTAAAGATATTTTTCTTCCTTTAAATCTAATTATTTCCACCCTTTGCAGTAATGGTATAAAATTTTATTCTCATTAAATGTTTTAGATAATATTACAAATGCCACTTATGGCATGGCTTGTGCGACCAAGGAATTTTTCTTTAAAAAAAGTAGTACTTCCTTGTGAAAATGATGCAGGGACTTAACTGTAGCTATAATTTCTCTTCTTGTGATGCAATACTTATATTCGTTCTTAGATAAAACTTTGCTGTAGTAACCTGTGACTCGATTGCTTGCATACTGAACCTGGGAGAGTACAACAATCATCCTATTCCTTTTGGCATATGTCAAAGAAGTAATCTCCATGGTGATGGGGTAGGTGAGTGTGAGGCTAGAACACAGTGCCTGCTTGAGAATCTGGAAGGCAGCCTCACACCCAGGAGTCCACAAATCTGTCTCTTTTCCTCAATCAGTTAATGCAGTAGTCTTTCACTGGCTACGAACCTAGGCACAAAATGCCTATAGTAGGTACAAAATCCTAAGAAAATACGTAATTCATGTTTAAATTTGGTTAAGGCTAGTTAGTACTAGATTGGACATACTCATGGTGTGTTTGTAGTTGAACCTGTTACCTCATGTTGGAACTTGAAGCACTTCGTAGGTCTTAAATTTAACTGTGTGTGGTGGAGCTGGTTGAATTGTTCCTGGAGATGTTGTAGATGATCATTCAAAGAATTTTCCACCACAGTAATGTCATCCAGACACACCAAGCATATTTTACACGTCAAGCTATGCTTCACATGTTCCATCAGTTTCTCAAAATATACAGGAGCATTACGTAATCAAATTGTACCACAATTAACTGAAGCTGTCCCCTTCCTGTTTATAAAGTAGTATTCTATTTATCCTCAGGGTAAAGCTCATTTGTCAGTAATTGCTCTTCAAATCCAGTATCGAGAACCACCCAGTACCAGCAAAAGTGTCCAGAGTGTCCTCAAAACATCGAAGAGAGTCTTACCACGCACCTGGGTGGTGCATCGCACTACTCACTTCTCCATGCCGTGACACAGTTCCTGATGCACCAACCTTTGAACGCGAAGCCTGCTTGTCGTCTGCTTATCGCTAGCCGTTCAGTCTAGCCCTTCGAAGTGTCGAATCATCAAAATCCTTGACTGAACACTTACATATCCGATTACAATGGCGTCCTAGTTACGCCGCTAAATACAGACGGGGCTCTGGAAACGTGCTGAACCTCCGGGGGAGGTAGAGAGAAGCGTATCGCTAATAGGATTACTGTGCGGGTGTAGAGACGGGTGGGTGCCAACTGTACCCCCCCTTCCCGCAAGCTGGTCCACCATGTGTCTGACCAGCCTCGTCACTAGACGCGTCGTAACAATATACAAATACTAGTTAGTTACAAGGCGCCTAAGGCGCCCGTAAAATAGATTAATATTACACACTCTTCAATCTATTATACATGGAATTATTATTAAAAATTCACTTTATTTTAATATTGTGCAATGAAAACTATTTCATATATATATATATATATATATATATATATATATATATATATATATATATATATACAATAAAAAATATTCGACTAAAATTTTATTTTAATGAAGAACCACTTGAAAAACTACATTGCGTATTAATTGGCTCTGTTCCTTCAATAAACTTCCTTGCTGTGTATTTTATTCAATATTCATCCGGACGATCACCATATTGGCAGTGCGATTCGTATAAAGGTGCTGAATTGAACACAGTTCGCAACCACATTAACATTATGTATTAACATCTATTCACGATAAATTTAATCCTATCATTAGCGCTGGAAAATTGACACAAAAGTGGTTCGTAGATTCATATTTGCAAGTGGAGGCCAACAACTTGAATTATATTAAACAGAGATACGCAGTAAAAACTTAGTAAACTATACCACGGCTCACTACTTTATCACTGAAAAATACTGAAACTATCGGCCTCCTCTAAATATTATTGTATGCCCACATGCATATTATCTTTGCACCACGGAATCGGCTGTAATGTTGGAAGAAACAGGTTAGCAAAGAACAATGAAAATTTTACGCTGTAAGAACATGAAATCAGTATTAATTCATAGTTACAGAGTCAGTTAGTGAGTCAATGATGAGATAATTTACATTTATAATAATATAATAATTTTAGAGTTGACCATGGTTTTGGGGTCTGATGGACCATAAAACGAAATAATACGTTTTTTTTATGTCACACCATGGCTAACGACTACAATATGTAGCCTTTTATCTAAATTTAGAAATAAAAGCGCCAACCAAGAAATTAATAACTTGTCCTCGTGTGCAATATGCAACTGTGAATCATAAACTTTAAGAAGATGCATTTCCTCTACCCGCAATGCGATGCTATGCTTTAGGTCTCTAATTTGTAGACTGGACTCAATGGGAGTTCCAGTTACTACCGCATAGTTTTACGAAAGTAGTAATAAATACACAGCTTTATTTAATGTTCTTAAGCTGGGGTTGTATTCAGAAGTTTATTATTCTTTGATATTTATAAATATAATATTTTCCGTTTAAAATTTTCTATTGCTTAAAGCTTTGTTCACTCACCATTTAATTTTATTTTTAAATTTGACTTAATTTCGTATAAGGGAAAAAATTATTGGAAAATATTAATTACTTAAAAGTATTTTTAACTACACAATTAAGCTACTTTATGCTTTTTATAAACTTTCAACTCAGAAATAGATTAAAATTTACGATACAATGTTAATTAGGCCTAGATACATCATGGGCATTTGGTTGATTAAAAATAAGTAGGCCTATAAATATGCATAAAAAACGGATTTTGATAAGAAAAAGGTCTTAATAAAATATTACCTTTTCTACTAAACCTACCTGGTCTTTGAGTTCGTGCCTTAAAAGTAAAATAAATAATTAAACAGTACAACCTGGACATTATTAAAAGTTATAAAGCACGCATATTAAAGATGTGTTAAATAGATACTTTATAACAATGCAGTTCTATTTTCACCTCAAGACACATCAAATAACAATAGAGATAATTTGTGTTTCTAAAAAAAATCGATAATAGGGATCAAGGTATAAATTTGTGATTGACTCTTATTTAAATAAATATATGTATGCATAGTTACTAATTATGTGCTTAGTTTGAAACAATAAAAATTATCAGCATAAAGTTATAGTACAGCAACTTGTTACTTGTCTGTAAAACGTTAAAAATAAAATAAAGAAATACCTACAATGAATAATTAGAACGGCCCCCACCCAGTGGCGTAGCGTGGGTAGGGCGGAGGGGGCGGGTCGCCGGTGAAGCGGGCTGAGATCTGATCTATGATTCATTCATTACATGTGTCAGACACACTATAATGTTCCATTTTTATCTAAAATTTTGCGCACCAACTATTTTTTAATATTTATTTAAAAGAAAAACTGCGAAATCACTGATAGAGCTCTTTATAACGTTTGTTTGTTTACATAGGAACGGCAACATCGCATCATGCCGCGCCGCCCGGCGCGCGCGAGCCGAGTTGAGCGGCACTCATTATGTTAATTACTCATACAAAATCTTTTGTTTCACGCGTCGGCCCGTGTCGATGCCTATCTTTCGCACTCATTGAATTTAGTACTACGCATTGTACTGTAAAGTTTGACCTTAACCAAGGGCAAACCAAACAACTTCCGCAAACCGGGAAACAGTAAAACTCCTATATTGCCCCGTACCGCGAGCGCAGGTAAACCCAAAAAAATATTAAAACCCAAACTAATAGCACGCTTAAAAAATACTAATAAGGTTGCGAACAGTGAGAGGAGGTAGCAAGTTAAAAAGACGCAAAATTTATATAACAACATTTATATATATATATATATATATATATATATCTATTTAAAATCGTTTCATCACAAATCGGCGCATCCATCATAAAATACATACCCTATTACTACTTATAAAAAATAGCTATATAATAATACTAAAAAATACTTTAACAATTTCCCCAAAAAATTATAATTTGATCATATACTTCGGAGCTCCGAAAATTAAATATAATTACCAAAAAGGCATTAAAAATATATAAGAACATATTAATACAAATACAAATACAAATATAGATACGCACCGGGCGTATCACCGCTGTAAATACCAATTAACATAGGCGAAATCTAGCAAAAAATTGACACACCTTAACATGCAAATAAATATACCAAAAATTTAGCAAATTACAAATTATGGGTTTACAAGCCATTTTCTAACGGTCGACGCCTTTTTTCTTCTAGGTCTGGCAGGAATTGGGTGAAACACGCTGAACGTAAAATCCCAGTTTCAATTTTATTAGTCCGTTAATTTAAATCCCAAAAATCCACAAATTATAGTTTCGCGCCAGGGGTCAAAGGGGTCAACGGGGCAGTGGCACGGCTGGCACTTACTTGCTTTTTGACGTCGTGATGTCCGGTCACCAAATACACTCGTTTGCTCACGAGTGTTTTTAATGGCAAACCCTTGCCATTATACGTTACCGTAGCTGCAGGTAATTGTACGGATATGACGAATCCTTCGCCATTCCGTCTTGGAGTTTATTTCGGTGCACATAATTCATCCTTGGAAAATTCTCGCGATATTCACACACGCCTCACCAACCACTCGCGTTCATCGTACCAAAGCGTTCTAAATTATATAAATGAACCCCGTTCATATTCAAAAAGGAACACTCGTATACAGTTACTTCGATGTGGAACCATCACCATGGCCAACCCGCGTTTTACTTCACGTGCGCGCCCGCCTGGGCCTACCAGGCGACTCCACTCGCCCGTCTCACCTGACGTCACACAATCAGCTGTTCTGCTCGCGCGCCGTCTAGCGCAGCGATTACCAACATATTCGGTAGTGTCCTCGAACTTTCCAGACCAATTTAATAACTTAAAATCTTAAACTTAAAAATAATAAGACTAAACAAGAATTACAAATTTATTTTTTAAAACAACATATAACAAACTTAAATCCAAAATAACTCGTATTACCAGGGCATCCGAAATATTAATAAAATACGTTAACCATTTCTGCCAACATAAACATTATCAAAGGTAGCAGCTGTAGCACACATGCTACAGTACTGATCTTTGTTTGTTTTAGTGCATCGTGAAGTACCGTTACGCAATCACGCTTTACTCGTATGTTTGTTTCGCGAGAGTTTCGGATACGGAACGAAAGTCATTTTGACTGTGTTTCGATCTTTTAAATACTGTCGAATCTTCTAAAACTAAACATTTAGAACTTTACCCAATCTTTGAACTAGTTTTTGAAAATGAAAAGAGTCAAAGAAAGCTGTGCGGAATTCCGCAAAAAAAAGGCTAAGAAAGAAGCAGATGCGAAGAAGTCTCAAGGTCCATTACTGAAATATTTTAGTTCCAGTTCTGGTTCGAAAGCCACGTTAACGTCTTCGGTGGCATCCTGCAGCAGCGGAAGTGATTCCAGTGTAAGTAGGTATATGATTCCTCCATCTAGAATCATGCATGGCCTAGAATTAATCCAGTTATTTATTATTATTTATTTATTTATTGTTTACAAAAGTTACAATATTTCTTACATTAGTCTCGCAAAACCTATTCACCTAGGTTTGTCTGCGAGTACGGAGTCACACTCGTTCATTAAAACTTATTTTATAATACACTTAAAATTGCTCTAATAGCTGTTTGAACATTGAATATTGTTTAAAAAGTATGGAGTGTATTAACATAAATTACATTGAGTTAAGGTACATCTTTTTAAGTTTACGACTGAATTTTGTCCTGCTACTTGAATAAAACTTCAATAGGGGATGTTTTGTAAATCTAGTAGTAGTCTAGGAATATTTTTTGTTTTTGTTTTTGGATAACTTGATTATTTATGGTACCTGTCATACAAAGAAAACATAATTTTTCATTTAGCTCAAAAATGGCGCCAACGATTTTTCTCGAATTTCTCGTCATTTTATCTTTTAATAACATCTATAACATGGCTTACTCAGTCAGTTTTTACCGGGAAACTCTAAAAAAGGTAGCTGCCATACAAAATCAATTTTGTTTGTAAATCTTCCTATAAGCCCGGCAAACCGCGCCGTCACCAAAACCACTTTTGTTTTGTGATAGATAAAATACTTATTTGAAATTCGAACGTGTCCTCCGGCCAATATTCATGGGAATACATAACTTATTTTACAGGTACAAGAAGAAGACGTACCTGCCGTCGCAGTTGGAAGTAGTTCTGGTCCCACCACAGAGCAGGGTCAAGACGAAATCGACTCATCAAAAGTACCTCAAGCATCTAGTCATAAGCCTGCAGAAAAAGTGAATGTTGCCAAAAAAGACAAAATTGAAATCGTGCCTTCTGCTCCTGCCGAAATCAAAGATGTGAATCTCGACGATGTAGGTTGCTGGCCTTCTCCTATGACCGACGAAGTAAGAACGCTTCTAGTACGTCGCGGATCTGACTCAGTACAGCACATCAATTCCAAATTTGGCGATGTTGTTCGTTTAGGGACTTCAACGAAAGGCGGTACCCGAAAACTAACCAAAGAGTGGTTCTAGAAACCATTATCTAACGGCGAAAAGGTTCTCCGAACATGGATGGTGTACTCGCCTTTGAAGCAATCCTTGTATTGTTTTTCTTGCAAGCTGTTTGGAAATTCCGGCTCTAACTTCGCATCTGAAGAAGGATTCAACAAATGGTGGAAGCTAAATCCAAGAATAGGAGACCATGAAAATAGCCTGGGCCATGAACAGAGCTTCTTGAAATAGAAGGAGTAGGAAGTTCGCCTGAACAGTAAAGCAACCATCGATCAGAAACAACAAGAAGTTTTCGAAAGTGAGGAGAAGAAGTGGAGGGATGTACTGTACAGGTTGCTGAATATTATCCAGTTCTTAGCCAAACAGAATCTGGCCTTCAGAGGACATCGAGAAGACATTCGAGGAGATGTTAGTGGCAATCGCGAGAACTTTCTGGAGTTAGTGCACCTCCTAGCTAAATACGACCCTCTTCTAATGGAACACCTGACAAAGATAAAGCTGGGAGCAAGAGTCTCAGTTTCGTATCTATCTCCAGAAACCCAGAATGAATTTATAAACTTACTGGGACAGCAAGTTCGATCCACCATCATCCGTCGTATTCAAGAAGCTAAATATTATTGCGTAATTTTCGACATTACACCAGACATCTCCCACAATGACCAAATGAGCCAAGTTCTGCGATACGTACATATCGAAGGAGAAAAAGTCGCCGTGGTAGAATCTTTCATTGACTTCTTCGAACCAAAAGGAAAAAATGCAGAAGATCTCAGTAACGATATAATCGCGAAGATAACATCAGACGGACTGGACATACAGAATCTGAGAGGACAGGCTTATGAAAATGCTGCCACAATGTCAGGGATCCACAATGGAGTTCAAGCCCGGATTAAAGCACTGAATCCGAAAGCTATATTCGTTGCATGCACAAACCACTCACTAAACTTGGCTGGGGTACACGCTGCTTCTGAATCAGTGGATTCCGTGACGTTTTTTGGAACTCTGGAGAAGCTGTTTGCCTTCTTTTCCGCATCAACTGTTCGATGGAACGCTTTGGTTGCCGTCACAGGTCAAGCAGTAAAACGAGTCACTGAAACGCGCTGAAGCGCTAGACATGTAGCTGTCAAGATGCTTAAAAATAAGTTTGAGGTAGTTCTTGAGGTACTGGAACAATTAACAGATTCATCTCAAACTTCCGAAACAAGATCGGGAGCGAGTCTTCTCCTGACAGCTATGCAGTCATTTAACTTCCTAACTTTTCTTGGCTTTTGGGCTGCAGTGCTACCTGAAGTAGATGACGTACAGATTTACCTGCAGCAACGAGGACTAAGTGTGGATAAGTGTGCTCAGAAACTCTGCGCTTTGAAAACCCTCTTAGTGGAAAGTAGAGACCGTTTCGTGCAAGAAGCAATTGACTTTGCTAAGACTCTCTGCGAAAAACTCGGAATCAAACTCAAAACGAGAAGAATTCGCAGGAAAAAACGCATGCATGGCGATGAATCTTCTGAAGATGCAGCTTTGTCTCACAAACAGGAAATCCGTCGAGAGATTATCGCATCATTCAACAAGATCATTCAAGAAATGACGACTCGATTCCAGCAAATTCAAGAAATATCGGACAAGTTCGGATTTTTGATGCCAGCGAAACTTTTGGACAGCAAGTTCGAGTGTGATATTTCCCATGTATTAGAAGACATCGACAAGGACGAGTTTCAGATGGAGCGGAAGCGTCTTCAGCAGTTTGTTGTTGTTGCCTGTTCTGAATCAGAGGAAGATATAAGTGGTAAAGGACCACTGGAGCTCCTCCAGTTCATTCAAAAACTGAATCACGGAATTTCGGTTCCAAATATAGTCCTCTTGATTCGTATATATTTGACTTTGGCGATTAGTGTTGCAAGTTGTGAGAGAAGTTTTTCGAAGTTGAAGCTAATAAAAAATTACCTCAGATTTACTATGAGCTCCGCTAGACTATCAAACTTGGCTATATTGTCGATTGAACAAGAATTGGCTGCTAATATTGATTTTGACAAAGTTATTTCTGACTTCGCTGCTCATAAGGCCCGTAGAATCCGCTTGTAAAACCGCTCATCCTATTTTAACTTCAATAAAAGGTACCTCATTGCATGTGAAATTTAATTTTAATTAAGCACCTATAGAATGGGGGCGGCAAAATGGGTCTCCCGCCCCAGGCGCCGAGATGTCACGCTACGCCACTGCCCCCACCTACAAAAAAAAAAGACTATACAACAAAAGGAATAATTTCTCAGTTTTCCTATATAATGTACTGTCTGTTTACCGATTCCGAAACCATTCCTCACATTTCAATGATTCGATTTCTTCTAAAACAAATCAGCTCAATCTAGTAATTTATTTTTGGGTATATTTTATTTTTTGACCGAGAGTGAAATCTTTCAAAACAAACTTTGGAATATTTAATAACACTAAATAAGGGCTTGTTTTTTAGTACTGAATATTGCATATTAAACACAAAACATTCTAACAAAGCCGGTAAAAATATTGACTTATTTGTTTTTAGAAACTTTGAAGTTAAAAATGTTGCTATTTTGAAAGATTTAATTCTTTAATTTCTATAAATAATGTACTTAAAATTTATTAACATTTCATACATTAGAACATATTATAGCTTACTTTTTGTACATTTTGTGTAACCACTCTGTACGTTCTGTAACAAAAGTGTTTTGAAGAGTGTACACAATGACTTGCGTGTACCGTGATAACTGATTGTACCCAGCGGGCCGAGGGCCGCTCCCGCAGCTCTTGTCCTCGGCGGGAACGAGACCCAACTGAACCGTGGTCGGAAGACAACAAACTGCAGCAGGACCACGTCCCCTCGCCCCAGGAACCCCACGCGACGGTCACCAGGATGGCGATACCCCATCGCGAACACCCCCTCACCGACCCCGCTTCATCCCATCGCAGCCCCTTTAGACCTTCCGCGGAGCGCATTCGCTGACAGTGATTTGCATAGCGACTATCGGGCCGGGCCCATATTGCCAAACAACGGCTCCCATTCCGGGCCGCACAAAAGCCCCCGCCCTGTCTCCTCCGCCCCCTCTCCCGGGCTCTCTCGCAACATCAGGGTTCACTAGTTGATGGGTCCATTGAAAGTCCCGCCTCCTCCGCGCAATACGGACCCCCCCCCCCCCCATCACCGCCGTGCTCCCCTTGTATCTACGCCCTATTCGGCGGGAGGACGGGATGAAAAAAAAACACAACCTTTTTTTTTTCCAAACAAGATCGTTCACGTAGAGGGCACGCACAGAAAGCACCCTTCGCTTCGCTTCTCTTTGCCATCGAGATTAGTTACCTCTCCCTCCATCTATCCTCCCCCCCCCTTTTTTTTTCCCCACCCCGCTCTGGTCGGAAATGTTTGAAAAGAGAAACAAGGCCTCGTTTTGTGTGGCGCTCACACAAGGGTTGCAGACTTGATGAATGTAATTTCTCATGCCTCCTCCCACCCCGTTGGTGTTTAATCACTGTGTAGCATCTATATGGGAAAGGGCTAAGGTAAAGCAGAAAGGGGTGTACCTAGTCCATATTCGAGAGTCAAAGCGGAGCCTAGTACTTTCAAAATAGTTAAACGGTCATACTTATTCTACAAAAGGTATATAGTTGTTAATTATTGTATATTCTTCTCGTGCTATCGCGTTGAAACCACTTCAACACCAGAAGCTCTCCAAAGGTACACATTTATGTATCGCTAAAAACTTATTTTTCCTTATCGGAATATTTTAAGCAGTTTGCAGAACTGCAGGCACTTAAAGATTATTTTCGCTAATATGATCCGACTATAGGTACAAATCGTTTCACATGTCAATGAACTGAAACTACAGAAATCATGGCACTATTACTACAAATTTTGAAAATATAAATTAGTTCAATCTTATTAAATAAAATTTTAAAATCTTGAAAATCCCTCCAAATCACTATTTAATATCTGCAGAATAGCAAACACTGCCGCGTAGTTGACATTTCATAATGGTGTTTCCGTCAAATGGGCATCCTAATTTACTTTAAGGTTTACTTCATCCTTAAATGATTATCTGAAAAAAACCTACCGATTTGGCAATTGTAATCAGCTATATTGCTGAATATTAAGTGACTAGTGAAACCGTTATAATAATAATTGAATATATTTAAGCCAATGTTGTAATACTATTTTTAATTCTAAGTGGATTACTGTGTGATAATCATTCGTTTTCTAAATTATATTCTTTAAACTTTTTTAAAAGTAATGTAATTATTTTGATGGTGTTCAATTGAAAGCAATAGCTGTAGATAAACACCAAAGTCAACAAAGAATGTATGATTATGTAAGGTTTAAGTAATTAATTAATATGAGAATCTCTATGGTCTTCACAGCTCACGACAAAGTGACAATACATCATTGTGTTGACAGAATAAACGGTGGGAACCAGGGGAGATTTGAACTAGAGTGCCTCGTTAAAAATGAGGGTCATAAGCATTTGTACGACGTAACACATACCTCGAGCGAAAGTCTAAACTGTGAATGAAAAAATAATTAAAAATATTAGCCACTACTTCTGACACAAAGTTTTATTTGCAAAGAAACCTTAGTGGAGGACAGAGTGAGTTTTGTCTAAAATAATACACACAACTGCACCTTGTGGAAGATCTTGCACTGGTTTGGTGCTTCACAAGCAATGTTCGCCCTCTGCACCGACTGGGAAACTGACTAGCACCACATAGCGCGCAGGGTCTGCCTTTTTGATGGCCAGTGTGGCTCAAGTGCGTGGAACACCCACCATCTGCTACTGCAAGCTCGTGTGTACAGTGGTATTTCACTGGGATCCATGTGAACGTATCATAACTCTGTTTGGTAATATTATCCCTGTTCAGTGTAAACATAAACATTGTTTTTGAATTTGAGCATATAAAAACAATTTTTGTACTATCATTTTATTGATTATTATTGTGCCATGTTATATTATATCATCTCAAAAACCACCCACCAATTATAAATGAATACAACAAACAAATCCCTATCTAAGAATTCGGCTTTAATTAGCACACAGTTCCTCATGTTAAAAAAAAATCTCATTGAATTTTTTTTTCGTGAGCACATTTAGCCAAATGGTGTACAAGGGTTTATTCTGTTTTTTTAAAAGAATAAGGAGTTGTAACAATATATATTAATAGTATACAAATTAACCACTTATATATCAAATTTTTTATTGCGAAATTAATGCTTTTGATATATTTTGGTGGCCCGAAGACCGTCTGCTTTTTTAAATAAAAAAACATTTGTCTGTATGCTTTCAACGATAATTTACTTAAGGAATTCAATGTTTATGTTGTAAAATAATTATTTTGTTTATCCTTTTGACACATTTAACATATTATTAAATTTGAAATAACATTATATATATATATGTTATGCGGCTTGTCAGCACCTTTTAAAAATTTTAAAGGTTTAATCATTAATGATATCATTAAATATTTATAAATAAAATCATATTATGTTCAACCAGTTATCCTACAAAATTTTACATGAATTGTTTCACAACTTGTTTTCACTAGAAACTGTTTTTTTAAATTAAAAATGATTATTTTAAGGGATGCGAACAGGAACATCATTCTCTGTTTATTGGTTTCCTGTCTGTTTTGTATAAATATATATTCTTTTAGAAATAAACACCATTTATGAACTTTAGAATCAATATTAAATGTACAAAAGTTTAATAAAATTATAGTTTAATATTCCAAACAATTTGTAATACTATACATAATTACTTTAATTAATTTAAAAACATTATTTACTGAAAGTTATGTTTATTCTTAGAGACATTCAACCTAAGTGCAGTATAACGCTTTGGACAATTTTTTTTTAGAGTTTAAAGCATTACATGTTTTAACATTTTTAAGGTTTTTAAGTTTTAATTGTATTTAATGAAAATAAAATATTTTTATTTTTTTCGGTTTATTATTTTATATATTTCATAATTTCTGATTACAAAGCCTGCTCAAGAACATAGAAACATGAAAACAAAACTAGTTTTTTTAAAAAAACTTATTTAGAATATTATAAAACAATATTTTGAGATTAAGACCCACTCAGCCACAAACTTTTTTTTTTTTAATTCGAGGTTATTTTCTAAGTTTAATTGTTATGGTATAAACATTTTATGCAACATATTACTCATCAGCTTTTAAATAGTCTGTTATAGTTTATTAGGTTATTTTTTAAAAAAATACTCAGAAAATATTTACGTGCCAGCCAACAGTTTACTTCATCATTCAGAAGTACTAAAAATTATTAAAAATTCCTTGTTCTCGCTGCATCAATTTTTATTGCCATGGCTCTTTATGAGAGAATTCTTCGATTCTAATGTATGTAATTATTTGTGTGAAGCCAGGATTGTACTCGTGAGGTGTCGATGTTGAATCAACTAAATCTACACTAAACAAGAAATTTACTGCATAACTGTAAAATAGACATATTACCGAACGTGGCCTTCTAGTTTTTGACGGAAAATTGCAGAAATTAATCACGTACCCGGTCCAGCTGCTTATTAAATGTCTAGGAATTATATAAATTTTTAGGTTGACTGAAATTTTCTGCGGCATAGCTAATGTTATATTTATTATTTTAAACTGAATAACATTAGGTTTTAAAATAATATAATGTTCATTTTTTTAAATTTTATTTAAGCTTTTTTATTACAATATATAAGTATACACATAAGACAGGCGACACGGTTATACATCACAATAAAAAAATTAGCCCCTTCCAGTGGCAATTTCTAAGCCACAAAATAGGGCAACCGTTTGAATTTCTGTAAGAAGCAAGCCGAAAACGACAAAACTGCAAGCCTCCAAGTCATTGAAATGCCTTTTGTATACATTTGGTATGGCATCAGAATGACCAACCATTATTACACCGTTGAACTATAAACTACTAGTATTTTGCGCCAAATAGGTTACTAATAATATTAGTATTAATATAATTATTAGTGTTATTATTATGTTGACTAGAGCTTAATCATGCCCCAATAATTACGCTATAGTATGTAAGCGAAGAGAGAGCTTAACTACTCCACTTTAGGATGTCAAAAAAATATATATATAGTACAGTGTGAATATAAGTATATAATATAATAGCTAATTATTAATGTTATGTTCCACGTTATTATGGCAATTAAAAAAGTGATTTTAATTATATAATAATTATTTTATTCAGACACAACTTTATAATACTATAAACTTTTTATTTGTTTGGAGTGAGGTTATTTTACGCATAATGAAAATCATACATTTAAATGAAAACCAATTAATTTAATTTAAATTGTTCTGTTATAAAATACATAAAATATTTAAACTATTCCTTATATGTATCTGGATACTATTACAGGAGTTACGAAGGGCACAGAATGTAATCAAGAGTCTATTCCAGCTAACTCCAATATCATTTATCTAAATGCACTCTGTTTATAATGCACACGATATTGTTCGTGAAACTTCAAAACTATCATATAAAACGTATTAAAGTTTATTAGGGCTCGCAATGTCCGACAAGCAACTTCAGCCAGAGAACGCACTAAGGACGTCTCAGGTCTAGAATGTTCTGACTTCATTTATGTTGTGAATTTTTCGGAAATAATTGAATTTTTATAATGTTATTGCTGAACGCATCATTATTAGGCAGTCCTAGCCTGAAGCAATACTTAACTGCCAATGCAATAACGTGTAATCGAAGTTCTAAAATTTGGTGTCAATTTTATTCACCAAAACAAGCATAGAAAATGGTCACAGATAAAACTGTGTTATTTCTTAATGTTTTCTTAAGACACTATTGCCTTAACTAAAATACTTCGTCATTTCATACAGAAGCTATCATCTATCATTGATGCGACGGATGTACTAAAATTTCTAAATAATAGATTAAATTATTATTTGCACCAATTTACTACACGCTTGCGTTATGATGGCGTCACTCACATTCTTAAGAGTTCTTAGTTTTTAAGCTGGTAACAATTTACTTTGTTACGATAAAACACATATCAATTCATCTTAGAGGTGTCTAAACAAATGAACTGTAAAATAACTGCATGTGGGCATAGAGTCAGTCGTGTCATAGACACGAATACTACCTAGAACATAAGAAAACCATACTTAAAATAATAGTAATTCTGTCAATATTGATATAAATAAAACCGATTTTACTAGACATCTGTGTCGTTTCGACATACTGTACACCTGTATTTCTAGACCTTCAACACAAAAATAACTTTAATCCCAAAATACATTTTTTTTTAAATTCAGATAATGCCAACAATAAAAATAAAATTCCTGATAGAGCTGCAGTTAAATCGTAATAGACATAAACCACAAATAAAGTATTTATTATTTTGTCTCGTATAAATAAATTAATAAGGAAATTAAAATTATAATAATGTTTTACAATTAAAGGCTTACATAACTTGTCGGAAACGAATAAAAAAATTAAATTATCAATATAACTGAAAATGTTTTAATTACAAAGACAGAAGTTCTATAGATACAAAACTTTGATTAAAGCGGCGATGCTCTGTTTTCATTCGTTTCGTGATGGTGACAGTATAAAAAAAAATCCTAGTATTTTCCCTCTTTTTTTTTCCCGAGGATGTATATTGTATCAGCCAGTTCGCATTTCCTGCGAGACAGAGGACAGTTTCAAAAGACACGAGCCACTCTTTCTACTCCCCCCACCCCCCTCTCAAGATATTGCGCCGACAAGTACTTCCCTGTCAGGACCAGTCTTCCTTCGCTTGCCTCCAGCTTTGTGTTCCTCGTTTACATTTCTTGGAACACAGGTACAGCCATTCTTCCTCCGCCTTCGTCGCTGTTCGCTCGTAGTCGCTGGAAGAAACTGTCTGCAGGCGGGATCGCAGCTGCGATGTGCGTGCAGACAATGGTTTCAGCAAACAAACTGTATTCCTATTTTGTTATGGAACCAGCACTCCGTTAAATTGAGAAGAGTTTATTTTGCTGCGTAACTAAAGTTAAAGATACCAAACTACATTTAATACTCTTACGTTTTCAGTATAATACTATCTTATACTTATCCAAGAGATAGGTATGATATATCAATAATTTTTTTACTAAAAAACGTAATTTGTAATATTTTAAGGATTTTTGTATTAACTTGACTTCTAAAATTTTTTTTGGGCTAAATTTCTTCCGTTCAAATTATTTAAAAATGTATTTTCACTTAGTGTTAAAATATAAACTGTCAATTAAGAAGTAATTTTAAGTAGGAAAACTGTACAATTATTACATTTTAACAATTAAAAGAAAATATATATGAGATCAGGAAACAATTTTCTACAGTTTCAGTTTTTTTATTCACAGATTTTTAAAGTATTTATTTTTTTTAACAATAAGCATTACTTTTCATATTCGTGTAACATACGTTATGCGAACTTAGCCATTGTGTTTGGAGTTGTAAATCGGTTGTTTTAAGCGAATAATTTTGTAACATCTGTTAAGGATTTTTATCCCTTACTTAACTCGGATATTTTAAATATTAGGTGGCTGTAAAAATGCACATGTTTATGTAGATCAATTTAAGAAAATGTTTGGGTTCACTCTTAAATGAAAATTAAGTTTTGTTGGTTTTTATAATTGTAGATTGTATACTTATTAAAAAATAAATATTTATTAACTTTGGTTTCTTTTTCACTCCATTCGACGATCTAACAAACCATAGAAAAAGCTAATAAATATTTCTGAAAACAAAATAGTAAATTCAGTCAATTGTTTCAGTTTATTATCTAGCAAGAGAGAATTGATATATAACATCATTAATTATAGAGGTTAAAAATAATAAATTACCTTAAAGGTGTTATTTTTTTTTGCCAACTAGGATTTATATTCCTCTCTAACTGGTAGGATTTTAGTTTATCAACATCATGTTTTCCTATATTCAACAACCATTAAGTATACTTTCATTTATGAATATTTATTCCCCGTTTATTTTTTTGGAAATAAAAACCTAATATTTATAAATAACCACATAATGAATGATTACAATTTTTAAAAGCGTTTATTTGAAAAAAAATATGAATAAGAAATCCAAATCGTAATTACACGTGTCATCTTATCTTAAAGATGGCCCAAATTCTATAATCCCAGACACAACTTTCATCAGGCCTATGCATGTTAATTGAAGTGTTTTGTCACTAAATCTAAAACCTTAAAAATTATTTGGATATTATATTATAATATTTTAAAAGGACATTGAAACAATTGTTTTTCAATAATTATTCTTTTGATTAAAATCTGAAATTTATTTCGTAAACTTAATGAGAAAATTAAAAAACAAATCATCCAGAATTTGCATTATTATCATTTTTTGAAAGAACAAGTATTCTTTAAATTTTAGCTTAAAATTTAATAAAATCAAATCTTTATTAACTGTTTCAATGCTTTAAATATCACAATAATTCAGTATACAAATAATTTACTGTGTCTTTACATCATTATATAAATTATTAAATTTGTAAATGTATTGTACCAGAATTGCTATGATTTTAAATTTTTGCTTATCAAAGTAAACCTAAAATTAAATTATTTATTTGTTAATTGGTTTCTAATGTAAAACTGAACCGTGTTTATATTTCAATCCAGCCATTTCGTTTTGGGTCCTACGTATTTGTCCGAAGTTACTGTGGGTAAATACTGAAATGTTTCAATTTATTGTGTTTTTGTGCCTTTATATTTCATAAAACCCTCTGCCTTTCAGACCTTCAACTTATTTTTAAAAATTTGTGATATGAAAATATTAAATTTACAATCAGTCTTGCGCTTTAAAATCACAGCGATCACAATATAGCTACAAATAGGATGGTAGAAAAGGTGTGACAAAAATTATTAAAAGCGTCTTTTACTTTATCATAACGTGACTATGGTTTTTGAACACACGGTGAATTCTTTTATTTATTTATTTGGTACACCTGTTTTTGGCTCTTATACTAGTCGTATGCGGATGTAATGTCATAAATGGGCCAAGTTAGCATCCGGTTTTCAACCACCATGTGCTTACACATAAGGTGAATTCTAAATGGGTATTTTATAGTAAAACAAATAGCTTAACATATTGAAATTTTTGGAGGTGTTTATTTCTGTGGTAAATACCCGTCACTGCCAAGTCAAGAATACAGGGTTAAAAAAATTATCTTCCTGAAACTGAACTGGCTCCCATCACTGGAATATTACCTGCTGACGTCTTCCTGGAATACCCCCTGATGTGGCTGTATCAACGTGGTGATCCTGATGAGCATTCGTCTGGTGATGCTTTTACAGTAGTTTATGTTTGGATTGTAAGATAATTGCTTATTTAGAACTTTTGGGCAAGTTCTTTAAAACAGTGATGCCGTCAAATTTTCAATATATAATCCAAACTTTAAGGTCCGCTACGTATAAGTTGTGACATTGAAAAACAACTCTAAATGTTAGTGTATTGATTAAAAACATACAGTATTTTGGTGAATATTAAAACTATAACTAAATGTGAAAATTTAAGAAGTACCAAGCATAAATACGCAAGCCACCCCAGAAACGCGAGAGCTCGGGTGTTAGCAGTGGCCAGGGGGTAACTACTGGCTAGCGGAGGCACGTCATTGGCTAGAAGCAGGGTGAGGCGGTCGCTAGGGAGCGACCTCGTCACTCGTCTGTAGTGCGAGTTTTGTTTGGTGTCGGTAGGTTTCGCCGTACATAGAAGTTTATTTTGCGCTGGGAAATTAAATAACTATGTTTTAAGACTTATAATGTTTTTTTAACTGACGATTTGTGTACGACAGCCCCAGGCAGTAGCGATTAGCGGGGTTACTGAAGTGCAAACATCAGAAACGTTACATAAGTTGATATGTTATTTATTTTTAGAGGCGTATGTAAACGCGTACGTTAAAAAAAAATTGGGATAGCCTACGTCGCGAAAAAGATGTTCAAAACTCGTCAGTAAAGTCACTTTAAGATAAAATAAATGGTTGTGTGCACTTATGTTTTTGCCGTAATAAAAAACTAGCTTTAATTTAACATGCATCTCCTTCATAGAAATAATAAAATGACAGGAGTGATAGTATGGTTATGGTTGGTAAAGGATAAATACTGTTACGATATATAATATGGGGAAAACTGAGTTCGTAAGGTATAGACAAATTAAGTTTTATTATAGTTTTGTTAAATACTAACATTACCATTAATAAATAATAACTGTACTTCAAAATGTCCGATCGCAAATAAAAATGTTTATTCTCAAGTCACTCAATGTCTGTCAAGTTCTAGAGTTCAAACTGCTCACTGAAGATAGGCTCAACAGTGGTTCGCCCCGTACCATGAGCCTGTCCACAAACACAGTCTCGCGCCACTCTATCGCACTCTCACCATCTCGTCGCTCTGCGTAGTGCCACTCTCGAGGGGGTCTCTCACCCTCTCTTCGCCGATGTCAAACTTCCCTTCACTCGCGGAACTCTCCGAACTCTTAGAACTCACTACGAACTCGCTCGGAACTCTCGTGGCACACATCGTGGGACTCCGTCGGGGGACTCTCACGGCACCAGTCACGCCCTTCTCGAACCGACGAGAGTGGCTGTGACGAGTCACGTCATGCCTGGACGACCCAACGCCCGAAAAGTCCAGAAAGGCGTCGCTTGCTCACGCCAGTTCACGTGGTGGCCCGCGTAATTCCCAAGGCCGCTCAGCGATACATTACAGCGCGAAAGAAGTTTGAAGCGGGGGGAGCGGAGGAGGGAAGGGGTTATTGACGACCCTTGTTTTCCAGCCAGACGCGCGTGGCAAGCCTTACGTCAGTTCACCACACGTGACCGGACGTGTGACGCCAGTGGTCATGCAGGGCCGCCAACCAGCCCTGAACCTGGCTTCGCGGTCTGGTCTCTTGCGTTCGTAACAATACAATAAAAATATTTATATAGATACTTAGTATAAAATATTAAAATAAATACGGGTTAAAAATGAACTATTCAATTTAATAAAATGATGGAGATCAATTTTATATAATAG
The DNA here is from genome assembly GCF_032445375.1 of Bacillus rossius redtenbacheri. Lineage (NCBI taxonomy): Eukaryota > Metazoa > Arthropoda > Insecta > Phasmatodea > Bacillidae > Bacillus > Bacillus rossius. The sequence continues at coordinate 89,569,123 of NC_086332.1, forward strand.
TGGATATAAATAAAAATTCTGAATGTCTCTTCTAATATATTATTTTAATTATTAAATAATAATATTAAAATATATTAGTTATAAGGCAATTAAATTATATACACGGGAACTTTACCTCACAAACACGCACATAAAAACTGCCAGGAGAATACTAAACCTTCCACAGACACTCCCTGCCAACGACAATGGAAGCTTACATGCAACCTGACATCGTTATACATACGGGAATATAAACTACACAAATATATTTGAAAACGTTTATGAACACAATTAATATCACTAATATTCACAATAAATAAATATATTTAATCAAATAGACTGGTATTAAATATCAATCGCTAACGTATAAGATTCAAAGCACATATACAGTTTTATTTGTATGTAACTATTTTTTTCATCCTGTGAAGGTTTCGTTGCATGGTGCGTGCGAATCCTAAAAATTCACTCTGATAAATTTTTTCTCACGCATCTAAAGAACTTTAACTTCAAAAACCTAAAAAAAAAAAAATACATTAACTACCGGGTGACACGTGTGTACGAGCTCGTGGTGTGTGCCGAGAGAATCCCCAGCCATTATTAATGACGGCTAGGGAAGGCACGCGCTAATTGAGTGAGATGTCTCTCTCTCTCTCGCTACTCATCTCCAAGAGCCACGTTGAGCGAGATAGGCGGGTATATATTAACGTGAGTGGCTCTCGACGGTCAAGGCAAGGCGACGAGTGGAAGATGGGGTCCACGTGTGCAAAGCATCGCACCAGAGGCGGTTAGTAAACGGTTAGACGCAAAGCTGAAGCTTGCGTATGAACGTGTAACACACACACACACACACAGATATATATATATATATATATATATATATATATATATACAGTAGAATCCGGATATAACGACCTTCAAGGGACCGGCGAAACTATGTCGTACTAACCGGATGACGTACAAAACGGTTTAGGTAAATAAAACATTTTGTAGGATATATAATCACATATACTTTATTTTAATGGTTCTTTCACATTCCAATTATAAACATAGGTACATAATTTACTGTAATACAAAGAGATAAATTACACACACACGCACTACATGAAAAACTCTGTTACTAACTAACGTAGATAGTCTGTTATTTAAGCTTGTTTTTGACAAGGTTTTGTTCGGTAGTAAGAACTTCGAACAGCATTGTGAATTCGTGACATCATTGTTTTCATTAGATCATCATCAAAGTTAGTCTTAACAAACACACTGAGCGTTGCCGCAGCCTTCAGAACATCAGACACACTCACGGTAGGGTGATTCTCCGCTGGTTCGTCATCATCACCATCGCTATCTTTGCCATTCGCGTCGTTGGCGATGATATTTTCCATAACGTTTTCATCAGACGGTTCTTCACAAGTGGCGACAGCATCGGTGACACACGCGTATTGTTCAAAGTCCTCGTTTGTTATGGGTAACTGATGCTTATCAATAGCCCTCGTCCAAGTTGGGGCCCCGAGGTATTGGTAGGTTGTGTAAACAAAACATTGTGCGTCGTTTTAACTGGACGTAATATCATAATATTCATAATTAATGGTCGCTATAAGCAGTTGGTCACTTAAAACGGAGTCGCACTACACGGTTTATTTTCCCAGTACCTAACTATGAAACCTAACTTGTGTAAACATTATCGTCGTTAAAAGCGGTTAGTCGTTACAAGCGAAGTCGTTTGATATGAATTCTACTGTATATATGTGTGTGTGTGTTTGTGTGTAGGTGTGCGTGCACGTGTGTGTATGGAATTGAGGGTGTGTCCTCGCTGAAAGCATGCAAGAGTACAGCAAGCGGGTTCAGGATAGTTGGTGTATTGATACCGACTAATGTCTGTTAAATCACTAGTATAACTGGATTCTTTACTCACTCCATCACCGGTCCAGTCAAAACACCGTTTCAATGGGATTCCTTATAACGCATAGTTTATTTATGACACTTAGTGGATAGAAACAATAATTGTATGCCTGTGAAAGTAAGTTTAACTCACAAATATGTCCAGTTGCGCTAAAAACTAAATGAAGTGTGAAAAATTGGTACTTATTGTGTTGAAGACGCAGTTATAGGTCACTGATGAAGAATATCTTTGTAGTTACTAAGAAGTAGCGAAAAAGTATTAAATTTTACTGCCTGATTTAAATTTAATTTACATAAATTTTTACAAAGTTCTATTTTGAACAAAGTTACATTAAGGAAAATTCTGGTAAAAAGTATGTAATATATTTATACAAATTTATTAAACTTAAAATATTTGAGGCAAGAGCTTATTTATGAACTAACCAAACAAAATTCCCAAATAGAAACTGCCAATTTATTAACATCTACTTATCCTTTTTTTGAGTCAAAACCGTGCTTTGTTAAGTCTGGTTCTGTCTCGTTCGGGTATCTTGACACACTTCTTTTTGCAGTGACTCTGGTTTGGTGGCTTGTGTAGTCTTCTGCCACCGCGGCCCTATTTATACAACTGGCCCGCGGACGGTTGTGTCGCAATGCATCACAACCAATCAGAACGTCTTACTCAAAAATATCTGTATTGCAGATATTGGTGTGACTTGTTGCATAACTACCCCGGGACCATATCTGCTGGTTGCCTATCCATCAGGGATACTGCTCGTTCGCCACAGGAGTCTCGAAACTGGCTACGGGTGTGGTGCTGCTGGTCACACCACAACACTATAAATTGGTTTGCGGTCATTATTTGTTGTTTTTACACATAAACGATTTTTAAAATGATTTAATTAAAAGTCAATTTTTGTGGTCTCCATATTTGAAAAGCAAATTTACATGCTTGTTACGCAGTTTCGCACTGCGTAACTATACGACTACCAGACAGCGCCCCTGGCTATCTGATGGATACCACCCGCAGCACAGGGGCGCGCAATGTTCGATTTCTGCGCGCCGGACGGGAACGCATCGGGGCCGCTCGGGCCGCTTCGACTCCGCCCGGCTTCGCGGGCTTCGTCCAGAACAACCAACGATGACGTACTTCCGCCGGCGGGTATCCAGACTGTTCCTCGGTCGGGCCCCGGCGGACTATATAAACCGGCCCAGCCAACACCTCTGCAGGCAGTCTCCGACTGGCCCAGCAGCATGAACCTGCAGTGACACCGATCTACACCACCGGCCTCCTCCGTCATGCTGCCCGACGACGTGCCGACAGCTTCAGGAAGAAAACGGTAAGAGACGACGTCAGAATCTAAGTCCGTAAGGGACTCTGAAAAATTTTCAACCCAGTAGAGATATTACAAGTCCACGAGGAACTTAGAATAAATTCAAGTCGCATTAGTTTGGACTTAGAATTTTCGCAGAGTGAGGAAATAGAAAATTTGCCTCGTCTGTAGAATGAAGGGAACTGTCTCGTGAAGGTTACGGGATAAGTAAAGTAAATATTTGACTGGTGTTGAAATTAAACGGCAGTGAGGCAGTGTGGCAAGAGACGGAGGAGAGGTCGAGTACCGCATAACGTAAAGTGTACCAACTTGCAATAGTTGAGGCTTACCGTAACGTAACCAACGTAGTTTTACGTAACGGATTCGACTGAACTGTTATAAGTTCCCGGACTACACAATCAATGTAACGAGCACTCCTGTGTGAACTTCAGTACGCACCTACTTCGTAGAACGACTGACGAGGCGAGTAAAGATAAAGACTGCTCGCCACAATATTGGCGGGGCTCCACGGCATACCGCTGTCAGTAATCAGGAGACTTTTGAATACGACTCGCTGACTACAAGTGTGTGTAAGAACGTAAACATTTTAAGTGTCATAAATTTGGTATTGAGACCTACACCAGAAACACTGTTTAAGAACTTTAAAGAATCAGACCACGATGAGGGAGAATGTATTTCAAGTTTAATCGATATTTCTTTATTATCTGGGTTAACTAGTTACAGATAATATATTTAACTGTACTATAAGCGATTTCATGTCAGTTCTCCTTAATTATTTTCTTTTACCTTTCTTATTCTCTTATTGTAATTTGATATGTTTGGCAAATGTTAAATTCATGTTAGTACAGTTATTTCACGTAATATTGAATGTGCCAAAAAACCAAATGATTTGATGTTCATATTTTCTGCTAATATAATTTGCTGTTTGCTTTATAATAAGGGGTTAATTTAATGTGTGTGAAATACATATATGATCCAATATTGTTAATTATATTTTTCTGTTCACAGACATCGTGGGTACTTGCTGTAATCTTCAAAATAAGAAATCAGAAGGTTGTCATATCTGAGCATGCGTGTATTGAAGGATGTGATGTTGTTATTACAAGTTTTGTTAATAAAAGCACTTTTGTTTCACGAACTTTAGAACCACTTTCTGAGATTGTCCCCTTGTCCTCCGGACTGGAGGTAACATGCTTGTAAATACAAATCTAGTGTCTAAATGAAACAATTTCATGACAACATAAGGGCAAGGCCCCTTAAAAGTTTTGAGTATTCTTACGTAAAAGTAACAGGTATTCTAGAGTAAAATCTATTACATGGCAAAAATCTGAATATTGTATATTTTACAACCATATTTCTTTGATTATTCCAAAAAACTAACCTGAAAACTGTTAAAATATGTTTTCTTACATTATTATAAATTTAGTTAACCTAATCCAATGAACGTTTCAAAATGTTTTGCTTTTTTTAAACCAATAACTAAACAACCAATCCTTTATTTCAATTCAGATAACATAATTCTTGGAATATCATAGTGCTGCACTATGATATTAACAATAATAGCAATTTTTTTAAACTGAAAACGGTATTTATTTCTCAATTTTCCCGTTTAATTTGTGTAATGTGTGTAAATTTATGGAATTTGAATTCACACTTGATACGTGAGCACAAATTCTTCTTATTTTTAAACACATATATGTAAATCATTTAGGGATATCTTTACGAGCACTGCCAATTTACGCGAAACGTGCAGAGGGATGCAAATTATTTATATACTTAAGTGTGAAACATTTTTAACATTTTCATTCATATCTTGTGAAATTAACATTAACCTGAATAGAGGCCATGGAGTTACGAGTTTTATATATGCATGATTACAGAAGCAATGTAAACATCATAGAAATACGCAAGTAAGATTAGTATTAAATGACATACACACAAACCATAAAGCTCGAATAATTGAGAACGCCATTATTCTTAATACCTTTCCGCAGCAAAAACATATATAGCTCACAGATAAACAAAGTTAAGATTAAACTGACTTCAAAATAGGCAAAGTTCATTAAATAGCAAAAAATAAATATTTTATACACTAAATTAAAACTTTTTTTTTTCGTTTATTGTAATAAGGAACGTATTGTTTATTATTTAATTAATAATTGTTTTATAATTTGAAAGTCATGCCAAGTAACATAAAAGAACGCGTGTTACACTTTACACGTGATAAAAGTAAAACTTCCCTTACATTTAAAACCTCAACTAATTATGTATACCACTGCTATCTTAGTATCTCATTGGCCAAATGTCTATTCTCTGCCTTGTACGCGTTAGAAATGTCTCACAAAAATGTTTCACGAAAACGGTCTATTTAAATATCGGCATTGAAATTTTTATCTCATCGAGCCCAAAGAAGTTTACACTTAAAAGTACACTATTATTGTTATTGATAGTCACTAAATTTCGATGCCTGTTTAAAATCATCTGTAATGTGAGTTATGAAACAACTATAGCTAAGAGTGCGTGAGCAGTGGTTACAATGATTCCCAGACAGTGTCTGATAATTATCTCTACAAGCATTGCTTAAATATTTATTTATTTTGGTTATTTGTGTTGGCGATACATAATGGATGTTATTTATATCAAATATTATACAAGTAAGTTATATAACTTTGATTTTATACTAGACACCGACTTCAAAATTATAAAACAATCAATAATTACCTAAAAAACAATAAATCCCTACTTACAAGAAACGAAAAAGAAAAAAAAGTTTAATTTGGTGTATAAAACAAGTGGATTGAGACCAATCGCATTCGTGATAATTTAACAAATGCAAATGTTGAACACCATGCTCATCGTCTGGGTTTGATTTGCAGGCGACTGGCCATCGAAACAGAGGAAGAATGTGCTCATCGTTTAAATTTGATTCCTTAGCAGCTAGCCAATGAATCTACTAAACCGCGATTACAACGATTAAGTGCATTTATTAATTAATTATTCCTCACAGAGGGTGCGCAATAAAACTTCAGAAGTAAGGGACAGTCGATTAAATAATTTCAGATTAGCAACACACCGTTCAAGAAATATATTAGGAGTTAAACAATTTAAAGTTTTTGCAGATGTACCATGTGTTGTATGCAAAAAAATTACTTAATCCGCAACAGCGTGTTAATTTGCTTCCAGAATTAGTTTCGGTCATTGGGATAGAAACGTGTTCTCGAGGCTCAAACACTATTGAAAACTTTAAGTTCCACCTCAAGATTATTTGAATTAGATAGGAATTGCTGCTGTACCACATGAATTAGCCACATGTTTAACTCAAACCAAAATTTGTGTAAGTTACATCCTTAATTGAAGTTTCTGACCGATATATATTTGGCAAAGACTTTTCATATCGTATTTTTACATCCTATCGAAACACACACCATGTCAATTAAATGTTCGACTGCACATAAGCTTCAACAATAGAGACTCAAGTAGTACCATATAAATTGGCTAGTCATTGAAGAAATTTCTATGGTCTCCTACCAGAATTTGATAATTAATTGTTTAGTATATAAGAATTTCTAATCAACAATAAATTAACAATGAGTTAAAATCTTACTCTTTGGTGACATTATGCAACTGCCTCTTGTCAAAGGTCACTGGTGTTTTTTACAACCATATTATTTTCCAAAAAATTAATTTGTGGAATCTGTTTTCATTTTGCAAGCTGAAAATAAATACGCGCCAACGAAACGATAGTGAATTCATTGATTTGTTAATTATTTTGAAAATTTATGAATTCACTATCAATTAGATTCCATTGCTATGTTAACGTCGCATAATATCCCACTGTGAAACAACAATGCTTACAACGATACCATGACAGCAGCCAAAGCCAAAACACATACAGTTTACACCATAAAAGTTGTGATGAGTCTCGTGAAATAGCCACTTATGGAAATAAGCCACCACACATTGTCGTTCCAAAATATGTCAATAACTGCAGATGTTTATTATCAACGTTGAAGTTGGCTGAAGAATTATGGATCATGTTAGGCGAAATATATCGATCTCAGACCGGCTTGTAAATAGAGCAATAGGGACAAAATATTCTCGAATGACGGATATTCTCGTTGATTTGGGAAGAGAGAATGTTCTGACATTCCTCGTCGTAGAAAATTTAATTACGAGAAATGTCGAAAGGAGTTGGCAAAAATTACGACAATTTAAAAACACATGCCATAGGTTGCCAACAAAGTGTTTCTTCCGTCAAACGGTTGAGACTGTCATTGCAAGATACCCGTGTTGGTGCATTACTGATTAAGGATACATCGAGGAATACAGACACTAGATATTACTGTAAATTCTGTGAAAATAAATTTGAGTTTTCTCGAGTAACACGAAGAAATTAAAAAAAAAGAGACTGTCTTTAGAACCAGTTACGCATGTCGTTTCGTTGTGATAAGTGTCATGTTTGGTTCACAACTATTGACAGTTTGAGATGACATGCAAAAAATTGTAAAGGTGGAGTCCATTCACGACCTGTGAAAAAGCTAGTGTTTTATTCTGCCCGCAAGTTAAGGTTGAGACTCGTACGTGCAATGCTTATAACAGTAAAATGGATCCGCAGCGAGAAGATTCGACATCAGTTCAACATGCGACACAGCCTACGACTGTTCACGGTGCTTTCAGAACTAACAAAAATGGATTCTTCCTTCCTAGTTCACCATTCCGTGAAATGTATGAATCTTTTCATTACATTAATGGTTATTTTGAGCCAATATATGTTTGTATATTTTTAAAAGATGCGAAGAATAGTATTGTTTATCGACTTGAAGATTTAGAATATGGTCGGTCATTGAAGTATAATTTGTGGCTTTAATGTACTTATGGTAAACCTGAGCCATTTCAATACCAGGCTTGAAACAGATTATTCAAGACTATGCATACTGTCCTTTACATATCACAAGACAAAGAAGAAATTGTAGGCTATATGACGCTATTGAATCAATCTGTCGCGAAGAGCAAGAATACCAGTGCAAATTTAGCGGATGGACACATCTAGTCATGTGGATCGATTATAAATGGGAACAGAACCTGTTCACTGAAATATAATATTTATGATTTGCTCGTATTTGTGTACATGTAGTAGAGTATAAGATATGTAATATTTTTTTTTGTAATATTTTTGTTTTATTTCTTCAATCTGTCTTTTTTTTGGTAATTTTAATTGAATTACATTTTGGCACTGTTCAAGATTCGAACCAAGTACTGTAATCGATCGATTCAAAAAATATTTTAAGATGTGATGTGTTGATTATTTTTGGATTTTTTTTCTAATTTCTAGGTTAATAATTAGACAATTTTAAAAGGCAACCAAATAACTGACAATATAGCGGGTGCCCTTATAATAAATAATTCATGTACTCTAACGGGTGGGAATTCAACTAATATGGCGCCATCGCCCTCTAGCAGACGAAAACAATATTTAGGATCCAATATGACAGCCTCCAGCAGACGAAAAAAAAAAATTCCACAGTGCCGGAAATTTGGTATTTCGACTTGTTTTTATTCTTCTAATTTTATTATAATCTTAAATTATTTTTGGAAATTTTATTTTCTCTATAATCTGGTTACTAAAGGGTGGTTTACATTTTGTTAGGCTGGTGTACTCCCCTTAGTTAAACTTTGTGCCAGTAGACAGAAGCACCTTTCCCAGAGACCTATAGGATATTTTGCAGATCTAAGACTTTGTTGGCAGCCCGTTTTAAATTTCCCTCGCTTACAGGCACGTCCCAGGCCTGTAACGTTACTTCACTTCATGACTAAAACTGCATACAACAGCTCTGGACGAGTTGTTACCATTTCTCAGAGACGAGCTGACCGTAGCCTTTAGCGTCACGCAAACGTCTTAGGTTCACTCCTCGATAGTCACGTCATGGACGCACTTTCCCAGCGTCGTTGCGCTTTTTGTTCACCCCCCTCCCCTCTCGGTTCTAAGAATTCGCCTAAGACCAATGACCGGTCATAAACCCCAGCAGACAGCGACCGTCTCCAAGGACGCCTCGCATAAAAAAATGTGTGTGCAAAGATGGACCACCCCACGACATCTAGCGGCAGAAACAGTAACTTATTTTCTTGGCCGCCAGAGTGTAGCACCTGACTGCCCCTTTAGCCCCTTGTAATAGCAGACGCATTGGGCGAGTCGATTCTTTTTTATTTCAGACACCCCTCAACAGGTAGTGATAAAGTCGGCCAGTGCTACCAACTTCGAGACATCAGTCAGAGTTTTTTTATGACGCCCACTCGGGGAACTTCGGAACCTTTCGGTTCGGACTCCCAGCCCCTCCCCCCACTTTTGATTGAACCTTTACTTTTAATTACGAGACGCGGTTCTTCGCGAGACACTTCGCGTCGCGACTGCAGACGGACCATTTGGGATTATCGGCGAGTCGACGAGACACTGCAAGATTTCCATCCGGGCGCAACCGACGATGTAGTCGCTTAAATAAGGGATGCTATCCCTGTAATCTTCTTCAAGTAGTTTAGTCCGTCTGCATAGTACAAAGAGTAATAGTTTTTTTCCTTTTAATAATTTTTTTTGAAATAATGAAAACATCCGCGCCCAGCTGCACATTCGCGGGATCCAGTTCCTGGCTGGCGAAGCATCGGTAAATAGAAGCCGACTTCCCTGTCTGACAGGGTCTGAGAGCCGGACACCGAATTTGCATTTTCATCAAACTTCCTCTACAACACACAGGCGCCCTGGCATCATTTTCCCGATGGATCTCCGGGAAGCGAAGCCCCGACCTCCGGTGCTTCTGTATCTTTTAACCTTTTCTGAACTTTCTTAAACGACGCCGTTAGACGAAGTTCATCAGATAAACGCCACATCTGGACTTTGAGAATACTGGGATAGTTTAAACATATTTGTATTTTTTTTATTGGTTTATATATTTTTTCAATGAAACCTTTTTTTATAATTTAATTTAGGGCTAGCCCATATTTCTCTTTAAATATATCTGATAGCTAATTAATTAAGTAACTGATATTGTATGTCTATATTTTTTAATATCTGTTATAAATTTTCCTTTAATAAATTTGACGTAATTATATTCAGACGGAATCACACCTTGTTTCTGTTCATTTCTAATAACATTGTGAAACCTTAAAGATCCCCAGCACACCACCATGACTTCATACAGGCTAATGTTACATCTGCCTTGGTATTAGTGGTGGCAGGTCAGACTGCCGTTTTCATCTGTAGACGAATGAAGCTTCACCAATTCGATTTGATTGACCGTGCCGTGTTCGAACCGAGGACGATGATATTTAAAATATAAATTAAAAAATAATATTTTTTTAAATTTAAAAATGGTTTTCAACTGAAATCAGATAAACATTACGGATTTTTAATATGGCGAACATGACATCATAATCAAAGATTTTGGCTATGACATAAACTAATTTTTTTAATTGCTTCATTAAAATTCAGAATTATTTTTTTTTTAGTTTTTATTAATAAAAGACTTTTTTTCTCTCGTAAGGAATTGAAACGAGGACCGAAAAGATTTAGTAACGAAACATTTAAAGTAAGCAATATTCTTTTGAATTTTTTTCGGATTATTTTGGTCGAATATTAAAGAGTTTTAAGTTTATGGTCAACATCAAGGTCGCAACCTCTGTTGTCGCTTTTGAGGATAATTGCTCTGCTCTGAGGAAAATTAATCCTCTCTAATTAAAAAAAATGGAATTCTTTCTCTAAAATGGTTATAATTTCTTCAAAATAGGGAAATATCTGGAATTTTTAGGAATTTCAAGTAATGTTTGAGGAATTTTGAGGAAATATTACCCCAAGATAGCCACTGTGATGCCATCGAAGTGGCGGAAAACATCGCAACACCAAAACCATGAACCAATATTTTATATACTACTGAACCCATTGCCAGATTATTCCATCAGGCACGCTCGGTACACTGCCAAACTCAACAACTGTTCTGACGCTAACTGCTAAAATAACCCTTCGCCAGTCAGTGACAGCACAGTTGCACACTGCGGCGTGTCAAGTAAATGGTACACACGTACAGTCATGATTATGTTGTCGGAAGAACGGTATGTATGCCCCGCTGGCGGCCCAAGATACGACCCACCTTGTCAGTCATCAGTTCCTCCCTCCCCTTGCTAGGCACCGAAAAAACTTAGCTCTTATTATTTTTGTCTCGCACGCCTGTCGGCCGCCTGTAGGCCGCCTGTAGCCTTCCTGATAACAAACGGAAACCACGAACTGAAGCAACCACGAACTGAAGCAATCACGAACAGAAGCAACCACGAACGGAAACAACGGAAACAACCTCAAGCAACCACGAACAGAAACAACTGAAACAACATCGAACGTAAACAACCACGAACAGAAACAACCATGACCGGAAAACACCATAACCGAAAAAAAAAAACACGACCGGTTAAAACCACGAACAGAAACAACCACCATCGTTTAAGTTCATATTGTTTTGGAGCTTAAAGTATTACAAGCCATTATATTACTTATACTTACTATGCGTACGAACAACCGAAATCTGATCGCAGCGTGGCAACTGCTCTACCGAGAACAACACCCCGCTGCGGCAAGTTAAGTCGTCTGCAGACGATTCGAGTACCTACATCGAACCTCATACTCATGGTTGGCCACCGGAAACAAAGGGACGCGGTGCCCGATTAATCCTGTCGTGGCTTACAAGAGCTTAGTGAGCGGCCATAACAAATATGGAACCACCTAGTGTAGTCATCATTAGCCTTCCGTCTCAGGAACTCTAATTATCGTTTCCTCTCAGAGGGCGTTCTGGCGTAATACCATGACTGAGTGCATGAGCCTGTTGTCCGTACCTGCGGTTCCTCTCGTACTTAGCAGGAATACTGGGGCACCGACCCTTTTCTCAGTAGTGTTAAACTAACCTGTCTCACGACGGTATGAACAGAGCTCATATTCCCTGTTGGTGGGTGCACAATCCAACGCTTGGCAAATTCTGCTTCGAAATGATAGGAAGAACTGACATCGAAGGATTAAAAAGCCACATCGCTATGAATTCTTGGCTGACGCAGGTCTGTTATCCCTGTGGTAACATTTCTGACACCTCTTGCTGAAAACTCTTCCAGCCAAAAAGATCGATAGGCCGTGCTTTCACAGTCCCTTCACTTACTTAGAGTCAGGATCGAGCTAACTTTTGCACTTTTGCTCCACGCGAGGTTTATGTGCTCGCTGAGCCTGCCTGGGGAAACCTGACGTACCGCCCCAGTCACTCTGCGCCTGGCAGTGTCCTTGGATCGGATCACATGGGGGTATATGCACACCGCGAGGACGACAGGCGGCTCCAGGTTCCCTTGAGCGTTTGGCAGCAGAACATTTATGACGAAGGTCATAAGAGCCCATCGACCCGCGCTCTGCTCAACTAAGTAATTAAAGAAACTATGAAAATAGTGGTATTTCACAGGTAACAAGAGAACCTGTCTTGCTTATGTTACACATCTTATGTCTCCTTTCAGGGCCAGACTAGAGTCTAGCTCAACAGAGTCTTCTTTCCCCACTAAGAATTCCAAGCCCGTTCCCTTGGAAGTAGTTTCGCTAGATAGTAGATTGGGACAGTGGGAATCTCTTTGATCCATTCATGCGTGTTACTTTATGCTCGTATCACTTTGATGAAATCGTATCCCTCTGATGGGATCATATTCTACTGATGAGATCGTTTACACATCATATCCTGTATATCGTATCCTACTGATAATATCGTATCCTATAGTATCCTGTCGATCTCATCCTACTGATTGGATAGTGTCCGTTTGATATGATCATAAACCTACTAAAGGAATCGTATCCTAGAGTCAAACACAGATGGATCTAACTGCAAATGGAACCAAATGCAGATCGAGGCATTGTAAGCTTTCGTATATTGGCAATTGTATATTACTGATGGGATCGTATTGTACCGTATCCTGCGATCATAAACTACCAAGTAGAATTTTCGTCCAAATTTGCGTCCTTTTCGTTAAATGTGCTTTATTTTTTTGGATGTGCTTACGTTTTGTGCTTGACCAATAGGCTGAATGTGCCTAGTCAGCCGAATGGACTTGCCTGGCCACAGCCTAGACGTGTATAGCCAACAACTGGACGTGCCTAACCACTGACTGGAAATTCGTGATCAAAAATTGGCAGTGCGTGGCCACTGATTGGATGTGCCTGTTTATCCGAATGTCGTATATAACCGCCCTGAAATTACATTCCAAGGCTGGCAAAATACTCGCTTCACACTTCATAAAGACTTAAAATATTTAGAAATGCTAGTAATTTCCTTTTTGTGATTGAAGAATTTATTTTAAAAATATTTGTAATTTTGTTGTTTTTTTCTTGGTCACTTCAATGTTAAATTACAAAAATAAATAAATAATTAAATAAATTGATATCTTAAAAATTTTATTTTGCTTCGAGGAAAATTTTAATCAAGCACTGGAATCGATAGAAACAATAATGAAAATAAGCACTGATTTTTGATGAATTTTGAAATATTTTCAGGATTTCTAGCTTAATAATTACCGATTTGAAAGATAGCGGGCCAGATGGCTGACAACATGATGGATACCATGGTAATAAATACTACTGCGTTCTTGAAGGGAAATTTAAAACTAATATGGCGATAGCGCCCTCTAGAAGATAATATGTACTTACTACATGACATGAGCGCACCTGGTATGAAGTACTGAAAACGAGATGGCGGCAGAGCCCTCTAGCAAATCATTATAGTATTACTTTAAATTAAAAATAATTACAAGTCCAAACAGGTGTGTTATTTATATATATTCTTTAACCTTATTTATTTTTCAATTTGGAAATTTCTTCATGGCCGTGCGGTCAAAGGATGTTTTCCAACCCAGAGGTCGGAACTGTCATCTCGCTACAATTAATTTTGTATAAACATTAAATGTAATATGTTGTGAAGAGTCGTTGCAATACTGGTGGTAGAACATCGACCTTACACGCATGTGTCAAAGTGATGCTGGCTCTTTAAAGGAACAAAATGTATAAAAACGTTGGTGGTATCCAATATGGTAGCCTCCAGCAAAACAAAAAAAAAGATGGCGGCTGTGAATTTATTCACGTTGGCAACCTTCAACAGACGAATAAAAAATGGTGGCTATGATTCGGAATCCAAAATGGTGGAGGGGTTTTTAGGAACATAATTTCCAAAATTCGGGTTTTCGGGCGTCGATGTCAAGGTGCTTAAATTCAAGATAGCGGCTGAGGTTAAGGTCAAGGTCACAGGTAAAGGTATACCAAGCTGACAACCTTTAATCCTCACCCTTAAACCCTGTCCCAAGACATACATTACTATACTACTTCCAAGAATAATAGACTTTATTAATTTTACAAAATGTTCCTGAAATGTATTATAACATGACATTTCTCTTTAGTATACTCGTTATTTACTTTGGGCCCATTAAAAAAATTATAAAGATATTAGATTACCTCTTTAAAAATTTTAACTTACTTAAATCAGTTAGAAACATTACATCATGTTGCCAGAGAAAGAATAAATTACAGTAAATTAGACAACAAAATATTAGTTTATGTGTTAAAACTATAAAATATGTTCTTCTTACTGTTGTAACATTTCATTTCTAAAGACCACGTTGATCATTGTTTGGCACATACTACGGCGGAGGCTTTCATGATCGCAGAGCCATCGTCGATTCTCGTCACCCAGTACCCTCTGCGACCTATGAACTTTCATACATTCATTTTGTATCTACATTATTTGCGTGAACATTCTCGCTTTGTGCGTTTGAAGGTTTGGTGATAGAACCTCGGTCGCTCGCAGCACAAAATTAAGTTCTCCAATGGCGGACGTTCCCTATTTTAGATTCGGTGGCTAGTAATGCGGGTCGGCAAAGTGCCGCAGAAATCGGGGGAGGGGGTGGGGAGTGGGCGAACCACGTCGTCCATTAGCACAGCCCACCGCCACTATCCCCCCGTTTACCCTTCGCCTTGCCCAGCCTGCGACCGTCCGGACTAAAAACAGTGCGGACCCGCGGATTGCGCTGTACGCGTGGTCGACCGAGAAATACCACCTAAGTACCCCTATACCAAAAAGAGCTAAACCAAGTACAGCAGAACCAATTACCTCTGAATCCAGCACCGCTGAACCAAGTATCGATGATACCAGGACCGCTGATGCAAGTACCGCTGATGCAAGTACAGCTGAACCAAATACCACTGAACCAAGTACCACGTTACCAAGTACCACTAAACTATTTACCACCGATTAAAAAACTGCTGATACAAGTACAGATTAAAAGTACTTAATAAAGTACAGCGGAACTATGTACCAGTTAATCAAATGACACTAAAACAATTACTACTCAATAGAGTACCACTGAAAGAAGTACCACTGATACAAGTACAACTGAACCAAGTTCTGTTAACCAAGTTTCACTGAAACATATACTACTGAACCAAGTACTTCTAATTAAAATATCACTTAACCAATTTCCGATGAAAAAATGGCTCAACCAAGTACTAATTAAACTAAGTATTACTGAAAAGGGTATGTGAACCATGTACTGCTGAAATAAAAACAGCTGAATAAATCTCCGTTGAACCACGTTTCGCTGAACCTTGTACCTATGAACTGAGTTATGCTGAACCAAGTACAAGTGAAACAACAATAGCTCTTGATGAACCAAGAACTGCTTTAAATAAGTACTTCATAACCAGTTACCACTGCATCAAACACTGCTGAGCCAAATAAGCTTAGCCAAATAATTTTGCTCTAACTAAACCAAGTATTACCAAACAAATTACTTCTAAACCAAATGATACACATCCAATTTTGCTGATTTTATTAGTGATATCCATTTGATCCAACTAATTACTACTGAATAAGTACTGCTAATTCAATAACCACTTTGTTAAGTTCCGATAAAATAAATACCGCAGAGCCAAGTAACTATTAATTAAAGAACGCTGAACAAAGTACTGCTGAACCAAGTACAGTTGATTTAATTGCCGCTGAAAAGAGTGTCGTCGATCCAAGTATCCGTGAAATAATTACCGCTCAACTAATTACCGCTGAACTAATTACCGCTGAACCAATTACCACAGATCCAAGTACCACTGCACCAAGAGTCGGCGATCCAAATATGCCTGAACTAATTACCGCTGAGCCAAGTACCGTAGAACCAAATACCGCAGAATAAATTACCACCAAGTCAATGCCTCTAAATTAAGTTCTGCTGAACTAAATACTGCTGAAGAAAATGCCGCTTGAACAAGAGTAGTTGAACGAATTATGAGTAAACTAAACACCCTGAGCCAAGTACCGCAGAACCCAATACCACTGGACCAAGTACAACTGGAACAAATACTGCTGAACAAAAGCTACTAATACTGCTGAACTAAGTTTTACACTACTAAGTACCGGTGTACCAAGTGCCACTCTACGAAATACTGTTGAACCAAATACCGCTTTACCAAGGCATGTTAGGTATAATTATTTATAAAAACTTTTAAGCTAAACAATGTTCAGGTTTATTTATACATTACTTGAACGCATTACAAAGTAAATATATCTCAATTATTTAAAGGTCAGCACAGAAAACCCGTGTTTATTGGTTAGCTTAGGTTTTTCTCTGATTTTTCCTAGAATTTATTGCTGGAGGTAGGTTTGGATATGTGTACTCGATACAACCAATTTTTAGTATCCAAGTTGCCCATTGTTTTCCATGTAAAATGTTTTCTGGAAAAAGATTGTTTTACTTCAAATTCTGTGGAAAGAATAGCCTTAAACAACCACGATAAAACTAGATACATTAAAAAATAAAACAAAAAACGGACAGCTTAAACATTTTGAAAGGTATCCTGGTTATGTTTTCAACAAAGGTTTATTATAAATATATATGATTAATTTAAATTTACAGTAACTACATAACATCAGGTTAGAACCTAATCTTATTTTTTAATAGCTTTTACGGAAAATAATAAGCCCATTTAAAAATTACGTGGAAAGATATTAAAAAACACATACTCTGACCAGTGTAGTACCCTGTGTTTTTGGATCAGTGGTACTTCGTTCATCGGAACACGGTTGGTTCAGCGGTGCTTATTTAAATGATGCTTTTTTTAGTTGCACTTGTTTCAGCGGTACTTTACAATCATTCATACACATTGAAACGTATTGAATCACACATAACTCACACCACAGCTGAATATTAGCATGAGAGTTTAGTATTATGATAACCTACACTTTAGCAGTAAATTTTAATACCTTTAACAATAAAAATCTTTAAACGCCTTTAATTCATAAGATAAATTCATTCGGTTGTTTGTAATAATATTTTTTCTTTAGAAAATATTTTAACCTGACTTTCTCCATATTTAAACGAAAACCAAGATATTGGTGAGTCTCAATTAGTCACGCTAATAAATACTCTGTAGCCACAAGTAAAGTCATTTTTTATAAAAATAAATGTGAAAAAAACATAGACTGTGGAAAATTAAGTAAAATACTGGAATAATTAAAATAATGTTAAGGGACTTTTCACTTATTTTGGTTTGATGTTCTCCGACATGGACTGAAATGGTTGTGCAAAACTCGTCTCGGCTGGTGGCTCGCACGCCCGTGTAATGTACCGCTCTGCAGTCCGACAGAGGAACTGGAACAGAGCAGCGACCCGCTAGCGATTAACTGTTCGTGCGAGGACGGCCGGACCCGCGCGGCAGCTGCGCCGGGCCCCTGGGAAGATATACGCCGCCACTAACCCGCAGCGCAGAGGCGCACTGCGGGTGGACTGTCACCTCAGGCGCCGGAACTACCCCGCCCTTAAGACTCCTTCGCCCAAAAACTTTGGTCTTTAAGAGAGGAGCCCTTAGAAAGGAGGTGGGCGGAGAAGGGATGAAAAGTTCGGCTTCCCTCCTTCCTACCCATTCCACTCTCCAACCCCTGTTCCTAGGGGTCCTGCAATTTTACCATACGAGTGCCTTGGGACGGGCCCCAGAGGGCGGAGTGCGTACAGCTGGGTTCAGAAAACAGGCCCAAGTTTAGATAAGGGCGAAACAGGTTGTTCAGAAACTACCAGCTCTTTATTTTTCCTCGGTACAGCTGGTAAATTCTATGCTAGTTCAGATAGGTAATAATGGACGGAATAAAAAACTCTAAAATATATTCTTCCAAATTACATTTCTTACTTTAACAATTGATTTAAAGAGAAAATATGAACTTATGGTCTTACTAAACCATAAAAAATGTTTGAAATATTATTTTACCCCAAAAACTTTAACAAATAATGCTTTCTTAATGTTTGATAGGTTTTATTGCCAAAAGCGAAAAATAGTCTTGCCATTTAAATATCTTTCATGAGATAGACTATCTTTAAAAGGTTAGTCGAAATAAAGTTTGCTCAAGCAATTCACTTCTAGAAGCTTTAGCTACTAAAATTAATAATAAAATAATTTATATTTTGGTGTTATGTATAACTGATAATTGTTGCAGGTGAAGTCCAATAACTAATTACCTTTTTTGAAGAACACCATGGAAAAAAGGCCGAGTTTACATTACATTTAACAAATAATATAATATTTTGTAATGATATCTATTTTTGGAACCTACCAATTAACTCAGAGTGGAGATTGATCGCAACACAATACCGGATAGCAGATACACTAGGCGTTGGATTTGCTTTTTTTTGCTCATCGGCCCGTCCATCCCCTAATTTGAACTTAACATACTTCCTTACTGGCACCTGATATCTCTTCTCCCTTCCCCTCGTCAAGTCACTTCATTGGGGTTGTTGGAGTTTGCACTGAGTCTAATTATGGCAAAGGCTTTGTTACTTTAAACGTATTGCTATTTTGGTTACTCTTTGTCAATTTTGTTTTGAGTAACGTTCATTATAAATCTATTGTAATGCCCATTTTTGTGTACAGACTTATTTCGTTAGTTCTTATGTGTGTGTTTTTTTTTGTTAAGGTTTTGGTTAGCTGCACGACTTGAATCTCTTTGTTGGTATCTAATTGGCTAAACAGTCTGGTTTATTAGAGCTCTACTGCTTGTTTGACTCTGAATGACTTCTGTCTCAGTCACGTATAGTTACACTGAATAATTATTATTATATTCCTTAAAAGCCTCTGTCAGTACTACACCAATTATGAACGGTATTGGAAACTTAAGATTAGGTCATTTTCCAATTTCGATTCATTTAAGTAGTTTTAAAGTTTTTTTTTTTTTTCAAAAAATTTCACTGGATTAGTCTAACGATTTTCTTGGTTAACCTATCGAGCATTTTGCACAACCTATATTGTGAATTATTTTCTGCATTTTAAATGAATTTAAGATATTTACTTGTGACGTAACGAACCACAGTGGTCAATTCAAAACTATTTATTCTACGATTTAATTATTTTCTGTTTGTAGAGATTTTCATGTTTAATTTCATCGATCTTACAATAGTACTGCTCTGTGAATTGCTTTACTCTATGGCACTGGAGATGCCACACAACAAGAGTCCGCATTATATTGGTAGGATTTATTTTATACTATTTTAACATAAACATTTATTTTCATTGTTTTATTGTTTCAAGCTAATGTTTTGAAATATGTGTTGATTGTGTTGGTTAACGTCCAAATTTAAGGTATTCTGTATTTGTCGTCAGTTGTTTTGGGCCCCAGACGGCCAATCAGAAAGCTTAATTTTATCCTGACACATTTTGTTATGGTTTGGATTTGGAACATTAAGTTGAAAGTGACGTCATTCTATAAGGACAAAAAAAGTGACTCAGTGTGGTATCGTGTGTAATCCAGTTTTTTAACAAAAAATACTTAAAATTGCTAATTTTGTTATTATACATAACTAGTACAGTGAATAGTGATAGAGTAACCCTAGAAAGAGTTATGAAATAAGAGTGATCTACATATAGAAAATACCGTGATTTTTATATAACTTTTAGCAACATGGTTTGCATAGTACTGTGTTTCAAAAGGTTAATTCATTATCCTGATGTTAAATCGTAAACACGGTTCAGTAGTATGCAAATGGGGCTCCTAGCACAGGGTCCAGGGTCCGGTGTCGGGTGCCGAACCACCATCTTGGATTGTGACGTCACGGCGGCCATCTTGGATTGTGACACCACGGCGGCCATCTTGTATGACCGTGACCTTGAACTTGACCCCGGCGGCCATCTTGGATCCGCCATCTTTAAATCGGGCGCCCCACTCAGTCTTGATGAAATTTTCGTCATGGTCGCCATATTGATTTTTTTTCTGTTCCGCTGGAGGCCGCCATCTTGGATGCCGTCGACTTAGTTTCTGTTGTTTGTTCCTAAAGAGCGCCAGCGTCGCTCTTGATTTTTTCTGCTCCACTGGAGGTCGCCATCTTGGATATCATCAACTTTGTTTCTGGTGTTTGTTCCTAGAGAACGCCATCGTCGCACAGTCTCATCACATAAGATCGATGTTCCATTACCTTCCATATCTATTATGGTCCTTATCAACATTTTAAATTTATTTTTTTATGCAAAATACATTGGAAGTGCTGTGATTCGAACCATCGCAGCTCTGATCTCTAGGTTGGAAAACATACGCCTTTAACCGCACGGCCATTGAGACATATACCAGACTGAGAATTAAGTAAGGTAGACTATATATAAAAATACATGCATATTCGGACTTTTTTTTTTATTTGAAGTAATAATACCATCACCTGTTCGAGACAGAACCAACACTTTGTATTAAAAACGTAACTGTTGCAATTATCGTTACTGTCGCCATCTTGAAAATCTGTAATTTTTATGTGAATAATTCCGAAAAATTTCCAAGAAATATTTTAAAAATTGCCTACTTCAAATGTTTAGTTATTTAAACAATTTCGGTCCTCGGTTCGATTTCCGGCGAGAGTAAACCAGTAATTTATTATTATATTAAAAAATCTCAATATAAAGTAATAAAAATGTCTTACGCCACACGTGACATTCTGAATTATGTCACCAATTATATCAATTTCCGTTACGGCCGCCATCTAAAATCTGTATTTATTATCCGTTTTTAATAAAAAAAAAATCCAAAATTCTTTAAATAAATTTGTAATCAATATACTGATTTATTCGATCTATTCCTGTCCTTGGTTCGATACATGGAAGATGCAAAAAAATTGTTATTTTATATAATATAATGATTTCTATAAATCATGTAAAAAATTCTTAAAGAGTCTTAAAATCCTATACTACCAGCCTCCAGTAAGCCGTTATGTCCACCATCTTTGAAATATTTATTTATTGGCCTAGAATTTCGGTTAAAATTCCATAATACACCGAAATAATCAATAATTAATCTACATATTGATTCGAGACTTGGTACGAACCCTAGGCGATTCAAAACAACTTTAATTAAAAAATGGCACAAAAGTGACAGGTTTGAGAAAATAAAACAGCACAAGTTATTTTACAAATATAATATTTATTAAATATCTTCTATTCTACTACAGAAAAATTTGCGGAAGTTAACAATTTCATAATCATTTAGTTCCGCATCAGTGTGAAATGCCTAATTCTAAGCTCCAATCGGTTTATACTAGACAAAGAACAAACAGAACCTTTACTGACGTATTCTTCCTCTTCTTGACAGAGTTTCTGGATGCCGTGTTTAACCAATTGCTTCGCATAGTTAGAAATGCCAATTGTAACAACCGATCTCTTGAAAGGACTTCTGCTCTAGGTCCTAGAACGGATACGATTTGCCATATAAACATTCCAGCCACAAGTTATAATTTAAAGGTCCGTACGTTGTTACTTCATCAGTAAGCTGATTTATTATGTTCTGCCTGATATTCTCAAAAAAAATTTCTTTAGCTCCAAATGCACAATCGGCTCCAAAGCTCCAAATGCTCCAACAGCTCCAACAGCTCCAACAGATCCAAATGTTCCAAATGCTCCAACAGCTCCAAATGCTCCAACAGCTCCAAAAGCTCCAACAGCTCCAAATGCTCCAACAGCTCCTAATGCTCCACAAAGCTTCAATGCTCCAACAGCTCCAAATGCTCCAAAGCTCCTAAAGCTATAAAGCTCCAAAATCTGAATCGGCTCCAAATGCTCCAACAGCTACAAATGCGCCCAAAGCTCCATCAGCTCCAAAGCTCCAAAGTTAAGTAGTCATTTGCTCTATCATTCTATTACTCCAACAGTCTTTTGGCTCCAAAGCTTCAATTTCTCAAAGAGCTCCAAAGTTCCAATTGTTCCAAGTGCTCTATTTGCTCTATCTTCATTTGGCTCCAACTGATTTCAATTACTTTTTTTATTCAACTTGACATGATTACTTGCATGACTTTATTAGTTTACATTTTGGATGTCAGTGGTGACGTTTTTTACTCCTTTAAGTTATAAGTTTTATTTAGAAATCAAATTTCAAGAAATGATATAATCATTTTAAAAAAAAATATATTAATTTTCTTCAAGTTTATACACAATCATTTAATTTAAGCCATTATTGTATGTACCCAGCTTCCCTGAGTTCTATGAGTATGAAGGATATTTCTTTGATGCTCGAATAGTTTCCTGCACAAAGCGAAACATGTAGAAGTCTTAGCCTGTCAACCAATATGTTAGGATCTTCCCATGAGGTATAATCAATCTCTTCTTCTACGTTAATCTTCCTTGTATGTTTATAATAAATATTATTATCTCTGGTGTCTTCCGTTTTAACACCAACCGCAAGGTCACTTTCGTCATCGAGCCAGTGATTATCACAAGTTTGATCAGGATAATAAATTTTATTACGTCGTTTCCATCGTTTTGGTCTCAAGCCACCATCACAGTTTTCACTCTTGCATGCTTTAGGTGCTTCAGCACAGTATTCATTATGTCATCCTTAGATGTGACAGCACAGTGATCGATCATGTCAGCCTCAGATGTGTCACCACAATCTTCAATCATGTCAGTTTCAGATGATTCATTACAGTCTTCGGCCTTGTCAGCTTCAGGTGGTTTTCCATCTTTCACATTTTCATGGAGACGACTAGATATTGGTGTAAATATATTTTAATTTCTAATGAGGGTGCTACTTTCTTAGTTTGTTTTAAATTTTAAATTATTATCTTGATATAGATCAGTATTTTTAACATTAGTTTTTTTTACATTCTTCGTAATCATTATTGTCGTCTAATATTTCACCTTCGTTCCTCTTCCGCGATGTTATAGCCCAGTATTCGTTGTCTTTATTCATCTTAGTTGTACAGGTCTTGCAATGTCTATCCAAGTAATATCTTCTACCAAAGGATTTCTGACACTGGCTGCAATTAAAAGGTTTTTGACAATGACCCAAACTACACTCGCTCCTCTCATGTCGTTTAGCATTATTTCTCAAGGTAAACACCTTGGTGCAGTATTTACAGTGATGTTTTGATACAGCTACAGACAACGGACTATGGTACATGTTAGCTTCTGCGACTAATGGCAGATGCAAACTAAGAGTTTTAAATTAAAACCATTACTTAAATATAATTTTTTTTAAATATTTCGTCAGCGAGAGTTAAGTTATCTCATGCAAAGGTACTTGTTGTAAGTAGTTCTGCTTTTCAACAACATATGACGCCACGTGTTGCTTGTAGGTAAATAATATTTATTTATTTTATGCGAGATGCGGGATTCTCACTAACGATCGCAAAAAAAGGATGGCTTCGATAGACTCCAAGGAGAAGGAAGTATGTTCTTCCTGTTAGTGTCTCTCAGATTTCTCACAGCTTATTATTTATGGACTGAGTAATGATATTTTTTTTTAAATTCCACCTGATAAAAATATTGCAATTGTTGATTTAGTAGCAGAAATTCACCAATTAAATGTAACCTTGAATAAAATGAAATGTCTCATTAAGACTAAATATCCTTCATGGAGAGATCGGTTTCTTAGAAATAACCAGAAGCATTTGGAGAAACCAAAGGAATAATTGCAAGCACACGGAAAAAACCATCAAAATATTGACAAGAATAATCGGGAGCACATGGAGAAAACCATAATAATATAGACAAGTATAATTGGGAGCACACGGAGAAAACCGCCACACTTTTTCTTTGATATCATAAAATTACAAAAAAATTAAAAAATTGAAAATAAATAAATTACAAAAAATACAAAAAATTCTGGCTTGGATTAGAACTCAATTTTTTTCAATAATGTGGCCACAATGTGGTTGCGCTAAGTGAAAAGAGGTTACAGGTTCTGAATAACAAGAAAAATAAGGGCTAAAGGGTTGCTAATGAATTTAGAGATAACAAAACTCTTTATGGAAAATAATCAGAAAAATGTGAAAAAAAGTATTGTGTATCACATAAACCTGATTCCTAAGGATACCAGTCACTACTCGCGTAATAAGACTTCTAAGTAATACCTGAGCTCTGATTTGAACTACCTCGGGTTGTTTCCGGCTTATAAGAAACTGCATCCCAACACTAATGTTTCATACCAACACTATACAAAGGTAGTTATTAGGCATTTCCCAAATCTTGGTTTCCGTGCACCACGATCAGACACTTGCCCTGCCTGTGAGCTACTTAGTGCAAGACTAAAAGCGGATCCGTCGAACACGGTTCTTAAAACTAAGCTGGAACTGCACCATCGAAAAAGTGAGAAGACACTAAAATGTATGAAAGAAGATCACCAGATGACGGTTTTACTTAACACCACTGTTACAGCGTGTTCAAAGGACTGCAGAAAGTTCTTTTTCTTCCTTTTCTGAAACATTCCCAAATGTTTTATTTAAGACAGCCGTCAAACTTCAATGTTGCTATTCACTTTGGGGATATTGATGCGGGTTTCATGCACCTTTGGCATGAGGGGTAGCCGGCCGTGGAGGAAATGAAATCGCCTCGTGTGTCCTAAAAACACTGACTTCGGAGATTCAAAAACCAAAACAAAATGATAGTGTTTCTTTGGATTTATCTAGTGACAAAGGGATATTTTAAGAACATTTAGTCGCTTGTTTGTTACGTTTATCTTTTTTAATTTAATGTCTTCAATTGCTACAAATAAATTGGCAATTTTTTTTCCGAATATTATTGGCAAATTTTTTTGCGTTCACATTTAAAATGACATTGCTCGACAAGGCGTACAGACCAACATAAATAAATAACACACTTACTGTCAAAAAAGTTATTTTAAGTGTGTTATATTTATAAATTACGTTTTTTTCCACTTATTAAGTTACATAAATATAAGGGTCATGTTAAAAAAATTCATTAAATTTTCACAAAATTAAGTAAATTCTGCGAGTAAAAATGGCTGCGGAGAAAGGAAATGCGATTTTACCCAGAAAGTGTAGCTGCCTACGCCGACCAGTCAGTGGTTTATGCAGAGAATAACAGCACAAAAAAAACACCCACCCACAAATATTCAAACACAATTTCTATGGACAAAAAAAGACACGCCACTTCGAGATATCAATTTTAGACATGGCAGCACCAAAAAAAAAAAAAAACTTGTTCGACTACAGTGACTATTCGATATTTACTGTGTGTATTGACATCTTTGCCGGTCTCTACCTGTGAAGGTGAGAAATCATTTTCACCACAAAAGAGATTAAAAATCTACATAAGGAATAATATGGCAAAAAAACATTAACTGGCTTATCACTTAATGTCTATACATTACCTATCCTGTACCGTTTGAAACAGTTTATGTGTAAGTGTTATGGCACGTAAAGTGTAAAGAAGACTGTTACTGTAAATATGGTATTTATACAAATGACATGTGTTATTCATGTAATTATTAACATGAATGTAAACACATGTATTTACTACTCGTCTTAATTAAATTATCAAACTCTTGATGTAAGAACAAAATGTTTAAAATTTATAAATATTTAATCATATTATTACGTTGTATATTCTAAGCGGAATCGTTAGTTACGTTAATATTAAATTAATTTATATGATTCCAATAGACCCCCAGATTATAGTGTACTTAATAAATTTAAAAATAAGAAACAAGGACACCTACGAAAAAAAATTTGGATACCTTCCTCTATAAAATCCTGGCTACGGCTCTGCTACACACATGCATCTCAGGCTGAGATGCATGTATGTAGATGTCGAGATAAGTTAAAAAACGCAGTTTAAGTGGTGAATATTTAGGTCGAGAAATCTCAAAGTTTGTCATTGCGAGGCAAGAGTATGGAATGAGCTATGAGATGCGTACTCCTGCAACCTATGGGGCGTCGCTGTATTCCGAGCCTGGCCAGCTAGGTCCCAATCATAGGGGAGAAACTCTAGTTGCCGAGGCTGAGACCTAGTTTTTTTTAACTATTCTTGGGCCTACCCACTAGGTAGTAGCATTCTTATTATTTATAACATAGCTTAATTGGTTGTGAAAAGGAATGCATATTTTTTTATTAGTAAAAAAAACAATGAAAATATATTCACTTTATTTTGGTTGTCACATTTTTGTCGTGTAGCGTAGGAGAAATTTTGAATCTCTTACTCATTTATATTGAACTTGCTTTATTTATCACAAAAAAGCTTTAAGTGTTTTTCACAAGTTTAAATGTATTTTACTGAGCAGTTAGTTATCAATTACTTAAATTAACATTATACGTAAACCTAAAACTTTAGATTTTAACCTGTAAACCAAATATTTTTTGCTAGTAGTTATAGACCCACCCAACAGATAGCGTCACATGTACAGCTAAACATGGTTTCAGTTTCCACTGTAAGAGTCGCACTTGTATATCTCTCTCCTTGTTCTATGGCCCAAATGGCCACGGCCATGTGGCAGAGGCCCGCCGTTCTAGCGGGGTGGAAGCAGGTAAACAACGTCAACCATGCAGCTAGGGTATGCAATCTCGATCTCGCGAGATCCCGATCATCCGAGATCTCACCTCATCTCGAAGCATAAAATGACGAGATCTCGGCCGAGATTGGCGAGATCGAGCGGCAGTAGTCAGCGACGCATGACGCGTGTTCTCTTCACGTGAGCGAGTCGCTGACTGGCGAAGGAAAGTGTCGGACTAATTTTTTCCTAACCTAAATAAAACTAAGTGTATTTTGGAGGGGTCCGGGTTAGGGAGGGACCTAGGTGCGTCTCAGGCCGAAGCCTATACGCCTAGTCATGCTGGGATTAGCCATGCAGGGAGAGGGTCGCATGCATCATGTGCTAGGAGGGGATTGGTCAGCCATGGCAACGATTGGCGCCATGACTAACTCACCTCACTCTTAAATCTAGACTATAACTGGATATAGGTTGGGCCCAGGTAAAACCTGTATAGACACAGGAAAACCCTGGGCGCATTCATGCGGGATGCAAATTGGCATGCATTACGTGTAGGAATTTACAGGAGACAGAGGATGGTCTGGATAAAGTGTTGGACAGAGTAGAAAAGAGTCTACCATGCGGGGGTTGGGCACTTGGACCCGTGGTCCGCTTTGAATTTTATTTGTATCTGGAATATTTGACCAGGGACGCAAGCGCCCCTGGTGGTTAGTGGTTACACTGACCACTCACTCCGCCGCCAGTCAGTACGTGTTGGGCTGCATACGCAAACTATTCCGACTATTCCCTAGTATTCACGATGTTGGGCGAGCGGAATAGAAAAGAATAAATAATATAGTGCCGACTAGAGTACGTGGGCGGAAGATATTCGAGTGCGTGCAGGCACTGTTTGTTTACAATTGTTTTGGTTGTGCAGTTACTGTCATGGTGTGCTTAAATTTCATGTTTTTATGGGTTAATTGAATGAAAATTTGTATTATTTTGTTACGCAAGTGCTAGACTGTTAAGTTAATTCTTTTAACATGTCGACAAACAATCAAAATAAACCTTACATTGAGTTTAATAGTTCGTTGCCGGTATGGAGATTTTTTAAGAAAGCGGTGAACAATTTGA
The DNA here is from genome assembly GCF_032445375.1 of Bacillus rossius redtenbacheri. Lineage (NCBI taxonomy): Eukaryota > Metazoa > Arthropoda > Insecta > Phasmatodea > Bacillidae > Bacillus > Bacillus rossius. The sequence continues at coordinate 89,597,201 of NC_086332.1, forward strand.
CAGCCCAATGCAAAATATGTAAAGCTATTCTGAAAACTACAGCCAGTTCCACAAAATGATTACATGTCCATATGAAGTAAATCCACAAAATTGACACAAAAACATTGAATGCAGGAGTTCTAAGGACATCAACCACTCTGCAACTTGATGATGCGTCGTCGTCGTCTCTGCCGTCGTCGTCTACTATAATGTCGTCAGTGCCACCATCGCCTATAGACAAAGAGGCTCAAAAAATAGCGAATGCCAAACGTCCCCTAAAAAGAAGAAAATCAGTGATTACTTTCAATCCGACTGTGACGTGACTAAAGAAAAAATAATTTCTCGAATGGTAGCCTACCTTTTCAAGTTTTCTGCATATCCGAGGATATAAAGCAATTTTTTGCTTCAAAAGGTAACAAATATAAATTACCTTCTTCACCAAACACTATTTCATTAATTGTGATGACTTATGGTATGACACTCAAAATGAAAGTGAAAGAAGATCTTCGAAAGCTAAAGAACGAAGACTATAAATTAACACTCTCTTTTGATGAATGGACGTCTGGAATGAGTAGGCGCTTTCTGGATATTAATGTTCATACAACTATCAACAACCAGCCTACTTTCTGGAATCTTGGACTGGCGCACATATTTGGAAGTATGTCCTCAGAGTTTTGTGTTCAGCTTTTAAAAGAAAAACTATCAGATTATGATCCATCCCTAGACAATGACATAGTTGGTATAACCACAGATAGAGCCAGTGTCATGAAGAAAATCGGACGTATGATTGAACCGCTTCAACAGCTTTGCTACGCGCACGGGATAGAGATGGGTAAATCAGATATCATTTATAAAAAAATCTAGAACTTAATCTTGAACAAAAGACGAATCACAGCACAGAAGAGGAGGAAGAATTGGAAGATAACCCAGATAGTTACGATCGTTTATACTTTTCTTTGCCTGTAAGACAAGCTGATTTGGCTTCGGAATACCATTCGATTGTAGCAAAACTAAGAAAATGTGTCAAGCTTTTTAAGAACTCTCCCACCAAGAATGATATCCTTCAGAATTAGATTCAGCAGGAGTTTGGTGACAAGACAACTCAACTGGTTCTTGATTGTAAAACTCCTTGGTCTAGCCTTTGCAATATGATAAGCACATACAATAAAGTAAAGCAGTGTGTGGCCAAGGCTTTAATCGATCTCTCTCTCAGTTCTAATTCAGATATCTCTTTCACTGATGAAGAACATGCAGTCCTTAGCGACTTCAAAAATACATTCCAGCCAATAAAACTGGTCGTCGAGGTATTGTGCCGCCGCGATACAAATTTCGTATTTGCAGAATATACGTTGCGGTTTATGCTTCGCAAGTTAGAGGACCAGAAGACTCCACTGTCAAAAAAACTAGCCGAGTCGATGAAAAAGCGGATCTCCGAGCGTCGTATAAATGCAATTGTTGCATTGTTGTATTTTAAAAAATCCGGCTAGTTATCAGAATGATTTAGAACTATTGAAGGGCGACGAAACTTTTCTATTACCTAGCAAGTATATAATAAGAAAGGAAATTAAGAATATAATCAGACGATTACGTCGCAGCACTACACAACCAGATACTCTTTCTCAAGCCTCGACCTCAACTTCTGGTAATAAATAATAAATACCGGTACTACAGAAAACTTGGCAAACGAGGATGACTTGCTTCTTTCAATGATTGCAGAGGATATGAATTTACGTGCTGCTTTATGATCAAATAGAAGTCTTCAAGAGGAACTAAAAGATACGTTGAAAGCCTGTAAAAGTCCTTTCTCGCGGGTTGCTACTATTACAGACAGGCTAGAGTCCGTGATTAAAAAAGAAATGGATCTCTATGAGTGTGGAGGATCAAGGGGTATGTTTTTGCAATTTGCATACAACAGCTTGCTCACGCTGATACCAACTAGCGTTGAATCTGAGAGGGCCTTTTCAGCCGCTGGCTACATAGCGACTAACATAAGATGTCATTTATCCGACAGCACTCTAAGCATTATTTGTTTCTTAAGAAGCTATTTCCAAAATCACTCTTAATTTAGTTAGGAGTGATCACTCGTAATCACTCCTAATTTAGGAGTGATTTTGGAAATAGCAATTTTTATAATTTTTTTTTCACTATCATTATCTTTGTTAAAATAAGATCTTTCTTTATAAGAGATTTTACGGGTTTGAATTTTTGTGTTCATTAACATAAAATAAGTAAAAAATTATAAAAATGTAGACTTTTTGCAATAATTCATGTTGTATCTTACTCGCATCATAATCACAACTACTAAGCAGTTTCAGTCATGTTTCAGTTATCTAATAAAAGCAATACTTTACGAAATCCATTCGAGATCTCGAAAATGCCGAGATCTCGCCGAGATAGAATTTCTGATCCCTCGAGATCTCGACTTAGCGATCTCGTCTCGAGTTTGCAATCCCTACATTCAGCTCATGTGTGCTCCAATTGAATCGCTTTGCGGTGACGGACGCGGGTTTTATCTTTATCACCGAGTTGACTACATGTATGGAGAAGCCTTCTTTTCACAGACGAGAGAGCCAAACGCCCGATCGTGCATCTTCGGTTTTTTTTTGTTCATTGTTAATAAAAATGGCGGTGTTGATAAAAGGAAAGGCCATAAACAAGGCAACGGTATTTATTTGTACGCCGCCATATTTTTTCGTTTGCCCTGTGTCCGGGAATGTTTATTTTGAACAACTCATGATAACTAATGGTCAATTAGGTTAGGTAAGATACATTATTAATACTTTAAAACATTGTGGACGGTTGATTTGGTTAGGATAGCTACATTAAAGATACTGTGAAATCGTGTACACGGTTTCCTAGCGCTGAATAGCTACATATTAAAAAGTTATTTGCTAAACAACCATAAAATGATTGTACAGTATTTTTAATCTAGCTATACTTACCTAATATAACCAACCATCCACAATGTTTTAAAGTATTTATAATGTAGCTAACCTATCCTAATCGACCGCAAAATTTAATGCCACACCGGTTTATCAGTGAGATAGAACGGCGTATGACGTATGAGTAAGCTACATCACAAATAAATACACCTGTTGTGGTACAGAAAAAAAAGCGAGCATGAACTTTGGGGAACTTCGGGTAAAGCTATCTCGTCTGTGAAATGTAGACTTCCCACATGTATGGGCACCCAGTCGGTACGCCATGCGTTTGAAGTTTACTGTAATTTTGAAAGTGTAATCAATACTAACTCTGTGCAATACTGTTCGGCGTAAAACGTAAACTTTAGATTTCGGTACTAATACTCCATAATAAAACGCTAAATGACAGGAAACTTTTGTACGCGAGGGGCTTTTTAATAGCAAATGCATGATGATTTCAGCTGTGAAAGTTTCTGATTCGTTGTGTGAAGTATCATTACCGTTTTTACGAGGCGTTATCAACCCTCAAGTGACATTGCCAACTCGTGTTCCTTCTACCCACTTGTTGATCCTTCAGTCTCCTCCGAATATTCTTTTTTTTGTCTCAAGCAGTCGTCGTTTTCGTACAGAAATAAGATTATAATATTCCTCCAATCTTGCTTTTTCCATCCCTTCTTACGCCACCAGAATCCCGCCTCAGAACCTCCTTAATGCTTTTTTAAGAATGCCGCATCGCTGGCGACCTCTGACGGCAGCGCTGCGAGGTGACGTCATCCTGTCTCCCCCCCCCCCCTTACGAGCCCTGAATAGTGCCCTCCTCGCAGATGGCATTTTAATATATTTATAAGGTTAGACTCCGCAAACATAGACTTGGAGACACCGCCCCCCACCCCTTACACACACACACATTCCAGTATTGAAGTAACAAGCAACTTTCTTCCATACCTTGTCTTAAAACAGAATGGCAACGGTGATTGATTGGTCAGATTGCTTGCCTTTCTACCAAGGCAATCAAAGGTTTGATATCCGATGAGGTCAAAATCGGACTGCTAGCAAGCGGGAAACGTGGCGGACGTTGCCGTGAACCACTGTGTTTTCTCGGGGTTCTCCAGTGCCCTCCCGCATTTATTCTATCAATGCTCCATTCCCACCTCATCGTCGCCGCATAATCCTTTGTAGCCTAGATGTCAACACGATTCACATTCAGTTATTATTCATTCGCTCTTGCAACAATCAATTGATTTCCACACCACAATCATTGGTGCTATTGGAAGAATATTATATTGGAAGACGTAATCGCCAGCCGGTCACGGAAAGTAATTCGGTCGTATTCGTGGGGCAATGCTTGTAACTGTGTTGGCTCGATCATTGAACTGTTGCATTTGATGAGCAGCGCCATGGACTGAACTGCGAGTTTCAGATTTTACTGTGCGTGTCTTCATACTGAATTCTTTGACTGGCCAGTGAGAGCATTCTCTTTCACTGGCGTCACTTTAGGAAGCTTGCAGCTGTGATAGATTACCGAGAACGCAGAGTATTATTGACTATTGTAATTTTAAATATCATTAACGAACTTAATCTGTTTGGTTTTGCAAGAAAAATATTTTAAAATAATAATTATTTCTTTTAAACCAAAACAAACGTCGAAGATTTTAATGTCGCAATAATTTTATTGAATGTAAAATAAATGACATGTGCCTTATTTGTGTTCTGGAAAACGGATTGTTTATTACAACGATATGAAGATTTACGCCGCCAGTTTTAATCACGTTACATATTATGAATATTATTTTTGTATTCAAAGAAGTTTAAAAATTATTCGTATGGTTACAAATACTCAAATTTACTAATGATCTACGAAAAATAACATCAGCCTTATAAAGGAAATTATATAAAAATTGTACAATTAAGTTTCAATAGTTATAATTTTAATTTAAAAGTATACATTTCAAAAATAATTGTAAAATTATTTTACACCTTTACAGTAAGTATATTTAAGTAATAACACAGAATACGTTATTTCATTCGTCTTTAAAATACCAAACATATTGAGGCCCGCTGCTCTTTTGGATTCTGTACAGTTTATAGAAGGAAATATTGTTATGGTATTTGTAAAATATTTTATTATTATATTTAGTTTTAGATTGTAGTATGGTTATTTATTTCACATTTTCTATTAGTTATAATTTTAACTAAGTTTAATTTTAATGCTATTTTAAGTTACTCTATGGTGAATTGTTGCTAAGGTTATACAGGTTTAAAATATTTCTCTAACATTTTACCATTAAATGATGTTTCCGTTTTTTTACCATGTTTTTATTATCTCGCTTTCTTGTATGTCTGTCCGGGTGGAATTTTGTAATTTATTTTAAACTAACTTCCCGATTAGCTAGATACTTAAAATTGGGACCATAGCTCAGAAGTGGATGAAAATGCATGAAAATGTGAAAAAATAAGAAGATAAACGAAAAGGAGGCGATAAAGATGAAGAAAACGAAAAAGACGAAAACAATAAAATCAAAGTTTGTATTTCTTATTAAATATAAAATACCAGTTAGTCGTTATTGTATCGGGTAAAAATTTAAATCGTATACTGTACGTAATTCTTCTTCTTCATTTTTTTCTGCTGTTTTGGTCTCTTTTTTTTCAGGATGATTTAAAAAAAGTTAGTAATCTGCACAGTTTATAAAATACAAGGATGTACAGCGGACCATACTGTTGTATACCTCGGACCTGCACTATTTGCTAAAGTACAGGCATATGTCGCGTTAAGCCGTGTCAGATCATTGGATGGATTGAGAATAGTGGAGCTCGATTGCTCGAAACTCACAGGTCAGACACTGTGCAATGATAATGCAATGAAGGAAATGAAACGTATGTGACAATTACGACCTCAAGCATCATGAATATAGTCATATATTTAAAATTTTTATAAACGGATTTGAAATTTTTTGTTTTTAATATTTGAATATAAGTTTTATAAAAAAATTGTTTTCGCTTGCTTTGTTATTTTATTTCTAAAATAATAATAGAATAGTTTGATTTATCATTGGTAAGTATAAATCACATTTTTCTATTTCAGATATAACCAGAAGAAAAAAAGACTGAAATAAATCTGAAATTTATCGCTTGTCTCTGTAATGACGCCATCAAAGTATTTAAAATAAATTCCAAAATTTCATTCACATAAACTTAAAAAGCAAAAAAATAATAAAAAAATAAAAAAAATATGTACCATGTTTTTATAACGGACTAAAAAGTATAAAATAATTTTTCTAATCCTTCTGAAGAATAAACCATATACAGATATCTAACTTTTTCTAAATTATCCTGAAAATTCATACTTAGCACTTTTGATAGCTATTAAAAATACTTGTAAGATTGGAAACGGAAAACATGGGGCACATGCAATACATAACTATAAAGAGTGTAGAGAGGAGCTATCAGTAAAAGAACTTAATTATCGGTTCACATTATTTGCGGTGCAATAAAATAGTTAGATGAGCTATTAATGCATCAATTATCTGCTGCATGCGCCCCGTGTTTTTCGTTTCCAATCTTACAAGTATTTTAATAGCTATGAAAAGTTGCCAAGTATGAATTTTCAGGATAATTTAGAAAAAGTTAGAAATCTGTATATGGTTTTATCCTTCATAAGGATTAGAGAAATTATTTTATAATTTTTAGTCCGTTATAAAAACATGGTACATTAAAACAACTTATTTTATTATTTTAAAAAGACATTTAAGTAAAGTGGTTTACATTTTCACCGAATAAATATGACCAAATTAGTTTTGCACTTCACCTGTGGAAAAAAGACGATTATTGTGCGTCCTTCTACACTATTTGCTTTCGTCACCGCCGAAGGGTGGGGGGGGGGGGGTGAGAACGGGACGGTATGACGTAGTCGAGACTGAAGAAAGACTGGGCCGACCTCCGTAGCGTAGTCCGATGCACACCGGCTTACGGTGCGATGGGTTCTGGGTTCGAGTCCCGGATAAGGCATGGGTGTTAATCTCTGTACGTACTGATATTTGCTTGATGTTTTGATAGTAAAATGTTGCACCTAGTGCTGGTTGTGGGCGCGCGGGTAATCAGCCGCGGTATTCACGCTCTCGTTCGATCGGCGTTTCCCGGGACAAGCTAATATGATAGTGCGAGATGTGCGCTTCAGTTTCGTCACAGAATAAACAGTAACAGAAGCGACAAAGTGGGTTTACCCGCGTACTCGCTCATCGTTTGTTTACTTTTCGGTCGCCATCTTTTCGGGGCGCGTTTAGCCAATGCTGGGATAGCAGTTTAGTCGTATTTGAATTAAGTACTGTATTAGTTAGTGATTGCGAGTGAATTCTGGTATTGTAAATGATTTAATTATGTAGGCTTCACATTTGCGTACATTGATTAACATTATGCAAGGTTTTTTTTGTATTGACGTCTAATATCTTTGTAAAAACGTGTACACACAGAAGATCTGACAAGCTGGACAAAATAAACTAAACAAAATGACAATGATATGTTGTCCTCCCATTAAGTTAGTGTCAATAAGAAAATGGTTAAGTAAACTTAAATGTTAAATTAATCTGTGTTATGAGATTCTACTTATTTAACAAGCCAAAAAAAGTAGGTAGCTATTTAAGCCTACATTATAAATACCTAGATATGACGGTCATTTACAAGGTTTATTATAAGTATGTAAAACATATTTTAAAAGTGTTAACTGCATAACGTAGGGGCCAATTAAAAGCAACGACTTAAAGAAATTCACTCTCAACAATATTACATTAGGCTTACAGGAAAATAAATCACACGTATGTTAAGTGTGGCATTTGTAATATAAATGGCATATTAAATTATAGACAAAAATCACTCTACATTTTGATTACTGTAGTCTTAGGTGCATTGTGGCAAAAAATAAATAAATAAAGGCATCGATACACGTTGCATGGCAGTAAGCACAGCGTTACACAAATATCACGCATTCTTTCCAGCAAACGAGATGACGGACAAGAAGACGCCTACTGGCTTCCAATCATTATTTAATAACATGTCGACGAGTTACACCAAAAATTATGCATTCTTTCTGAAATAAATTTGTTCGGCATTTACTGCACAATTCCCTGAATCACGGAACACAAGGCTAGAATGCGCACGAACTAGCTTATTTATTCCAATACAAAAGAATAATGTTGATTGGAATCACGCATGAATACTCTAAATACTATGAATTCAAACATATTTGTGAAATTACGACGAATTATTTTATTTACTACCACACAAACTGTTCATTAAATCATGCGCCCATTACTTGCAATGGGAAAACATTGTTTATTTACATTCGTGTACGCCCCGAGAGCATCAGATTGCTGGTACGCCCTAACCAAGGATAAAACCACATTTTGTCGCTTCTGTTACCAATTGTTTATTCTGTGGTTTCGTCAAGACTGTGCGACCAAGCGGCCGGTAATGGTGGAAGCTGGCGCGCCCGTGCTACGGGCTTATACAGAAAAGCGTAACTTGCCATTAACGTGCCTGCAGGAGCACGTTATTTGTGGCAAACTACCAGGTTTGAGTACTTGGGTTATTTCACACCTGATTATTCAGGGAACTTCAAAATAATATATAAGTGAAGCCAACAAATAATTTTTAGTTTCTTGAAAACGTGCGAGCTACTGTCAGCTGAACGTGTTCCTGCTTGACTGTTTGCAACGTAATATCTGCCTTGGTATTAGTGGTGGTTGATTATTCTGCCAGTTGCTTCTGTTGAGGGAGGATACATCGCCATTTCTTTTGCCCTCACCGGGTTTTAACTGAGGACTCGATGCCGTAAGTGTATTTTAATTAAAGTTGTATTATTTATTTTAATTTTTTGTAATTGAATAATATTTACGCATTTTCAAGATGGCAGCCGTAAAGAAAATTGCAACATTGTAGAATCCAAGATGGCGGAATATTATAGGAACCTAGATGGTGGAAAAACCAAATGGCTCTATGTTCTAGAAAACTAGATAGCGGATGTTACAAAAAGTCTAATGTTTGAAGAAAATATTTTTTTTGTTTATTTTTTTTAGTAATTTTTTGTACGTTTTAACAAAAATTAAATAATATCAATTTTACTGTCAAGGTCAAGGTCATGACCTTGGTGGCTAAGTGCGGCTTGCTTTTAGGAGTCTTAAGAACATTTTAGGATTTTTGTTCCTAAATTCTTTTGAGGCTTTCCAAATATCGAATTTTTTAATTTTTGTGACATAAAACGATAAATTTTTCCTCTAATCATAATTTTTTACCTATAAATGGGGAAATTTCTAGAAATTTTAGCTATTTTTGAGGAGTTTTGAAGATATTTGACACCAAAAATGGCCGCCGTGACGTCAGAATCCAATGATGCAGACTGACAATCTTCGCACCAAAACCACAGTCCATTTGTACATGCAGCCGTAAAAAAGAGAGAAATTTTTTAATATGATCAAAAATTTATCTTTCAATTAAATATGAAACTGTTCTGTTGCGAAGAAGAATGCTAATGTCAAATTATTAATGAATATAATATTCTACAGAAGAATGATAATTCATTTCCTGTCTGGAAACAAAGTAGTTTCACTTTGAGGAAAGTGCATTTTAAAAGTAGTTCAATTCGATAATGTCAAAACACTAGAAAATTTCTAAACGATTTTAAATTCCGATGCAAGCGCATGGAACGCGTGGCATGTTTTACATTCATCGCGGAAACCCCATTATTTCCCAGTTCTACTTCTTTTCTGCGTGTTTATTTTCCACACACATCCTGGTTGCCAAGGCAGCTCCAAGACGGTTACTTTATCCACCATCCACCGTACTTCCAAATACACACCCACCCCCTAACCTAACCTTCTCTGTTCAGGTTGTTTCTACCAGCTTCGGAATTCCTCGCGTTTGATCTCAGAGTTTGCGCCGAGGAACTTAATTTCCTTCGTGAGGTTCAAGGAAAAATGTACACTCTCGTCCCTGCCCAAGTGGGGCAGACTCAAGGTAACGTTTGGAGGAGAAAAGATTTTCCCTCAACGACGCGGTGTCCAGACATTGGCGTAGCCTAGTGCGGGTGTGAATACTAGACAGGCTAACTGCGCACTTTGACCAGTTGCATCTTTGTCTCTGTGACTCGCTTACGTGCTGCTATAGCTTTAGGTTAGGCCCTAATCTCTAGCAAAAACTGTAATCCAAAATCGAGTTTTGGGCACGATTTTATCACAAAGAAAATTTAGGAAGATTTTATTAATATAATACTAAAAAAAGAATTTTATAACCCCGTTTAAATCATGCTGTTAGTAGATTAGTATACTCCATGAGACAACTAACATTGTAAACAGGTTGACTCTTTTGTAACAGGCAATATTATTTTAACTTTTTTTGTGAATCCCAATGATTTGATAAAAATTTTATTTCAATGCTTCGTTTAAAATACACATTATATGCATCACGCTGTAAATATGTTTTAATATAAAATCTGTAATTTATGTCAGCCTAATTAAAATTTATGTACGTGTAATTGTTCAATGCGTTAGGTTGGTATCCATTTTAAAAACGATTTGCCTTAAACATGGAAACTAATCTTCAAATTAAACATCGACTATTAAAAATTTTTTTATTCAAAAAATCACATTAACTTAAAAACATATATAACCGTTCTTAAAATAAAAAAAGTTGTTTTACTTTATTAAGAAAGTTTAATTACAAAATATATATTTAATTCGCTCACTTGAATAATTATACTATTGACAGTGAAATAATATAACGCACAAATATAAACAATCAAAATCTTCCTTAACTAAGAGCATAATCGTGCTTCGAAGCTTACTACTATCTGTAAAAGACAAATATGGTAAATAATTTCGCTAAAAATTGTTTACCTGGCTAGTTGCGTAAAAGGTTTATTTTTTTCACATAGTGAATTAAATAATAGTTTTTTATTTTACTCAACTTCTATTCGTCACGCCAGAAATACATAATTCGTGTTTATTTTTGTGTTTCAATATAATACTAATAACTGAAAATTTGACCCATATATTTTTAATTAACCTTGACACATGATCCTGAAATTTTTCGTTGTGTGTTAAATTTGGCCTTCGTCTTAGATCAAACCTAAAAATTTGGTTCTATTGGTACGATGTATTCATACCCTTTACTCTGAAGGAAAATAAAGGCATATTCTTAAAATAACACCCGCGTATATATGTGCTTATAACAATGCGTTTAAGAATGTACGTTTCATTGTGCATTTATGTGTTCCAATGAGATTTGAGACCATTCACAATTATAATGGTATTTAATAGTCAAATTTTGTGTGCAAACATTTACATAAACCGTAAATAGCAAATTCATTCAGTAATTCGCCAACTGTGCAATGCCTTTAAGAAATAAGTTTAGTAATTTGAATGTTCATCAGAAATATATTTAATTTATTTTATTATAACTATTTACTCTTTATAAAATAAATTTTAGTATTGATATTCCTTTTTTAACTGATATGAATGAATTGCATTTTTGGTAGTTTTGTTAAAGTATTCACAATAAAATAATATTTTATGAACATTTGTTGACAAAGCAATTTTCTTACGAACAGACGTTTTTTTTCTCTCTCTCTATATATATATATTTCCTAAAATATATCCATTGCATGGAAAAATTTATCTTTGTAATGGTTTACATTTGTGTGCCTATAGAATACAAATATAACTGACTATAATAATAATTAATTATTTGCCTTATATTGTAAGTACATAGCATTTAGCTCTTGAACAAAATATAGTTTTTATTATATTTAGTACCGTGTCACGTAAAAAAATACACGACAAAAACCAATTATTGTGGGAATGAAAAATTAATTTAAACATTACTTAAGAAATTTATTTCATAATAATTGATATCTCTAGAAATAAGTGGAGATTCATATAAGTTCTATCCACAAAAAGAAACATTTTTTCTTATAAAATTATATTTTTATACATTTATAAATAATTAAAAATTACGTAATTTAGTAACTAAGTCTTAGTATCTATTTAAATATGAGAATAAAAATAAAATTTGTACTAATAATTAAATTAAACAATCTCAATATGAAATATATTTTAATCTTAATTGAAAATTATTGAAAGTCCATTTCTGAATTCATAAAATTCTAAATCAATTTTTTTTTTCAATATGAATGGAACCAAACTTTAAAGTTACAAAATTTTCATTGACATATAAAGTGAGATAAGTGAAAGACATCTATGAAATTTTGAAAAATTCCTGCCTAATTGTTTTTAAATGATTTTTAAACCCCTGGGATTTAATGGCTCGCACAGTATATTTCATTCAGTATTATTAAATAGATCCTCATTAAATCTTTACTACAGTGTTGCATTGAAGCACCATCTTTATATTATGGTCTAAACTTTATTCGTAAAAACCATATATATATATATTTAAAATGGATAAGTAGCTCGGCTTGTTTTACACAACTGCCAGGTTAGTTTATGTTATGAAAATTTTTTAGAAAATTACGTGATGATTTTCAATTACCTATAGGTTTACGTAAGTTTTCTTTCTTGCAATTTAAAATAATTGTCATGAATTAATACCTTTGATGTATAGTGGGGTTTTCACGTGTCAATATCTAACCACTTGTTAAAGTTTCTTCGGGAATTGGTTAACCGGGATGAAAATCACACACCATCCATTCCAGTTAATCATTAGTCGAAATTTAAATGAAGCCCCGAGTCTTTATGTAACTATAATTGTTTTAGTTGTTGTAGTTGTTGGTGTATGGGTAAGCGCCAAGATGACGATTAGAAAACAAGTTAAATCCATGTCCTACACGTCATTCGAACGCAGAGCTCCCGCACAGTAGCTCAGTGCGTTGCCGACTATGCTACAGAGGCCAGTTTCCCTTAAAGGCCCCCTCCCCCCCCCCAATCTAGACATTTACCAGACTGATAAATATGGTATATGTAAAAATAACACACACATTCGGAATTGTTTATATTTGTTTTTATTTTGAAGTTATAATAGCATCTCTTGTTGGAAGCCGAGCCACCATTTTTATTTTTAATACTTGCCACTGGGAGCGCTAGTGTCACATAGTGCACACATAGTCTGCTAGAGAGCGCTGCCACCATCTTTGTTTTGAGTACTTGCTACTAGATGCGCTGGTGTCATGTAGTGCATAAATAATCTGTTAGAGGGCACTACCACAATATTAGTTTAATTTTTACCCGCTAGAGTGCCAATCACCAATTTTTCGTATCATCTTAGCTGCAATTTGGGCCACCATATTAAAATCCTGGAATTATTAACCTAGAAATTCGGCAAAAATAAAAAAAAATCATAAATATTTTGCTTATTAATAGAATGATTGATTAGATCTATTCTTGTCCTTAATTATATCCTTGATCAATGTAATAATTATAGTTTTAATTTTAAAATATTTGCTGATTTAATATGGTGAAATAGCTTAGAAGACGCTTAAATTCCTCATTTACCAGCCTGCAATAAGCCGACAATGCCATGACTGATTTAAAGCTAGAGTTAAAAAAAACTGGGCATGAGTATCCTACAAACAAAGTCTGATTTTGAACTTTCATATTTAGCTAATATTTTATCGTACTTTACAATATTTAACAATATTTTAAAGGGCGTATATTTATTACCTTAAATAATTATGCTTCCAAATATAAATAAAGGAGGTTGTAAAAACTTATCACAAATAAATAAAACTTACATATTGAAGTTTTCATTTTATAAAAATAATATTTTAAATAAAGAATATTGGTGCTGAATTCTTTCATAAATATATTTTGGCAATATGTTTATTAACTTGAAATTGCCTAGCAATATTTAAAAAAGTTTACACAATTTTATTCTTAATAAAACTAAAAAAAGGAAAAAAAATTCGTTTTTTTAGGGCTTTGCATATAAACAAATAATTTCAGGTGGAAGGTGTTAATTTTCATATATATATAAATTTAGATAGTATTTAATAACTTATTTTAGAGTTGAATAAAATTTCACTGCCATAGTATTAAAACAAACTTTAATTTATATCGTACTAAATTTTAAAATGAAATTTAATTAATTGATTTCAAACAATTATATTTGTTTTGCTTTCAGAAAAGGGTTTGCTTAAAGTAGGTTTATGTATTATTATTTTATGCATGTATGAACACTTGTGATATTACATAATATAAATGTACTTTATCTGTGTTTACGTTGAAACGAAATTACGCCTCACGCCAGGAAAATCCAAATAATTTTTTGTATGTGGAATTGCTCATAGCTTAGAAATGTAGATACATTTCATGACAACGTGTGCCGAAAGTCAGTAAAATAAGAAAAGGAGTGATCGCGATAGAAATACGAGAAGGGGCTTGCGAACAGCTTCCTGCCCTGACGGCGGGAGTCCGCCGGCACAGCAGCTAAACTGCCGAGCAAACAGTTTGTCGTAATCAAACACTGCCGCGCGCGCGCGATCCCGCCATTTCGTTATTGCGAGAGCAAATATTGGCTGTTCGGATAATTAGGATTCAATGGAAATGTTCCTGGACCAAGGGCGTGAGAAAGGGTTGGTGAAAAGTGCGCCCGCGAAAAGGAGCTTCCAAATCTTTTGAAGAGGGAGAAACTTTTGATGGCGGTAAAGGGGGATTGGTGGCGGAAGGGGAAGTTTTGAGAACAGTTTTGACAGGCATCGTTCCGGGAATAGGGGGAAGAGAAAAAAAAGTTTTTTTTTTCTAGAAGAAAAGTGCGAATCTAGTGGAAAGTAGTGGAAAAGGGGGGAATACGGTTCTCAGACGGGAGGAGGAATGACGGACGAATTTTCGGGAGCTCTTGGATGAAAATTGAAGACCGTTTTTATATTCTGTTTCTCTCACTCTCCTCGGCTGCTCGGCAGGATCTGAGCATAACTGCCAACTTGTCAGTTGGCTCCTTCAAGTGCCTTAATTTTTGTTTCTCTTCTCCCAGGCAGCCGTGACGCCAGGCATGCTCTTGCTTCCGTGGAACCGATATAAATTATTTATGTAAAAAGATTCTTGACGGGTAGTCCGCATGAATATTTTCCTTCCTATGGAGTTTATTTTTTATTTCGCTCCGTACGTCGCGGGATATTCAGAAATTTTCCATGGCCGAGATTATTGCCCAGAAACGTTGGTAAGATAGAATTTTTTTCCCGAGGAGAACATGAACTACAGATATAGAAATAAATGCCTTAGTAAAGAGTGAAATATTGATGAATTTATGGAGTAAACAATGGTGCATCACTACAGGTTATGTGAAGTAACTGATATAATTTATAAAAGTTCTGTGGATGTCGATAGTAGATTAATTCAGCAGAACAGTAAACAAAAATTTAAAAAATAAAAGAATAAAAAACCATGCTAAAGAGGTTTCGGTTTCGGTTTTGGTTTTCTGTTTTGGTATCTATAAAACCCATTTTTAGTTTAATTAAAAGATGTTGGTAAAAAGTCAGATGTTCATGTTTTCCGCTAGTGCAGCACAATGCAGAACCAAAACCTGAATAAAAAGTGCAATTCCTTGCAGAGCTCTAATTGGGAAGTGTGATCTCTATAACGTAATAGTTGTACAGCTACAAGAGGTTACCGACGGGCGTGACCACGCTGGATTCTCCAGGGCCGATTCCAATTTATAAATTTATAATTATATATAAACTCTAAACATCCACGTATATAAAATGTATTTTTGGTATTTTTATTTTTGTGTGTACCATTTCTCTGGATAACCACTTCCCCGAAAAACTAATTCTCCGAACGCCTCTTAGTCAGTAACCTAGTAAATATGTGTGTTTAATTGAGTGCTTGTGTGCGTGTACGCGAAAATGAGACTCATGCCAGTGTAAAATCTTGATGTCAGCCACTTTTGTTTTGATAGGCTATAAACTTAAATAAAGGCTTAATTTATGGACAGCGTTCACTGTGATTTCCTCGATTGTTGGTCATCAAGGAAGCCGGGCATATTTGTGATAATACAATTTTTCCATAAAATAATCCCCCAGTAATACATTTTAAGCCTGCCAAAATTTTTATTAGCATCAACTGTAAGCTGACTCTTGAGCGTAAAGTGATTTGTGTTTTGCATTTTGCTTAGAGTGAATCTGTAACTTCAGTTCAACTAGCGTTTCATTTAAAGTTTTATTCTTACCCCCCCATGTCGCAAAATAATCTGCCGATAGTCGCGATGACAGAGATCTTTTTCGCTGGCTCCAACGTTCACCTGACATAACTCCACGTGTTTTTTTTTTCCTTTCGGGCTTTATAAAAGATTGTGTCTTCATTACGCCGCTAATGATTTGCCAGAGTTGAGACACACTCAAGATGCTATTGCTTCCATTACTACGGACGTGTTTACTTAAGAGTGGGAAAAATAGTATTTTAGGATTGATTTGTGTCATATAACTAAAGTGCACATTTTGAAAAATTGTCAGAAAAACTAGGGTAACTTACCTTCATTTTAATGTTAGAAATGTTGTAAATACTCAAAACTAACTGTTATGTTGTGCCATTGAAACTGGGACATTATTTTATGGACAGCTTGTATACTGATGCACAACTGACCAAACCATTTGCCTTCCTGATATATGCCTGCAACTTCACATGAATTGGTGCTGGACTCCGGAGGTACCTTGACGTCGCCACGGCGTGGTGTGAAGCGATGTCTCCGAGCCAAGGAAACGCCTGTTGACTTGAAAAAAGAGAATGTGCCAAGAATCCACTTCACATGATGTTTAGCTGCATTAACTGTCGCAAGCTGTTTGATAGAAAAGATAACATGAAACGACATGTAATAACTTTCAAAAAATATTCTTCTACCAAGTGGATACAAGTGAAGCTAGATGACTATCGACTATAGAATATTCTAGCATATAAAAAACTAGTTTTTTTTATCCATACTTCTGTCTTAGAGTCCCATTAAGGGGGGTATTATATTGTGTTAAAAACAGGAGATAGGAGTAGTGCGCCGGTAAATGTTTTGGAGGAAGTTTACTCAGTTAAACCTTCTCTAAAGTGCATTCATTCGGAACTGGAACCGAACTTCCGGAGACCTTGACGAATGTGTCTATCTTTTACAAAATATTGTTAAATATTCTTAAAGATGTATAAAATTTTTATTAAATTTTGCCTTCGTTTGAAATGGTGACGGCTGTCAAGATCATAATTTTTTTTGAAGAAAGTTATACTTTGTTATGAAAACTCGTGCCACTGAGAATAATTGTAGCCTTTTTATGAAATTATCGCTTTAGATATATTTTCTGGGTCATTGTTTCCAAGAATGAGAAATCTTACATTATAAAAGTAAGTTGTCTATTATTTTATAAAATTTAATTATTTTTCATTATAAAAGGTAAACATTTGAAGGTTTAAGGTCACCAAAATCCATGAAGATGTTTTGATGAAATTCACAACATGAAGTCTCCGTGCATTTGCCCCATTTTAAAATACTGAAATCACTCTCAAATTCATCGTCACGACCCAAGTCTACGTCCACTAGCAATCACCAGGCTTCCTACAGCCCTGGGGGTTTGTTTTCCCCGTGTGTATGCTTTCTCTGTATCTAGGAAGGTAGGGGACATAAAGAGGTCAGCAATATTGACGTTTACCGGGCATTCCCTTCAAAATTTAAGAAGAGAAAAAAATTATTTAAACGGCTGTACGTATTTAGAATAGGAAATTTTTTCATAGCTTAAAGGCAACATATTGGTAAATCTGTAAAAAGGAGACAACTCATCTGAATTTATAATGAAGCTTGTTGCAGATATTACTCCCCTGCAGGGCATCATAAAATATAAAATACAGATAATATAAAAAATTCCGTTATATTCATGGCTGCAGGTCGCTTGGGAAATAGTAGCAAAACTTCCAACCTCCCCTAACGCCATTGATCTGGGTTCCCCCGGTCTTATCCCACCGCTGCCATCTAGCCGTGGAGGGCCGACATTTATTTCACTGATCAGATCTCACACATGACGGCGGGAGGTCTGTCCCCCCCCCCCCCCCCCCCCACAAACCACCACCAGCCCCTAAGAAGTCGTGGCAGGGTTCTGCGTTTGAGCGAGACGAGGGAGGGCGCTTTATGGACCAGCGCTGCGGAAATGGGATTCTCGAATTGAAACCCGAACGGGAACTTCATGGTTCATTGAAATGTAGATGTCCGCCTTTGCATCGCCCGCACGCGTGCAGAATGTGGCAGATGTTTGTCTTGCTGCCCTTTGCCACGGCCTTCACCCATGTCCGAGCATATAGCTCGTGGTTTCGTTAGCAAGTACGTTGTATAACACGTATATGATTTGCAATGTCGCAAAATTTAATCTCACTTTGTTTTTTTTTAAATATAAATTATGCTCTTTAAAATGTACACAGTTGTTGTACTTCTTTAGGTGTGTTAAGAAAATATGATGAAAATGAATTTATCTTATGCGCGCGCAGCATGCAACAAAAATAAGATGAAAAAGATAATAAAACCAAAATTATATATGTGCTTCTAAATCATATAAATTAGTGATATGTTTTGAATACTGGTCCGTATAATAGAAAACTTTACTTTATTGTGGATATCAGTGATATAAATTAGGTTAATATTAAGTGAATTTATATAGCCTAAATGAGATTATATTCCCGTAGGTAAAATTTTTTTGCACTATGTATTATAAATTTCTACATTATTATTTAATAAAAACTACAATTAACAAGAAATAATAAACATTTAGCATATATATATATTGATTTTTATTATTAATTAAAATTTACTTTGATTATTATAATAAATTAATAGTTAATTTTATAAAGTGTTTATATTAATATTGAATTCCGAGTATTTATTTAAAGTTTTTAAATTTTTTAGTATTTATATTTTACCAAACGTAATTATAATATCACTCCAGTCTTTTTATTATTTATTTATATTTTATTTGCGTACAAAAATAATTTTATATTTTTATTACTCCAAGTAAGTTTAACTTATATCGCGCGCAGGTCAGTAAATGTACTCATTTTTTATTTTTTTTATGTTCGTATTTTTCCTTTTGTTTAACTCCTCTTCGTGATCATACTACGAGATAAGCGAAAAGTGATTAAGAATTAAAAGTGTAAGACCAGGATATAATTAAACTCTATACAAGAGACCAACGGTTATTTAACTTATATATATTACAAATACCATCACACTGCAATAAAATGATCAGTAGTTGACGTAGCTAATGCCTTTGTTGAAATTTTTTTTTAATTATATATTTATTTGTAATATTTTACCAAAACTCTGGGAGACTTGTACTGAAATAATGTTGAAACATATAAAAATACCAAAATATCCATTCAATAGTTTCTAAATTCACATAGTTAAAATAATGTTTAGGTGTTTTTCTTGTTTTCTGTATCACGCAGTTGATAAAATTTAACTGAAACTTTATTGCTGATCACTTTGTAATATGCATTTAAGTTAGAATAAAATTTAAGGCATTATTTTTAATATCTTAAATATTACTTGATATTTTTAGAATCCTGTAAAATCTCTTTGTGTTTTACTAAATTTCTAGCGCTTAATGTAAGAATAACCGGTTTCTCGCTACGAACTAATAGAGTTCGACGCGGTTATTAATTAATGTTCACGTCTAGTCAATAGGGTTGTAATTACTGCGACAGAGAAGGATAATGAGTCAGGAATTGGTCTTAGCGTGCTGTGAAAACGGGTAAACATTAAAAACTGACTTTGAGAATGGCTGGAACGAACCCAAGTTCCCTGTAATGGGAGTCGAGTGTAATACCACAACGCCATTTCACTCAGTTTGGTCTTCCTTTGTTTTAAAATTATGGCTTTCTGTATTTATAAATAAAAATAATTTAAAATATTTCACGTTTTTTTTTTAATGATTCATGCAAACGAAACGTCTCAGCTGTTTCGTTATAGGAAACCTACTGTGTTCGTTGGTGTTGTCATCGTTGTGTTGTCCACAATATCTGTTTATCTTCAACGTTGTATTCGTATATTTACTGTGTCGCCAATGTTTTGTTTTCTGCCTACTGATATTGTTGAAACAGTCTTGTCCAAGCTCCTTCCAAGGAATTCTTGTGCTATCTAAAATTTAAGTTTGAAAGTGTTCGTCTGTGCTGTCCTTGTTTTGGTGTCCATAATACCTGTTTAGTTTCATAATTGTGTTAATCTGTTCGAAATCAGCTGATTTATACTTTATCTCTTTGGGTTTAAGTTTGCATTTTTATTTCTTAATTTGCATTTTTGAGTTTTGTCCATGACCAACAGTGCAAAACTGCAGTGGCGTATGTTTAAAAAAAATGGATTAAAACAAATATACATTTTGTTCTTTACCAAATTTTACAATGTGAAATAAAAGTTATTTTTTGGTTTTTAAATTGAAATGGTTTATTGGCTTACAAATTTAATAAAAAATTCAGTCACTGGCCAGAATATAATTTAAAAAAAAACATAGTAATGATTTATTTATAAGAGAAAGGAGACAAAATTTTATTCATCTCTTGGTATAAAAAATCATAATATAGCAAACATTTCTAAGTAATAAATAGAGACCTGTAACATTCGCGATTTAAAATCCCTAAAGGATACACTCCATGATCCTTTATGCACTCGTGCAAATTACATCTGCTGATTGGTTACTGACTCGTAACACCTGTTTACTGGAATGATCGTGATTCGCTAATTCTTCTGTTAAAGATTTTTCATTGGCCCAGAGTCCTTCAGATAAACTGTGGCTCAATCACTGAAGCAAAATAATGTCAAAAGTATTTGGACTCTATCCTATCACGAAATGAATCCGCGAATTTTACAGGTCTTTATTAATAAAGTATATTTCTGACGATGTGTCTGTATAGCTTAGTCCAGAAATCCAGAAATAGAGATAAATGTTTATATTTAGGGCAATAAGTATTAATAATGAACATAATTAGTAATTACAAGCGCTAAATTTCCTCATATTTACAACGAAAATTGAATACAACTTTTACCAGTTAGAAAGTCAATCTGCATGCGCAGATAAAAAGAAATTACTGAAACGGAAAGCGCCAGCCGAGAAAGAAGATGGTTACTATCATGTTTGGTAAAAAAATTTACATAACACTTGATAGGAGATCATAGAGAGAATCGTAAAAGAGTAAAATGATAGTGAAATATATCACGGTAATGCATATTTATTAAGCTATGTTAAGTCAATACATGATAAAAAAACAATACTTGTCACCAGTAAATTCCCAAAACATTGTCATTCATTCCCATTTTTCTACTTGTTTATTGGTTTGAGTTTGTAAAAAAAAATCTTTTTAGATACAGATACGAATGGTAATTTTGTACCTAACTCCAAATGACCAAAATCTTTTTTCTTGATAATGCTACTGGAATTATTTATCTTTTTTTTAAATATTTATAAATAAATAAGTTTTTGACCACTTCTATTAATATATTATGAATTTGTGCAACTAATAGTAACCTTACTGATAATACTTCGTTGCCCAAAGCTATAATATACTCTTGGTTTGCTTTTCTCTTTGGGTTAACACGACGTCTATTGAAGTAATGAAGTTCCCGACGCTTTGGCTTGCCATATTGCAGCCAAAAGCATAATCCCGACTGGCCAACCATCATCTGACCAAGGACACTTGCAGGGACAATCACAGCTCGGCTGTAAGCGGTGTATGAAAGATGCTCCGCAGCCGGTGTTCAAGAGCCAAGGAGCCGACCACAATATTTCGGAATGTGACGTCACGGCCGCCATCTGGAATGATCTTCACCTTTGACCAAGACCAAACCATCAGTTGTTCAAACAGTTCTAATGCCGCGCGCCGGGGACTTCGAGCGAGCCACAGGCGCGCCTCGGATCCGCCGGGCGACTGCCGCCGTCACGCACGCCACTGACCCGCAAACAGAACGTGAAACACAGCGGCCAATTAAGACACAGCAGTCTGCGAGCAAGTCGACTCTATTGCTTATTTGTCGCGCGGAGTATTCCCCTAACACTCTGCGAAATATTTCATTAATGTTCCAAATCTTGCGCGTTTGGAAACAATTTCAAAGTTTCTTGTTTTAGACTACACCGTTATCTTGAGCTTAATTTTAATACAATTAAATTCTTTTTCGGGTGATTCTCGGTGGCTCGGTGGTTTTAATTACTGCTTAAATAAAACTAAAATTATTTTATTTAATTAAATGTTAGACTTAAATATAGAATAATAAAATAACCAAAGTAAGAGAACAAAAAGGCTGCATTTTACATTGGATTATATTTTTACACACCTAAAATTTAACTGCCCAAAAAACTTAAGAAATTAAACTGAAAATACAATATTGATTGAAAATAATAGAGTATGTTTTAAGCAAATATTAATAGTATATATATGTGGCGTGGCCGCTGGCCAAGATTTACAAGTGTTTTTGAAGTTCTTGCCGTTTGACTTATTGTTCCTCTTCGCTCGCCTACTGTCGAGGGCTGCCTGCAGCGAGACCCTGTGCTGTGCCGCGGCCTGCCTGCCCTCTGACCCTGTGACCCCGCGCGCTACGACGGAGCTCGGAGCCGGCCACGCACCTCATTACCATCCGCTACATGTCCAGGGAGCCTGTGCGGCTAGCCCCCGCTAATTAGCCTCCCCCCCCTCCTTTACAAGCACCCACCGCAGGTCCACCAACCACGGTCGCCGTTACAACACCCTGCGTCGGGCAGCCTCGCGTACGAGCTGGGCTAGTACCTACGCTCCCACCGTGATCATTTTTACCCCATTTACTCTCAACTCAGCCTCACGTATCATTCACGTGCTTTAAATGATTCATGCATTGTGGATTTTTGATGATGGGGAACAGATGCCAGTTCCCGAAACGGCGCAAATGTTTTGTCATAGGAAACCTACTGTGTTCGTTGGTGTTGTCCATAATATCTGGTTAAGTTCATAATTGAGTTTATGTGTTTGACATCAGCTGATTTAAGCTTGTTCTCTGTAGATTCATGTTATTAATTTTTATTTCTTATTTTTCGTTCTTGAATTATTTCCATGACAACAGTGCAAAACTGAAATAATGTCAACGAAATTGTATTAAATCAATAATACAATTGAACTCAGGATATTTTGGGAAGGAACAAATAATGGACCATTAAAATGAAGTATACGAATACGTTCTTGTGGTGATTTCGTAACACTGCAGAATACTGATATGATGACGGGAGGAACCCAGTTTTTCCAGGCGACTTCACAGGATAAAGCTTGTAAAATTCATCATCATAGCCAATATCAGCTTGTTTCTCCGATTATTTGGACTTTTCTTTAACTATCTATACATTAGTGAAACATAAAGCAATTTTAAAAAAAAATCTTTATAAAGATTTGTTTGACCTGTTCTTTGTCCTACTGAGATGAAACTTTGCAAAAAAAAAACACTTGAAGCTTCGCTTAATTAAAACTTAAGCTTTATACCTGAGTCATTAATTTTATTCCAAGGAAAAATAATTGAATATATTAATAAATGGTTACGTATTGGTAAATATGTGAATTCCACTATACGTGTGTGCTTAACGAGTGTAATTAATTAGGGAATTAGTGAAGCTACCTATGACTCAGTGAATTTGTCACAGAATAAGCTGTAGGAATCCACAGATTCAGAGGAATCATTTTCAATATTTTTTCAGATAAATTCCTTCGAATTAGTTCACATTAATTTAAATTAATTCAAAATACTGAAATCAGAAATATTGAAGTCATCAGTAAATATAAATAAAGGGGAAGAAGATACTTTACCAAAATAATTTAAAAGGTACGACTATGATATTAAATAAGGTAAAAATGAGCGAATATTCTTCAAAACGTATAAAAATGTTTTAATAGTTTAATATTTTTGTAACGTAATTGAAATTTTTTTGTATAAAGTATAAATTTTTATAAAAATGGTTCAATAACACCAATTTGTTCTAACAGTCTCGGTTAATTTACGACAAAAATTACAGTTACGTACGTGTTAATACACACATATGGATATACGTAAAATAAACATACTATAAATGTTAATGTGCATCACTACAGTATTGTTGTCCTAAACAAACTTACGTCTCCATTAAAGTAAATAATATTACTTTGAGTTAATTTACAACTATTAAGTATATGCAAACATACAAATGCATAGGTACTGACAAACTCTAACAAAATCTACGTATCCTAATGTTTAATATTGCATTATTTGAACACATCGTTAAACTCATTGGTTGTTAGTACGCTGCCAATACACTCCGAATAACAAAAGTGCTAGGTTTTATTTCTAAAGAGATGTTTAAAAATTCGTCTAAATTTCTTAACTTGTATTAACCAGTATAAGCTACAAATAATATTACAAGAATTTGCTTGTAAAAGTATATTTTTACATATTCATAGTTTGGGTATATTCACCGAACATGAAAACATTCATAAGTAGTAAATTTACACACGCATTGTGAAGCATGGAAATTTGTTTAGAAACATTTTTTAAGATATTATGAACCCTTTATTTCATTTTTATTTTCTACAGAAGACTTCATTACTAATGAATTAAGTTATACTTTCAACGCATAATTAAATTTGTTTAAAATCAAATTTCCTAGCCCTATTTTTGTGTATTTTTCTTATAATGCGCGTAGCGGCCACATTCACATAGCAGTTATCACCTAACACGACATTAGATGAGTAACTGAGATATAGCGGATAAGTCTATCGTGGAGATAACACATAACCATAGAAATCTCACGCCGAATGACACGTCAGGGAATTTTTCCACAGTAAATCCAGCGTTCATCACGTTATAAATAAAAGCCAGACCATTTCTTTTTATAAATACAGAGGGAGCAATAATTGATCCTAACACTTCAGGTTCCGAACCTGGGGGTAGAAACCCCTGCGCGGGTAAAACAGCTATTCTGCGGGGGTAATAATGCTGGTAGTTATTGGTATGTCTATAGTAGACAATAGAATGACATATCAGCGCCACGTGGCTTGCGCTCTCTCGCGCTGCATGTACACTAATAAGAAGCGTGGAGGTGTGTGTGTAGGCAGGTAGAGAGTGGGTAGCCTCTCACTGTGCTCTTGTCTCTTCCTAGCAGCTGGAGCTGCCGTGTCCGCTGTCTCGCAGAAACCCTCTCAATGTGGAACATGACTTGAGATACGCATTAAAGTGAACAGATACCTATCATAATAATCACTTGGAATGCAAAAAAAATTCCAACCTTCACATTAAATGTCATTAATTAACTAAGAAACCACATTGACATTGTAAGTAGGTACTTAAATTTTTGTGCAATTTTAAGATTAATAAATGCTATTTCTATGCATGAGTCGTTTTCTTCGATAGAATTTTAAAGGGGGGCAATATAAGTATTCCTGATAGGCCATGGGAATAAAAATACTAAAAAGGTTAGGAACAGGGGCCTTAGTCCCAATTCTCATGTTTTGAGTAAAACTGCAGCGAAATAAAATTTTGGTGTTGTTTGACAAAGGACTTTCAGACACATTTTTAGATGTATTTAAATGCACTCAAAAGGGGGGAAAAAGTGTAATATTTTTTTAGGTAATGAAAAACCGAAAGAAAAGCCACTTCTGTGGTCACCACCTTTACATATTCTGATAAAACATTTTGGTTATGGTATAGTAATTTATAAATCTATTTACCAGGGCCAATATAACTTTTGTAGTGCATATACAGCTATGCGGCCATTAACAATTTATTTTTCTGTAAAGAAAAAATTTGGTTGACAGATTACTTCAAACTTAATTATATGTCTCTGCAAAAAGGTTTACTTTTTTAAAAAAATAACACAATATAATAATCGCAATCAAAAATAAATATTTCACTACAGATAGCGAAATAAAAAATAATACAAAATTTGGTAACGTTTGGTTAAATAAATTTTTCTTTTAAAAATACTTTAAATTATCACGCGAATTTAATTTTTTTCAACATAATAGAAGTCAGTGTTTAACATTTGCGAATATAATGTTATACTACTTAAAAAGTTGTTAACAATGTTTTACTGTGAAAATATAGAAAAATAAAACGTATATATTTATATTACCTTAAATGACTATACTTGTGCCACAATTGTCACCATCTTTGATCCAGCAAACATAAAATATCTTATCTAAAATTTATGCAAGTGTACATTTTAATTTTTAGTCTGTACAGCGTTATTAAGATGTTTGAATTTTTTAGAAATGTTTTAATAAAAAAAATCCTGGCAATAAGTAAACAATACAACACTTTTTAAAAATTTAAATAACTTTTTAAAATTTGTTTTTAAAAAAAATTACATTTGGGTATTGTATTTATATATTTTGGGAAAAAGCAAATGTTTGAGAAATTACAATCTTAAGTCCTCCTGAATTTCTATACAACCGTTTCCAATAACCTTGGAGTCACATAATGTGAGATAATTATCTGTAATGAGAAGATCTCGTACTATTCCTGTGTGAGAATTATTCACACAAAAACTATTTGTTCTGGAAAGTTTGTATTTGCAGGAATTACCTCGATAAAATGTGATCATATTAGCAGCTAGAAGTGTCGTCTTTCAAAATAATGTGAGTTTATTTACAGATAAATTTTTATTTTACTTGCATACATTTTTACTTGTGTAGGGTTTTGGATAATTTGTGAGTATTTGAAGTATTTATTTAATGTTGTTTCCTATTCATACGCAAAAGAATATCTTTTAAATAGGTTTGAATTGTACCAGAATTCTTGATAATGAAATTTGTAAGTTTGTTTTGAATTCATTTAAATATTATATTTTGTGTTTGTAATATCGAAATTTTATTTATTGTTTAATAAGATTATAATTTTACTTGTAGTTATGAAATTATTATTTTTAGTCATACAAATTTAAGGAATTAAGGGTAGTAAAAATAACAATTGCTAAAAGAAGATCACAATGATTTTTTTTTTTTTTCACTAAGCGAATTCACAGTGCCAAGGATTCTTCCTTGAGAAAGCTTTATCTTATATAGAGTTTGGTCACGATCGATTGGTTGCCAAGGGCATTGGGATACAAGTGAGCTTCAACAACGAACCACACGAACAAGATTCGATGATTCACCCTGGTGCTTGGGGCGACAAGGTGACTAAACAATTTTGACGATCCTGATTAAAAAGGGAAAATTGTTTGAGGTTCCGGTTGAGTTCTGAAAATTGATTGCATGTTGAGCGACTTGTTTTTGTCTTTTTTCCGTTCTGTAACCTCCTAACTTTTTTACCTCGAACTTGGAAATATACTCTGCACGATAGGAAATAGAGGCTCATAAATTGGTTAGACAAGTGTAATCTGCCCTTAGAAATATTACACTATGTCTCTAGAGCTGATACACAATATTTTTCCATTTTATCTCCGGATTGTAATAGATAAATCTTAAAAAAAAACTTTGGTTTCACGGACAGGGTTAAATTAAGAATTTATTTATTTAAAATAGGACTACCATTAAAGATGTAAATCTGCTTTCTTAGTTTTAAATTTAGAGGTAATTAGTTACTAACGCAATGGGTAAGCAACCGGACAACCACCAGATGGACTAGCAAACTCTGGCCAAACTACCTTACAGCCGATTCAGTAAGGACTCCACAAAGGTCTGGCCACCTTGAGCTGACTAGGGCCGACTCTTTGAAGGCCTCTCAGCCGGCAGCACTTCGTCCCCGTGGGCAGTACGGCTCCATCACTTCGTACCGCGCAGTGCCATCCAGCGGTCAGCCGGCAACACTTCGCCCCTCCGTGGGCAGCACGGCTCCGTCACTTCGTACCGCGCAGTGCCATCCAGCGGTCGGCCGGCAGCACTTCGCCCACGTAGGCAGCACGGTTCCGTCACTTCGTACCGCGCAGTGCCGTCCAGCGGTCGGCCGGCAGCACTTCGCCCCCGTGGGAAGCACGGCTCCGTCACTTCGTACCGCGCAGTGCCATCCAGCGGTCGGCCGGCAGCACGGCTCCGTCACTTCGTACCGCGCAGTGCCGTCTAGCGGTCGGCCGGCAGCACTTCATCCCCCGTGGGCAGCACGGCTTCGTCACTTCGTACCGCGTAGTGCCATCCAGCGGTCGGCCGGCAGCACTTCGCCCACGTGGGCAGCACGGCTCCGTCACTTCGTACCGCGTAGTGCCGTCCAGCGGTCGGCCGGCAGCACTTCGCCCCCGTGAGCAGCACGGCTCTGTCACTTCGTACCGCGCAGTGCCATCCAGCGGTCGGCCGGCTGCACTTCGCCCCCCGTGGGCAGCACGGCTCCGTCACTTTGTACCACGCAGTGCCATCCAGCGGTCGGCCGGCTGCACTTCGCCGCCGTGGGCAGCACGGCTCCGTCACTTTGTACCGCGCAGTGCCGTCCAGCGGTCGGCCGGCTGCACTTCGCCCCCCGTGGGCAGCACGGCTCCGTCACTTTGTACCGCGCAGTGCCGTCCAGCGGTCGGCCGGCAGCACTTTGACTCCCATGGGCAGCACGGCTCCGTCACTTCGTACCGCGCAGTGCCGTCCAGCGGTCGGCCGGCAGCACTTCGCCCCCGTGGGCAGCACGGCTCCGTCACTTCGTACCGCGCAGTGCCGTCCAGAAATCAGCCGGCAACACTTCGCCCACGTGGGCAGCACGGCTCCGTCACTTCGTACCGCGCAGTGCCGTCCAGCGGTCGGCCGGCAGCACTTCGCCCCCGTGGGAAGCACGGCTCCATCACTTCGTACCGCGCAGTGCCATCCAGCGGTCAGCCGGCAACACTTCGCCCCTCCGTGGGCAGCACGGCTCCGTCACTTCGTACCGCGCAGTGCCATCCAGCGGTCGGCCGGCTGCACTTCGCCCACGTGGGCAGCACGGCTCCGTCACTTCGTACCGCGCAGTGCCGTCCAGCGGTCGGCCGGCAGCACTTCGCCCCCGTGGGCAGCACGGCTCCGTCACTTCGTACCGCGCAGTGCCGTCCAGCGGTCGGCCGGCAGCACTTCGCCCCCGTGGGAAGCACGGCTCCGTCACTTCGTACCGCGCAGTGCCATCCAGCGGTCGGCCGGCAGCACGGCTCCGTCACTTCGTACCGCGCAATGCCGTCCAGCGGTCGGCCGGCAGCACTTCGTCCCCCGTGGGCAGCACGGCTTCGTCACTTCGTACCGCGTAGTGCCATCCAGCGGTCGGCCGGCAGCACTTCGCCCACGTGGGCAGCACGGCTCCGTCACTTCGTACCGCGTAGTGCCGTCCAGCGGTCGGCCGGCAGCACTTCGCCTCCGTGGGCAGCATGGCTCCGTCACTTCGTACCGCGCAGTGCCATCCAGCGGTCGGCCGGCTGCACTTCGCCCCCCGTGGGCAACACGGCTCCGTCACTTTGTACCGCGCAGTGCCATCCAGCGGTCGGCCGGCTGCACTTCGCTCCCCGTGGGCAGCACGGCTCCGTCACTTTGTACCACGCAGTACCATCCAGCGGTCGGCCGGCTGCTCTTCGCCGCCGTTGGCAGCACGGCTCCGTCACTTTGTACCGCGCAGTGCCGTCCAGCGGTCGGCCGGCAGCACTTTGACTCCCATGGGCAGCACGGCTCCGTCACTTCGTACCGCGCAGTGCCGTCCAGCGGTCGGCCGGCAGCACTTCGCCCCCGTGGGCAGCACGGCTCCGTCACTTCGTACCGCGCAGTGCCGTCCAGCGGTCGGCCGGCAGCACTTCGCCCCCGTAGACAGCACGGCTTCGTCACTTCGTACCGCGCAGTGCCGTCCAGCGGTCGGCCGGCAGCACTTCGCCCCCGTGGGCAGCACGGCTCCGTCACTTCGTACCGCGCAGTGCCGTCCAGCGGTCGGCCGGCAGCACTTCGCCCCCGTAGACAGCACGGCTCCGTCACTTCGTACCGCGCAGTGCCGTCCAGCGGTCGGCCGGCAGCACTTCGCCCCCGTAGACAGCACGGCTTCGTCACTTCGTACCGCGCAGTGCCGTCCAGCGGTCGGCCGGCAGCACTTCGCCCCCGTGGGCAGCACGGCTCCGTCACTTCGTACCGCGCAGTGCCGTCCAGCGGTCGGCCGGCAGCACTTCGCCCCCGTAGACAGCACGGCTCCGTCACTTCGTACCGCGCAGTGCCATCCAGCGGTCAGCCGGCAGCACTTCGCCCCCTTCTGCATACAGCGTGTCCAACATTGGCATATCATAACAGTTTAGTTTAGACGATTTACAGCAAATCATACATCAAATTAAAGGTTAAATTAACAGGTGTTTTTAGATGTTCAATATGTCCACCTTTAGTTGTTGCGCAAACGTCCAACCTAAAGTATAATTCTTCCCACACTTAGGTTAACACATCCGGAGTAATGGAAGCAATAGTCTATTAGTTCTGTGTTTCAACTCTGGCAAGTCATTAGTTAGCGGCGGAGCGATTTCAAAATATTTTATAAAGCCCCAAAGGAAACATAGTCGTGGGTTTTTCTAAGGAAATAGGAAAACCCTTACAAGGAAGAAAAGGGACGCGTGCGGGTGGTTATGAAATTAGCTGCTTAGTTAAATTCGATCCAATAACAATTTATTGACAAAATTAATAACACCAAAAGGAATTGCATGGATTCTTAAACTGACATAACACTTAAACAATGTCGGGTTCTCGTGAAGACGAATTGCTGATGCAAGTTCGCTCTAGAACACAAAACGTACGAATTAAAGCTAAGTGATCGCTTCCAGATCAATTAATACAAAACAAAACAATACCCTTAATTGTGGCGAGCCGTGCGCTCGTCACAGCTATCAAAACGCCATCGATTTCAACTACTAAGGCTATACCATTTACCAAGTTACAAGAAACATACCTAATCTTGATATTACTCAATGTTACACGTAACGTAAATACAGATAGTTAATACCATAGGTTACAAATATATACACGCAACTAGTCGTGTAACGCTGTCAATGTTTATGGGTAGGTTTTCGTTACTCTTCCCCCGGTACCATGTGAAGCTCTCTCCGCAATCCCGTAGTAACGCGTATGTTCGTTATCTTGTTCACTGTCTCTTGGGGCTACGATTCTTCGTTACCGGCGGTAGAGTTAGAGACCAAACTGTGTAGCGATCTGGGCGCGATAGTGTCCTGATAGTGTCGTGATTGTGTCAATACTTCCGCTCGCTCGGCCCTCACGGAGTTTGCTAATGCCCGCCCTCTTTGCCCTTGTGGCTGAACCGTAGTATTTTGTTAATGTTCGTTCTGAAAGATTTTATGCTTACTCCAGCGACGCTTCCACTTGAACTGTCTATATCCTGGGTTAAAATTCGGAGAGGTCTTACCCAGTCGATGTCTTGTCGGTCCTCGGGCGGCAGCAACTCCGCGGCAGTTGACAGTGTAGGCCGAGCGGTGTCGGAGCAGCGAGGCCACCTCCTGGATGGATGTCCCAGTTGTTCTGCTTATCGATAGTCTGGGCGCATGCCCTTTTATACTCGCAGGCTTCCCAGACGAGCTGGAAGAAGAATAGTCTCGTCTATTCGGGGGAAGCCTGCCCAGCTCACTGTGTTGCAGGTGGTATGCCGTGAAAAGTCAGGGGTACAATACTTTGCAAGTGTACGCAGGTACACACGTTACAACATAATCGCTTGGCGTTATGTCAGGTGAACGCGGAGGCCAGCGAAAAATAGTTCTGTCGTCTCGACCATTCTGACCAAATCCAACGGTCGGAAACTTCAACGTTCAACCAATGGGGAATGCAAGTTTATCTGAAATTACAGATTCACCCCTAGCAAATTGCAGAACACAAAACGTTTTATGCTCAGGAGTTGCCATTTTTCGTAGGTGGTGCGGCAAATGAGAAAATAAGAAATCAGTACTCGAGCATTTGCTTATCTAAAACTGTTTGAATTACTCTTAAATAGTGAATTTGAATCAACACTCTACAACGCTTATAGTTTATACTATTAAAATTTATTACTGGGACATTCGTTTATGGAAATATTGTTTAAAAACACACTATACCAATTAATATCTACTATTGAAACAACAACATTCAACATGGCTGAGTATTATCAGAGGTCAAAAATACAACTAGGTTCATTATACACATTAAATAAAATGATAGGGCATGTATTTATATTTTTAGGCCATTGCAAAGTTTCAGAGTACTAAATGGGTTTTAAAATTTGTGTAAATAATACCTAGCTTGTTATAAAATAATCAGTAAAATAATATATATATAACTGTTTTGGGATTTTTGGATACTAACAATTGTTCTGCAATTGAGTGGGAAAATGAGGGATTTTTTTTTTAGGAAAAAAAATTGTGGTATCGCAAATTGAATAATTGAAACACAAGCAAACCGTATTGAATGTCCGCACATTTAAAAACAAAGGGCTCAAGAGGTCAGTAGTTCTGAAGGGATCAAGAGCGATGTTAGCCAGGGCAAGTCGCAACTAGCGCCCGGAGCTGCTTGACGAAGCAGTCCCCCAGCTGCACAGGGCCAGCCGGGCTATCGTCACCGCCACTGCGGGCCCCGAGGCCGAGTGCAGACTGAGCTTCGAACCCGGGAGTTCTCCTCTAGCCTCTAGCCTCTAGCCTCTAGCCTCTAGCCTCCAGTTTGAAAGCTGAGAACTAAGTTTCAAGGGGGTTTCATCATTACAGGAAGCCAACTTTTCTCAGAAGCTTTGTTTGAAATAAGTTATCTGTGGTCTTTAAATGATTCATGCAATAGGTAATTCTGATTTAATACAATTTCTTGAACATACGATAATGCAGTTTTGCACAGTTTGTCATGCGAAAATGTCAAAACAAATTAAAAATTAATACATATTCTCACAGAAAACCAGGCTAAATCAGCCGCATATGCGCATGGCCACGGATGCATATAAAATTATTTTAGGTTTAAATTTAACATCGTGGGAAGAAAGCTGTAGTAAGCTGGGGAATTAATTAAAATAATTATTATGCTCTTTGCCTGTGTTGCAGCAAATGACAGTGAGCCCTCCAGGTCTACCAAATAGCGCTCTCCACCCATCACAAGCCGCAACTTCACAGTCTATAGTATTACAAGAAGGATGTAAAGCACCCAAGAAACTCTTTGAAAAATAATGAATATAACAAACACTTTATTTTAATACGGATACAATATTAACTAAATATTCGATTTATTATAATATTGCGCTAATTATAATTAAATCTGATATTTAATAAACATATACTATTGATACAAATAGTGTCAATACTTTTTATCCTTTTAGGCATATATATAAAGTGCATCTGTACTATTTACTAAACTTTTTGCAGCAATAAATAAAGTTAACACAAAAGAAGATAATATAAAAATTTTAAAGGGCGTACAAAAAAGAACATCTGCCAAAAAACGTTTGGGCATACAAACATATATTATACTAGCTCCAGTACCCGGCGTTGGTCAAGCTGAACACAGCGTGATATATTGTCCTCGAACAAAATGGATAGCGCTATATGACATTATGGTGGACACACAGACTGTTTACCCATGGCGATCCGTTTAACGGTTTATAAGTTGACGTGCTACAGGGCCATCTAGTAGCGAGTTACAAACAAATGGATAACATCAAAATCTTCTCCACGAAAAAACACTTTGGTGTGCCAACTTTCATGACAATCAGTCTAAAGGTGTCGGAATTTATCAATTCCGTACAACCAAAATCAATTTTTAAATATATATATTTATAAAAGGCAAAAGTACCAAAGGTCTTTCAATGAAATTATAATATTTTAATATGTAAGGATATTTAAAAAGAAAAACTAAGATTTTAGAATGGGCATATGTACGAAATTCAAAATTACACAATATGTATTATAAAGATTTCCAGTGATGCAAACTTGGATTTCTAAAAAGGAAACATTTTTCATCGTTATTCGTTTGGAGTTAAACTTCCTGAAATATAAGCATTTTTTAATAATTAAAATCAGAGTTATCCGTAAGAAGCATAAAGCACTCATTAAAATATGATAGATATAACAAACACCAAATTTATTAAATAAGGCGAGGTCAATATATGTAGCTGCATTTCATATGTTTCTTTATTGTTACATTTCCGTTTTATACTTTATACACATCTCTTTGGAGCAGGATAAAATTTGTGCTTCATGATTCACCTGTCTCCTATTTATACATATACTTAGGTTGTTACATAGTGAGTCAGTTATGAACATAACTAATTATAGAAGGGAGTGAATTTTTACGATGCGCGCTACATGCAACAAAAATTGACAAGATGAAAAATATTACATGCAAATAGAATTTATAGAAGTGTTTTTAAATCATATCAATTTTGTGCTTGAAATGGAATAATTAAAAACATTTATTCAGTGTTAATATTAGTAATATAAATTAGGTTTACAAACTTTTTAAAGTGTATTTTCAAGTTTATTTATGTAAAAGAGGTTATTTTCCTGTATGTAAAATTATTTGCTAATAAATTATTAATTAATTCACTTATATTCAATCAATAATTTAAATTTATAAACAAGTATAAACGTTTATTACATTTGTATTTCCATTATTATATTATATCTATATAGGCTATTTTGAAAAATAATTTTAAACATGTGTTTATAATAATATTTAATTTTGAATTTTTTAATAAAAATATATTTTATTTGTTTTTATACCTTACGAAACGTGTCTATAATATCACTCCATTCCTTTTATTGCTTTATTTCTATTAATTATTTGCTTGCAAAATAAAATTTAGTTCTTTATTACGCCACTTAAGATTGACTTCTAACGCGCGTTCATAAGTACGCACACCCAATATTTTTATTCTAATATTATTATGTAGTTTTAACTGATAGTGAAGACCTGAGTAAATATAAAATATAAGTAGGTAGTATATGAAGATTGTACCATTTTAAAGTATCCTTCGAACACGATATGCCTCACTCATAGGTTCGCTCCATGGCATTTGTTTTGTGACATGGCGTCTCTGCACACTGATGTAGAGAGGAGGGGCCTGAGGCGCCGTCTCCAGACGCCGCGGGAGAGACGGCAACGCCGCGCAGTCATCCCGGCTGCAGCATCCCCAGGGGTACTCCTTGACTCAAAGGGACACTGTCGGAGGGGGGGTGTCCTGCCCCCCTCAGAGGAGTCTAGTTCAGTGGAACAGGCTTGTGCGAAGACGGCTTGTTGCCTGGGTTTTGATTTGAGATTGCAATTGGCCCGTGGATGTGGTTCGCTTGGGTTCGCAGCACCCATATCTCCCCCTCCCCCCGAGGGGTGCCCTTTGGCGACCGCCTTTGCCAATAGCCGAGCCATGGAATTGGTCCAGAGATGAGTGGTCTTCTCGCAACCCCTCCCTGAGCACTCGACTTGCATTTCGCCCCCCTGCAGAGGGAAGCAAATGTTTGGCAGTAAACGTATATTGTATCATAACCTTTTAATAATAAATGTTGGTCATATAAACATTATTTAGTTGTAAGAAAAAAATGGAACAATTGATCCTACCAACATTAAGTCAGGATAAGTATTACGCACAGCACTTTTATTAATACGTAGCCTATTTATTATTAAGATTTCCTATAAAGACTAATTATAGCCGTCGTTACCATGTAACGGCTTCGGGAAACTCAGCACCTTGTTTTTCATTAAAAAAAGCCTAGAAAAAAATCTCCAAATCTAAAAATTTTGTATTTTATTAGTATTGTCAATAAAATTATAAATTTAATACCTTTTTTCCACCCTATAACTTCTGTATATCTGATTAAATAAATTCCTGTCAGAGATATGAAATTAAGAAATTAAATGTTTGTTTGTTTTCTTGATGGGAAACATTGCATCAAGGGCGTATGAATATTACGTTTTTCCTTTATAGAGAACCGAGACACATAAAATACATTGGAACCATGACAGCTCAGTCCTCTAAGTTGGAAAACATACCTTTGACCGCACTTCCATCGAGCCATTTACCATACTGAGAATTAAATAAGGTGTTTATATAAAATTAACAAAGATATTTGGACTTGTAATTCTTTTTTAATTTAAAGGAATAATAGCATCACCTGTTAGAGAACAAGCCGCCATCTTAATTTTCAATTCTTACTACCAAGGACGCTAGATAAAAGACATCGTCTACTAGAGTGCGAAGCGTTAGTAAACACATAATTTTCTATAATGCACTTGCTGTCATTTTAGTTGAATTTCTACCGGGTAAAATGCGATAGTTATTTATTGGAATTTTATCCGCCATATTGTCAGTCATCTTGGCTGCCCTCTTGGAAATTCTTAATTATCAATCTCGATATTCCGAAAACATTTCTAAATCATAAAAAAAATCTATGAATAAAATAATCATTGATTCGGTCAATTCGTGTCTGTGGTTTGATACCAGGCAGTACAAATGAAATATATGTTATACAGGTTCTAGTATAAAATAAATATAAAACAATATCATATGAAACAGCAGGACAGAGAAAAAAGGAGTTAGCACATGCAAAGTGACAGATAATTATGGAGCGAGGGACGTGTGTTCGATAAAACGTGATAATATGTTCTTGCATATTTTTGTCCTAAATACCTATATTCAAGAACGATAGCCACACATTAAAAAAATATACTCTCGAGAATGGACGTGAAAGACTCCTCTGCCGCCGCGTGCAGAAAAACTTTGACTCCGCACGCGGGGAGAGATTTTCAAGCTTGCAGAAACGTCAGGAGACCAGCTGGCTGCTCGCTTGAGTCACGCAAGGAGTTGCTTCCCGACCTTCTCGTCAACAGTGTATAAATCATAACCTACTTCATTAAAAGTACTTGTTGGAATCGTTTCAAATAATGAAAAACGAAATGGCCTACCAAAGTAACATTTGCACCCGAAAAAATTTGTAATGCATGTGATCTAACTCGGAGACGAACTCAAGCCAAATGCCACAAAAATATATCGCCAAAACATGTAATAAGAAACAAGATATCTTCATATAGCCCAAGCGAATTTGAATTAAGAGGATTTTTCGAAATTTTTCGAAATTTTTAGAATATTTTAAACAGATCGTGTTCAATATCAGGCGTATAGACCAGGCGTCTCCGAACCACGTGACCAATCGTTTCACGAATACATTCTTGACTTCGCACATTTAACGAAATGACACACATTCAACAAAAGAAAAGGACACGCAATGGACACGCAATTTACTCACTGAACACGCAATGGACACTGAATATACATACAATGGATACTCAATGCACACAAGGACACGCAATGCACACATTGGACATGCAATTCACACATTCGACACGCAATGAC
This sequence comes from Bacillus rossius redtenbacheri, assembly GCF_032445375.1. Lineage (NCBI taxonomy): Eukaryota > Metazoa > Arthropoda > Insecta > Phasmatodea > Bacillidae > Bacillus > Bacillus rossius. The sequence continues at coordinate 89,634,295 of NC_086332.1, forward strand.
AAGCAAAGCACGCAATAGTGACAAAATGCACAAGCTGGACACACCATGAACATGCAATGCACACACTGTACATGCAATGCACACACTTGACATGCATTTGACAAAAATTACACACCCTAGACAAACAGTCGAGAGAACTCAGTCGTAGAATTCATATTTCAAGAATATAATACTTATTTTTGACAAACAAAAAAATAAAATGTTTTTATTTTATACACATGCAGGTAAGAGTCAGTATCGTATGTAGTCAGCTTCCTTCAGTTCTGAAGTATCAAGACTACTTTGCTGATGTGCTAGTAGTTCTCTCCACTAATCAATGCCAGTAGCAATCTCAGAAAATCGACCAACATGTTAGTAAAGTTACGATTTATGTGGGGAGAACTCGGTTCGTAAGGGATACCCCAATTAAGTTTTATTAGAGTTTTAGATATTACTAATATTTACATCACTAATAAATAATATAACTTTAAAATGTCAGATCGCCAATCACTGGCATTTAACAAATGTTATTAGCGAGTCACTCAATGTCTGTCAAGTTTCACAGTTCGCACTCCTCACTGGAGCTAGGCTCAACAGTGGTTCAACCCTTAGCTCGCACCTGTCCACTCACACAGTCTCGCGCCACTCAGTCGCACACTCTCGATCTCGTAGCTCCATGTCACGCCACTCTCGATGGGGGTCTCTCACCATCTTTGCAATGTCGAACTTCCCTTCATTCGCGGAACTCTCTGAACTCTCCGAACTCGCTCGAAACTCGCGGAACTCCCGCGGAGGTCAGCATCCAACCTTAAGTACCTGTGGCGCACTTCTCGAACCTACGATAATGATTGTACCGTGTAGCGTCATCCCGGGCCGACACGATGCCCGAAACATCGAGAATAGCAACGCTTATTCACGCCACTCTACGCGGTGGCCTCTGTAATCCCGGAATTCTCAAGCCACTCAAGGTAATAATAGCCCTAGAAAGGAGAATGCGCATTGTGAAGAGGGGGGCTAGTGAGGACTCATGTAATCCAGCCAGGCCTGCGTGGCATGCCTTACGCCAGTGGACGGCGTGTGACATCAATGACCGTGCGTGGCCACAAGCCCACTCCGAACCTGGCGCGCATCGCGGTCTTGAATCTCGCGTTCACAACACTGACCCTCTCCTTAAACCTTTTCGTCCCGAACAGGTAACACTGTGCTTTTGTGGACCATTCTGCGAAGACATTCTACGCATCGGGCAGGTGTACTGGATATGGCCTACTTCTTGACAGATGTTAGATCACTGGCGTCCTTCGACTCATCGTGACCGTAGGTCAGCTTTGCAATTACTATGGATCTTGCTCTTCTGCACTTGCTGCCGTGACGCTTCCCTTTCCAATCGGGAAATCCTCCTAGTACGTTTCCGTTCCGTGCATCTCCAATGAACATGACCTTATTGGCACTCAGAACACCATAGGTAACTATCTTTTCCTTTGATTTGCGAGTTGACCCCCTCCTTAATCCCATTCTCACATCGATATCCTTACTCCTTCCATTTCCTCACACAATTCAGGCAGTCATACTGGACATGACCTCTTACTCGACACGCAAAACCCCGTGGGCGATCTCTTCTACGTCGGATTTTTCTCTAGTTTTTCTCTAGTTTTTCTCTGGTTCGATCGCTGCCTCATAGCATTGACATCTTTTGGATTTCCTACCACGATTCGGATACTTGCACCGGATGTGTCACAGTTCTTTGCAGACGAAGCACTGCTGTCGTCCCCTTGTTCTCCGAAACTGAGATCCATTCAATAGTTTCGTTAGTGTCCCCAGTATACTCCCTTCGTTAGAATTAGTGGCCATTCGCTTGGTGGTAAGGATCTATTACAGCCTGTCTCGTTCTGACTCTCAGGCACCTTAAATTTACAGAGCGTAAACAAGAGAATCTCGGATATTTTTTTGGCGAGCCGAATAAAGAGTTTGCTGAACTTCTGCATCTCGGAGTCCGTCTATAAAAGCACTAGTGGATAGCTGCTGGCAGAACTCTGTTGGTGCTTCCAGGTAGGCGAGGTACACGAGTCGCTTGATTTAGGCTTTGAATTCTTGGACTGTTTCAGAAGATCGCTGTTGACGTATCTTCAAGGCGTACTAAGCACCTCGCCCATGTGTCGGTTGCCATACATCTGGTCCGGGACTCGTGTGGTCTGCAGCAGCTCTAGTGGAGATCCTCTCAGGGGTAAAACAAGTACCGCCTTTTTTTCCTCACCCCAATCGTTTGATTCTGCAGCTGCCTCGAAGTATCTTCTGTACACCCAACGCTGGTGGAATTTCCAGGTCACTCAAGGTGATAATAGCCTGAGGCGGGTCGTTGCGAGGATGTTTGGGAAGGGGGTAGCGAGGACTCTTGTAATACGGGCAGGCACGCGTGGCATACCTTACGTCAATGGACGGCGCGTGACGTCAGTGGCCGTGCGTGACCGCCAGTCGAACCTGGCGCGCAACGTGGTCTTGTCACTCGCGTTTGTACCATTATCTTCCCATGACGAATAATTAATTTATTTTGCTGCCCTCATCTTCCTGGAATGTTTGTTATTTTATATTTTAAAGATATCTTAATACTTTTGTTTTAACACCAACCTCATAGTCACTAACGTCCTAGTGATCATCAAGCTTGGTCTAAATAATTTATTTTATCACGTAATTTCTTTAGTTTTGGTCTCAAGGATTCATTACTTCTTCGATCTTGCCAGCTTTATGTTTTCATTACAGTTTTTGGTCTTTTAATCAGCTGCAAAGTCATTGTAGCCATCGACGTGGAAATCAGCGTCTTCACCTGAATATCAGTAAGTTATCGAACTCGTTTACTTCTAAGCTTTTTCATCGTCTTCAAGCTTTCATTTTAAGAGACCATCATTTTTCCAAAGTATGGACGGTTTATTTTAGTTTGGCTTTTATGTATTCTCACTTTACATGGTGATGATATATTCATTGTCTCCAGTCTTCCTTAAATCATTACCGTCCTTCAATTTAATTTATTTGTCAAGATCAGAAGTGCTATTAACATAATCATGTTCAAGACACGGAAGATTATTTACATCATGCAGCACACTCTTCTTTAGAATAGTAGCTCCATCGTTGCCCTGTTTACTGTAAGTGGGCTTGGCTTTACAAGTTCTGCCGCGTCTTTTTAAGCTATCAATCCGTGTAAACAACCTGTTGCACCTATCATAGCTTAACATTTGGCGTCGTGGGTTTTTAACACAATCATTCTTCTCGTGACGTTTCACATTCTTTCTCAGGACAAACGCCTTGCTGCAGTATCCACAGTGGTGTCCTTTTGCTGCAGCTGCAGGCAACGAACCGGGATTCATGTTAGCTTCTGCGACTAACACCAGATGCATAATGATATTTTTAATTAGAAGCAGATACTTGAATACGAATTAAATTAATCCATCAGTGAGAGTTAATTTTCCATTTTGAAAGACTCATGGCCAAGTAGTTATGCTTTTCAACAAAAATGTCGCTACATATTGCGTGGAGATAAATATTATGTATTTTTCTTGTGGGATGCAGGATGCCCCCTCACTAGCTAAAGAGAAGGAGGGCTGCGCTATATATATAGGAGAAGAAAAATTGTCTTGCGTGATAATGTTGATCAGCTAATTTATGGCATAGTAATCGACTGAGTAATGAATCTTTAAATTTGTTAGAATTTTACCTGATTTAAATATTGTAAGATGTGATTTAGTATCAGGAATTTACTAATCAAACAATACTCTACAATAAATTTCTTGTCACTTTACATAAACAAATTATACGCAGTGATGGTTTTCTCAAGAATTACCAGAAGCACTCGGATGATATCAGCAGAAGTAGGAATAATGAGCACTCGGAGAAAACCAGCGTACGTCTTGCTAAATTAAGCTTTATGAAAAATGAAAAAAAATTCAAAATAATTACAAAAAGGTTTTTTGGCGAGTGCTAGAACACTGTCCTTGTTGAACAAAGGATAAGTTTACAATCTGGTAAATGTCTCGATGTCTGTGCAGTCAAATGCGTATGTTTTACAACCCAGAGGTCCAAGCTGTCATGATTCGAATCTCCGCAGTTTCAAATAATTTTGTATACAAATTTAAATTATTAATGTCGGTAAGGACCACAACAACATTGACAGGTATTGGAACGTTGACCATACGTTCATGAGACAGAGCGATGCTGGTGCTCTCTAGGCGCAAACAGTAGAAACAAAAATGGCTGTATCTAAGATGGCGACCTCCATTAGAACAGAAAAACCATGATGGTGGTCGCGACATCATCCAAGATGATGGCCTCCAGCAGGCTAGAACAAGATGGTAGCTGTGTCGTGAGCATCGAAAAAAGTTACTGTGATGTCAGATCCAATATGGTGGATGTGGCATCAGAATTCAAGGTGGCGACCGTAACGAAAATTGCAACATTCGGGTATTTGGGCTCTCGATGTCAAGTTGGCCGAAACCAAGATGGCTACTGAGGTCAAAGGTCAAGGTCAAAGGTCAAACTCAAGTTCATCCACGATGGTCGCCGTGCGTCATAATCCAAAATGTCTACCGTAACGAAAAATGTAATCGTGACGTCATCGTTAAAGATGGCAGCCGTACCGAAATGTGCAACATTCTAGAAACCAAGATGGTGTTCGTAACGATAAATGCAACGTTCTAGAATTAAAGATGGCAAGATACGGAAAGTGCAACTTTCAATAAGCCAAGATGGAGACAGTAACGAGAATTGCAACGGCGACGTCAACGAAGTTGGCCACCGTGTCGTCACAATGCAAGATGGAGAACGTGACGTCAGAGGTTGGTCGGCACCACCGGCACCATACAGGACCCGGTCCCCGGACATGTACTAATATATACTAATATAAAAATATTCGAGATACAACGATTATTTTTAAACTTTTATAGGTTACGACAGATAATAATTACAATTTTTACTACTCAAATGAATATTACATGCATTGTGTTATAAGGTTTTTTATCAACAATTCCATTTATAATAAAATTCGTAAATAAATTTAGTTTTGTAAGTTTCCATCAAATGATTTATTTTAGAACCGGAAGTAGGTGGTACCTACAATTTGGTTTATGCCTTATTAGAACAAGCTTAGTAATCCTTAAAAAAGACAAATTAAAAAAAAAATGTAGTTTTCTTAGTTGTATTTATAGTGTTTAGTATTTTCGTACATTAAATATTTCTTTTTATTAAAAAAAGTTTTATTTTTAATAATAATATAAAAAATATGCTTATCTTATATATATATCGAATATCTTTTTCACGTCTGCCATAAACATATATTTACAAAAATATAATAAAACATTATTACAAATATGGTACTTTTCATTTGTATTTAAATAGTATTACCTACATTCATGAAAGTAATCAATTTAACCTATAAAACAGAGCGGGAAAGATTAACATACGTTTACACAAAAAATAATTTTCTAATGATTGTTAATATGTTGTAGCGTTGAGCGAAGCGAGCGGTGTTGCAAATTTAAGATATAATTATAATAACCTTACATATTGGACAACTATTGAAAATACGGGCTTTTACGGTGAAGCAAAACCTCATCAACCGTGGCCGTCACTTGTGTCAACTTCGAATTGATTATTATTTGTATTTCCTTTTGGTCTTAGGTCTAGTTAACAAGATCACCATAAACGGATGCCTACAATATCACGAGTCAATGAACATTATAGATAAGTAATAGTTTAAGCATTTGAATAGAGTAATTTAGAAAAACTGTAAGTAATTTCATGTAAAGTGGATTTAGGCGTAATTTGACATAGAATCTTCCTGAAGGTGAGAACCTAGTGAATCCCTAGTTGGGAATAAGAGTAACAACTATATTTAATCTTTGTTCCTGCAGCGGTAAATAAAGAGATCTGTACTCAGAATGTGTGGACGATCCTGGTAAATTTTGTCATATTTTGCTTGATACCGAAGATTAAGCATCATAACTACGTTATTCAACTTTGCCGCATGTGTCAGGTAATTATTTACTGCGGTAAATATAATTCATAATTCCCCGAAACATGAAGCAGAGGTCATTTTAAATTAGTAGCTCGTGGAAGCAGCTAATACGCTTTATTGTGTATCATTGCTTTGTAATTACATTTGCAATATGTATGCTCACTGTCTGCCAAATAAAAACAGGACGTAATGGACTAACAATAGAGAGCGTTAATTCCTTTGTCACATGGAGCCGTTGAAGAAGCAATACTGATCTGACAATATTACATTGATTTGAATTAGTATAGTGCTTTAAGTTAAAACGGCTATACAAGGGGCTAAAAAATATGGGAAAACAATAATAATATTTCTGAAATTAAATAATCCCCTTTAAAAACCATAATAGTTAAAGATGAATTAATATTAATGGTTTGATCATGAAATATGCCAAATACCCAAATATATAATACCTGGTTGTCATTCGCTGCAAAATATTAATAATTTACAACAAATTACTAGGCTTTGTTTTATTCGTTTCTTTAAGAAGGTTTCAGTTTGGAACTGCAAGGGTTGGTTTGGAGAGTTACAATATTTTTGTAGGTTTAGTATGTATATTATATTGTAAGGGTACAGAGTATTATCGGGTGTCAAAGTAGTTTATTTTGATTTCTTTGAATCTAGTTGCCATGGTTACTGTAAGTTAGTAAATATTGTTTGTTTACTTGGCGGCATCAAAAGAAGAGATTTTCGGTTGTGACCGAAGTTGGTTTTGTTAGTGTGTGAGTCCAGTAATTTCGGTGGAGTGTTATTGCAGTTGAAACAATATGAAGTATATATTTAATATTGAGTTGTATATATCAAGCATCCATACATCAGAGTTACTTATGTTTATACTATTCCGTGTCCAAAATTGATGGTAATAAAAGTAGTTACAATTACGACGATTTATTCAGCATCAAAAGGTACGCCATTTTATGCTTTAATAATTGTAATTCCAGTGACGCCATCGCTGTATAATTTATTAACTGCGTAATATCGAGTTGTAATCTGGAAATTTTGACTCATTTAAGTGCAATAACTAAAGTAACATTAATTGTAATGGCACTAGTGATTTGTTTCCACGGAATAATCGACAATGTTCAGCACACTGCACACTCAGGTCTAGTGGTCTTGAGTGTAGTATCTCATGAGTCTACCGACTATAGCAGCATTAAAATTTAACCCTGAGATTATTATTATAAATTTTACAAACTTTTGGTACATGTGCACACCGATTAACGGCCACGCTAATTCAGGTATCATATCTCGATTTTTATTAAGGAAGTTGGAGTATTTTCAAGTATTATTATTTTCATATTATTTTATTAATTGTATTACATGCTTATAGATTTTTCACTTTGTTTGGATTGCATTCAAATAAAATGAGTTCTAATTTCTTACTGAATATTGTATGTTTTACCAACTTGCCTCATTAGTTGTGTGCATATTTATGTTACCCTTTCACTAGTTACTCTGTTGTTACACATGGTTGTAGAGTAGTGCAGCTTGGGTAAGTTGTCTCCCTATAGAAGTGTGTTCAAGCTATCACTTACCCCGCAAATCGTAATTTTCAGAGTAAGCTTACAGAATGATAGACCGATAATATATATATATATATATATATAGTATGTTGGTATGTATGTATATCGTCGATAAATTCCGATACCGTTTGACTGAACACTACAAAATTTAGCAAATAGAAGTGTTTTTTCATGGAGGTTTTTATGTATCCATTTTGGTAATTGTCCGCTAGATAGCACTGCAGCGCGTCAACTTCTAAACTGTTCAGCCGATCGCCATTAAAATTGGTAGGGGCTAGGCTATATATAAATATTTGAACATGGAGAATAGTTTCGGGATATCCAGCATATTACAACTCTTCACTATATGGTGCTGCAGCACATAACTTCAAAAAAATTCAACTGATCGCCATGTGAAAACAGAAAATCATAGGTCACAGCCATACAAACAGTAAATGTTAGTCATTTCTCTGTGTCCATCACATTGTCACATAGCGCTACACTCTGTGTTTAGCCCGGACGTCGTGCACTGCAGCTATGAATAAGTATTATTATATTATTTTTTGGCAAATTACACTTGAATCACGCGCAAATAAACTATCTTTGGACGTATTATCTGTCAATAGAAATTAAATATTGTAAATTGTTTGAAATGCTACGCAAAACATCGAACACTGGAAGACCAACCAGAACTGCGTGGAAACTGTCAGCCAGTAGAGCTGCTGAAACATTTGAAGCACGAGAGACACGCCGGGAAACTAACCGGATCAGAGTATCCTTCAATTAATAATAAAATATGTATTTATTTATCTACAATTTATACCAATTTAAATAATATTATATTATCAATATTAGTAATCTTTCATTTTTACATTTTTTTTATAAAGCGCTTTATAGATTCAAGATTTCATACATAATATTTATTTTAAGAATTGCAAAATTAAATGAATAAACACTGAGAGGACAACGTCTGCCTGGTTCTGCTAGTTATATGTAACCATATTTAAAAAAAAAAATATTTTTCTTTACACTTTATTCTTCTTATTTTCTGCCGTTTCCAACTTCCGCCTCCGAAATTATTTGCTTCGAAGATATGACATTTTATTGAACCGAGTTTATAGCATAGTTTACTACCTTACCTATTAAATATTTCTAAAAATAAAAAAAATTAATAAATCACAGTACGCTTGTAACGAGCTGAACTCCATTGACGTCGGAACTCGCACTTTCAGTGAGGTTTATACCAATTTAACAACATTGAAGAGAGTTGTGAAAACAACCGGTGCTTGTATCGACGACGTTCCAGGCAGTTCGATGCTCGTGGCGGGCAGAGGAGACAGTTCCATCGATACAGGGATGCAGGGATACGGACAGGCAGCCCCCGACGGTCAGATATGCAGTAGGGGACGAATGCGGTCTTCATCACGCACCGCGAGAGAGACAAGAGTTCGGCCCACGGCCAGCTTCATCCGAGGATGAGGTATGCAGATGCGTCACGACGAACGTGGCAGGAAGTAGCGTCAGGTTCGGAGGGCGAGTTGAACAACTACTTGCTGGCACTTTCACTTTGGCAAGAGACTGTCTGCGAGACACTGGCCAGGACCACGAGTCCTCGTGTGGGATGCTAGCCGTGCGATTAAAGATAGAGAGAAACTCAGTACACATGATAGAAGTAACACTTCTTTGGAAATTTCAACTTCAAAACCTTAGTATATTGTAAGGGGTGAAACGGCAGAGAGATATATATATATATAAAGAAGACAATTTTCTAAAAACTAAAAAAAAAACATCTCTACGTGTAAAACGTGTAACTGTCTCTTGAAACACTTCTGCCATTTGTAACAACCCAAATCTCTGAATTAAATATTGAATTCATAACAGGTAGCGCTATCTATGCGGGATGTGCAGGAACTGTCTCCGTAGCGCTCTCTACGCTGCTGGTTGAACAAAGAGGAACGCGAGCACGCTAGTAGCAAACATAAAATCCAAGGCACTCACAGCTGAATGTATATAATAGCTATGTCCATCTTCTTAAACAAGCGCATACACACACTCTATTTCTTTTCTTTATTTCATTTGTCTATCTCTCTCGGTACTGTTTTATTTGGCGGGGAAGGAACGAATCACTGCACAAAGAGGAGAAAGAAAACGGTCCTCGTACATATTCTCTGTGAAGTACTCTCAGCGAAGTACCTATTCTCTGTCCTTTTCGCATTAGAAACGATTAACATCAATGTTTCACGGAAACGTTGCGTTATAATTCAGTCTTGAAATTTTAATCCTTTAGCGCCCATCGAAGTTTCACTGTAACAAGCGTAGACAGAATAAAAAATTACAGCTACTCATCTTCATAATGCTACACAGAAATTACTTTTAAATGATTATTTTAATCCCTATATTCTCCTCAACATAGCCCGACATGTCTCATACACAAAAGCGGCAAAAATTATGTTTTCACGACAAGTGGTCCACTTTTAATGCCAGTTTTATTACGTGTCAATCATGTCTTTCATACAATATTAACTTGTTTGATTCATGTATTTAATAACTTTAATCAACTAATGTATTCATGACTTGTTTTGACAAAATAATAAAACATTTTAAAACAATTATAATTAAATAAAATATTAAATATTAATTTTTTTTTCTCTCTCAACCAAAATCATTCCTGTGTGTGAACGTCGGTGTTCTTAAAGTCTACTATTCCATGAGGTTTAAGTGGGGCAATTAATTTTATGTTGTAATTATGTCACGAAAAAACTTACCAGAAAGATATGATGGTTATACTGGACTCCAACCTACGCAAGATCCTGGCTAGGGCACAGTCGCGCGCGGTGTGAGAACACGGTCAGTCTGCTGGTGCGGGCCACCACGGGGAGAGATCTCGTCGTGGGGGCGAGTGTGCTGAGACGCACACAGCGAGCAGGGGAATGCCCTGCTGGACGACAAGATGAGCCGACGAACAGACGGATATTTCAAAGAAGAATTCGCCTAAGATAAACGAAGTGATCTTCGTAATTTCAGATAGCCGGATCTTCGTGTAAACCGCACGGTTTTAAGACTTCAGAGATCTGTTTTTTTTTCTTCATATAAAAGCAGGGTAAACACACGCGTGGAAGACAAGAAAGTGTGTTCTTGCAAGAAGTATTTACAAGTTTTTGAAGTTTTGCTGGTACATCAAGATTATTCTTGTAGATTCATGCTCAAAGTAAGTCTACTTGATGCTCGCAAATTAAAAAAAAAAGGACAACAGTAAATTTATGATGACCCCTGGATCATTTGTGACCAGCGTTGTTCGTAAACTTGAGGTGAACCTTTTTTACCAGTGTAGGCAGGGAATCTGAGGAGCCGAGGAAGGTGGTCGAGCGGTCAGCTCCGGGTCCGCGGGGCACCGACAGCGGGGAGGTGCAGCTGTCCGGGGGCGAGGAGCGATGCCGGGATACTGGCGACACACCGACCCCCGGCGGAGGCGGCCGGTAGAACCTGGGCGGGTCGCGCTACTGGGGGCGAATGATCCCAGAAGGAGCGCCGCGCCTCCAACTGTGCGCCAACACTGGGGAGATCAGCTGCCAGCAGTTCCCGACTGCAGCGCGCATTCTGGCCAACAAGTAACACCGTAAAACGATTTTTAATAACTGTTTTTGAGGACTGTATGCTCTAAACTGTCGTTTTTATCTTTGATGCATGTCCCACCCATCCGTTAATAATGAAGTATTTAAATTTTGTTTACTTTATTACCACCTGCTTGCATATTTTTGAAGAGAAAACCTTTTTAGCCACATTGAGCGATTTTTCGTAGGAACTTAACTTATGGGTTTGTGTCACCGACATGCTAGTGATGTGTTGCGCCATACTGGCGACGCGCAGCGGCCTGTGTACATGCATACGCATATATACAATAATACATTCTATAGACTCAACTGTATCATGTGCATGTTGAACTCTTTTTGGACGGGTTAAATCTTGTGAGTTCGCGTCACCGACATGCTGTAGTAGCAGTAAGTGAAGTTAAATAGACCACGTGAAAAGTTTAATTTGTGTATACTGTGCATTGCCCAGTGAACACATGACCTAGGTCTGACATCACTGGTGAGTCAAAGCTAGGTAATGCGTTTTTACGTAATTTTCGCATACCACTGACATCTGTTGTGACTAAAAAATGATGTAAGGATAAATGATATCATGCTGACATCATACTGATATATCACCAAAATCATTTCTTACGTACATTTGACGTAGAAATGATGTCATATTACACATTTAAAACAAAGTTTCAAGTTTTCACTTTTGCCGACAGTCCCCATGACTGTCTAATTTATTCTCTTCATAATTAAGTACCTTCTTTTCACAGCCATGGCAATGAATTTTTACCAAATGAAAATATTGAATTTCATAACTCTGTACTTACGTTATTCTTTATTATTCACCTCTCTAGCATATTCAAATACATTAATTTTTCTTCTTAAAACCAAACTTAGTATATAAGCCCTACTTAGGGATTTACAATATTTAACATCTGTTCATCCCCTAAGAGGTAAAATACATCCTGTGATTCCGAAACAAATTGACGAACACATATTATTTGAAATATTTATATATAAATAATTAAATTTGTATAATCTATCAAACCATTTTCCATTTTCCATAATGTCATGAAATCTTATTTTTTGTTATTTGTATATACGTGAAATGAATTAATTTTTATTATATTTTGATTAAGACTATTCAACTTTAATTATTCAAATATGATTAGGTATTTTCGCATTGAATAGTTTCACAACAATTACAACAATATATTCTGTAAAGACAATTTGATCAAATAAAATTCCAAAAATAATTTTTTTTTATAAAAATAACTATTTTTAACCTCCCAAAATATTATTGAGCCAAAATTTATTCCCGAAAAAAAAATTAGTTTTCCAAATTTTTGAAAAGCTGAACCATTCATAAGAAGTTTTTAAAATATCTTACATATATTTAAAACAATAACTTTTCTTATTTTAATTTTTGCAACGTTGATGGTAAAAACGATTTTAGGTCCGTTTGCACATTTAAATGAAAGGTAATAAAAAATGAGAACGTTAAAAAAGGCAAATTATTTTAGAGTAAACCATTAACGGATTTGTTAAAACATTATTACGATATTTATGACATATTTTTACGTATTAAAGGAGTAGTTCATGGCAATTAAATGTCAGGGTGTTAGTCATGAGTGATTTCAGAAAACTATATAAACTCTATATGGCCAAGTCGTGACAAATAAAGAGACAAATAAAGAATAAGTAAAGGCATTTTTTATGGACAATTTGGTTACGAAATTCAGATAGCTATCGATAAAATAAGGGTTTAGTAAAAAAAAAATCCTTTTCGGCACAGCCTACAGTCGTAGTTAGATTTCTGAGTATTTATTTCTTCTGAAATAAATTTATTAACTTCTATAAACTTCTATAAACTTCTGAAACCTTGTAAGAACTTAATCTATTAATTTGAATGAAAGAATTTTCAAATTATCCATGCAGCGAAAATATTATGAATGTTTATAACTCAATATATCCAGCATTGAATAACTTAGAACGAATTTCATATTATATGCCAACTAAGTTATTATTTATTTTTTGATCTGCAAACACTATTTTGCATCCCTTGCACACATAACGTGGTCTTATAAAAATCTGCTTTGCACCAAGGTTTAAGATAATATTTAGATGTTTATAAATAAATTGAAACCAAGTTGATAATAAGAAAGTTTTTAATTTTTATGATTTTCAACTCCTGTTTTTACAGTAATAATTCGTTCCATCAAAAATTGTTTCATTCAAAGTTTTAGATAAAGTTTAAAATATATAAATATATTATAATTCTACAATATTTCTACAATTATAAGAGAGTTGTTGGGAAACCTATTTTTTGAAGAAAAAAATTACTTTTAACTGTTGCTATTTCCACCTCTTGAAGTAATGGTTGGTCACATAAAAAACATTTTAACAAGGCTTTTAACGTTTTTTAGAAAGTGAAATCTAAATAAGAATGAATTCGATAACATACATGGTAGGGATATTTTATTTATTTTCTTATTCTAAAACCCAGGTTTTTTCAACCCCTTGTAATAATGGCTTGTATTATCAAAAATTGTTTCAGATAAAATTAAAAAAAATACATATACACACAATTTGAACGGATTTTATTGAGTGCTACTAACGGAGTTATGATTTTTTTTTGTATTTTTAACCCTCTTTATCAACCCTTTACATTGGTTTGTTGTATCAGATATTGTTTCAAACAAAAGTGTTAGATAATATTTGTAGGGTTTAAAAACAATTTGAAATTATTTCATAGTGTCCCTACTAAGGGAGCTATGAATTTTTTTTGTCATTCAACCCCCTGTTTATTTCACTCCTTGCAGTAAACGCAAGTCGTATAAAAATAAGATAGTAAAATAGTTGTAGATAATAATTTATTGTTTTACAGTAAATCAGAACGGTATTAAAAGTGTACATGGTAGGCCTACGACAATTTAATTTTCTTATTCTACCTCTGTGTGTTTCAACCACTTGCAGAAATAGTTTTTATTATCAAAAATTGTTTCAGACAAGGTTTTAAATAAAAAATTATAATATTTACGAACAATTTAAATGGTTTTTGTGATGTGTCTACAAAGGAAGTTATGAATTATCATCTCCTAACCCTTATTTTTACCACCCCTTGCATTAATGGTTGGTCGTATGAAAAGTTATCTCAGTCTTCAGTTTTAGATAATAATTTATGGCTGTTCAGTAAATTAGAATTGATTTAATACTGTACATGGCACGGAAATTAGTATATTTTTTTAATTATATTCCTGTGGTTTTCAACCCCATGCAGCAACGGTTCTTCTAATTAAAAATTGTTTCAGGTAAAAGATTTAGACACAGTTAAATATATTTACAAACAATTTGAAAGTATATGATGGTGATTACTAAGTTAGTTATGAATTAATTTTTATATTTTACCCCTTAATAACCAGCCTTAGCATAAACGGTTGGTGCTAGGTATCAAAATTTTTTTGTTTCAAAAAAGTTTCAGAAAAATTTTTAAGATTTAGAAAACATTTTAACGGATTCCATATTGCAGCTATGAAGAGTGTTACAAATTTTTTGGCCTCCAACACTTGTTTTTTACACTCCTTGAAGTATTGGTTAGTCGTATCAAAAAATTTATTTGGACAAACATTTTTGGTATTATTCATACGAGTTATAATACGTCAAAAGGAATGTGATATTTGTCACATTATAGGATATATAGCAATTTTTTCAAAAACCTTCCCCATTTTTCCTTTTTCGGTCGAATATTAGCCATCAACGAACTTTACCGAGATTATATATTACTTAATTTTATGTTTCAGTTCCAAAGTCATTTATATAAAAAATTTATTGTGTCCATTAAAAGGTGATGTGTAAATCGATACATATAAATATGTTAACTTTTCAGCTGACGATGGTTTTGGGGTCCATGGACCATGGAACGAGAAACTTTATACAAATTTTCCGGAAGTCGCACCATGGTAACGGTTTTAATAGGTAGTAATTTTTTCTATCGAAATCGATCGAATTCAAATTGTTTTCAGTTAAAAAAAAAGTTCAATTTTTTTTTTTAAATTCTAGTCTAAAGTACTGCTTGTTCAAAAAACACAAATATTGATTGTCAGTACATTATAAATTAAAAATTTAGATTATAAAATCAGCGTTAGAGAGCGTTTACAACTAAGAGGGAAGGAAACATTAAAATGTAAAATAATAAGTTAGTGCGGCAAGCATTAATAATTTTTAAGTAATTTTAAATGAAAATAAGTACCTAATAGACTATAGTAGTATAATATAGTTAAGATGCTGTAAATAATTGCATAATATATAATACGTATCACAATATGCATTTCTGCCACTGTGGCTTTATTTTTCGTTGTGTTTTTTGCTTAATTTTCTTTCGGCCGCATTTCTTAGAGTGCACAATGAAAGTCTCTGAATAATGCACTAAATGAATTTATCCTAATCGAACATGCAGACCTTTATCACCACGGCTCTTCAATGAAGCCATTGTCCTAAACCCAGGTGTTCCTCGTCCCTCTCTCCCATTAATTGCCACGGAAACACGAGCAGCAGTAAAACTTGAGTCGTTAAGGAGCCGAGTTGAACGCGCGCAGCCAGCACCAACACGTATCCGCGGCTCCGCAGAGCAACTTGCCGCCCGCCAATTAGCACTGCAGGCCAAGAAACACGAGCCGGCTGGGATGTGTCCCGGAGGAACTTAGCTGCGCGTGGCGCTGCGGCCTGGATTATGTTCGCATTGCCACGCGCTGTGGGCGCCCGAGACGTTCCACGCGCGCGCGCGGGGAAAATGTAAGTGGGCGGAGTTGGCAAGGAGTGAAAGTTTGTGTCCGCGCGGCAAATATAACCCTGGCGTGCGGCGCTTGGATACACCTAGCGCGTGTGACTCAGTACACGTGATAGAAGTGGGACTTCTTTGGCGATTCAAACCTCGACGCTTAAGTATATCGTAAGGGGTAAAACGGCAGAGAGAGATAGAGCGAGAGAGAGAGAGACAAAGAGAGAAAGAGAGAAAGAAGACTATCTTTCTAAAAAAAACTGTTGCGTGTTATTGCTTATTCAATACTGCCATTTGGAACACGACAAATATCTGAAAGAAATATGAAATTCATAACAGGTAGCGCTATCTATGCGGGAAATGCAGGCACAGTCTCAACAGGGCTCTCTACGCTGCTGGTTGAACAAGGATGAACGCGAGCGCGCTGGTAGCAAATATAAAATTTAATTCGCTCACAGCTGACTGTGTAGGAAATCTATGTCAATTTTCGGAAAAAAGCGCATGCGCACACTCTCTGTCTTTTTTTGTTTTTCGTCTATCTCTCTCGATTATGTTTTTATTTGACGGGGAACGAATCATGGCACAAAGAGGAGAACGAAAACGAGGTCAGAAACATACATACCAAAGTTCTCTTTTTACATTTCTTTGACCAAGTACCTATTATCTGTTCTTTTTCGTGACATAAAAGTTTCACAACATTCTTTAACGAAAACGTTGCATTACAATTCAACCTGGAAATTGTACTCTCATCGCCCCCAAAGAAGTTTCACTTACCGCAAGTGAAATTACTGAATTGGAGTTACTAAGATGTATGACTTCTGAATACTCCTGAGAAAAGCTAGCGTTTTTACTGTAATTACAATTCCAAATTTAACCCAATAACAGATAAGTTATCCCTCCTTAATTTTCCATCAATTTATATCCGTCGCTTAAGTAATAAAATTTAAAAAAGACAACCATTTTTTTCTATCAGTCTTTTGTGCCTGTTAACAGTAACAGAAGTCAGATCCAAAAACGTAGTAAGTATGTTGTCGTTTTCCGTATTTTGTCATTTGTGTTACCCTTGTGTGGTCCAGATTATATGTTTAGTATCTTCACTTTAGTTCATGTGTGTATCACCATAGTTTCTTT
The DNA here is from genome assembly GCF_032445375.1 of Bacillus rossius redtenbacheri. NCBI lineage: Eukaryota > Metazoa > Arthropoda > Insecta > Phasmatodea > Bacillidae > Bacillus > Bacillus rossius. Next base: position 89,651,299 of record NC_086332.1, read on the forward strand.
GTGTTTACCAGTTTATATGTGTATAATAATAGTTGGTTTGTTCCGTTTTTCCAAGAACACTTCTATAAAAACGTACAGATAATAGGGCATACCTTTGTTTAATATCACTAATTAATTGATATACACATTCATTTACTTCGTCCTTATGTTCCATCATCCCTGTCAGCAAAAATGCACACAAGACATAACCTTCAAATATTAAAAACGTCGGTGGGAAAGAGATATCAAAGGCACACTTGGTAGTGTGAAAATGGCGGTTCAACATAAGGCAGATAATTGAGGATCCCAAGCCCACCCGATATGCTAATTAGTCTAGGGACGGCACGACAGGAGAGGGCGGAAGAGGGGGTGGGGTCCGTTATGCGGTAGGTCGCAGTGACGTCACGTTACTACGAGAGCGCCCTAGTTTCTCGATTTTTTTTAATGGTTTTATAAAAACCGTAGTCACCTGTGAAAGTACCAACCACGCTCGATATTGCTTAAATTTTAATAAGTCCTTTCGAAAACATACGCCTTTACCCGCTCTGCCACCATGACATATTGAAATGTGTATGTTTATTAGAGGTATATATAAAATATGAATATCTCAGATATAAAAAAAAATATATAATAAAAACTTAATGCCTATTTATATATTTTTACCCAAAACATATTTAAACGTTATTATATATAATTTTATTGCATATACATGTGTACAACATTTTTTAAAAATATTATACTAATTATATAACTAATTTAATTAAAATAAGTTTTGTAATAAAATGTAAATTACTATTATTTTATGACAAAGGTATCCGTATAGAGTTTGCCACTTTATCCATAATTATGCTATTAAAATAGTTTTTAAATGTTTTAAAATAAAATATTAATATAACTATAATATTCTGCCATAGAAATGTTTTCAACATAAGCCATTTTCATTAGTGCCGAATAGTGGATTTAAATGATCTAGGCATTGTGTGCTCAAAAATTAAGAAATAACATTATATACAAATAGGGAAGAATGGGGCGTCAAAATGACCAGTGCAAGAAGGGGAGTTGAATGATGATGCTGTTCACTGATGCCACTATCTTAAATTCCGTCAGTGTTAAGTGGTTGTTAGGGGGGGGGGGGGGAGTGTCACGACGTGACAAGTAAGGTATAAAAAAAGGTTCGACGATAGGGGTAGAATGACATCGCCACCTGCTGGAAGAAACAATGATGCTGGGGTTGCTGTTATGTTTTAACACAAAAAAAGCGATCGTTAAATGTTGGGATTGAAACACAGTTGGTGACTTTTGGACCCGAACAAGTTAAAAAAAAAATGTTTGCATGTAGCCCACCGGACCAGATGCATGCTTAAATCGGTTAAGTTAATAGGTGCAAGTCAGTAGATAACACAACCTGTGGTCCTTTGAACACTTACAGATATACGATGCAAGGCAGGTACAGATAATTTCTCTGTGGTCGTAGGTACTTATAGTTATAAGTTTTCTAAATTGAAAATTTATTAAAATAATGATTTTTTTTCAGACACTATTGAATCGAAAATCATTCGCCAGGGTGTGAGGTCACTAATCCCAAACTCGGAAGTGTGATTTCGTAAACACGTTAATTATGCATTACACAAATATACAACTTATAAAATTCATGGTTACATTACTTCATGCAGTAATAAAAGTTGAATAATGTTATACATCACACATATTTGTGTGGTTTTACGAATGCACAGCAATTAAATACAAGACTTCTAACTGAAAAAAGTATATATATGCTAATAAAATGTAAGTCTTAAACTTTGGAATCCATGGGGCCGGGATCGTAATGATGATGAGTCACTGTACCCGTTACTGGGTGTCTTGAGCACAGGCAATGCAATGGTGGTTACAGCAATGATCTCCCTATGCTTGCCAAGGCAGAATGATTCTACAGCGGTTTCACGTTGCCTTCCGTGGGATGGAAGAGAAAATGACATAACAAATACGCCATTTAGGCGATCTAACTGCTAAGAGAGTATTCTTTTCTCCCCTGCCGTACACCTAAACGTAATTCAATTATCATTACACTGCAAAATACATCTTCATTGTAGGGTACTTGCTTGAAACGTTTATACTTTTCATTTATTTCAATATTACTATTATCTGAGTGCTGTTTCTGTAAATATAACACAAAAAACTCGCCTCAATTTGTTGTTTTGCAAAATAATTTCAAGAGATATTCATTAAGTGTAATATAATTGCTGTGAAAAAATGGCTTAAGTTATACCGTTGCAGCCACCCGGGTAACGGCCAACGATCGTACATCTTCCATCGAGTTCTGCATGTTTTTGGCCGACGATGCCACCCAGATCTTCTACAACGATGGCACAGCTTCCGTCGAGTTGTTCTGTGTGCAGTTGCCATCGCCACAACCACTCTTCTTCCCGACAGATGACAGTTGTCAGAGTTCGTGAGCAGCAGTTCCATGGGCTAAGGCCAGACCCGAACCTTTTCCTTCGCCATCGCGCTTTCCAAAGCTTCGAGAGTGGAAGGCGAATCTGCGTCTGGTCTCAGAGAATTAATCGCGCAGTAATCGCGAGCGCGGGATAGCAGCGTGGAGCTGAAGCTGCCCTTGTTGCAGTCGTCCGTCGCATGAGGTCCGAAACTGCACACGCGCAGAGGGCGGAAGCCCTCGGTAGTTACACGACGCTCTCCCTCCGGCAGCTAATCCAAACATCTGCGCACTGTGCACCAGGGTAGAGTGCAGCTTATTTCTGAGGTTGAGCTCTCTCCGACACCATGCACACGAGCAGCTGAGAGCTGCTGCTGCCTGACTAGCTCCTCCAAGGTACCGCCATAGGTTTTATTACACGGAGGTACCTAACACCATCACAGATGGTCGTTTTTTAATGTAAGACTATAATCGGTACAACGATAATGTGTTATTTTGTTATTTAAAAAATTTGCATTGAACATTAATTGATTGCATACTTAAGAATACAAATTTATATGAATGTAATGAAACTTGTTCTTGCGTGGAAAGTATTGGAATAAAATATAATTAATATTAATAACTTTAAATAAAATTAATAAATTCAAGGAAACAACATCATTCTGTTTCTCAGCAAAGTATTTATTTCATTCTAATAATTATCAAACATATAAAATTTCTTCTTATTCATGTATTGGGAAGTTATATATGGGATAGTGTTACTGTTCCTATGCCTTGTACTCAAATAAAATGAATTTGTTATATTTTTATTTTAAATAAAAAGTTTATAATGTGTTTATCCTTGATAAAAATTGACTTTAAAAATTTAAACAAAACTTTAATGTAAATAATATATATATATTTAATCACAAATTATAAATAAATCCTTAGTGGCAATTTTATTGTTGAAGATAGAAAATAAAAAAAAAAAACATTATTGACCGGGACTCTTCTGGTTCCAGGTGCCAGTACACTGAATTTCTCAGAAAAACTATGAATTAAAGGCTACATCGGCGACATCCTTGCAGTCTCTGTAGTGTGGTCACTCGCCGCTTCACACCCATATCATCGGGGCCAACTTACATTCCTCCACATGTCTTCACAGTCTGAGGCTGGTGTTCGACCCTGCAGTGCTTGTGTGTCTCAAGCCTCCGTATAACCTATTTTCTTTAGGTACAGTCTAATAACAGTACTTTATATCTCTTTAGTTCAATTCTGTTCAGTCATGTGGTGATACCGTGGAGAGTTAGAGAGGTTGCCATTATGGTATATTTATAATATTACACTGAGGTGTTGTACGCACCTGCCACTCTGAACCAAAGTATTTGCTACATCTATAACTTCTCCCAATTCTGGGTATTCTCAGACAGTAATCATTGGTCTGTGAGCTCTGAGAAAGCGCTGTTTTAGTCCGCCTGTCATCCACCAGTCCATTCTCTTCCTCCCAACAGACATGTTGTTAGTTATCATCCCATCATTAATACTGTCGAAAAAAATATGTTTAATTACTTAGTGCAGTAAAGGATTTTTATTCATACCTACATTATCATTAATATTTTTCTCATAAAAAATGAGATTCAATTAATTTTAGAGTTTAAGTACCAAAAATAAACCATAAAGCCCTTATTTCCTCTCTTATTTGCCTTTTAATTTTTTGTGCTTTTCTAGAAAAAGTCGGATTAAATATAATATTATAAAACTGGATATGTATAGTATATAACTTTAGCTTTCCATTATAAACATACATTCATATCAAGTATTGTATTACAAGAATGATGCTAAACGCTTTGGGCAAGCGTGACGCTTGTAAATTTAACTCTGTAAAATTTGACGGTTTGAAAAATTAAGAAAAAAGCCAATTATTTAAAATTAATTTGGCATATTTTTTGAAGAAATAAAGTCAGTTCAAATATAATCTGTGATGGTTTATTTTTTTTAATGGAGTGACAAGTTTGCTTTAATGCATACCTGATTTAAACATGCACCTGGCTAGAAAGCTTGGTTAAGGCAGACTGGAATAACTAACCAAGCTTTATCTAAGGTGAGATTTTAGAGTTGAATAAGACCTACTTTTAGAAACATATTAAGATTTACTTGTTTTGCTGCAGAAAATCTTTCACATGTGTTCAATATTTTTTCGGAAGTTTTTTTTTTTTTTTTTTTTTTTGCGATATTTACCTTCAGGTAAAATCATTATATTTATCTTCACTTCCAAACTCACGCATTAACTCTCTGAGAAAGAAAAATATAAGAGTGGTAAAAGTACAGCAAGAGAATCCGTGAGTATAAACAAAGATAAAAAGACTTATATATTGTATAGAAGGAGCAGCTAGTGGTAAAAAGAATTGAGAGGAACAACAATGTTTTTTTTTTCTGGCGAGGTGGCAACAACGTTTCCTGCAATATTAACCACATTTAAATTGAATGAACTCGGTCGTAGAATGTAAATGGCAGTATTAGTTCTAGTCTCATGTGTATTTACCTGGAAAATGGCTCTTTTTTTATCTCCGACAATATACGCACGCCTGTTACACTGTATATTATCCCACGGAATTTAGATATTTATAATCTCTTTACTTTTAAAAAGATTATATTGTGTTTTTTTTTTGCTGATAAAACATTAAACATCTTGTTATGTGTTCTTAATATAATTGTTGTAAATATCTTAAGCATGCCGAGTTTTAAATATAAAATTAAACCTGTTAAAAACAATTAATTGCTAAAATAGTAACAATGACAAGATATATCAGTTGCTTTTACCAAAACTACTAAGTCCTTTATATATGTATGTTATATTGTGGTTATTTTCAGCGTTGTACAATAATTCAGAATTCTAAAAGCTTACATTTTGCAAACGTCTTCAGTCACAGCATGTCCAGTTACCATTCACAATATTCAATTATATAAAAACAATTTTACGACTTACAGGTAAACTATTTTTGAATAGACGTTTAAACGGTTCGGTTAACAGCACATGATGTACTACGATTACGCAGCCACAAACAAGTATTTAATTTGTAAGCATACAGAGTTAATAATTACAAATTACCTTCTTGTTTTATAAATAAATTAACATTTTACGTGAGAGAATCATGAGTAAACTGGGAATTTTAATGTAATATTGAAATAAACTTTATACATTTTAAAATTTATTAACTACAGTTTTTACCAGAAATTTTAGTGTTATTATAATGATTTTGCTATAAAATTAACGACTCATCACGCATTAAAATTTATTTGAAGTTAAATTGGTCTTACTTTGTCTAAATATTCTACTGATAATAATAGTGACAGTCTGCAACATAGTCATTCAAAATACTTAACTGCAATTAAATCCCTTTTTTCTTTGACATTTTGCACAGATTTCCCCATGCAACCTGTCACCATATACCAAGAAAAGTTTATAGGATTTTGTATTCGTTACAAAACCAATCAAATATGGTATTTCGAAAGTTTTATTGTGTTCGAGAACGTTTGTATTAAATTCATATTATGTATGCTTATTTGTTATTTGAAGTTTTAATAATTTCGGGGATACGTACTTAACCTTGATAAAATCTCACCTAAATTTCACCTTTACTGGAGCGTCCTATTTATCAATGTTTATAATTTAAACTTTCACAACACTCGAGTATTTATTTTTAATGTATTGAATGTAGAAAATATTTCTTATTTTCTGCATCAGTAATACACAGGCATGCCTAGGTCCTATAAAAAAAAGAACTTACCAACTTCTTTTAACTTTCCTCTATTCCTACAGGTATTTAAATTAAAAGTATTATATTTAAAGTAAAAACATTTGTGAAGATTTAAGCCTATTGATTTTGCATGTTCGGATTTATTTATTCCCTTTATAACATTAATTTATTTTCATTATCACAGAAGAATAAATTGAAAATTATGAAATTATAATTTAATTTTTTTTTATATTGCCATGTTTATCACCCCGTACTTAAGTGAGTATAGGATATGTTAATCTTGTAATAAAGAGAAGAAAAAAACACTTAAACTGTCTCATTTTGGAAAGCAAAATAAAACGCATAAGGTGTAACTCTTTGTGTGTATTTGTCATAAGCCATTTATTTTCTCTTTCTTTGAAAGGTTAAACTCCAGAATTGAATATTTTTATCAAACTTAATCAGAACCCTTCACACCTCTAAGATGTGGAACTTCGAAACATGCTTGAAAAAAAAAGAACATTTTTTTTATTATTATTTGGACACAATATTTAATCTTCCACAAAATTATATTCATAGGTATGATTTATACTAAAGACATTTTTGTTACTTAAGATGTTAAAAACAAAAAATATATAATGACAAAAGTAGTCATCTTACTAGTGTCTGTGAATACACAATAGTCTTAGTAATAGCTAATTTGGCTATTTAGTACTTCATAACTAATGTTATTTAATTGAACAATGTGTACAATATTTTGTATTCTTATGTTATAGTTTCATGAGAGTGTTTTCGTGCTGAAATAAAAAAATTGACTACTTAAGTATAAAATGCAAAGGTCACAGAGGTTGGATGCATGTCTCATTAATTATGAAATATTTTAATATCTTTTCAATTAACATTTCTTATTACAAGGACTTAAAAGACTTTAGTGGAGAGTCTCACTATTATTAAGAAAATGTTAGGTTTAAAAGGCACTTCAAATATAAAAATACCATGGAATATAGATTTGTAGGCTCTTTTCTAAATCGTTACAATTATTTAGATATTTCAGAAATATACAAACTAATAATTATTTCTTGGATTAATTTTACATTAATTACGTTTGATTAAAATCTATGCACTTCTTTACATAAATTTAAATTATCTTAAATTATTTTAAGGAGAAGGGCCACTTAAAATAATTGTTAAGCTTGCAAAACAAATACATTTACGGTAATGTAAACTCTTACTTCTAATAAACCCATTTAGATTTATCTGCCTTTTAGATGATTTATCAGAATAAAAAGATGTATTTCCTTATATGTGGTTGGAAACACTGTAGGCCAGTAGCTGACTTGAGCTGGACGCGCGAGCAGAAATTTGGGGAGAGCCGCCCATCGAAGCACGATCTGACAGCGGATGCCGAAACCGGGTAATAGAAGTGGTGCAGATGGGTCCAAATGTCGTTGGGGGGAAGCTGGCACCAACTGCACAATAATCCAAGAAGAGTTAAATACAAAACAACTATTTACAAATAATTCGTCAGGCGAACAGAAAATTTTTTGGGGATTAAATTTACGAAATATTAGCTTCCAATTGCGAATACTGTGGGTAGATCAGTCATAACACATGATGAAGGTGTAGATGTCCATTTTGGTGAAAGATAATTCACTAATCGATAAAGAGATGCACTGCTCGTCGTGTTATATATACCCCAAGTAATTGACTGCACTGTTCAAACAAAACTTAGATCAACTCGTGCACAGGCGAAGTGTAGTGGAGAACGGCCCGAGAACAATAGCCTGTCTCGTACGGGAACAATGTGTAGTTAAACTGGCGCGAAAGAGCACAAATAGAAGGGGGCCTTAGTTTCTATCCCTTGCCACTAGATGGCATAGGAGGCTTCACCAACAGGAGCCTCGAGGCTTCAAGACCATATTTTTTTGGTGACAAAATGGCATATGACACTGAGGCCCGGAGAGAGGAGAGGAGAATCATGCCGACGTTGTGGCACGGAAAGACTATGTGGTTGCATGATGGGAGGGGATGATGGCAATGCTGGGAACTGTGCTTACGCAGGCTGGGAGTGCATCGCCGCCGTGCGTGTCTAGCGCAAAGGGAACGGGAGCCCGGATGTAATGGAAGATGCAGTAGGTACCTGCACCGTGAGCTTGAGGTCGAACGTGATAATATGGCGTGGGTGGCGTGATGCGTCTGGCTGCAGTGGCCTGACCAACTGGTTAAACGTTAAAGTTTAAATTATAAGGACTTCATGGGGAACATTAATTAAAGAAAATTAAATACGAGCCTTTTGATGCTCATCAAAAACATGAATAAACAAAAAAATTCAAACTATGCCAAGGAAATCCCTAATTTTTGGCACAAAAAAAAACTTTTTTCATATTCCTTTCTCTAACTTACTTTCTTGTAGTAGCTTGGCTCTTGGGTTGTAGCCACATACAAGGCGAATATATCACCATTCGCATGGTTAAGTTACCTAATGAGGTTAATAATTTTTTTTTCCTAACCTAACTAAAAACTAAGTGTGTTTGGGAGGGGTCCGGGTTAGGGAGGAGACTAACTGCGTCTCAGGCCGAAGCCGTTACGCTCTATTCATGCAGGGTGTTAGCCATGCAGGAATGTTAGCATGCATCATGTGCTAGGAGTGGGATTGGGCAGCCATGTCTGCGATTAGCGCATGACTAACTCCCCTCACGGACTATCCTACACAAAAATTAGATAAGTTGGGCCCAGGTAAAACCTTCAAAGAAACAGGGAAAAACCCTGGGCACTCACATGCGTGATGCAAAAAATTTCATGCCTTAATATCAAGCAGGTTGGTTACGGGAAACAGAGGACGGTTCTGGAAGAAGAGTTGAACAGAGTTGAAAAGAGTCTACCATGTGGGGGTTGGATGCTTGGACTTTATGTCCACATTGGGTTTTGGTGGCACTGGTTGTTTCAGGGGGCGACTTTTGTCGTTTATCGCCGGGCTGCCAGCCAGCCCAGTTCAATTTAGGAAGTGTGAAACAAGAATAATTAGGTTATTCTATACTTGATTGAACCCTGAAAATGTGTTTTATGCAGTGTGCGATTCAAAATCTCATGTCTTTAAGAAACACAGCCGGCACTGGAGGTGAAGCCAGCCAGGTATGCCATGCCTATCAGACATGAGAGTCAGCCCTAACAAGACAGGCATAGAACACAGGGGGGCCGACCCATATACCTGCGTGCTTTGCACTATTTTGAATCGGCACTATGGTTAATTTATCTTGGCTGGTGTTGAATTTATGAAGGTTTTCGCATGTTTAACGCGAAATATTAAGTGTATTAGAAACTAAATACCTAAAAATAATTTTTTTATTTAATTTGTTTATTATAAGTTCTTCGGCCTTTAAAACTCATGCCTGAAAGGAGGAACTCCCAATTGGTTTCAGCGGTTGGCCAATCACAGCCTTCCATTCGTTTACTTGGCCGGTTGTTTTGGCCAATTGGAGCTGGGCTTCTGTAATTGGCTGGGATTGTTGGCTAATCAATGGCAATTTCTCTTCTGATTGACAGGGCTGTTTGGCCCACTAGAGGCGACCTGTCTTTTGTCAGATGCAGAGTTAGTTTTTGAGATTTTCTGAATAGTGGATCCCATATTCTGCTTCATTTGTAGCCATATTCTCAGTTAAGGTTTGCTGTTTTTTTTTTTAAATATATCTACTGATTATAGAATGTATCTTTTCTTGTATTGTTGGATGTTGGCTATTTAATTAATAACTTGCCTCAAAGTCTGCTTTTGTTTCATAATCGTACAATTTTTACGAGTGGCCACAAACACAGCTAAAATAAATGTTACACTTTTTATGCCATTTTTTGTTGAGTGAGGTGTAATTTGTGGGTAATCTTATGATGTTTTATGATGCCAAGTGGGTAAGTAATTGAAAGGATTTCATCTTTCAATAATTTCATGTTTTTTTCTGACTAAATTCCTTCCACAGAATTATCTGTGCTGTCTAGGCATTTAACATTTGACATAAGTTAATTTTAGTTTGTTGTACTTGTATTATACTTAGTTTGTTAATTCAAGAGGTTTTAATATGACTTACAGCAAATACGTATGCCACTGAAAATGTTTTAAATAGTTGTTATAGCCAATATAGTATTTTATGCAGATTTAACAACGTTAAAATAATTGTTATAGTATAATAATTTCCAATCTTTCAACTCCCATAAAAATAGCACTATGTTATGTGTATGTTACAGGAAGACATAAAAAAATAACGTAATCCATTTGTCTTTTTTAATATTTTCGTGAATAAAGATAAGCAGATACAGACAAAAATTTTAAATAATGAATTTAGATATTAATTAATATGAACCACTGTTTTCTCACTTTCATGTATAAAATGTTTATATTCTTTAACCTAATTACTATTTCACTTTAAATAATGAAGTTTCAGAGCGATGGGAGGACAGGTTTGCCAATTTCACAGACTACCAGGACTGGAGTTTGCGAGCGATCCTTGTGTATGTTTGCAATGTTTCAGGGACTCAGTGCACAACTGCCACTCATATTTGCTAATTATATCCTCTAATTAACCAGAGTAACATGATGCGGTGATGTCATTTGGATGGCCAAACAAGTGGTTGTGAAGAGACATTACTGAGTTGTGTGTGGAGTGGCAGTTCGCTACAAATTAATGCTTCTACAGCTGCTTTCCTGCTTGCACTGCTATGTATTTTATTGTTTATATTTGCATCATTTACACACGTGGTTTCATACCATTAGGCTAGTTAGGGCACACATAATAAACTAAAATTTTATTATAGTACCCTGATATGAAACTTCACTTTAAACACAACATACTTATATCAAATTCTATAAAATACACACATTCTTAGCCAAATGACAAGCACACTCCTAGAAGATAAGCACTCTTAGAAGACTATACCGAGACTAGCCGTCTTCACTGGCGCAATATAATAAAGAAGATATTAATGTGCACACAGCATGTCATGACATACTCGGGTCATTCTCTCCCATTTATTTATAATATAGAAAATATCCTTACCCAAAATATATAAACCCTACATAATATATTTTAAAGCCATAAAGTTTTAAATTTAATTTACTACTTAAACCACTAAAGCTTCTTATATTAGTTAATAGGTAAATAACACTGTAGTCATCCATATTTGGTTCCCATCACACCTCTTGATAACGATTTTGTCAGTCAACAGCTTTATTACTTACTATTTATGATAAGCAGCATTTAAAAAAAACAGCAATTTTTGGTTTTAGAGTTATTAGGTAGGTATTGATGTAGTCATTTGCCAGCTTTGTTTCTCAAGAACCATGCTAGTTGGCTCTAGTGTTAGTTAACAGCTTAGTTTACCAATTTGGCTGGTAGATAGTTGTGTAGTAAAACCCATTTTTATTTACCACATTTATTGTTTTAAAACTTATTAAATAAAACTTTAAAGTTAACTCCATTACAAGCACAAATATGGAAGGACGTGAATAAGTACAAGTTTATTCGTAGAGATACAACTGGTTATGTAGACACCACAGACGATTCCGTCATGACATTCGAACTGGTCCCAATTGCTATCGAAGACAACATAGAAAATGTGTACGATAAAAAATCTTTATTCTCACCATTAACATCCAATTAAAGTTCCTACTGCATAGCTAACAAAGAAATTCTGAAGTACAGATATTTTTAATGCATGTCAAAATTATATTTTAGCGTGAACATTACACTTAATAAATTAAAACTTTTGCCCTCGCAGTTATGTTTGCCACAATACTTCCCATGTATTCTAACATTATATCGTAATGGGAAATGTTTGCCACAATAGTCACTTAAATTAGTCAATGCTTGCAAAGAAATAGAACAGACAACCTATGAAAAATCGGACATCAAAGACGAGTTTTTATCGCAGGTCGCAAATGGTACCTCATCATTTACTTACTCGTATTTGATGCCTGATTCGTCGTCAGTTATCGATGTAAGCTCTTTGCAAGCAATAAGTTATACAAAGTTAGCAATAGTATTCAACTTTCGCCTAGTAACTGTAAAAAATGTTACTTTTAAGTAACAGTTATAATGGTCATTGAAATAAAATGTTTATGATAGGTGATAAAGGCAATACATTAGCTAAATAAACAATCATAGATTCAAAGAGGTGAGATACCTGTGTTCTGAGTTACCAAGGCAGTGTGTCCTTTATTTATTAAAGCTGAACACGTTAAAAATTTTAAGTTCGGCGTAGATGAACCTTAAACATTACAATACTTAACTGGTACGATAAAAAGTGTGAAATAAATTGAACCGATATTTTTGAAAATCTTATGCTGCAAAAATGCATAAAACTATATTTATTGCTAAACTGCACGTGACTGCGAGTTCATTAGAGACGGTCGCATCACTTCGCACAAAAGAGGACTGTTAGGAAACAGTCCGGCTTGGTGTGGTGGGAGGAGCCATCTCGTCATTGGTGGAGTGATTTCAGTGGACCTGGATCTGGATCTGGAACGCAAACCAACATTTTGTGTTTGTGTTATACACTCAATTTTAAAGTATTATTCACTGTCACAAGTTGCGCAAGAAACTTAATATTACTATCCAGGAAGTATATGAACATTAAGTGAAATTTGCTGATGAGAAAAAAATAAAGAAAATGAAAACATTTTTAAAAAATAAAAGCTTGGGAAAATAGAATCGGTAAATATTACATATAATAAACGAAATAAATTCTGTTCCTTAATATCACAAATTAATTGGGAACCCACGCTCTGAAGCCAAAATTACTGTAGAGAGAAACGCGCATGATATTTCTCCACTCTGTGTACACTGCAAATACCATTACTCTAATGAACTATTGCCGGTTCTGTCTTTCGTCATTTCATCTTTTTATTGAGCGTGAGCGCACGCAAAGAGAACCCCCTCGTGAATACTTCAGCTCTGCTCGTCTGTGGCCGGACAATTTCTACTGCCATTGAAAACAAAAACTGACGTCGACAGTAAAAATATTTTCTTTTTTCCTTCGAAATTTTTCTCCATCACTTGGCACGTGGCACTTTCACAGCAATGCAAAAAAATTTCCAATTTCGCTAATGAGTACTTTGGTAAATTAGGGGTATCAGTGAGCAGTAGGGCTTTGCTTCATTGCAAGGAAAAGCACCCCACATATTGCAACCCACGGACGGAGTCACTATAATTACTGACCATATGCTGGGAAGCAAATGTTTGGGATCGATAAGGATTTTTATCACGCTTTTATAAGATTGACCTGTATGTATGAATGGACTATGTATTAAATCTTTCCATTCAATTTGTGCCGGTAGCAAGGGTTCGTACAAATTTTAACAAACGTTTTTAACGTTCAATGTGTTGATATTTTGCATACATATAAAGAACCTCTGGCAATACAATATTTTGATAACTTGTGAACTTAGAGTTAATAGTGAGGGGGTCAGAGAGTCAATAAAACTAATTTGGAGCTATGGGTAATAACCATGCGTTTTGTGTATCCATGAGGTCGGTACATGGTGGGAATTTGCCCAGGGTTTTACTGTGCCCCTAGGGAGGGAAGGGGTTAAAGACCCGAAATATTGAAAATTTTAATAATCAATTCTTTTTCAATTTTGGGTGTTTCCGATTCCAAATTTCGGGTTGTGGTTAAAATGTGCCAGAAAAGGGGGAGGGATACGAACCTTATATTTCGAAATCTTACAAAATATATTCTTTTCGATTTAGAGTGTTTCCGAGTTTTGATTATGGTAGTAAATGTGCCAGGGGTTCGACTTTCACCCCTCGGAAGGAGGAGGGCATAAGGACTCTAAATTTCAAAAGTATTAATAAATTAATTTTTTTTTTAGTTTCGAGTGTTTCCGATCCATTTGATTGGGCTATGGTGGAAAATGTGTCGGGGGAGGCGTTAAGACACTAAAATACTTAACGCTCCCATAACCAACCTAGGAGGCTGATTTTAAGAAAACCCTGTGCTCATGTAACATGAACAATATCCCTGCCGAGTTTCAAGCCTGTAGACATATATTTGAAAGACGGTCAAGAGCTTTCATTTTACCCAAAACTTACAAATTTAGATAAGTCTTTATTTAAATTAGTTTTTAAAACGGACATGTTTTTATTTAATTTCATAATAATATTTAATTAGAAAGATAAAAAATGTCTAAATTTTTATTTGAATTTAAACTTATCGCGAAATGAATCTGCGAATTTTTCCGGTTTCTAGCCATGCGTATATCCACTTACTGGCAGTGGTTGTTAGAGAACCGGTGGCTGCATCAGAGCGAATGCAACACACCCTGGGATCCGTACCCAACATGCGCGATTGCAGTGAGCCGCAGCCCTACGAAACGCCTCTCCCGGCATCTCCCAGCCTCTCCCATTATCTCTTGGCCTCTCTCGGCCTCTCCTGGCCTCTCCTGGCCTATCCCTACCTCTCCCGGCCTTTCCTGGTCCTCTTCAGGTCACTCCCGGCCTCTCCTGGCCCTCTCCCAGCCTCTCCCATTATCTCTTAGCCGCTCTCGGTCTCTCCTCGCCTCTCCTGGCCTATCCCTACCTCTCCCGGCCTTTCCTGGTCCTTTTCAGGTCACTCCCGGCCTCTCCTGGCCCTCTCCCAGCCTCTCCCATTATCTCTTAGCCGCTCTCGGCCTCTCCTAGCCTCTCCTGGCCTATCCCTACCTCTCCCGGCCTTTCCTGGTCCTTTTCAGGTCACTCCCGGCCTCTCCTGGCCCTCTCCCAGCCTCTCCCATTATCTCTTAGCCGCTCTCGGCCTCTCCTCGCCTCTCCTGGCCTATCCCTACCTCTCCCGGCCTTTCCTGGTCCTTTTCAGGTCACTCCCGGCCTCTCCTGGCCTCTCCCAGCCTCTCCCATTATCTCTTAGCCGCTCTCGGCCTCTCCTAGCCTCTCCTGGCCTATCCCTACCTCTCCCGGCCTTTCCTGGTCCTTTTCAGGTCACTCCCGGCCTCTCCTGGCCCTCTCCCAGCCTCTCCCATTATCTCTTAGCCGCTCTCGGCCTCTCCTCGCCTCTCCTGGCCTATCCCTACCTCTCCCGGCCTTTCCTGGTCCTTTTCAGGTCACTCCCGGCCTCTCCTGGCCCTCTCCCAGCCTCTCCCATTATCTCTTAGCCGCTCTCGGTCTCTCCTCGCCTCTCCTGGCCTATCCCTACCTCTCCCGGCCTTTCCTGGTCCTTTTCAGGTCACTCCCGGCCTCTCCTGGCCCTCTCCCAGCCTCTCCCATTATCTCTTAGCCGCTCTCGGCCTCTCCTAGCCTCTCCTGGCCTATCCCTACCTCTCCCGGCCTTTCCTGGTCCTTTTCAGGTCACTCCCGGCCTCTCCTGGCCCTCTCCCAGCCTCTCCCATTATCTCTTAGCCGCTCTCGGCCTCTCCTCGCCTCTCCTGGCCTATCCCTACCTCTCCCGGCCTTTCCTGGTCCTTTTCAGGTCACTCCCGGCCTCTCCTGGCCTCTCCCGGCCTCTCCTGGCCCTCTCCCAGCCTCTCCCATTATCTCTTGGCCTCTCTCGGTCTCTCCTCGCCTCTCCTGGCCTATCCCTACCTCTCCCGGCCTTTCCTGGTCCTTTTCAGGTCACTCCCGGCCTCTCCTGGCCCTCTCCCAGCCTCTCCCATTATCTCTTAGCCGCTCTCGGCCTCTCCTAGCCTCTCCTGGCCTATCCCTACCTCTCCCGGCCTTTCCTGGTCCTTTTCAGGTCACTCCCGGCCTCTCCTGGCCCTCTCCCAGCCTCTCCCATTATCTCTTAGCCGCTCTCGGCCTCTCCTAGCCTCTCCTGGCCTATCCCTACCTCTCCCGGCCTTTCCTGGTCCTTTTCAGGTCACTCCCGGCCTCTCCTGGCCTTCTCCCGGCCTCTCCTGCTCTCTCCTGTTATCTCTTGGCCTCTCCATGCCTTTCTGGTCCTCTCCTGGCCTCTCCCGGCCACTCTTTGCCCTCTCCTGGTCCATCCCGTTATCTCTTGGCCTCTTCTTACCTATCCGGTCCTCTCCTGGCCTCTCCCGGCCTCTCCTGGCCTTCTCCCGGCCTCTCCTGCTCTCTCCTGTTATCTCTTGGCCTCTCCACGCCTTTCCGGTCCTCTCCTGGCCTCTCCCGGCCACTCTTTGCCCTTTCCTGGTCCCTCCCGTCATCTCTTGGCCTATCCTTACCTCTCCGGTCCTCTCCTGGCCTCTCCTTACCTCTCCGGTTCTCTCCTGGCCTCTCCTTGCCTCTCCGGTCCTCTCCTGGCCTCTCCCGGCCTCTCCCGGCCCCTTCCGGCCTCTCCTGGCCACTCCTTGCCCTATCCTGGCGTCCTCTAGCCGCAACACCGCGGCCCGCCCTGAATTATAGATGGCGGGACGGTCGGCCGTTTGCGTCGCTCGGTTTGGAGGGGGGCGCAACTAAAATAAATAAGTGAGTGGGCACGCGTGCAGTATTGATGGAAGGGTTTCAGGGGCTGGCGGTGTGATCACGTACCAGCGCGGCGAGGCGTGGCCTCACCAGGAATACATCGCGTGCTCCGTGTGTAGAAGAATCGACCAAGTACCCATTAGCATTGGCTATGCTGAAGTTGGAACTGAACCTGTTACCCTCGCTCTAGGAGTATGCTGTTTTAGTGATTACTATAACTAAGGCCTGGACTAAAATAATTAATTTTTTTTGTGAAAATAGTATATTAAAGTTAAACAGTTCTAAGAACTTTCTTAATTATTTTGCTGGCCTTAATATATATATATATTTTTTAATATTGATCTGTTTTCGCTTTGATTTTAAATTTATAGAATTAGGTGTATACAAATATAAACATAAAATTTGGCGAGACAACCAATCATACGTAAAACAAATTATTTGGGGTAGTAATTTTTAATGACATTGGTATCTAATTTCATTGCAAATAAAATTTAACTTTTTATGCTGTCCATTGTTTGATGATAGGTTTTATTTCGGTCACATAATTCTTTGGAGTAAATATCCCATATTATATTATATCCTAACACATTGCTACAAGAAGAAGGGACGCAGATAGAGGAATGAGCGTCTGGTGCCTCATCGTCTCAACTTGGTAGCCATAATTTACAAAGGCAAAGTGCCTGTAAGGGAAAACCAGTGAGCCAGGGGTTCCCAAACTTGTTAATTTCGCGGTGCACGTACAGGTTTAGTATTTTGAGGTGGATCCCTGCCTATGCTGAGCCTTATAAGATTCAGTTAGTTGGAAAATGTTTCACTGATAAGCTTAAAACTGTATGATTTTTTTTCATAAACCGGTAAAAGAATTTGTATCTGACTTGAGCTTGCCAACTTCTGATGGAAACCAAATAATACAATTTGATACCCGATTAAAAGTCACTGATTATCTGTGTCAGTACAATTTCAATGCCATTCTTGTAACACACTTTTCCTCAAATAACATGACGTGATATAAATTTGTTCACCGTGATGTCCTTGCAGTTCAGACAATATGGTGAATCAAATTTCTAAGGAAAATCATCATTGTACTGTTAAATGCACAGTAATATACTATATTAGAAACTAGTGATTTTTTATTTTAAAAGTGAGTATTAGAAAGAGAAAATTTGTAACAGCATAATATAGTAGTGCTATTTGGGTGCGCGTGTTAATAATTTTATTTACTGATATTTGTACAACATAAGCATACATTGTAGGAATTAATAATTTCCAGTAACTTTATCACTACTTATTTAAACAAAAAATATTCCACTTTGTATTTTCTATTAGTTTTTGCGGTAAAACATATATTTTACAAGAAAAAAATATTCTGGTGACTGTTATTGTTACAAATTAAAAACTCTCAATTTATTCCCCGCTATAAGATACAAAACTTCTCAGTAATTATTTCATTGTATCAGCAGCTGACCTAAATTTAAATTTCAGAAGGATGACAGTAGTATATAGGAAGAGCGGAGCGATTGAGCTCATTTTAAGAAAGTCGCCCTGAAAGTCGACCCTACTGAATACGGGAAACGTTTTAGCGTCTGCTTATCTTAGTCTAGACTCTTGACAGTAATATGATACAACTGAGCAGATTCACTGTTCTGGTAACAGCAGTGGAGAGTGTAAATGGCAGATTCATTGTTGTTGTCAGCAGAGTTTCGCTGCTTTAACAGGCAAGCATTTCTTCTTAAAGTGGCAATGCTAGGAATTAAAGTTCTACGCTAGGTTAATAATATAGCTCCTTTCAAGGTGTACTTAGTTACATGATTAATATGTATAAAAAAGTAATTTTATTTCATTAGAATTATTAATGATTTGTATACATTCGGGGCAATTCTGCTCAGTTTACACGGAGCTATTTCACTCAATGTAAATGGGGCTATTACACTCTGTTACAAGTTCATTATGTATAAAAACCGAAAGAAGGGTGCAAAAACATGGAAATGGCAAGTCGGAAGGTCTTTGGCAAACAGTGAGTCCTCGGAGAGCAGCAACTAATGTTTGCATTGTAATTGTAACTTTGAAGGAAATGTGATTAATAAATCTACAATTGAAAATAGATAAATAAACTTTTAAAATATTATTTAGCCTTTACTTCAGAAGGAGACTAAAAGAATAGCTATGGAATCAAGAAAAGCCAAAAAGAAAATATTTCCGAAAACATTCCACCAGAAACTTAACATTAAAATAAATTCCTTACACAGAAACTATGGTGCCACGAAGTATCAAGTTTGATTACCTAAAAAATGAGAAAATTAATATATTGTCAAGCGTAAAAATATTTCTGATGTAGCCAAGTTGAAAGTTATAATTATTATGAATGAAAATACATAGTTTGGTTGTTTCTTAACTACTGAATTATTCAGGAAAATTTCCAAATAAGACGATTGGATTGATTCACGTGTCAAAATTGTGAAGTGCGTTGTCATGAAGTGTGCATTATAGCTAAATGCATGTTAAAACGAACAAGTGGAAGTGTTTATAAATTTTAGAAAATTTGTCTATGCGTGGGATAAAGGTGAGCGGAATTGTCCGTCAAATGTAAATGACTGTCATTTTCTTCGTGTTTAATATATTTATATATATTTTTTAATTTAATATCAATTCTATTGGCGGCAAAGTTAAGGCGATAGCTTTTTATTTCACTTAGCCACAGCAAACATATACATTTATTTACATAAACATTGCATATTAAATAAAATTTTATATAAAATACTAAAAAACGCGCTTTTATTGTTGTATAAACTAAAAAGTAAAAAAAAATATCTTCAAATTTAAGTAATTTGATCAAACGTGAGAGAATGAACTACAACTCTTTATTATGTAGTTATTTTAATAAGCTTAAAATAATATACAAACTAATTAAAACAATTAAATTTATTGAAAAAAAGCGTGGGGTAGGCTACTTGGTATCAGTTGTTTAAATTTTGTATCACTAATATATTTTCGTTAAGATGGATTCATTTTGAAAATTATAGAAGAGAGCACCTGAAAGCTCGGACGTTAAAGGTTCGTTGACATGGAATAGACATCTGTGCAACTACTGTGATATATATTTCACATTTTCCCATGATGTACAAGACACAAAGGGAGTAAATGTTCGAAGAGTCCTTATCGTACCAAGTTTTGCTTTGATATTTGTAAGCTATGGTTTACACGTTTTGGAAGTTTGAGAAGACATGTGAAAAATGGCAAAGGTGAAGTTCGTTTGCTAGCTGTGGAACTACCTGCGGATATGTTGACTCCTCGGCTTATTTTGGAGACTCGTATGCGTACTAGATCTAGTAGTAAAAAAACACGTAATAACCGATTGCGATGCCACCTAGACATGAATTTAAACCTTAACTGTGCTTGATGAATTATCATTGTTTAAATAACAGTCGTGTGGATCTTGTGGAAGAATGTAGGTATATGCACCTGATCCTGGCTGACACTCAATGTATCGGTATTAATTTATTTTTCTTTGCAAGTGGTATTTTATTCACCCTTAGTGTTAAAATATGTTTTTGGTGTGTGAAAACCCTTTTTCAGGAAGAAAATAATTTTTAAAATGGAAGGGCTGCGGCACGCATCTCCATATGAAATGCGCACCCGAATTGGTGTAAAAAAAGGGTGAGTCTTATATGTGTGAAACTCGTAACCAAGAAAGTGACATGTTCAATTTTTCTTCTCCAAAACGCGACAAAAAAATCCTCCGAGAAATCCAACTCGAAGACCTCTCAGGATAATACATCTTTCCATCACGGAGCCGCCAACAGATAGCGCGTCATCACCGAAAAAAAAAACCTCAGAGCAGTCACCAAACAAGTTATATAAGGGCGTTGAGTCCTTGTTTAATGGCTTGTGTGAAAAAATTGACTTCTTAAAGAACCAGGTCAAAGACCTTAAAGAGGAAAACACAATGTTGCGGGCAATGTTTGAAAGTGTGTTGTCTGCAGGGCGCGAGGCGCACAACTGCGACCATTGTTCTCATAATGGATGCACAAATAGTTTTAAAAAAAGTATCGTTAGGTTGCAGAGAACAAGGTTTCGCCTGGAAATAACAGAAAAAAAGTATATCTACAAAAAAATAACGGTAACCGGCAAGTGGGGAATGCCGTCATTAGAGCGCCAAGTGGAAACGCTACGAGGCAGCCTTCCTCCGACAAGGCACCTGGTCAGCACATTGAGTCAGTCACTGCTGGCGCTGATGGCGGGGACGCAACACAACGCCGAAATACCACAACGCCAAACGTACAATAACGCTGAATACCATAACGCCGAATCTCAAAATTGACCACAACGCCGACAGCTAGAAAACTGCTGTGTACCACAACGCTGAAATACACTAACGCTGAAAAATGTAATTGCAGGATTGCCACAAAGGTTAGGTTAGGTTAGACTAGGTTAGGTTAGACTAGGTTAGGTTAGACTAGGTTAGGTTAGACTAGGTTAGTTTAGACTAGGTTAGGTTAGACTAGGTTAGGTTAGACTAGGTTAGGTTAGACTAGGTTAGGTTAGACTAGGTTAGGTTAGGCTAGGTTAGGTTAGGCTAGGTTAGGTTAGGCTAGGCTAGGATAGGCTAGGTTAAGTTAGGTTATATTACGCTAGGTTAGGTTAGGTTAGGTAAGGTTAGGTTTTATTGTGGTATTTTTGGCGTTAAGGTACATTTAAGAAACACACACAAATTCATTCAGTAGTTATTTCGGCGTTGTGGTACACAGCAGTTTTATAGCTGTCGGCGTTGTTGTCAATTTTGACATTCGGCGTTATGGTATTCGGCGTTATTGTACGTTCGGCGTTGTGGTATTTCGGCGTTGTGGTAACGACCCGCTGATGGCTTTGTTGAAGTGCGCGGTCACGTGAAGAAACCACTTGGGGATACTGGGTCATAGACTTCCAAGCGGGATGTCGCCAAGAAACAAGTTCAACTCGGAGTCCGAAACAATGTGCACCTGAAAACTGTATCGAAACCTACCAGGCCCCGCACGAAATAAATTTTAGTTTCCTGTTTGGCACCAGAATGATGTCCAAAAGAATGACGTTGTTTCATACTTCAGCAAGGAACTTAAAGTGAGATGTTTAAAGGTGGTCAAACTGAAAACCCATTTTTATCGTTACTCTTCATTTTATATAGCAGTTGCTGAAACTGATCATGATCGTATTTTCAACACAGTCTTCTGGCCTTCTGGCTGTCTGATATCCCATTCCTACAGACGTCTCCAAAACGAACATTGTTTGCCTCAAGTAATAACCCTAACAAGCAGGGTAATAACTAAGCTTCCCTCAGTTCTTATCAAAGTGTCATACCCGGGCCATCAGGGAGACAAAACACTCCTGAAGCATCTTCTCGAGGGTCAACTAATGAGGTGGCTGGAGGCGCCGGACATTCAGACTGAGTAATAAAAAAAGTAGAAAATTAATACCTGGCATTTATGCTATCAAAATTTTAGAGGTTTAATGAACAAATCTAGTGAATATTATGAAATTACTTTGGTTTCTAATTCCTTCAATATATGTTTAACAAATAATTGTTTAAACGAATATTCAATCATCTCACATTATTTTAATGAGAGCTATCAGATTTTCCGTAAGGATTGTGATTGCGATGCCACTACAAAAAACGTGGGGGAGGAGCAGTAATAACTGTTGGCAATTTTTTTCTGAAATATTTATTTTAAAATGAATTGTAATATTCCTGAAGTGGATGCTGTTTGGGTAGAAATGGATAATAGCCATCACGACAAATTTCTAATTGGCAATATTTATATCACCCCATATTTCTTTGCTAATAACTATCGAAATTATTTTTCAATTTTGGAAGCCATTATCATCAGATATACTTAACCTATTATTCTCATCGGTGACTTTAACGTGCCAGGTATTGACTGGAAGTACAGCATCCACAAAATTTATGTCATTGCTACAACAAAATGAAAAGACAGTTTTTATTTGAAATAATCAACTCGCTTGGTTTAGAACCATATAACAATATAATATTTCATAATATGCTTTATCTAGTATTTTCCCGATCCTTTTGATAAGGAATATACCTCCCATCTCGCTCTTGAAATTGTCATTCATACTAATTTTTGCAAAGTTTACTCTATTAACCCTAATTATCAAATCAGCTTTAGGAGTTTTAGTCAAGTTGATTAACTTCACTCTAACGGGATTTATTAAAATTTAATTGTGATACTATTAACAAATAACATGATAAAGGTAGTGGAACAATATATTTCTCTCTCAACAAAACCCAACACTAAATACCCACTTTGATTTTCAAAGCATCTTATTTCTCTTTTGAAACGCAAAGAACATTTATTTAGGCAGTATAAAAAATTAATATCATTACGAGAAGTTTTCGTAATTTCGGCGACTAGTAAAAATAAAAATAAATAAACAAAAACAAATGGATTAAAAATATGTATGACAAAATAATATCCTCCCCTTCTAAATTTTGGAACTACATAACATAATGAATGAAGGTTACAAACAGTCTAGTGAAGTCATCGAAAATAATGTACTATTATGCGATCCAGCTGCTGTAGCCAATTACTTTTGTAAACACTTTTTAAGTCTATGATCAGCTACGTGACATACACCTGCACCACAAACGTATAGATATGAAACTAACTTAATGCCACTTATTATTACCATCGGAAGGTATTCCTGGAAATTAAATGTATAAAGCCAACTAAATCAATAGAAGTAGATGGTATTCCCATTTCTAAAGTTTTTTTTTAAATCCATAAACATGTATCTTTTCATTCATCAAATTTAATATCGGACTGGTAACATAATTTTGTACCAGGTAAAACAATTATTATAAATTAATTTGCATTTCTAAACTATACGTACGGCGAAACTTTATCTCGTAAGCAGGTGGATGCTATATATTTTGATTAAGTAAAGCATTTAATGAATGAAATCATTCTCTAGTTGAAGATAAATTAACTAGTTGTTTTCGAACGCTTGTTACACTAATTGGTTTCGTAGCTATTTAAATGAAAGATCCTTCGCTGTTAGAATTGGAAATACTTTATCTTCTACTTTCAATTCCCCATCAGGAGTGCCTTAGAGTGCAACTCTATCAAATTTTTTATTTGTAATCTTTATAAATGACATGATTGATGTAGTCAAGCATAACAGAGCTGTCCTATATGCTGATGAATAAAAAATACATTCTACCATTAAAACACCAAGTGATTGCATATTGATGCAAGAATATATTAATAATATAAATTAAAGGTGTCAAGCTAATGGGATGAAACTAAATGTAGATAAAATTAAAATTATAACATATTCTCAGAAGACTTATAAATAAAGTATAAAAATATAATAAGCAACAAAATTATAGAGACACTCAATATTTAACTTATTTGTCTACATTTCCTGATTCTGTGCTTAGTCATTATTTCAATTTAGTAAGATCTAAATTAGAGTATGGCTCTATGATAATGAAATCAATAACTACAATTAGTTCAAATAGACTTTAAAATATACAATAGAAAATATTCAAATATATATTTAAATATATAGGTAAATGTTAATTCAGAGCAATTCACATATGACCTTGCCCCAGAAATTCTTCACATGAATTCAATGCATTTAGGAGAAAAGTAGCAGACACTGTAATTGTAAAAAAATTGCTTCACACATGTTTATAACAGCAGAGGGCTTAGAGTTCCTAATTTTAAACATAGAGCATCACTATTTGTTCGATTGTATCACATAAAAAATTGAGCTGTCCAAACGTTGCACAGATAATTGCAAAGATTGTTTAATAGATTTTGACCCGTTTATAAAGTCAAAAATCAAAATGAAAGAAATTTTTACCTCTTAAATTTTATGCGGTGTAATAACTATTTCATGTAAATAATTTATTCTTTTTATATTAATACTTAGAATTAATATAATATTGTTAATGTTAATTTTAACGTTTTAAATTTTAATGATTGTTTTAAAAGTTTTAATCCATTCATAAAGTCAATAGTCTCAATGCAAGACATCTGAGCTCATTATTTTCATGCAGGTAATATAATTTTATATAAATATTTTACCATCGTTAATTCAATAGTAACAATTAAATTAGAATTTATCATGTTTATCATTTTTTATTTGTCAATGAATTTTTTATTTGTTATTTCATTCGTTAAAATTAACTTTCAATTGGTCAAGTTAATCTTTATGTTTCCTTTTTACTGACTTTTTGTCTTTGTCATAAGATTGTTTTATAATATTTTATGTTTGTGTTTATTTTTGTGACTATCTGTGTACTATTATGCCTAAAATATGTATTATTATATGTAATATTTGTTAAGTGACTACCTTTATAAAGGTCATGACTGTTGTCAGGCCGTCAAATAATAATAACAACAATAATAATAATGTATTATCCTTTGTGAAATCTGCATCTCTTGGAATGTTGAAAGACTACTAATATTTAAATACCTTTAGTGAGTCAAAATACATTACACTTTTCTTGGTATATCAAGCAGAACACAAAACATAAGCTTTCTGATTATGTAGACAATCATAGATCTTTGAAATATAACTTGTGGTTGGACTGTGAATATGGCAGTCCATAGACGTTCAAGGACCAAGTGTTAAAGTGCGCGGTCAAGAGCTTAATGGATTGCTAAATTTTGCAAGTGATCATTTCGTACAGTATAATTAACATAGTAATTTATATTTGTAATAGTTTTGTTTCATTTCTTGCACCTGCAACCTGCACTTCTATGGTGAAACGTTACATTTAAATACTTTAATTTAAATAAATTATAAATAAATGCTTTTGAGCCAAAACAACATTTTCTGGACCCGGCCAAGGATCGAACGAAGGACGGTAATTCATCTAATCAACCAATATACTAACAAGTAAAACGCTAAATGATTTTTGGAATCTGTTTCCGTATTTTTAGGTTAGTGCTTGCAAATTTTCAATGTGACGTTAAAGATGCCCGTCAATATGGCGGATACTACGACCACTGACGGTCTGGTGATTGAAACTACTGCCCTCTAGAAGGATATATCTGAATAAATATGGCAGTAGCGCATTCTATCAGATGTATAGATAATCCTAGATAGCAGATCCAAGACCGCTGCTGTGCGTCATTCTGGTTGGCGTAATATCCTTGGATTAGTGGACAGGGGTGAGAATTCCAGTAGCCACGATAAGGGAAGAACACGTTGCCATTTTTAATTGAATAATTTCGTCAGCATTTGAACTCAGGACTCCAATATCCATGACGTAAGTATTGTTTTATGAAAATTTTATCGAAAGAATGTTTTATTAATTTTACATAACATCAGTTCTTCGGATAATAATTACGGATTTGAATATGGCGGACATGACGTAATATTTGAAATGGGTAATCCAAAAATATTAAAATTATTAGAATATAATATGGTAGCTGTGATGTCATAATACAAAATAGTTGAATGATCAAGAAAACAAAATTGTGGAATCAAATATGACAACCTGAATCAAGGTCTTCTAATATGGTGGTCGTGACCTCACATTATTTCAAAATGGCGGACCCTGCCACAATCATCTCACAACGGAACACCCGCCAATACTGGCTATTATATAGTACTGATAACAAAGTTATATATTTGAAATTGTAAAAGACATAGGTTTTGGAAATATATTAAAAATAAATAAATTCTTGGAACAGTAGTTTTGTATTTTGTTACTAGAATATTAGTCTCTTATGCGGTAATTTTTTTTTAGTACCGATGTTTAAAAAATCAGGAATATATGTATTTAAAAGTATTATGTGTTAACATGTTCCGTTGTTAACAAAACCTAAATAATTGGTTTGTTTGTAATCGCAAGCATTTTGTGACATTATCTCATATATATATATATATATATATATATATATATATATATATATACAAACAGAGCTAATAAATAACTTATATGCATAAAGAAAGTTACGATAAAGCGGCTGCGTCTTTTGCATGTATCACGCAGTATTTCCGGGAACCGCAGCCATGAAGTGGCTGGTTTATAAGGAATTTAAACACATTGAACAAACATAATCAAGGGTGCTAGGGAAAATAAGTATAAGTCATAAATTTGCGTGGAATATCAATGTTCTGCTAAACGGAAGAGACCACCTATGTTTTCTTAGAAGTATAAGTTAGCAGTAAATTTCATTTACAATATAAAATTTAATTTTAATAGAAAAAGTCATATTTTACAAATCCTATAATTACAATAAGTATAAAAAAAATTCATACTCTTTTTCCCTGCACCTTACCATAAATAGTTGATGTTCGTGGGTTTACAATGTTTCAGAAGTTACTTAGATTTGCTCCGTTAGTAAAGTGATAACTATGCTATTGCTGGTATCAATACATCTTTAACATACCTTTGATGTAAAATTTTCTGTATTCAGTAATACGTAAAATATATTTCAACGTTATAAATTATGCTCTACGAGAAATTTCTTAGTTATTTTTAATAGTAAAATTAATTAATTTGTTTGACTAAATATTTGGTTATCAAAATCATTTTAGTGTTCATTTTTTTATATTATATTCATTTTGTGAACTTCAAGTGTAACGTAGGAAATCAATCTATTTTTCGATCGTATAGAAAAGTTTTTACTTGTTCAGCGTCGTTATTTTTTTTCCGTGGCTGGCAGCAGTCAGCACTGTTGCTAACTGTATGCAGCCACCGCCGCCGTTGGTTATCGAACGCTCCATTTCCCCTTTCTTTCCCGCAATAATGGACACGCATTATTCCCACAGCCCTCCCTGCTCCGACACGACTTATCGACTTCGCGCTCGGCCATTCATACATCATGCCGTCATGCCAACCCTCGTCAGCTAGGGGCTAGGGGGAGGGGAAAAAAAAACTTTATTCGACGCGGGTCCGTTGTGGCAGGAGCGGCTGTACCTCGGGACGGCTCCCGTGTCTCGGGAACAGAAAAGTTTATCCCCTCCCCCCCCCCCCCCCCGCCTAGGACTTGTTCCCTGGCGCCACATCCCCGGCCCGACAGCATCAGTGGCGAGATTGATTCATACTCAGGTCTTTCCTACCTCTACACTGACACCTCTGGCCATCACAGGCGCCTCCAGCCTCACTGACGGGGCGCCTGCCACGTGCACAGCAGGACCAGCGCTGGTTCGTGGCCCGCGCTGGCAAACTAATCTTTACGGAATTTCTGAAATGAAGCATCTATGTTGAGAGTTACGAAAATGCCGAGCGCACGATGGGAGGGGAGGAGAACTGTTAGATACCTCGGTGGGGGGGAACCGGAAGGGGAGGAGACGGCAGAAGTGAGGTAGAAATGACGCAGCATTGCACACTTGCGTATTTACACACTTAAGCACTTGCACAGTTGCACACTTGCGCTCTTGCCATCTTGCGCACTTGCGCTTTTTTTACCCACTCGCGAATTCGACCATTCGTTCCCTCGCGCCCTCGAGCACTCACGCACTAGCTATATGCGCGGTTGTTTCTTGGGGTGGCGCGTCATGCTATCCCCACTCCAGGGCCGCTGGCGCAGTCGGTCATCGCCTGCCGCAGCCTCGAGCGGGCTCCACGTGGTGGCGTGCGGCTCAGGTTGAACCCCGCCATGCTGCAGGGATAGGCGGGTCGCGGCGGTAGGAACCTGCCTGCACCTGACGCCATTCCCACTTGCTGGCATCTAGTAAGGGAGTAATTGGGCAGAGGGCAACACAACGGGGTTTGAGCGTATTGTTGTGCACCGCGCCACGTGCCATATTCATAAGAAAATGGTGTTCTTTCAGGTATATATTATTATTTAAATTACTTGTGTAAAAAAGTTGTTAAGAAGAGTTATCTAAATATATTTTTTAGTTTTGTTACTAAATATTTTTGATATCATAATGCTTTTCTCGGTGTAGTTTGACAAGGGTAATTATTTGTCACGAAAGTATGTATATATATATATATATATATATATATATATATATATATATATATATATATATATATATATATATATATAGTTCAGCGCCTGGGTTCCGGGTGTGGTGCCGTGATGCCGACCGCCATCTTGGATTTGTGACGTCAGGCGGCCAATTCGGACTCAACAATACCTCAAAATTCCTCAAAAAAATACTCAAATTTCCAACAAATTTCCGTTTAGAAGGAAAAAAACTTTTTTTTTTCCAGAAAAAAAATTCGGAATTAAAAAACCTTAAAATACTTTTGTCTTAGAAAAATTACGTAATCATAAAAGAGGCTTAAAAGTCAAAAGAGCTAGCCGCTCTAAGCCTCTGACGTCATCTAGGATTATGATGTCATGTTGCACTTAACGTTACCGTCGCCATCTTGTATCTTTATTTATTAACCGATTTTCATAAAAAAAATTAAATTAAAAAAATTAAAAAATGAAATTTAAATTAAATAGTACTTAAAAATACACCGTTGCCCATACAATTACGACCGCCATCTTGGATTCTAGATATAATGCAAGTTTCGTTACTTCCGCCATCTTGGATGAGTATGATGTTATCGTTACACTTTACGATATATCCGCCATATTGGATTATAGAACGTTGCACATTTCGTTACTGCC
The DNA here is from genome assembly GCF_032445375.1 of Bacillus rossius redtenbacheri. Lineage (NCBI taxonomy): Eukaryota > Metazoa > Arthropoda > Insecta > Phasmatodea > Bacillidae > Bacillus > Bacillus rossius. The sequence goes on from NC_086332.1 coordinate 89,680,406, forward strand.
ACCATCTTAAAAATCAGTAATTTTTAGGCTAGAAATATTTAAAAAATTCAAAAATTATAATTAAATTTAATTAATAAAAACTATTTAAAAATCGCGGTTACTGATGGAGTCCTCAGTTGGAACCCGCGGTGAGGAAAAAAATAAAAATTAAAAACGTTCATAGATCCTGTATCCACAGGAGCCACCTGCAGACTGACCTCCCACCACTAATACCAAGGTATATATATATATCGCCAACTAGTATGATATCATATCCGCCAAATTTTATTCGTCTGCTGGAGACTGACATCCTGTTTATGTTTACTAGAGTGCGCTACCATAATGCTAGATTACGTTTTACCCGCTAGAGTGCAGTAAACATTTATTATTACTAAGGCGCCCACCATCTTTAAATTGGGACGCCGTCCTGGAAATCCCGAATTAATTAGCTAGAAATTCGGGAAATATACAAAAATTAATTAAATAAACATACAATTAATATACCAATAAAGTAGCTCGAATACTTTCCTTGGTTCGATCCCTGAGCAATAAAAAAATTAATTTTATGTAAAAAATATTAATTTCAATAAATTACATCAAAACCCTAAAAGAGGCTTAAAACCCTTTTCTACTAACTCCAGTAAGCTGTTATGACCACAATATTGAAAATTTGTATTTATTGACCCATTTATTTGAAAAAAATATTCTTAAATTCATCAAAAAAATCACTCATTAATTTACACATTGAATTGATAGTCGGTTAATGCAAAAAATAGTAATTAATATAAAATACCACAAATTTGACAGGTTCGAGAAACAAAACACCACAAGGTCTTTTACAAACATAAAATTTATTAAATAAATTCCACACTACTACAAATACAAAAAAAAAAGACACATGCAAATTACCAAAGACTTGAGCATTTCCAGATTTATACTGTCTTCTTAGAGAACGAAATAAGTTCTTTAAATGTCTTTTCAGGGCATTTCCACATGACAGTTGATTACCACAGTTTTGACTCAGAGAAAAATTATCGATTTCATTAAAATGCCAGTGATTTATTTCATGATGTCTTAGTTGTTTTATGCATACAAATGCTTTGTCGCAGTACATACAGCTTGAATCTGATAAATGCACAGCCAGTCTATCACAATTCCTGAGGTGTCTTTTTAATCTTCCATAGTGTATAAACTGGCTACAGAACCTGTTGCACTGATATTTAATGCGTTCAGAGTTATTATTAGAAATGTGTATTACACAATCACGTAATTTCAATATTTTGATTTTGTCGCAGTATGTACAATTGTGTGTTTATACGTTTGCTGCGTTGTCCAGGTTTGTTGTCTGACTGCATTTACTGTCTCGTCGTTGTCAACCCAACATTATTTTTTCCATGACTAAGTTCTTTCAACGGGTTTTTTGTGCTGCCTGATATTTAGATGCTAAATTTTTTTTTGTCCCTTTTGTCGTCATTGTGTTGTCCGTAATACTTGTTTAGTTTCATCGTTGGTTCCGTTTGTCTGACATAAGCTGATTCAGTCTTGTTATCTGTGAATTTTTTTATCTTCATAGTTGATTATTTTCTGAATTTTTCCATGACAAATAGTGAAAAACTGCAACGGTGCAAGTAAAAAAAAACGGTATTGAATCAAAATTCCATGTTGCATGAATAATTTAAACAGACCGTTATGACCAAACTGCGCGTCCCGCACGCTGCCTAGCGGGCGATCACCGAGTCAACGGGACGTGCAAGGTTTCATTGGTCTCAGGACAGACGCGGAGCTCCGTAATGTCGCCTATCCCACGGCGTTACACAGAACATTTTTTTTTATAACTGGAACAGAAAAATTCATGTATGATCACGGATATTCGTCAGGTTCGTGCATTCAGATGATAACTAAATCGTCATTACAAAAAAAAAACATTTTTGCAGTAATATCTTCTGTTTTCGGATTATGTACCGGGCATTTATGTTATGCTTCTGGTTTATTATTATATAAACCATTCCCTGAACAGCTTTCCAGTGTTAACAACCATAATAAAAAAAATAAAGTAAAAATATTAAATATTCGGTTATCTTTGGGTTGAAAAAAAATATATATATGCTAGAACGAAAGATGAATTAAAATATGAATTAATAAGGCAATTGTAGTAATAAATACTCAGTTTTAAATTATATATGCAAATATAACCTCACCTATGTTTTGTACAAAGTTACAATATATTTATTGTAGTATTACAAACTATTTAAAAAGGAATCTTTTGTAAAAGTTCAAAAAATTGTTTTCTGTGTAGACTTGAAATCACGACCATTGTCACACGAACGTGGCCTTTAGATACTAAACCATAACGTTGAATGTCTGCCAGGAGAGATTTCAGAAGACCGTGGGAAACTGAAACCAGAAAACCAATGGGTCATTTAAAACACTTGTCGAGAATTTTAACCTCGGCCGCTTTTGTGCCAAAACTCCGCCCCTTTTAGTATTCTTACACAAGGAGAATGGTGTAGGATTGGTTGACCTTTGGGGGAAGGGGGAAATGAGCAAACGAATACGGACAATTGCAGAGATAATTTCTGCAGCAAATATTTGCCATTACTTATAAGACAAGTTCCTTTTATTTTCCATTAACTACCGGAATATTTTCACAATAAAATAAGTACCATAAGGGTTATTGAAGGAAAAGAAAATATCTATACGTATGTGCTTCTCTCAAGACACCAATATCTCAACTCCCTTCCTTTCACATAAGCAGCAAAAAAATATTGTCAGTTCAGAAATGATGTAAATCCAATATTAAATGGTGTGTCTCGCATATTAAAATCTGAAATTTAGTTATGAATTATTATTTGAAACAAATATTAATTTATTATTAATATTTGGCATTTCACAAGTGAGGTAGTATAATAACAGGGTAAAAAAAGGTTTTATTAGGTTAACGGATATTCCCGTATTTACTAAATATGTAGTATTAGGCCTATTTAATTTTTATAATTTTTATCCTTGTGGTGAGTTATTTATTTTTTGTATGTATATAATAGTAATCATAACTACTAAAGTATATATGAAAATTAGATCGAAAAATTGATACCTTTTTTTCTACTTTTTAAATAAAGTTGAATTTGTTTTTAAAATTTTTTATTCTGTAATGATGTGAAACAGTAGAAAGTTTATTTTGATTTCTGTGAATGAAAAAGATAATCGAATGAAAATTTTAATGTATATAATGTCATAATATTTATATAAATTAAAAAAGGCATGTGGGATATTTGTTCGAAGATTAAGGCCACAAATACCTTACAACATAGCGGTCGTAGCTGTTGGACAGTTCCCCAGTAAAGAAGCTACTCGCCTGTAGACAACTGTGCGACAGTTATAACTAGCACTGAGCAGATGTGTTCAAGGACTATACGGCCGGACCAGGGAACAGGTACACATAAAAGAAGTTTTTTGTGCTTTTACAAAAGATTCATTTGGAAACTAGTTGTCAAAGTATAGTTTGTACCACTACAAAAGCAATTGTAACTTTGTACAATCCATTGCTATAGTTATTTTTTCATGTATGAAATACCTGTTTTCTACACAAACCTGAATATTTTTTGAAGCTCAAATATATATTTTAATTCTTTTTTATTAAAGCTTAAATTTTAAATGATTTAAAGATAATAGAATATTAAATAATTTGCCTTTTTGGTTTTATTATGCTAATAAATTCCCACAGTAATAAAGGAAAGCTTTCAGCGATAGGTTTACATATAACTTTAACTGTTGGAGGTACTGAGACAACACAAAGCATAAATGCCTGGGTAAGAATTCGTGCCCAGTATTACTGCGAACACTATTTAGTAGTGATAGAGTTGTGTTCACGTACATATATAATTTTACGAATATCTGTAATTTAATTTCAATTATTTACAAAAATAATTACAGTATTTTTATATATATATATATATATATGTAAGGTAAATATAAGGCAAACGTTTCATTGTTTGACAACACGGGTCTTTAAAAAAAAAACCTTGGGCAACTCGTTCTCTATCTTTATTACCCTGTTATGTCTTTTAGTATGGAGCTGTAAAAAACAGCCATATAGCAAAAACCTTCACATACTAGATGAATTGCAGAGCTCAGCACGTTACTCAATAACTCATTCCCCCCCCCCCTCCCCATTTTACACGGGGCCTCTTTTAAAGGACACAATAAGTTCTACTTAGTAAACAACTGAATGCTAAGAAAGGTTTGGCACAACCATGTTTATAGAATACCTACGTTGAATTTCTAAAACGTTTTACTTCGAAGTGTGTTTGCACCCATTTTCATAAGTGTGCTGTATAGGGATCAAAACCTCAAATATCAACAAATCTTAAGTATACGGAAAAACATTTATTTCAGGAAAAAATTAAAAGAAATATTTCCTAATAAGTGAAATTTAGAAAGGCAAATACTATCACTTGTGTAGTTAGATAATAATGACTACATTAGGTATATTACTTTAAGGGAAAATATCACAGAATTATTGAGAATTTCTACGAGCTACAGTGCTATCAAGAAAAAAGTTTTAAGCAAAAAAAAATCACACACAAGAAATAAAGCAGACTATTACAGATTTCACAGTATAACATGTGCCAAATGTGACATCAACCAAGTCGTAATGATTATCGACTATTCAGTTATTATACCTACAAGATTACTCATTTCTAATTATTCTTCACAAATTATAATGGGATACATATGCTACTGTAATTTATCATCTGATTACATACTAAAAATATAACGAGTGTGTTGTCCTAAAAGTTAATTGTAAAAATGTTTCCCATTTTGCATATTAGAAACTGTGAGTAAAGCTGCAATGATGTGATTGTGACGTTGCAGTGACGATGTCCGCTGGTGTGGAGGCAGATTACTGCAAATACCACGACCCATTCCGTGTCTTCTCCATGGCACTCGGTCTGGAGACGTTCCAGGTGATCACTGAAGAAATACCAGGAGTCAGACGGAAGATCATGCTCAAGAGATCGATCCCAGCGACTGTCTACATGCTGTTCATAACACTGGTATTGATAATAGGCAATGCCTTGCTGATATGCTTAGCTAATCGTTCAGAGCAACATAGCTCTCATTACTCCGTTTCTCTTATATGTTACACGATCGCTGTGATTATTTCCAGCTTTGTGAGCATGATTACGATGTGCCTCAAAAGCGAATCCAGACAGGAAATGATTAATTATTTCGTGGAAGTGGATGAGATACTGATGGTAAATGCACAAGAATGTTACAAAAACTGGGCACATAGTCTGAAGCGTTTCCTAAAGTGCGCATCGCTAACAATCTTTACAGCTTACGTAGTGCAGCAACTGCGCATGAAAGCATCATTATGTGGGATTATTCTCCCTTTACTTGTTATTATAACACATATAGTATTGTTTCTGACAGCTTTGAAGTACTTCAACCTTGTCATTCTAATGAAACAAAGGTTTATAATTCTGAACAGGAATCTACGGGAAGTCCTGGACACAGAATCAGTACTGGGTGTAACATTTCCATTAAGGTCGACAGTAGTTCATAATCGAGCTGCAAGAAGCCAAGCAATAGTCAACCATAGATGCCCGCGAAACACGGATTCGCTCAGCTCCCAAACAATTCAAGAACTTACTACAAATAAAATTTACTCTTTGATGGTGGCACATCGTAAATTATACAAGATAATTAAAATGATAAATTCTGCCTATGGCATGCCTCTTTTTTGTTTAGTTACAATGTATTTTATCACAATTTTATTTGCAGTGTACAAATGTCTTGTATACATTTTTTTATCGCCATACAACAACGTTTTTATGGTTGGAACATTTATGACCCTCATTATAGCGCGAACACTATTGTATACATTTTTGATGACAAAAGTTATTTATGAATGTGACGCCACAACAAAGGAAACGAAAGTCACACAGGATATTATTCAGGATCTGCTACTGAAGCATGAGGCAAATAAAGAACTATGCGAAAATTTAATGGAATTTTCCAAACAGGTCTCAGAGAAAGGACTGTCATTCAATGCTGCTGGTATTTTTGTTATTGATTTACGAATAATCATCTCAGTAATTGAATTAACATTATCATGTGTTGTGGCAATAATTCAGGCTTTCCTAAAGGTCAATACAAGGTAAGAACACAATTTGTATACACATTCAATAAATCAAATTTAATGAATAATATATGGGGGTGGGGGAAATAATTGACAAATAAAAATGGCATATACATTATTTTATTCAAGGTTACATTTTATTGGTGAATTTCTGCTACTAAATCAGCACATACCATATTTTTATCATGTGGAATATCAAACATAGGCCTAAATACCATTACTAGGTTAAATAATAAGCTCTGAGACATTTGATAAGCACTAACATGCAAGACGCTCTTCCTTCTCCTTGGTGTCTAGCGAAGCCATACTTCTTTTGCGATTTTTAGTGAGCATTCCGCATACCACATAAAAGAAATAAATAATATTTACCTGTATGCAACATTTGGTGTCATCTGTTGACAAAAATCGACACTACTTTAAACAAGTTAATTTGCATGAGATAAATTAACTCTGGCAGCTGAATGGAGTCCACGTAGCCTTGTGTCCTGGAAGCTTAGTTTCCTGAGTATTCTGTGTGTACTGTGTGTTCTGTTTGTACTGTGTGTTCTGTGTGTACTGTGTTTCATTCCGTTTCCTGCGTGTAATGTGTGTTCATTCTGTTTCCTGCGTGTACTGTGTGTACTGTGTGAGTGTTCATTCCGTTTCCTGTGTGTACTGTGTGTTCATTGCGTATATTTTGCGTACATTGCGTGAACATTTCGTGTTGGAGCGAATGGAGCTTTGGAGCTGTTGGAGCATTTGGAACTGTTGGAGTTTCGGAGTTGTAGGAGCTTTGGAGCTCTTGGAACCTAGCTTATATTGGTGAGATCGAATTCATGAGACGAGAACGTATCACACCGCAACGAATTTTTTCGATCATATGGGCTTCTATTTTAAATTTTGTTTTGACTCGTGTATTAAAGTAAATTATTCATGATTTCACAAGCATATAATTCCGTCGGTTGCATGTATATAAGCGAGTCCTCAGACGGCGGGTTTTCAGTTTGTTACTGTCGTCAACGGTGTAAGGATCACCTAATTTATCTCGTCTGGTGCATAAGTCGTGTAATTACCTGTTCTTGTGAACACGATGGCATCTTTACTGTCTTTAACGTCGAATTCGATGTAGGTTGTACAATCGACTACGGGAACCCTGGCGGCGCAGAGATCAACGACAGCGTTGTCGGCAGCCTCGGAGATCCCAACGTTATCGGTACAATCCACTGCAGACATTTCGATGGTATCTGTGATACCCGCATCGACTTGTGCTGTTCCATCGGATGAAGTTTCACCAGCATCATTGCAGGCTTCAAAGAACTACGAAAATTCATCGCTTCAGTGCAAATATTGTGGAGCGTCATTCACTACCATTTCAAGTGCGCACAGACATAAAAGAAGCGGTTTTCGAGTAATGTTCAAAGAATACTATTTCAGTGCAACAAGTGCAATAAACAAATTTCTCGTCTCGATAGCTTACATCGACATTATAAAAAAATACCCAAAAAAGTTAAGTGCAAGCATATTGAACATGGATGTTGTTTTGATACATGTATTGAACCGTCCAATGAGAATATTAATGTGGGGTCCAGACGGTAGAGAACTTCAGTCCGTCTCTGGCTGTGGTGCTGTGCTGATCGGATAGTTAGACTTGCATTACATAATAGACCAGTATCTAGCTATTGTTGAGGATTCGATGGCATCATTACCTCTATTGACACCGACCTGGATGGAAGGCCTACCATCAACAGTGCAGAGCCCGATGACAACGTCGCCTACAGCTACACCTACTCTCTCAGCACAGCTGGAGTTTTTGACGTGTGCAACATCTTCCGCAGAGCAGACCTCGAAGGCTTCAGAAGTTAACATTTCAGCAGTGTTACAATGGTTGTCAACAGTGCCAGCGAAGCAGCATCTGACGGCGTTCCATTACCCAATTGTACACACTGTGACAAAATCAAAATATTGAAATTACGTGATTGTGCAATACACATTTGTAATAATAACACTGAACGCATTAAATATCAGTGCAACAGATGTTGTAGCCAGTTTATACACTATGGAAGATTAAAAAGACACCTTAGGAATTGTGATAGACTGGCTGTGCATTCATCAGATTCAAGCTGCATATACTGCGACAAATCATTTGTATGCATAAAACAACTAAGACATCATGAAATAAATCACTGGCCTTTTAAGTAAATCGATAATTCTTCTCTGTGTGAAAACTGTGGTAATCAACTGTCATGTGGAAATGCTCTGAAAAGACATAAAATAACTTATTTAGTTCTCTAAGAAGACTGTATAAATCTGGAAATGCTCAAGTCTAAGGTAATTTGCATGTGTTTTTTTTGTATTTGTAGTAGTGTGGAATTTATTTAATAAATTTTATGTGTGTAAAAGACCTTGTGGTGTTTTATTTCTCGAACCTGTCAAAATTTTTGGTATTTTATATTAAATTAAATTTTTTTTTGCATTAACCGAGTATCGATTCAATGTGTAATTTAATGAGAGATTTGTTTGAAGAACTTAAGAATTTTTTCCAAATGTATGGGTCAATAAATACAAATTTTCAATATTGTGGTCATAACAGCTTACTGGAGTTTGGTAGAAAAGGATTTTAATCCTCTTTTAGAGTTTTGATGTAATTTATTGAAAATAATATTTTTTACATAAAATTAATTTTTTTTATCGCTCACGGATCGAACTGAAGAAAGAGTTCGAGCGACTTAATCAGTATATTAATTACATGTTTATTTAATTAATTTTGGTATATTTCCCGAATTTCTAGCTAATTAATTCGGGATTGCCAAGATGGCGTCCCAATTTCAAGATGGTGGGCGCCTCAGTAATAATAAATGTTTACTGCACTCTAGCGGGTAAAACTTATACTAGAATTATGGTAGAGCACTCTAGTAGACATAAGCAGGATGTCAGTCTCCAACAGACGAATAAAATTTGGCGGATATGATATCATACTAGTTGGCGATATATATATATACCTTGGTATTAGTGGTGGGAGGTCAGTCTGCAGGTGGCTCCTGTGGATACAGGATCTATGAACGTTTTTTATTTTAATTTTTTGCCTCACCGCAGGTTCGAACCGAGGACTCCATGATGTATCCGCGATTTTTTAATAGTTTTTATTAATTAAGTTTTATTACAATTTTGAAATTTTTTTTCCAAATTTTTAGCTTTTAAATTACGGATATTTAAGATGGTGGCAGTAAAGAAATTTGCAACGTTCTATAATCCAATATAGCGGACATAACGTAAAGTGTAACGATAACATCATACTCATCCAAGATGGCGGGAGTAAGGAAACTTGCTTTATATCTAGAATCCAAGATGGTGGTCGTAACGGTATGTGCAACGGTGTTTTTTTAACTACTATTAAAATTAAATTTCATTAATTAATTTTTTTTATTTAATTTTTTTTATTAAAATCGGATAATAAATAAAGATTTCAAGATGGCGACGGTAACGTTAAGTGCAACATGACATCATAATTTTAGATGACGTCAGAGGCTTATAGCGGCTAGCTCTTTGGACTTTTAAGCCTCTTTAAGGATTACTTAATTTTTCTAAGGCAAAAGTATTTTGGGTTTTTCGAATTTCGAATTTTTTAATTTTTCTGCACGCAAGAATTCGCTGCCGGAGCAAATTAGTTGATTATCGAATTATTCAATTTAGAGCGAGAAATTTAAAACCATATAATGAAACAGTTCCAATAAAAGCGCTAAGTCTTGAAAATATACTTGATTCCAGCTCTGTACCTGATTTTCGAGAATGAATATTGTTAAAATATTGCCTTTTTTTTTTTAATTCATTCAACTCTTAATACTAAAATCTTTCCATTTATCTTTGTGAATTTTTATTCGCATCATCCACCTTGGATGGCAGCACCATGGTTGTTACACATATCCGTTCTTTGAGTTCCGTCAGATTACCGAAATTACTGCTATCAAATGCGTATACCATTACACTCAACAATAGAGACTCGGAATTTAAACATTAAAAAAATATATACTTATTCAAAATTCCAAAGCCTGTATGTATAAATATTAATTTTTTCACCTTTGTTAACAAGTATTATTTATATGAACGCTACTGTACCTGACTTATTATAATATTAAAACTATTAGTTTTATAATTTCAAAAAAATAATTATAATATTTTGAAAGTTAGATAACCATATAAACAGTAGTATTTAGCTATACATTTTTAGGTGCGTTCTAAAAAAATTATGAGATTGAATTTTTATAATGCGTGCGCACCATATAATAAAATATTCACAGCAATAAAAACACTTCATATAAAAATATATGTGTGTATTTTAATCATATAGCCTACTCTAGTGACTGATTAAATTTATTCAAAAAATATTAATAATATTGTGAGTATTAGTTATAAAAATTGGGTTTATAAACATTTTCAATTATATTTTAAAGTGTATTTATTTAAATGAGGTTAGGTTCCCACATATATAACGATTTCATGTTGCCTGTAAGCTTCCATGGTCGCTGGTAGGGAGTCCCTTTGGCGTTTTCTAAGGAGTCTTTGTGAGGCTATGTTCCCGTAGGTAGCTATTATATGTTTTTATTATAAACCTTATAGTTATTATTTTATAAATAGTTAAAATAATATACTTGAACAAAAATTCAAAATATTATTAATTTGCATTATTAAATATAATTTATTTCGATTATTTTAACTAATTAGTTTATTATAATTTTATACACGTGTTAATATTATAATTTAAAACTGATTATTTATCTAATTTTTCTTGATATTATTAAATTTATACTTCACCAAACGTATTTATAAAATCACCCAGTCCTATATTATTTAATAAAATTTTTGCATCCAAATTTAAATTTATTTTATATAACTCCAAGTAAGTATAACTTCTAACACACGTACATAAGTACACGCACTCATTTTTTTTTATAGAAGGTACCGATGAAATATTTCAATGTAAATCATAGAAGATGCGTATTCTCAATTTTTATTATTTTACATTTGAAGGGTATAAAAGAAATTCGGCGTTGTTCAGAAAGCTGTAACCCAGCGACTACGCGGATACCCGTGGCAGGCGGGAACACTTAACGCCACAGGAGTGTGGGTGCGGGTGAACCCGGCTGGAAGCGTGTTCTCGCCGGCTGTGTTCCGTGTTTACCTGCTCGAGCACACTCGGGCCGCGGAGCGCCACCCGGGAGATGCTGTGTAAATAAGACACTTGTTAAATAATTTCTCCGGAGGCAGCCGGCAGCGTACGCGCGGCCAGAGGGCGCCACTCTGTGAAGCAGCAGCCCCCGCCCCTTCCCAACCCCCGCAGACCGCAGCCCCGGCTGCCGGGTTCCCGCGCAGCCTCCCTGACATCCTACACGGCTCGCTGCCTCGCGTACAGCGGGCCGCGATAGTCGCGAGCGTGTTCTCACATTGCCTGGTTACCCAGTCACCCGACTCTACTTCACGGCACGCTGACACGCGTACAGCGGGCCGCGATATTCGCGAGTGTGTTCTCTCATAGCCTGGTTACCCAGTCACCCGACTCTACTTCACGGCACGCTGACACGCGTACAGCGGGCCGCGATAGTCGCGAGCGTGTTCTCACACAGCCTGGTTACCCAGTCACCCGACTCCACTTCACGGCTCGCTGACTCGCGTATAGCGGGCCGCGATAGTCACGAGCGTGTTCTAAAATAGCCTAATTACCCAGTCACCCGACTCTACTTCACGGCACGCTGACACGCGTACAGCGGGCCGCGATAGTCACGAGCGTGTTCTCACATAACCTGGTTACCCAGTCACCCGACTCCACTTCACGGCTCGCTGACTCGCGTATAGCGGGCCGCGATAGTCGCGAGCGTGTTCTCACACAGCCTGGTTACCCAGTCACCCGACTCTACTTCACGGCACGCTGACTCGCGTACAGCGGGCCGCGATAGTCACGAGCGTGTTCTCACATAACCTGGTTACCCAGTCACCCGACTCTACTTCACGGCACGCTGACTCGCGTACAGCGGGCCGCGATAGTCACGAGCGTGTTCTCTCATAGCCTGGTTACCCAGTCACCCGACTCTACTTCACGGCTCGCTGACACGCGTACAGCGGGCCGCGATAGTCGCGAGTGTGTTCTCTCATAGCCTGGTTACCCAGTCACCCGACTCTACTTCACGGCACGCTGACACGCGTACAGCGGGCCGCGATATTCGCGAGTGTGTTCTCTCATAGACTGGTTACCCAGTCACCCGACTCTACTTCACGGCACGCTGACACGCGTACAGCGGGCCGCGATAGTCGCGAGCGTGTTCTCACACAGCCTGGTTACCCAGTCACCCGACTCCACTTCACGGCTCGCTGACTCGCGTATAGCGGGCCGCGATAGTCGCGAGCGTGTTCTAAAATAGCCTAATTACCCAGTCACCCGACTCTACTTCACGGCACGCTGACTCGCGTACAGCGGGCCGCGATAGTCACGAGCGTGTTCTCACATAACCTGGTTACCCAGTCACCCGACTCTACTTCACGGCACGCTGACTCGCGTACAGCGGGCCGCGATAGTCACGAGCGTGTTCTAAAATAGCCTAATTACCCAGTCACCCGACTCTACTTCACGGCACGCTGACTCGCGTACAGCGGGCCGCGATAGTCACGAGCGTGTTCTAAAATAGCCTAATTACCCAGTCACCCGACTCTACTTCACGGCACGCTGACTCGCGTACAGCGGGCCGCGATAGTCACGAGCGTGTTCTCACATAACCTGGTTACCCAGTCACCCGACTCTACTTCACGGCACGCTGACTCGCGTACAGCGGGCCGCGATAGTCACGAGCGTGTTCTCACATAACCTGGTTACCCAGTCACCCGACTCTACTTCACGGCACGCTGACACGCGTACAGCGGGCCGCGATAGTCGCGAGCGTGTTCTCTCATAGACTGGTCACCCAGTCACCCGACTCTACTTCACGGCTGACGGGGAGACTGCGTTAATTAAATATTTGAAAATGGGATTTATTGCGTGTCACAATACTAGTTTTAGTTCTACGATAAATTTCTACATAAATTATGTGGCATATTTGTATATGGCACTTAAAATTATTTTTAAGTTGCTTATAATATTGGTCAAGGTTTAAACTCCAAACCTAATCAGACAATTTTTCGTGTTACCATAAAGTTACAGATATGACTAACATATACCCTGTAAGTAGGTAAGGGTGTTGAAAAGTAACACCATGCAAACCACACACGCCACGAACATATGTAGGTATGTTATGTTATCGTCGTCGCCGTGTCAGATTCATTCTACCCGATCCCTGTCTTGCAACCTTCTACCCGACCCCTTCATCTACCTCGCAATGTTCGTCTAGCCATGTGGCTATTCCTCGTCAGACAGAGGTGCGGCCAATGAGAGCGCAGTTCAGGCACGCGTCGGCGAGTCAACCTAGGGTAAGGAAATACGCGAGCGGGTAGCGATAGTCGCGAGAATGTTCTCGGAATCATATCTTACAATTATACCTGGTCATTCATTCATCCATCTCTACTTCTTGGTACGCTGACTGGCGTACAGCAGAACGCCTCGCGTACAGTGGGCCGCGATAGTCGCAAGCGCGTTTTTGAGATCATATCTTACAAAACCTAATACATAGTCACCCGACCCTACTTTATGTTACGCTGACTCGCTTACAGTGGGACGCTTTATTCACGAGCGTATTCTCGGGATCATATCATACAAAACCTGGTTACTCATTCATCCGACTATACTTTACGGTGAGCTTACTTGCGTACTGCGGGTTGCAATTGTGATAGTTATAAGCTGGTTCTTGAGTTCGTATCTTACAGTGTCCGGTTTTTCATCCTCCTGACTATCCTAACTGTACGTTGATTCGCAAAAGGTAGGCAGCGGTTATTACGAGCAAGTTCTTAAAACTGTATCTCTGAGTAGCGTACTTTTTTTATACATAAATCGGACTCTCCTTTACGGAATCGACATTGCATTGTATAGAGTGGGCTGCGTAATTCTTCGGTTTGATTTTAAGATCGTATCTCACACAAATTTATTTTCGCACACTGCCTTATATTCTTCACTTTAATTTGATTTGTTTAAGTAGGACAGAATAGTCACAATGTTGTAATCTACAGGGTGTGGGTTCATAACCCAATATATGCTATTTCGCGTACAGCGGGCTGCGATATTCATGAGCTTGTTCTTTAGATTGTTTCTTAAAGCATCTGCGTTTATAGGCTCACGACTTTCTTTCACGTCACGCTGACTCGTGTACAATGAGCTGCGGTAGTCATGACCTTGTCCCCAATATTTACTTTTAGAAGGCCGTGTTACCCGGCCTGCAGACTAGCCTTACACGAAAAGCTGAATTGTGACCAGCCGGCTTCGATGTTCACGAGGTTGCTCTTGAGATTGTCCTTTAAGTACTTAAAATAAAGATGCCTTTTTTTTAATTTTTAGGTTGTCAATCTTCCATATTTCATTGAGTACCAGCATGTTTTAGATGTCATAAAGACAATTTTTGTAATATAGCAGTTTTGAAGTGTAAACATCTTAGCTCTCAGTATACGGCATTTGGTAGGAGTAATTTCATGAATGGAACGGAAGTCGATTGGAACGGAAATGTGTAAACACGGTGCTGCCATCTGTGGAAGAACCAGAAATTTCGAAAAAAAATGTCAGATCAGTGTGATTCTTCAATATGTATTAATTTTCGCGAATATCAGTTAAGCGTATTGATGTGTCAAGTTTATTTCCAACTTTAGAACATATGAATTGGCTCGTTACCGAAGTCAGATGTTTACCCGTCACTGGCAAATAATGAAAGACTAGCTCACTTTCTTCGTTCTTAATACAATTTCAAATAGTTTTTTTTTGAAAAAAAATCGAACTTTAACAAAAGTTTTAATTCAGTACAACATTTCAAAATGCGAAATCAATTCAAGATTTTTTAATATATTAACATTTTTGCTAACTATTACATGTCATCGTCAAATAGCTTTTGTTGATACCATCATCCACATTATTTTAACCAAAGGAATCCCTGAAAGAAATTTTAAATTTTTTGTATGTTTCTGGTGTATTTGCCACATATCGTACTTTTTTTGAAAATCGTTGCTGCGAGTGGTTAGTGCTTCTAAATTGCCAATTATCAATAATTATTCCGTACCAACAGGAAATGTGTTTGATTCCCTACAAAAATTAAAAAAAAAATGTTTTTTTTTTTTAACGTTTGCTGTAAAAACGGCGTTTGGTTTTTATTAAAATGCTATTAGCAATTACTGGCCTAAATTATTTCACATATTTTTTAACAAACTTACAGCACACGCCTTAAAAATGTTACTTTGGCTTCTGAGTAAACAATCAGAACACGTTCTGCCCACGCACGCACCTTGCTTTAAAAATATATTGGGAAATCTTATAGAATATAAAGTAGGCCTATATGTAGCACACAAGTTTTATTTAGCATTAGTTCATCGCACATTTTTTAATTCTAATTTAGTTGATTAATGTTGCGACCATGCATTCAGTCCTAATTAAATCACGAATAATTACATACGTATTTAAAATGATTCTTTGTAATCTTTAGCAAATACTCTAGAGTAGACTGTGAAAAATTATAATATTTTTAATTGATTAAGTGTTGCGACATTTTTCTTTTATAATACCTTATCAACATTTGGTTAGTAACTCTTTTTTACGTTGGAAGCTGATAGCAGTGACAGTGAAAATGCGACTCGTCACAACGCAGAAATTACCCCTCGTGCACTTGAAGCCTTTCATAAAGGGAGTACCGAATGCCAAGGCTGAGTGGGAGAGACTGCGCGGTTGTTAGCAGAACGAGCACGAACATAGGGAGCACAACGATTGGCAGGGAGCGGCGGGAGAAGAGCTGACTGCGCGTAAAATTTTCGCTCCCGGCACCTTCAAATGTGGTTGTGTCAAATAAAGTTACATGGTTATGACGTCACCGAAAACTTCACTGGCGCAGCCTGTTTGTTCGACGAGTTGTACGACTATATTTTCCATAAAATATCTCCCATATATGACGGGTTCTAAAATATGTTGGATGCGATCGACCAATCAAAACGGGAATGACATCAGTTTCCGAATCAAAGGTTCTTTAAAATGGCGAAGAGCACATGGCCGATTAAAAAGATTTAATAAAGTTCAATAATTAAAATAACGTTAATATGGATGTCGTATGAGAAAACATTTTATGCGTAAAAATGAGCTCATGTTTCAATAACTTAAAAAAATACATCGGAAAATTTATTTCATTATGTAACGAATATTATTGTTATTTAAATTTATATATGTTTAAAAAAATTTACGCAAAAACATACTAACAAATATAAAATATCCGTTCAGCATTGTAATACATACAATTAAATTTAAAAAAATTAGAAAAAAATTGAAAATTTGGAAATAGTTCAGACCAAAAATAAACTTTCATAATTTGACATGATTTGAAACATATTTAAGGTTATCTGTCCAAATATATTTCATGAAGAAAAATGAAAGCCATTTACCGTGAAATACTTCCCCTCCAACTCTATTATCAAATATATTGTAGACAAATATTAGACAGTGTGACAGAGCCTTAAAGACACGGTGAAGCACCAAGCTGCTGCAAGTCAACAGTAGTTCAACTTGGTACGGACATTATTTGAAAAATTATACATGATATTGTATAAAAGGTTGAATACTTTATTGGTTGTGATTTAAAACTAACTATTTGTGTGTATATATTAAAAGGAGTAGCTATTTGCACAACACTAGTATATGAATGTGTTTCCGAGCGCAGAAACCAGGACAAGGTGTCGAGGTGTTTACCCCAATCTTAGATTCTGACGTCACGCCAGTTATCTTGGATGACGTCACAGCCACCATATGGTTTTCGTCTGCTTTCTTGTTTTCATCTGCTGGAGGTCGTCATCTTGTACTTTTTCCCCTCGAGGTTGCCATGTTGTTGTTTTTATTGCTGGAAGTCGCTTCTTTGAAGACGCAATGTCCGCCATCTTTGTTTCCGCGATTTCTTCTTAGAGTGCGCCAGAATCGCTTTCTCATGCACAATAGGCCGATGTTCCATTCCCTACCAGTGTTATGACCCTTATTATATTTAATTTAATTATGTGGGTGGTAGAGCATAAGTTCTACACCACCACTGATCAAAGTAAATATATAAATATTCTCCTAGAAGCAATATGAGGAATGTAAATTTTCCACCCGCAAAGCTTTTAAAAGAATTAGACAATGGTTTCACGAGCTTTACTTATCGTAGCATATATTCTAAATTTATTTTGTAGTGTAAATCACAATATATCTGGTTTGAACGTGATTTTCACTGATCAATTTGTCACCTATCTATTCATACAAACTTTAACCCTTAAGCAGTCGCGCGAGGTGTTACCAACACCCCACGCATATGTATAGTGTTACAGATCTCAGATAGCACGCCACAGATAGCTGTTGTCCTCAGTAGCTTTCAAGGACATTTAAAAGGTACTATTACCATAAATACGACCAGTCTTGCTGCTGTCTCTGACGGTAAAACATCTGCTAAATTTGCCTGGGGTGTTGCTGTACCCCCACGCGACCAGAAACGTTTCATTTTTTTAATTGTGTTAATTTGATTGTGAATCGTAATATTTCATAATTTTAATGTACTTTTGATGTTACTTATTTGCCTGTTCAGTGTTTCAATGTATTTTAGGATTTTATGCAAAATGTATGAAGAGGAACAAGAAAAGATTCAAGAGCTCCTACAACTATACGAAGAAGTGTCTTCCGATGAAGAATCAGTATCTAATGCCAGTGAAAGCCAAGAAGACTTAGTTCACAACAGAAGAGAAACCAGGGCCAGTAGTGAAGATGTTAGTGATGCAGGTAGTGAAGAAAGCGGTAGTGAAGTTGAGACTTGTAGTACAGAATACTTTTTTCTTGGCAGGGATAAGTTTACAAAATGGATGAAATGTTCGCCTCCAACTAATGTGCACACATGTAAAGCCAATATTATTTCTCACCTTCCTGGTGTGAAAGGATGCGCAAAGAATGTGAAATAATGTGAAGAATGTTTTATGTTATTTATCGCCACTACAATTATTAGCAAAATTACAGAATATACAAACATATACATTGACAGCATTGCAGACATATATGGAAGAGAACGTGATGCTAAACCGACAAGTACGAGTGAAGTAAAGACAGCAATCGGGTTGCTGATTTTAGCAGGAGTATGTCGTGCAGGCCACCAAAATCTTGAAGATTTGTGGGATCAAAATGGTTTAGGAATATAAATTTTTCATGCAACTATGAGTTTACGACGTTTCCTCTTCTTGTTACGTTGTTTGCACTTCGACGATGTACGAGATAGAGCAACACGAAGTGCCACTGATCGACTAGCTGCTTTCAGAGAAATTTTTGAGCTATTTCTCGAAAATTGCAGAAAACATTATACATTGTCCGAATACACCACCATTGATGAACAGCTTGTCTCATTCAGAAGAAGGACAAAATTAAGACAGTATATTCCTAGCAAACCAGCTAAGTACGGATTGAAAATTTGGACACTCTGTGATGCAAGGACGTGGTTTACAAATAACATGGAAGTTTATGTAGGTAACCAGCCAGATGGACCATACAAGGTTTACAACTCACAGATGTTGTGAAGATACTTATAAAACGTATCGAAGGTTCAGGCAGAAACATCACCTGTGATAGCTTATTCTGCAGTGTACCCCTAGCTACCGAACATTTGACCAAAAAATTGACTATTGTTGGTACAATGCGTAAAAATAAGGAGCTTCCAAGTGAGTTTGTCACTGTGAAAGGGAGAGAAATAAAAAGCAGTTTATTTGGATATGCAAATACCTTGAAATTGGTATCATACTTGACAAATAATTCAAAGAGTGTTGTGCTATTGTCATCAATGCACCATGATAACAAAATTGACGAAACAACTGGAGATTCCAAAAAGCCTGAAATAATAACTCTGTACAATCTTACGAAAGCTGGTGTCGATACAGTCGATGAGATGTGCGGTACATACTCTACGTCTATAAAATGTAGGCGTTGGCCTTTAGTTTTGCTTTTTCGCATTTTAGACATTACTGGAATAAATGGACAGATCATCTTCACAGCGAATAATCCACAAACAACACTGGTTCGAAGCAATTTCTGCGTGAGGTTGGAATGAAATTAGTGACACCGTCTCTGCAAAAAAGGGCCAGTACAACATGCTTACCTAAGACCATTCGAACGAAGGCAGCCAAACTATCAAGTACTCAGCTGCTTCCAGTACCTGTGTCGTCTCAAGAGAGAACACAAGTCGCTCGAAGATGTGTAGCTTTCCCCAGAAAAAAAGACACCAAAACTAAAACATATTGCAACAAATGCTGTCGTTCAATGTGCTTGAAACACATGAAAAATGTTTGTGAAGAGTGCTTTGATGCATATTTTGGACAAATAACTTTGGTGAAAATTTTTTTTTATTGCTAAATATCAGCAATATTTGTAAAATATTTTAGTGTACTATATTGGGTTTATGGTATATTTACAGAAATTTTGATAAATCAATTTT
This sequence comes from Bacillus rossius redtenbacheri, assembly GCF_032445375.1. Classification (NCBI taxonomy): domain Eukaryota; kingdom Metazoa; phylum Arthropoda; class Insecta; order Phasmatodea; family Bacillidae; genus Bacillus; species Bacillus rossius. The sequence goes on from NC_086332.1 coordinate 89,700,095, forward strand.
TCTATTCATGTTTTTTTGTAAAAGCGCTAGGTAAGAATGTAAATCAATGTTGTAATTTCACAATTCAAAACTAAATATTTTATTATTAACTCACAAACAAATTAAATATATTCCAATGTGTTACTTTTTTATATAAATATACAATAAAATTAAAAATAATAAAAATTTCTGCCAAAAATTAAAAAAAAAAAATCTTTTTAATGGGGTGTTTTCAACACCCCGTGCGACTAGTAATGCTTCGATTTGGCGCGTGACTGCTTAAGGGTTAAGCATTTATGTTTTGCATAAGTTTACACTTATTTTGTAAGTGATTCACAAAATATTTGCTGCTCGCATACGAAAGGTGGCTCTCGGAATGTAGCTACCGAATGAACAATGTGCGGATACGAGCCTCATAGGCGCAATTTTTCAACTTTTAATTTCGAAAGGAGCAAGAATTGTTAACGCGGAAAGCTTACGCATTTGTGTGTAGTTCTCGTGTACGAACACGAGTATGTGATTCAATTTATTTGCAATGATGGTCAAAAAATTTTAAAGAGAAAATAATGATTTTATAACCGCAGCTCCAATGAACCAATGACCAAACACCAGCAGGTAAAGTGAAGTAAAATATGAAGAAAAAAACTATCGATGGTGAACGAGTTCGGTAAAGTCAACACATTGTTGATTTTTCAAGTGGTGTCCTTACTCGATAAATATCTCTGAAGACACGCAATCCTGAAGTTTATGTATATTGCAATTAACTATTACTACGTGCAGAATTTCTTGGGGGGGGGGGGGGGTGTTCGGCGGAGGTCGATCGCACCAAGAGTCGGACTTCTGCATGAACAACTGATCGCTTTGAGCTATTCAGCAGCCTACGATGGGTGATCATGTAGATATTTTACAAGATTTCTTGGACTAGCTGTTTGCTCTTATAACTTAAGATATTGATAAATTAATTTACTTTTGTACCAAATAAAATTGCATATTCATGTAATCTCGGGGACAAATTAAAGTTTTATATTCTACTTACTGATTAATAGCTTTATTTAAAATACATAGAAAAAAAACACTTATAACGAGTAAAAATATCGTACAAAGTCTTGTGGAAATATTATTCGGTGATTTTCTCAGGGGACAATCAACCCTTGCGCCGCAGTGCTCTATGTCGACAGTGGTTCCTATGGTCGAGTGTTATTTTTAATCAGAATAAACTTTGTTACTAGCTCTCATTACGTTATGATCTTTTAACTTATAAGCGCACGATATGATTTATCATTCATTAGAACAATGTTTACACTACATAGCAATTCCAGTTATATTAGTTGTCTAGTGCATTTGCACTTACATAAATAATAAAGTAACACTTCTATTATAATCTATATATTGTTCCGATTCATAATGTGGGGAGAAATGCTGGGTTCATAAGGGATAGCCCAAATAAGTTTTCCAATTAAAGTTGTATTGATTACTAATATTTTCATTAATATAAAATAATTGTACTTAAAAATATCCCATCACAAATCACTGGCACTTAAGTGTCAGTCGAGTTCCTCAGTTCTCACTCCTCACTGGAGCTAGGCTCAACAGTGGCTAGCCCCTTACCTGTCCGCACACACACACAAGTCTCGCACCACTCAGTCACCGCACTCTCACGATCCATTCGAACTCCGCGTCGGGCCACTCTCAGTGGTGGGGTCTCTCACTCTCTTCGCCGATGTCGCACTCCAGAACTCTCGCGGCTCTCGTCGCGGGACTCTTGTCACCAAACTGTCTTGGAGGCCGGCTTCACTGCTCAAGTAGTCTATGGCACCCTTCTCGAACCTACGAAAGCAGCTGTGACGAGTCGCGTCATCCTGGGCCGAACCCACGACCAAACCGTCCAGAAGGGCGGCGTCAATTCATGCTGCTCTGCGCGGCGGCCAGCGGGATTCCCAAGGCCACTCAGTGATAGATAACGGCGCCGAGGCAGGACGATGCGTGAGGTGTGGAGGGGGGAAAGAGGGTACAAACGACCCTTGTAATCCGACCAGGCACGCGTGGCATACCTTACTTAAGTGGAGGGTACGTGACATGGCACATGACACAGTGGCCTGGCAGGGCCGGCAACCAGCTCCGAACCTGGTGTGTGTCGCGGTCATGTTTGCATTCGTAGCAATATATAAAAATCTATGTGTGTAGGGTATGTATGTTCCCGATGGACTCCAAAACTGCAGGACCGATTTTGATGAAATTTTCAGGCAACATTTAGATTAGCCCAGCGGGTGATCCTGTCAAGTTTTGTAGCAATCGGATTAACATAATTTTTTTTTTTGCAATTTTGTGTCATATTTTCAATAAAAATTAATACAAGATTATATTTTCTATTGTTTGTAGAATTTTTAATATTCACAATTAAAAGCGATATTAAGGTTGCTAGTACTCAAAAATGGTATAAACATGGACTAATGTGCATCCAGCTAAAGTTTTAAATATACTTCAGCTAGTGTCAGTGAATTTGCATAAAATTTGTAATAGTTTTATTGGTTGTGATTTAAAACTGACTTATGATTTGTTTGTCCATATTAAAGACAGTATATATATATATATATATATATATATATATATGTTTGCACAATAGTTTTTTGTGTTATGTTATACAACATTCCCAATTTAACGTGATAAACGTGTCACTTCATTGTCACTGTGCCAATAAGAATGTTAGGTTTAGTGTATAGTTTTTTTTTAATAATTAACGACAATAATCTAGAAACAAAGCTAGACCTTGAAAGCTATATTTTAAAAATACATACCTATTAACCAGTTTTCAGGGAAAATATAACTTGAAGATATATTATAAATTTCTGCAAAATGCTAATAAATTCATGTGCATTAAAAGCAAATGTTATTTTAGATTCATAATTTTTGCATAGCCTTTAATGAGGGGTTAAAGTTGTTGGTATTTATGATGTAAAATTAAGTGAAGAAAAAAGCATACGTTAAGCTGGAAAATCAGACGTAAAATATTATTACCATCAATGAAATTAATCCATAATGTGCATATTAAATTACTATAAATTTTTGAGATAAAAAACTCTAATTTATAGATATTTAGTTTTTATATTTCATACACAAACATTATAACACAGAATTTTAAATATCATGTCTTACTATTCCTACTAGCTAACTGCCTTAACTAAAACATAGATAACATTTACACATGAGTATTTTCCAAATGTTGTACACTAGGTTGCTTGATGAATCTAGTCATCACTCACTACATGACTACATGCGCTAGCTCATTGCGAAACCTCTGTTCTATGGTACCCGTAGCCGAAGTTTGGTTCATTGATTCCAACAGTCAAAAACCCATTAGAGAAAACGCACGTGAATGTACGGACAAAATAACGAAAGGCATGAACGTAATGGCCCCGGAAAATTGTTTGAGAGCGAGAGAGCGCGCAGCGTTTCCATGCGGTTTTTCAATAATGTAACTCGAGTTCGGTGTTTCTCTGGCTTGCGGCTCTGCAGCCTCTGGGGAAATGCACATCGCCTTGAAAAAGTCAGGAGTCTCGAACTGCGTGCGCTCGTGTGTGTGTGTGTTTGGAGAGAGAGAGAGAGAGAGAGAGAGAGAGAGGATAGAGTAGTTGGCTGCTCGCCACGAGAAGCCTGAACGGGTGTGGGTAGCGGGAGGTTGATGGTGACCGCGGGTATACGGCCCTTGTCTACGTGCTGGGTTGTGGGGTGTGGGGAAGCGGAGAAGGTCTTGGGCAACTGCCCCCACAGGACCACCGAGGCGGAGTCCTTATGACGTCATCAACACGACGCCGCGGTATTGGCGGGCCAGTTGAAATATTGCAACTCTCTCCCCCGTCCCTGCGCTGTCCCCAGGAGGACGACTCGGGGTTAGCTGGACGTGCGGTGTAAATATTGTCGAGGAAGAGGATGGGAGAAGGGGCAGGGGGGATATCGGTCGGGAAGGAGCAGAGACATTGTTCCCTATTGGCTTCGACGGTCGTAATGCCACCGCAGTGGCCCCAGCTGACACCAGAACCGTTGCCCGCGGGTAAACACGGGGACGTGCCGTTCCGGAGACTTCCGGGAGAACGCCCGAATTTCTCCAGGGACCGCTGTGTGCTGTGCGAGGTTAAGGGCGCTTCACGCTCGAACCCTGCTGGGCGGATTTCCGAAATTTAACACGGTGGTTCTTAAAAATGAAACACTTGACTGCTGTGATCGGTCGAAGATGCTCGTTCCGCCTTTGAAATGTTTTAATATTGAAGTGAAACTTATTTTGGCACGATGGGAGTAAAATTTCAAGGCCGAATTATAATGCAACGTTTTCGTGAAACATTGTTGTGAAACATTTCCCCCCCCCCCCCTAACGTAACTAAAACTATGTGTATTTGGGAGGTCCGGGTTAGCGGAGGGACCTAGGTGCGTCTCAGGCCGAAGCCTATACGCCTAATAATGCCGGGATTAGCTATGCAGGGAAGGGTCGCATGCACCGTGAGCTAGGAGGGGATTGGCCAGCCATGGCTGCGATTGGCGTCATGGCTGACGCCTCATTGATAGTCTAGCCTACAAGCTAACTAAAGTGACCCAGGTAAAACCTGCATATACACAGGGAAAACCCTGGACCGGGTCATGCGGGGATCAAATAAACATGCATTAAAGCAAGCAAGAAAACTACTGGACAAGGGGGAAAAAGGTCCAGGTAAGAAGAGTTGGGCTGGGCAGAAAAATCAACCATGCAGGGATTGGACGCTTGGTCCTTGCGGCCCGCATTATTAGAGTTTGGCACACCTGGGTTATTATTAACCAGAGGCTCATGCCCCCCAGGGGCGGGCGACTTCATCACTCGTCAGCCCTGCCCAACTGTCCAGGCAGCCACCTGTAAAAAAAATAATGGGGCTGCTGTAAATATTCCCTTCCCCTAACGCCGGAGCCGCGGCTAGGCCAGCGGGACAGCCTCAGTTCTAGCAATATTTACAGCAGCAAAGGCGGCAGAGCAAGCTGCGCAAGCGGGTAAACCCACTGATTCGCCGGCAACTAGGCCTGGCCTTGAAATTTTTCTGACGTGAAAAGGACGGAGAAAAGTTTGCGGACGGTGCAGAGAACGTGGCGGGCCGCGGGCTCCACGTGGCGGCGTGCGGCTCAGGTTGAACCCTGCCATGCTGCAGGGATAGGAGGGTCGCGGCGGTAGGAACCCGCCTGCTCCTGACGCCAGCCGCCTTGCTGGCATCGAGTAAGGGAGTGTTTGGGCAGAGGGCAACACAACAAGTTTTTGAGCTTATTGTTGTGCACCGTGCCACGGGCCATATTCGCAAGAAAATGGTGTTCTTTCATGTACGTATAATTTCAATTAATTGTGTAAATCAGTATTGTGAAACAGTGCTTTATGTGTATTGTTTTAGCTTTGTAACTAAATATTATTTCGGTTGTATAATTTTTTTCGCGCTTAAGTTTGAGAGGGTAATTATTTTCATGAATTAATTGTTATTTGATTAACTGCATCAATAAATTATGAGTAAATATGTTCAATCTAACTCATAATATCTTAATTTAAAAAAAGTTCTAACAAATCTTGTGCGTGGAATACTAATGGCTTTTACTTCCACTTTCTGGCAATATGGTTATAATGTAAAGAATTAGTGTGTGGTAGGTACGTGCTGTTTAGTTTTCGCGTCGCTTTGCGGCGAACATGTATTTCTTTATTCATTCGATGGCAGAACATTATCAATTCCTATGAATGCATTAGAGTATGGCTATGAAGCCTATTGGCAGAATACGTTGCACTCAATGATAAGGTGATGTTTGCAAACCCATAAAATAAATCTAGAATCTAAACTAAAACGAACACAATTTAAATTAAAAACTTATTAATTTTTAATCCATCTTAGTTTAGATATTTCCTAAATAAATTTGTATTATGGTGAAAGTTTTCCAACATAAATATTGGTTGTTAGTTAATTATTATTGATTGACATGTAATTATTGTTATCCTGAACAGTTATTTTGAAGTGAATTACAATTTCTATTATCTCGAGTTTATTAAATAATTTTTATTTAGTTTTGCTTGTGTCGAAACGCCATCGGTTTAAGTAACTACCCAGAGAAGGGAAGTCTGGCGAATGGGGACAGACTGCGCGGCGTGTCGCGACTCGCGCGAGATTGGCCGCGCCCCAGGCGGGCGAGGGAAATATGAGCGGGGCTCGTTGGCAGCACTGCGCCCCTCCTCGGGAAGAAGCCGCTCCGGGCCCGCCTCTACTCCCGCGCGGGGCTGCGTAATGAACAGCAGGCATCGTCGGCGCGTTATTAACATATTCTTCTATTTTTCCCCGCGAGGGTAGGTTTACTGAATACCTCATGGCTGTTGGCTGAGGAGAACCCATACCTGAGTGCTTATTACCATTCAAGATTACTTTACTAGCATCGAGAGGAAAAAATGAATAGGAATTCCATAGCAGTTCCAGCGGAATGCATATGCAATAAACTCATTACCGTTCAGGCACTGCTAAAATATTTAATATGAGTTTTAAAAAAATTTCAGTTTATTGTAATTTCTTAAAGAAGTGAAACCCGCTTTTAAGGTGATTTCAAGCAACCATAATAAATTAAAATTTCAAGTGTAATGTTACTGACTAAGGATAAAAATTGCTGTGTATGTGTGTACACGTAGTAGAAAAATAAGTTTAACTCTGAAGCTATCACAATGACAGAAGTTTACGACAATGGTTTATGAAAATAATAAAAAGGCGTGTTGGAGAGAAATGTACACGATGAAAACTCTAGACGTGAGCAATGGCTAAAAAAGCAGCAAGAATTTTACTACATATTTTTAATACAGTTTGATTTTTCACACTACATATTTAAACGTGGGATAGGTAGTCACTGGAAGTTACGTAATGAAAATTCAAGTTGGTTAAACATGAAATAAGTGAATTTTCAAGTATTGTATTCGTAGCTTCAATCTTACCTTTCGTTTTTATAATAAAGTGTTATTAATCTATTCAGAAAACTTAATTTAAAACTTTCAAGTCCCCTTCGAATTGGAATTTGGAAAATATTCAAAAGAAATATGTTGTGTTTACGTTTATGCACATCTCGTAATTTTTGCTTAAGTATAATCAGAAGTAAAATTAATATTTTAAAACCATTTGCTTCAAAATATTTCGGAAACATAATAATCTTTGTGTACGTAAATAACATTATATACTGTCGTGTCACTTTTCTATATTTGTAGTAAAAACTTTTTTTATAAAATTTAAAAAAATACTTTTTTTCCCCTAGAAGTTTAAAATTTCTAAAAATGGTGGAGAGGAGTTTGTAGTTTTTATGTTTATTTTTCGTATAAATTATCTGAAATTCCTCATTCTTGGATTCAGATATACGATATTTTATCATAAAATAAGCATTCCCTATTTAAAAGCCATAAGTGGTTAACTTAAAAAAAACTATCTTGAAAACATTAATTTTGTTAATGCTAATTTTCTACCTTTTTTATTTATTCTAAATGCTTTTACGTTATAAAATCCTAAATATCTGTTTAAAAATATTATGTTGAGGACTTTGGAATACATTAACAATTACTGAGTAGATTTTGTACTTTAGAAACAAACACCTAACAACATAACTACTTGAAAAACTCAATATGACAATATACAAAAATAAAATAAATCCCCTTTTAATCCCATTGGATTCAAATTACGAAAAATGGCAAATTTTTGTCTGTATTTCCTGTTTGTTAACTATTAATACCCATTCTCTTAAGTCTCATTAGATTAACTTCGGAAAAGTATTTTTAACGTAAAACTACTTTATCAGTGGTATATTTTTGTAAGGATGTAACAGACTGGATTTATTATTATTTTATTAGTAACGACATTACTAACAAAAAACATTCTTTGTTAAAATAAGCTCAGTATTTTTCAAGCAAGGTCAAAAATAGACAATAATTATAAAAAAATATATATTTTAAGGTTATATTATACAAAAATCTGTTTATAAGGTTTATTGATGTTTGGAAGAGAGACATTTTGTAAAGAAAAAAAAAATCTCGAAAATGGAACGGAAGTTGATGAAAGAAAATGCGACATAAAGATTGTGGACCCATGTGTAACAACAAAAATCCGTCCATAGTGATTTTATTAAATATTAGGGTACATACCAAACGTATTGGTGTGCCAAATGAAACTTTATGATAGTGAAATTACCCTGGAATATATTTGGTCAACTAAAATATTCATAGTAAACAGTAATCTGAAGTTTAAAAATACCTAAGAATTACCTGCCATTACAATCAATATAATAAATAATCGTTTGGCAATATGTTAATGGTCTAGTTAGCACAGTGTTAGAGGGAGCGCTTCTTGATGTTGTAAGTTTTGGTTCAAATCCCGTCAATAGTTTTTTTTTTACTTTTTAATAACATTATAATATAATAATAAAGTTGGATAATTTTAATAAAATAAAGGCTTCTTTTGTAAAAAGTGTTTGAAGACTGAATTCAGCAGTTCTGTGATCTCTATCGACAGAAACAGTTCTCTGCCAGCGATCAACATATCTTTTTGTTATGCTCATGGTCTAAATAAATTTTTCTGTGACCGCGATTGAAATTTTAATCAATTCTCAGTCATTTGAAAACTATCAGGAAGTGGCAGTTATCCATTATTCTTTAATTGTTTAGTTTTACAGATTAACAGTTTTAGGTTGTTTCATGTGTGCTTCAATAAGATATAACGTGTGAATGTTGAAGTTATGCGGAATATGAGCTTAATTATTTAAAAGGTGTCATTCATTCTATTAGTATAAATTTCTTCTTAATTATAAAAATTAAATTAGGTAGCTTGGATCAAGTAATATATAACATCTGCAACCAAGAAAAACTATTTTTTTCTCTTTAGAATGAATAAAAAAAGTAATATTACAATGCAAGTGTTAAAACTACGTCATTATTATGATGGCTGTAATGATTATTCAGTCTCTTTATGCAATTGGAATGGTGAACGATTAAAAATCTGCCTTCATGCCCATAACTGATAACATTAACCACATAAACAACCAGTTATGCGATCGGAACCATAACTGCCGTAACTGATATTGGAAAATAACCATTTCGCTCCTCCCTAGCTGCTATCTGCGTTTAATGGTGGCAAGCAACGTTTACGACTCAGGCAGTGGATTCTAGCAGATGGTGCAGAAATGTATGATTTAAATACAAAAATTTTGGTAATTGAAAAGCGAATATTTTATTATAATTTTATTTATTACGCTCTGCATTATTAAAATAAATTCAATGTTATTTTTTTTGGCCGAGTTTCAAATTATAAATTTATTTGCATCATGAAAAACATGAAATCACATGAATTTGTTTTTTAACGAGATTAGATGTTTAAACATGACTGGCGGGTATGGAAAGAACGGCTCACATTTTTATTATCTGTTAAGTCTATGAAATGTGCCATCATTTAAACCTTAACTATTCTAAAAGTTGGTTATGTGTTTTGGCATCTCTACCGGAAACCACGTGATCTAAAGGGCCCCACACCCGATCAGTCTAGTGGTTGTTGTTGTTGTTGTTGTTGTTGTTAGATGTATCGTCCCATCGTAGAATATGGACGAAACTTTGGATGTTGGAACTGCAGTTGCAATTTTAGTTAAAAAAAAGGAGAGGTATAGAAAGGTAAGAAAATTTATAAACAAAGATATCTGCCAGCGCACAACTGATGCACTGATTGTTTGGACCGACAGTTTGAACTGGTGAGACGCTGTCCCCACACAGTTCGTTCCTAGGGCTCTCAAGCTCCCAGTCTGATTTGAATGGGAAGCCATCAGTTCGTCAGTCCATCAGTTGCGGCTGATCAGTCCACCGTCCTTGCGCGCACACACGCGGCAGTTCCGACTGATCGTGTGTATGAGGGCCTCAACACAGGTGCTTGAAGCATGTCCCGTGCCTCAACAGCACTTGGAGGTCCCCGCACGAGCTTCGACCAGCGCTGACTCGCGCGCGGTCGATGCGGCTGCCGGCGGTAGCGAGCAAACACGGTGGAAGGTACAATTACCTGTGTCATTACTCACGAATTGGAAACATGGTAGCGGTGCCCACGGTCGATAGCGCATTTCTCGTTCTCTCTCCGCTCCATATTGTAATTCGATAAGAATGTCCAATACCAGAATAAACTCCCGATTAAATTATATACCTACATCAACGTTCACACAAAAAAGTAGTACAGGAATGGGGCTCTGGGGACATGGTCCAGGTTCTAATGCTGATGCTTGTCAATGACCAACTGAGCTCTGACGTTACGGTGGACATTTTAAATGACACTGACTTCAAAATTTGAACTTGATCTTTGACTTTGACATTTGGCCTTTACATAGACCATTGATCATGATCTCGAACTTTGACCTTGACTTTGACCTTTAACCTTAACCTAGTACTTTGGCCTAGATATCTGACCTAGGAATTTTACCTTGAACATGACCTTCGATCTCAGGTGCCATCTTTGATTCCGCCATCTTGTCATCGAGTTTCCGAATGTTGAAATTTTCGTTAAGGTTGCAAATTTGAATTCTAATAACATGTTCGACATCATGTATCTGATATCACAACCACTTTTTTAGTTTCTGATGTCATGTACGCCATCTTTTTTTCGTCTGCTGGAGACAGCCAAATTGGATGATGTCACGGCCGCCATTATATTTTTTTCTGTTCTGCTGAGGGCCGCCCTCTTGCAAACCGACATCTTAGTTTCTGCTATTTGTTCCTAGACAGCACCAGCATCACTGTGTCTCGAGCACATAAGGTCGATGTTACATTAACTGCCTATGTTGGTGTGGTCCTTATCAACACAATATATGTAATGATGTTATAAAAAATATATTGAAAGCTCTGTGATTAGAACCATTGCAGCTCTGACCTCTGAGTTCGAAAACTTATGCCTTTAACCTTAAGGCCATCGAGATGATTACCAAACTGGGACAATAATAAGATAAATACAGTAATAACACACATAAACGGACTGAAAATTTTTTTGAAAACCATGGGATAAACCTATCATTACCTGTTCGAGACAGAAACACCAACTTTTATTTTTCAATACTTGCTACCAGGAGCGCTAGTTAACACACAGCACCTGCTAGAGAGTATTGCCACAATGTTGTTTTCAGTAATAGATACCAGAAGTTTTAGTGTCACATAGTACACAAGTCGTCTGCTAGAGTGCGTTGCCATCATATTAGTTTAATTTTTGCCTGCTAGAAAGCAGGAATAATTTATTGCCAAGGCACTCGCAATCTTCAAAACTTGTATCTTTACGCACGAAATTCTAAAAAAAAATCCTTCATTCATCAAAATATTCACTCATTAAAAATAATAATTTATTCAATCGATTCCTGTTCTCGTTCCGATCCCTGGTCAATGCAAAAAAGGTAATTTCAGATAAAGAAAATATTTATTCAATAAAATATGGCGAAAACTACTAAAAGCAACTTAGGTTCCTAGTCTACCAACTTCCATTAAGCCGTTGATGACATACTGGCCACCATCTTGGAAACTCATAATAATTAACCTAAAAATTTGGAAAGAATACTAAAAATTATTTATTAAAGTAAGCTTTACTCGATAGCTTTCCGTCCTTGGTTTGATTCTATGCCAGTAATAAGAGTAACTAGGCTTAAATTAAATTTAATATTAATTTTCCTTTTACATTTTGTGGAGTTTATTAATCATTTTCTGTAAGAAAAGCTACTCCATACCTGTCCCACGAAATAATTACTTTTTCACTGTGCCTACCACGGAAGTCAATTTTTTTTCATACTTGGAATACGTTCCAAAGAAGTCTTGTAGAATGTTATGCATATAAATCAATCGTCTACGAATTAAGGTAAATTTTTTGATGATACTCAATGAAAATTTAAACAGGCCATTTCCAATGTCAGACTTTTAGCCCAGACGTCTCCGAACCATGAGTTAAATCTTGACCTGAATCAGTCTTGACTGGACACATATAATGAAACTAAACACATTCCACAATGGAAGAGAACACAAATTACATACACAGGACACGCAATTGACAAGCAATATACACAAAGGACATGCAATGTACACACAGTACATACGCAATGAACACACAGTACACACATAGGTCAAGAAATAGACACAGTGCACACACAATAATTAAGTCTGATAATTTAAGTCTAATAATATTTCAATGGGTGGCAAAGTCAATTTTAAACCAGTTAATATATTTAAATTTATCAAATAAATATCGGTACAGAAGTGTTGGGAAAGAAGAAAAATACTGTATACAAATAAAATATATAATTAAATACAAAATATTATGGAGTTGAGAGCTGAAAAAGGTTTTCATAATTTTAAAATAAATGTGATAGTATATTTTTATAAGATTGTTTTTATTAAAAATATATTATAATGAAACCTCAATATTGTTGCGAATAGTTTAAAATGTTTGAGTGATCTTAAGAAGAGAAAACTTGAGAAACATAGCATCAGCAAAGCTTCAGGGGTGGACGTATCATTAAATAGTACGGTACTATTTCCAGAAGTTGAAGAAATTTGTAAGGCTAATTAGGATAAGACTGAGGGTAACACAACAGAGAAACTGCAGTGCAAAGACTAAAATACTGAATAACCGAAAATTTCTTAAAGAAAAAAATATTAAAAGTAGTATATGAATGGGGTTCCGGAAACAGGCCTCAGGCGGTGGAGCCGAGAGCCGACTCCGCCATCTTGGATTTGTGACGTCACAGCGGCAAAAATTCCTCAAAATTCCTCAAAAATGACTCAAAATGACTCAAAAATTCCCGTTTTAAAAAAAAATTTCCCGTTTTCGAGGGAAAAATTCCCGTTTCGAGGGAAAATTTCCCTTTTTATTCCTTAAAAATCCCAGCGGCTAGAAATGTCCTGATAGAGGCTTAAGCATCCTTAACTCAAGCCTCAGTTAAGCCTCTATCAGGATGTGACCTTGACCTTTGACCTTGACCCCGACGGCCATCTTGGATCCGCCATCTTGGATAACGTCATTTCGTTTTCTCGTACATTTCGGCATTGTGTTATCCGCCATTTTGAATTATGACGTCACCGTTGCAATTTCCGTTACGGCCGCCATCTTTAAATTTATTATCCGATTTTAATGAAAAAATTTAAATTATAAAAAAATTAAATAATAAAATTTTTAATAAAATATTTAAAAAACAATCATTTACAACACGGAGCTCGGAGTCCTCGGTTCAAACCCGACGAGTGCAAAAAAAATAAAAATGGCGACCGATCCTTCCCCCGCGGTGGCTGCAGGCATACTGACTCCCTCCACTTTTTTTTTCAAAGCATATATATCGTCAGGTAGTATGACGTCATGTCCGCCATCTTGTCCTCGTCTGCTGGAAGCCATCATCAGTGTATCGTCGGCGAGAGTGCGCTGACGTCATGTTAGTTTAATTCTTATCCGCTAGAGTGCAGTAATCATTTATTATTGCTGTGACACCCGACATCTTGTCATTTGGCCGCCATCTTAAAAATCCATAATTATTTAGCTAGAAATTCGGGAAAAATTCCAAAATTCATTAAATAAATTGACAATAAATGTACGGATCGATTAGATCGACTAAGGTCCTTGGTACGATCTAGGACGATGCAAAAAAATTAAATATAACATCAATTTAACATAATAGTAACAGGTTCGAGGAATTAAACGCCACAAGTTCTTTTACAAACATAATATTTATTACATAATTTCTATTCTACTACAGGATTATTTGCGAAAGCCAGCAATCTTATAATCATTTAGTTCCGCAGCGGTGTGAAATGACTAATTCTTAGCTCCAATCGGTTTATACTAGACAGAGTCCAGCCAGAACCTTTACAGACATAGTCCACCTCTTCTTGACAGAGTTTCTGGATACCGTTTTTAACAGTTTGCTTCACATCGTTAGAACTGTAAATTACTACAGCCGATGTCTTGAATGCACACTTCTTCACTTTGTCATCGAACGGATATGGCTTTCCATATATACAGTCCAACCACAAGTTATATTTCAAAGGTCCGTTTGTTGCTACATCATCAGTAAGCTGATTGATTATGTCCTCTCTGATATCATCAAGAAAATTACAAATGTCTTTCGACTCACCTAACGTATTTAAATAATAGTAGTCCTTCAATGTTCCACGAAATGCAGACTGCGCCAAGTAGAAGCCATTATCGTTCACTTGTAATGCGCCGAACACAGTCTTAGGTTTATTTTCCTGTTCAGACGTCATACCAATCGGTTGCTGCACATCGGTTTTCTTGCTTGTACGCTCACGAGCCTTCAACCTAAACCAAGGAGTCGAAATTTCTGCAGGTAGTTCAGCAGTAGGCACACGGACTTCACCTTTACAGTTTTTCGCATGTCGTCGCAAATTATCAATTCTAGTAAACCATTCATGACACTCATCACATCGAAACTTCATGCGAGATGGATTCTTCGTGCATTTGCTCCGCTCATGTCTTCATGCATCATGAGCAAATGCGAACGACGTATCACAGTAGCTGCAAGGATACCGTGGTGATGAAGACGAACCTTTCAGACCCGATCCAGATACTGACATTGCCGCAGTTGCACCATCTCCAGGCATACTCTTATGAACATCAATGCATCGTTGTTGCGCTGAAACCTTTACTATCTGCCGAACAGCAGGACCTTTGCATGCCTTCATGTGCGTTTTCATATTATCTTTTCTGACAAAACTGCTTATGACATTTCTCACAAACAAACATTTTACGATATAGGTTCTTGGCACATTCTCTATTCTCATGTCGTCGAGCATTGCTGTTGTTTGAGAAAATCTTGTCGCAGTAACAGCACCGATGTTCGTTAGTTGTTGTCGATTCGGCATCCATTGAAGTCTCCATTGATGGCGAACCAGCGTTCGCCGAGTTTCCCTGTGCAGCCAGCACTAGCGGCATTAAAGTCTCTTCTGCTGGCGGTACCACGTCTGTTGAAGTCTCCTCCAGTGTTGACATCGACGTTGCCAACGGGATCTGCTCCACCATCGTCGACGCTGACGTCAAGGTTCCCGCAGTCGATGGTACAACCTCCATCGAGTTCGTCGTTAAAGTCGGTAAAGATGCCATCGAGTTCGCAAGAACAGGTAATTACGCGACTTATGCACCAGAAGAAACAAACTAGGCGATCCTTACAACACCGACGTCAGTAACAAACCGAGCGTCCTGCTGTCTAGGACTCGCTTATATACATGCACCGTATGGATTAATACGATAGTCAAATCAAGATCAATTTACTAAAATACTAGAGTCAAAACAACATTAAAAAATAGAAGCACCATCAACAAAAAAAGGAAGCACCGACAACGAAAAGGAAGCACCATCAACGAAAAGGAAGCACATTTGGAAGCACCGACAACGAAAAGGCAGCACCGGCATCGAAAAGGAAGCACATTTGGAAGCACCGACAACGAAAAGGCAGCACCGGCATCGAAAAGGAAGCACATTTGGAAGCACCGACAACGAAAAGACAGCACCGGCATCGAAAAGGCAGCACATTTGGAAGCACCGACAACGAAAAGGCAGCACATTTGGAAGCACCGCCAACGAAAAGGCAGCACATTTTGGATGCATCATCGAATAAGGAAGCAAATTTGGAAGCTCCATCAACTAAAAAAGGCAAAAAGGAAGCACAAGTTACGAGATCTAAGTCTTAGTAAGAAATCATAATACAAGAAATAAAAACATTACATTCTTATAATTTAAATTATTTATTTTATTGCTTTACATTATACAAATGCAAGTAAAACAAGTCATTATTGTATGTAGCCAGCATTCCTCAGTTCCTTGAGTATGAAGGATATTTCTTTGATGCACGAATAGTTTCCTGCACAAAGAGAACCATGTAGAAGTATTAGCCGGTCAACCAATATGTTTGGATCTTTCCATGATGTGTAATCATTCTCTTCTACAACCATCTTCCTTGCACCTTTATAATGAATATTATGATCTCTGGTGTCTTCCGTTTTACCACCAACCGCATGGTAACTTTCATGTTTGAGACGGTGATCATCACAAGCTTGATCAGATTTATTTAATATATCACGTCGTTTCCATCGTTTCGGTCTCAGGACACCGCCACATTCTTCGATCTTGGCAGCTTTAGGTGCTTCATCATAGTCTATGTCTTTGTCAACAGCCTCAGAGTCACTGTTACAATTACCGTAGAAGGAATCGTCTTCACCCAATTTACCGTAATAATTCGATGTTGATGATGTTGAAGTGTCTTCATCGTCTTCATGCTTCCTTTTTAGGAGTCCATCATTTTTACAAAGTAGGAAAGATCTACTTGAATTCGGCTGGAATATATTCTCACTTTTCACGTTAAGGATTCTTCCATTGTCTTCATTCTCCCGTAAATCATCAACCTTCTTCAATTTAAGTTCTTTGTCGAGATCGGAAGAACCAAGAAAATTATTGTCGTAATGCAGATCACTCTTCCTTAGGCTAGTAGATTCATCGTTGTCCTCTAGCTTGTACGCAGGCTTAGCGATACAAGTTCTGCCATGTCTTTTTAGGCTCTCTCTCCGCGTAAACGACTTGCTACATCGAACACAACTTATCATATTGCGCAGGGGATTTTTAACACAGTCATTCTTCTCGTGTTGTCTTTTATTCTTTCTCAAGATAAACTCTTTACTGCAAAACTTACACCTATGTTCTTTCGATACAGCGGCAGATCCCAAATCGGAATTCATATTAGTTACTGAGACTAATACCAGATACCAATTGAGTGTTTTAAATTAGATTCAATACTTAAATAGAAATTTTTTCATATTTCATCAGCGAGAATTAATATATCTCATGCAAAAGTACTTTATGCATGTAGTTCTGCTTTTCAACAACAGATGTCGCCACATGTTGCTTGCAGGTAAATAATATTAAGTTCTTTTATGCGGGATGCGGGATGCTCACTAACGATCGCAAAAGAAGGATGGCTTCGCTAGACTCCAAGGAAAAGGAAGTTAGTCTTGCATGTTGGTGCTCCACAGATGTCTCATGGCGTAATATTAATTTGACTGAGTAATGATATTTGTTAATTCCACCTGATAAAAATATTGCAAGTTTTGATTTAGTAGCAGAAATTATCAAATTAAATGTATTTCCCAAATAAAATGACATGCCTCATTAGACCAAAAAAAATCAATACAGAGAGCGGTTTCTCAGAATAGTCAGAAACACTTGAAGAAACCACAGGAATGATTGCAAGAACACGGGGAAAAACCATCAAAATATTGTCAAGAATAATCAGGAGCACACTGAGAAAACCACCATAATATTAACAATAATAATCGGAAGCACACGGAGAAAACCATCATAATATTGACCAGATTAATCGGAAGCACACAGAGAAAACCACCACATGTTTTCTTTGATATCATAAAATTACAAGAAAAAATATTTAAAAATAAAAATAAATTAATAAAAAAATAAAAAAAAATAAAAATGCATAAACAGTTTCTGCTAGCTTGTAAACTTATCATTGTTGAACAAAGATAGAGTTCTTGTACAAGCCAGAAATTTATGCATTTTTATTTTTTTTTATTTTTTTATTAATTTATTTTTATTTTTAAATATTTTTTCTTGTAATTTTATGATATCAAAGAAAACATGTGGTGGTTTTCTCTGTGTGCTTCCGATTAATCTGGTCAATATTATGATGGTTTTCTTCGTGTGCTTCCGATTATTATTGTTAATATTATGGTGGTTTTCTCAGTGTGCTCCTGATTATTCTTGACAATATTTTGATGGTTTTTCCCCGTGTTCTTGCAATCATTCCTGTGGTTTCTTCAAGTGTTTCTGACTATTCTGAGAAACCGCTCTCTGCATGGATTTTTTTTGGTCTAATGAGGCATGTCATTTTATTTGGAGTTACATTTAATTTGATAATTTCTCCTACTAAATCAAAACTTGCAATAATTTTATCAGGTGGAATTAACAAATATCATTACTCAGTCAAATTAATATTACGCCATGAGACACCTGTGGAGCAACAACATGCAAGACGAACTTCCTTTTCCTTGGAGTCTAGCGAAGCCATCCTTCTTTTGCGATCGTTAGTGAGCATCCCGCATCCCGCATAAAAGAACTTAATATTATTTACCTGCAAGCAACATGTGGCGACATCTGTTGTTGAAAAGCAGAACTACATGCATAAAGTACTTTTGCATGAGATATATTAATTCTCGCTGATGAAATATGAAAAAATTTCTATTTAAGTATTGAATCTAATTTAAAACACTCAATTGGTATCTGGTATTAGTCTCAGTAACTAATATGAATTCCGATTTGGGATCTGCCGCTGTATCGAAAGAACATAGGTGTAAGTTTTGCAGTAAAGAGTTTATCTTGAGAAAGAATAAAAGACAACACGAGAAGAATGACTGTGTTAAAAATCCCCTGCGCAATATGATAAGTTGTGTTCGATGTAGCAAGTCGTTTACGCGGAGAGAGAGCCTAAAAAGATATGGCAGAACTTTTAGCGCCAAGCCTGCGTACAGGCTAGAGGACAACGATGAATCTACTAGCCTAAGGAAGAGTGATCTGCATTACGACAATAATTTTCTTGGTTCTTCCGATCTCGACAAATAACTTAAATTGAAGAAGGTTGATGATTTACGGAAGAATGAAGACAATGGAAGAATCCTTAACGTGAAAAGTGAGAATATATTCCAGCCGAATTCAAGTAGATCTTTCCTACTTTGTAAAAATGATGGACTCCTAAAAAGGAAGCATGAAGACGATGAAGACACTTCAACATCATCAACATCGAATTATTACGGTAAATTGGGTGAAGACGATTCCTTCTACGGTGATTGTAACAGTGACTCTGAGGCTGTTGACAAAGACATAGACTATGATGAAGCACCTAAAGCTGCCAAGATCGAAGAATGTGGCGGTGTCCTGAGACCGAAACGATGGAAACGACGTGATATATTAAATAAATCTGATCAAGCTTGTGATGATCACCGTCTCAAACATGAAAGTTACCATGCGGTTGGTGGTAAAACGGAAGACACCAGAGATCATAATATTCATTATAAAGGTGCAAGGAAGATGGTTGTAGAAGAGAATGATTACACATCATGGAAAGATCCAAACATATTGGTTGACCGGCTAAGACTTCTACATGGTTCTCTTTGTGCAGGAAACTATTCATGCATCAAAGAAATATCCTTCATACTCAAGGAACTGAGGAATGCTGGCTACATACAATAATGACTTGTTTTACTTGCATTTGTATAATGTAAAGCAATAAAATAAATAATTTAAATTATAAGAATGTAATGTTTTTATTTCTTGTATTATGATTTCTTACTAAGACTTAGATCTCGTAACTTGTGCTTCCTTTTTGCCTTTTTTAGTTGATGGAGCTTCCAAATTTGCTTCCTTATTCGATGATGCATCCAAAATGTGCTGCCTTTTCGTTGGCGGTGCTTCCAAATGTGCTGCCTTTTCGTTGTCGGTGCTTCCAAATGTGCTGCCTTTTCGTTGTCGGTGCTTCCAAATGTGCTGCCTTTTCGTTGTCGGTGCTTCCAAATGTGTTGCCTTTACGTTGACGGTGCTTCCAAATGTGCTGCCTTTTCGTTGTCGGTGCTTCCAAATGCGCTGCCTTTTCGTTGTCGGTGCTTCCGAATGTGCTTCCTTTTCGTTGGCGGTGCTGCCTTTTCTTTGTCGGTGCTTCCAAATGTGCTGCCTTTACGTTGTCGGTGCTGCCTTTTCGTTGTCTGTGCTTCCGAATGTGCTTCCTTTTCGTTGGCGGTGCTGCCTTTTCTTAGTCGGTGCTTCCAAATGTGCTGCCTTTTCGTTGTCGGTGCTGCCTTTTCTTTGTCGGTGCTTCCGAATGTGCTGCCTTTTCGTTGTCGGTGCTTCCAAATGTGTTTCCTTTACGTTGACGGTGCTTCCAAATGTGCTGCCTTTTCGTTGTCGGTGCTTCCAAATGTGCTGCCTTTTCGTTGTCGGTGCTTCCAAATGTGCTGCCTTTTCGTTGTCAGTGCTTCCAAATGTGCTGCCTTTACGTTGTCGGTGCTGCCTTTTCGTTGTCGGTGCTTCCAAATGTGCTTCCTTTTCGATGCCGGTGCTGCCTTTTCGTTGTCGGTGCTTCCAAATGTGCTGCCTTTTCGTTGTCGGTGCTTCCAAATGTGCTGCCTTTTCGTTGTCGGTGCTTCCAAATGTGCTTCCTTTTCGATGCCGGTGCTGCCTTTTCTTTGTCGGTGCTTCCGAATGTGCTTCCTTTTCGTTGGCGGTGCTGCCTTTTCTTTGTCGGTGCTTCCAAATGTGCTGCCTTTTCGTTGGCGGTGCTGCCTTTTCTTTGTCGGTGCTTCCAAATGTGCTGCCTTTTCGTTGTCGGTGCTTCTGAATGTGCTGCCTTTTCGATGCCGGTGCTGTCTTTTCTTTGTCGGTGCTTCCAAATGTGCTGCCTTTTCGATGCCGGTGCTGTTTTTTCGTTGTCGGTGCTTCCAAATGTGCTTCCTTTTCGATGCCGGTGCTTCCTTTCCGTTGCCGGTGCTTCCAAATGTGCTTCCTTTTCGATGCCGATGCTGCCTTTTCGTTGTCGGTGCTTCCAAATGTGCTTCCTTTTCGTTGATGGTGCTTCCTTTTCGTTGTCGGTGCTTCCTTTTTTTGTTGATGGTGCTTCTATTTTTTAATGTTGTTTTGACTCTAGTATTTTAGTAAATTGATCTTGATTTGACTATCGTATTATTCCATACGGTGCATGTATATAAGCGAATCCTAGACAGCAGGACGCTCGGTTTGTTACTGACGTCGCTGTTGTAAGGATCGCCTAGTTTGTTTCTTCTGGTGCATAAGTCGCGTAATTACCTGTTCTTGCGAACTCGATGGCATCTTTACCGACTTTAACGACAAACTCGATGGAGGTTGTACCATCGACTGCGGGAACCTTGACGTCAGCGTCGACGATGGTGAAGCAGATCCCGTTGGCAACGTCGATGTCAACACTGGAGGAGATTTCAACAGACGTGGTACCGCCAGCAGAAGAGACTTTAATGCCGCTAGTGCTGGCTGCACAGGGAAACTCGGCGAACGCTGGTTCGCCATCAATGGAGACTTCAATGGATGCCGAATCGACAACAACTAACGAACATCGGTGCTGTTACTGCGACAAGATTTTCTCAAACAACAGCAATGCTCGACGACATGAGAATAGAGAATGTGCCAAGAACCTATATCGTAAAATGTTTGTTTGTGAGAAATGTCATAAGCAGTTTTGTCAGAAAAGATAATATGAAAACGCACATGAAGGCATGCAAAGGTCCTGCTGTTCGGCAGAAAGTAAAGGTTTCAGCGCAACAACGATGCATTGATGTTCATAAGAGTATGCCTAGAGATGGTGCAACTGCGGCAATGTCAGTATCTGGATCGGGTCTGAAAGGTTCGTCTTCATCACCACGGTATCCTTGCAGCTACTGTGATACGTCGTTCGCATTTGCTCATGATGCATGAAGACATGAGCGGAGCAAATGCACGAAGAATCCATCTCGCATGAAGTTTCGATGTGATGAGTGTCATGAATGGTTTACTAGAATTGATAATTTGCGACGACATGCGAAAAACTGTAAAGGTGAAGTCCGTGTGCCTACTGCTGAACTACCTGCAGAAATTTCGACTCCTTGGTTTAGGTTGAAGGCTCGTGAGCGTACAAGCAAGAAAACCGATGTGCAGCAACCGATTGGTATGACGTCTGAACAGGAAAATAAACCTAAGACTGTGTTCGGCGCATTACAAGTGAACGATAATGGCTTCTACTTGGCGCAGTCTGCATTTCGTGGAACATTGAAGGACTACTATTATTTAAATACGTTAGGTGAGTCGAAAGACATTTGTAATTTTCTTGATGATATCAGAGAGGACATAATCAATCAGCTTACTGATGATGTAGCAACAAACGGACCTTTGAAATATAACTTGTGGTTGGACTGTATATATGGAAAGCCATATCCGTTCGATGACAAAGTGAAGAAGTGTGCATTCAAGACATCGGCTGTAGTAATTTACAGTTCTAACGATGTGAAGCAAACTGTTAAAAACGGTATCCAGAAACTCTGTCAAGAAGAGGTGGACTATGTCTGTAAAGGTTCTGGCTGGACTCTGTCTAGTATAAACCGATTGGAGCTAAGAATTAGTCATTTCACACCGCTGCGGAACTAAATGATTATAAGATTGCTGGCTTTCGCAAATAATCCTGTAGTAGAATAGAAATTATGTAATAAATATTATGTTTGTAAAAGAACTTGTGGCGTTTAATTCCTCGAACCTGTTACTATTATGTTAAATTGATGTTATATTTAATTTTTTTGCATCGTCCTAGATCGTACCAAGGACCTTAGTCGATCTAATCGATCCGTACATTTATTGTCAATTTATTTAATGAATTTTGGAATTTTTCCCGAATTTCTAGCTAAATAATTATGGATTTTCAAGATGGCGGCCAAATGACAAGATTTCGGGTGTCACAGCAATAATAAATGATTACTGCACTCTAGCGGATAAGAATTAAACTAACATGACGTCAGCGCACTCTCGCCGACGATACACTGATGATGGCTTCCAGCAGACGAGGACAAGATGGCGGACATGACGTCATACTACCTGACGATATATATGCTTTGAAAAAAAAAGTGGAGGGAGTCAGTATGCCTGCAGCCACCGCGGGGGAAGGATCGGTCGCCATTTTTATTTTTTTTTGCACTCGTCGGGTTTGAACCGAGGACTCCGAGCTCCGTGTTGTAAATGATTGTTTTTTAAATATTTTATTAAAAATTTTATTATTTAATTTTTTTATAATTTAAATTTTTTCATTAAAATCGGATAATAAATTTAAAGATGGCGGCCGTAACGGAAATTGCAACGGTGACGTCATAATTCAAAATGGCGGATAACACAATGCCGAAATGTACGAGAAAACGAAATGACGTTATCCAAGATGGCGGATCCAAGATGGCCGTCGGGGTCAAGGTCAAAGGTCAAGGTCACATCCTGATAGAGGCTTAACTGAGGCTTGAGTTAAGGATGCTTAAGCCTCTATCAGGACATTTCTAGCCGCTGGGATTTTTAAGGAATAAAAAGGGAAATTTTCCCTCGAAACGGGAATTTTTCCCTCGAAAACGGGAAATTTTTTCTTAAAACGGGAATTTTTGAGTCATTTTGAGTCATTTTTGAGGAATTTTGAGGAATTTTTGCCGCTGTGACGTCACAAATCCAAGATGGCGGAGTCGGCTCTCGGCTCCACCGCCTGAGGCCTGTTTCCGGAACCTATTCATATACTACTATTAAAAAATTTAAAAAAACGCTCAACTAATGTATCACAAATCAAATACATTTATTCATTCAAACGTTTTCTTATAGTGGTCACAGTAGGCAGGAAGTAAACAATTTGAGTCATAATTTTATTTTTATTTTGGTTAAATTCCTTTATCTAAAAATCCTTGAAGATTCTAATACCTAAGTAACCACCCCGACATAGCAAAAACAACATTAAAAAAACCAATGCAATAATAACTGTAATAGGTACTTAAACTTTAAATAATATTTAAAACAGATTATTTATCATCTTAAAAACAGCTCCAACTTACAAACAAAAATAAGAGTAATATCAAAACAAATAGTATATCTTGTAAAAAATTACCTACATATTTTTTTAGTGGAACTGAAACATATCTTATAAGAGCTCAAGTTCGGACTGAGCAAACAATCCTCACCATTGATTTATAATAGTTTCCGTCATGATAAATACGAGGGCTATTCGTAAAGCAATCTCCGTTTGGTCATTAAAACAATAACTCGTGAAAAAAGGTTTTCATTGGATGTTTTAGTTGACAACATATCTACTTAAAATTTTCACATAATCGCCATCCGGTTCCAGACACTCTTCGTAACGCTGCACCAGTTTCTTTAACCCCTCTGCACAGAAGTTCGCCGCCTGGGAATGGAGCGAATGTCTTACCATAGACATCGTGGACTTCGAATACGCAATACGTGTAGCCTAAGTACATCCGCTGAGTAAAAATCTCCAGCAAACGATTAAGCAATGTCCGAGCTGGAGACGAAATACGACGGCTACCGTATTTTTTGACTAAATGGGCTTCATCTTGGTTGATTTAAAGAAACGTTGGTCAATAACTACAGCAAAAATTATGAAATTACTATTTCCAACTGGTTTAATTTCCAGGCGGGAAACTTGTATGCAGAGGGGTTAAAGAAACTGGTGCAGCGTTACCAAAAAGTGTTTGAACTGAATAGCGATCATGTGAAAATGTGAAGTAGATATGTAGTTAACTAAACCGTCAATAAAAACATTTTCTCAAGGTTTTTGTTTCAACGGAGCATACTTTACTGACAGCCTTCGTACTCGGAGGCACATAAAACAGATCAAGAATACACCGGTCAACAGACGTATCGTCAAATACCCCCTGGTCTATGAAAATTTGCGCGCACAAACACTGGCCAAGCAAACTTCAGCTGATGGCGTCACTTACGCAATCCGCAGACGCTTTGTCTTCAAAGTGAACTATTGCGAAAATCACCTCAAACAGCTGGCCGTCTCGAACACTGGACCAGGAATGCGCGAGCACGTGCCTGTGTCACTAGCGACGGAATGACTCGTCCGAGTGTGCGACTGTTTGTCGCGACCGCCTGCCGCTTCAGGTAAATGAAATGACAGAATGATTCATACCAACTGCTCCTGCCACGGAGACTGACAGCAAACTGATCAGCTGGTCGGCTCGTCCCTACATTCTATCACAAATAACAGTCCATTGCAAATTATTCCCATCGCAAAAAGCAGTGGCATTACAAATTTTTTTTCATGCGAGTAATATATTTTGGAACACGTTCGCCACGTAACAAAATACATTTTATATTGAGAAATATTTCATTTGTAAATTATTGAGGAAGTATAAAATAATTATGTTTACACCTTGAAACTTTTTATCTATTTTATTTACAACAGAAATTTATATTTTAAAGAATTACAGTCCCGCTCAAAACACGACATAAAAACTAGTTTAAATTTTAGAAATGTCTTAATTAACTACAGTTATTAAATGAATTTATTGCTTCATCTATGTTCAAAGTGTGTAATCTATGTTTTTGAGTTTTTTCCTTTCTGTTTTAACTATTATCTTACCCCGTGAGGACAATCACACGAAAATTGCCGTGAAACTGTAATCAACACGGTATGATTAAACTGAATTTGAAAAGGATTCCATTACTCTTCAACAAAGTTGTCTCGTGTTAATCATCAACAGATACAAGACTCCACGACAACAGGCGTCCACCCAAACTAGGCGCTCAGGCGCCAATGTTCCGCAGCGGTGCGACGCCCATGTAATCTCAGAAAGCTGCGATCACACTCAGCTCAACACACTGACATGTTCTCTGTGCGCACAATAGTGGCGCAGTTCTGTACCTCCGCAGCAATCCCACAACCGCTGAGATGTTCGTTTCACAGTGGGAAGCGACAAGGGAAGGTTATTTTTTTCCCCGCCTCTTACCGAGTCGCGAAGACCGCGCGTGCGCGCTTTGGGCGTGTTTCTCTGGGGTTCTGCTATGGTTTCAGGGCGCGGGGAGTGGAAGCAGAGTCTACCACCGCCAGGAGACAAGAGGCGCAAGCAAGCGCAACATGACTTATTGTGTCTCTGGGCTCCGAGGTACAAATTGTTGTGGAATGGGTAACTTCAGTCGTTGAGAAAGTCAGCGCGAGGGAAGTTTCCACCTTTTGTCATTCACATACATTTTCTGCGTGGTATTCTGACCGACGTGTATTCTTCATTTTGAAATTATGTAAAGGTTAGCAGACACTAAAATATATGTATAAATATTTCTAGAGCGGTGAATTATTAGTATTTTTAAACCTTGTTTGCATGATCTTTTTTATTTAATTTTTTTTTCTGTGGATCCAACAATCACAATGTTTAAGAAATTATATTTTCAGTAGATCTCTAGTGTTTTTTTTGCCTTAATCTCATTGTGTTTAAAAGTAAAATTAAAATAAATCATAAACTCTAAAGAAGCATTTGAACAATAACTATTAAAAAAGTAATTGGATAGAGAAAATGCAATATTTATCATCGAGTTTCATAATTATTTGAATAGAATATTGCAAACTTTTATAGGATATGAAACAAGATTTTTTCCTTCAACAAGCTGATGTATTAACGAGGTAGCATTAAAATTATGTTTCACTCCATTGTCTTGTGTTACAAAAATAGGATATGTAAGGGCTGGATATATTTTTGAACCAGATATTTAACTGAATGCATTAAAAAAAACATTAGTTATTAATAAAAGTATGTTACAAAATATCCCACTTTACAACTATGATTCAGTCAAATAGGTTTTTTTTTCAGAGGAATAAAATCAAAAACTTTATATTTTGAACAAATTAATAATTAAAACGGATACAAAATATTTTCTTTGTTTGGTTAGTATTTTTAATAATAAATTGTTATCTATGAAATTATCGCACATTTTTATGCAACACAAATGACAAATGTTTATAAAAAACGTTTTTTTATAGAA
The DNA here is from genome assembly GCF_032445375.1 of Bacillus rossius redtenbacheri. Classification (NCBI taxonomy): domain Eukaryota; kingdom Metazoa; phylum Arthropoda; class Insecta; order Phasmatodea; family Bacillidae; genus Bacillus; species Bacillus rossius. The sequence continues at coordinate 89,726,665 of NC_086332.1, forward strand.
TTCCGTTAGAATCCTTTTAAACTTTCACATCAAAACGAATATACAGAAATCATAAAACATTATAAACTTCTGAAAGGTTTATTTGAGTGAGTTATGTATCGAAATTTTATTTTTTAATGAACTACCATCATGTACAAGTTTAAATTATATAGGTACGATAGTGTCCTCCACATAACAAGATACAGCTGATATATGTATGTCAATGTACATATTTTCATTACATTACTCATTCGTACTCCCCACGACAAGCATGCAAGCCTACTTCCACCTTGAATCTAGCTTCCAGTCTCATAAGCAATGAGTTTGCTGCACGCTAGCTACAAGGTTGAAAATAAGCTGGAGCAAAGATATTATCTATGATACCAAAACTTGTAAAACCTAATTTATGTCTCTTGCAAGAAACCGCAAGTATATGCGTTAACCATCGCCGATAAGTTTGAAGGAAGCTTCAATAAGGCTTGAAATAGCAAGCTTGTACATAAAGCTTGATTCAAGTCGCTCTACGCAATTCTACGTGGGCAGGATCCACTACTGCTTAGCCCAGAATATATTTTATATAATTTTTTCTTTGTAATTTTAGGTGTCTCTTTTGTCGCCAAAATTTATTGATGAAAAATTGAAGGGACTTCTTGAAAACTTAAAAATTTGTAAGTGTTTTACTCGCTCTTTGTTAAACTGTCACTCTGAGTCCACACTCTTAGACGCAAGTAAGTGATTATGCGGACTTGCAGGCTGTCGCAGGCAGCGTCGCGCTGGTAGGGCGAAGTTTCTGATAATACTGCTCCCACAGTCCCGGGGCAAAGTGTCTGAAGACTGCACGCACTGTGTTTCTCTCTGGGTGAGTGTCCGTGAAGACTGCTCGCACTGTGTTTCCCTCTGGGTGAGTGTTCATGCTGACTGCTCACACAGTGTCGCTCTCTGGGTGAGTGTCCGTGAAGACTGCTCGCACTGTGTTTCCCTCTGGGTGAGTGTTCATGCTGACTGCTCGCACAATGTCGCTCTCTGGGTTAGTGTCCGTGAAGACTACTCGCACTGTGTTTCTCTCTGGGTGAGTGTCCGTGAAGACTGCTCGCACAATGTCGCTCTCTGGGTGAGTGTCTGTGAAGACTGCTCGCACAGTGTCGCTCTCTGGGTGAGTGTCCGTGAAGACTGCTCGCACTGTGTTTCTCTCTGGGTGAGTGTCCGTGAAGACTGCTCGCACAGTGTCGCTCTCTGGGTGAGTGTCCGTGAAGACTGCTCGCACTGTGTTTCTCTCTGGGTGAGTGTCTGTGAAGACTGCTCGCACAGTGTCGCTCTCTGGGTGAGTGTCCGTGAAGACTGCTCGCACTGTGTTTCTCTCTGGGTGAGTGTCTGTGAAGACTGCTCGCACAGTGTCGCTCTCCGGGTGAGTGTCCGTGAAGACTGCTCGCACAGTGTCGCTCTCCGGGTGAGTGTCCGTGCAGACTGCTCGCACAATGTCGCTCTCTGGGTGAGTGTCCGTGCAGACTGCTCGCACAATGTCGCTCTCTGGGTGAGTGTCCGTGAAGACTGCTCGCACAGTGTCGCTCTCTGGGTGAGTGTCCGTGCAGACTGCTCGCACAATGTCGCTCTCTGGGTGAGTGTCCGTGCAGACTGCTCGCACAATGTCGCTCTCTGGGTGAGTGTCCGTGAAGACTGCTCGCACAGTGTCGCTCTCTGGGTGAGTGTCCGTGCAGACTGCTCGCACAATGTCGCTCTCTGGGTGAGTGTCCGTGAAGACTGCTCGCACAGTGTCGCTCTCTGGGTGAGTGTCCGTGAAGACTGCTCACACAGTGTCGCTCTCTGGGTGAGTGTCCGTGAAGACTGCTCGCACAGTGTCGCTCTCTGGGTGAGTGTCCGTGCAGACTGCTCGCACAATGTCGCTCTCTGGGTGAGTGTCCGTGAAGACTGCTCGCACAGTGTCGCTCTCTGGGTGAGTGTCCGTGAAAACTGCTCGCACAATGTCGCTCTCTGGGTGAGTGTCCGTGAAGACTGCTCGCACAGTGTCGCTCTCTGGGTGAGTGTCCGTGAAGACTGCTCGCACAATGTCGCTCTCTGGGTGAGTGTCCGTGAAGACTGCTCGCACAGTGTCGCTCTCTGGGTGAGTGTCCGTGCAGACTGCTCGCACAATGTCGCTCTCTGGGTGAGTGTCCGTGAAGACTGCTCGCACAGTGTCGCTCTCTGGGTGAGTGTCCGTGAAGACTGCTCGCACAATGTCGCTCTCTGGGTGAGTGTCCGTGAAGACTGCTCACACAGTGTCGCTCTCTGGGTGAGTGTCCGTGAAGACTGCTCGCACAGTGTCGCTCTCTGGGTGAGTGTCCGTGCAGACTGCTCGCACAATGTCGCTCTCTGGGTGAGTGTCCGTGAAGACTGCTCGCACAATGTCGCTCTCTGGGTGAGTGTCCGTGAAGACTGCTCGCACAGTGTCGCTCTCTGGGTGAGTGTCCGTGAAGACTGCTCGCACAGTGTCGCTCTCTGGGTGAGTGTCCGTGAAGACTGCTCGCACAGTGTCGCTCTCTGGGTGAGTGTCCGTGAAGACTGCTCGCACAGTGTCGCTCTCTGGGTGAGTGTCCGTGAAGACTGCTCGCACAGTGTCGCTCTTTGGGTGAGTGTCCGTGAAGACTGCTCGCACAATGTCGCTCTCTGGGTGAGTGTCCGTGAAGACTGCTCGCACAGTGTCGCCCGGGGCGAGGGAGCGCCCACTCGGTGCTCGTCCGGCCGGGGGCGAGCGGACTCGGGAACCCTCGCCTCTTCCGCCCCCGCTCTGCACCCTCGCCAACTTCACCAACTTCGTAGAGCCCTGCGCCCCGCGGGAGACTGGACCCTGCGCCGCGCGAGGGCGCGTGCGCGGCAAGCAGATCGCGCTCGTCTTCGGCCTGCGAAGAGGGGAAAAAAACATTTTTAAACTTCTACAAAACTGTTTGGGAAGCGCCTTCCAGAATTACTTTATCTCTCTCTTGCTCGGGTCGACGTCGGGCCGGCGATTAGCTCCCTGAGACTGCCGCGCGGAGCCATGCCCCCAGACAGACCCTGGCCGACGGCAATGCTAACTTCTCTCCCGAGGGAAAGGAGCCTGTCTGGTTTGTTTTTCTGGATATTCGCTAAAAGGTTATTACGTCACAGCAAGAAAGTATATGTAAGGTCTTACACAATTTCAGATTTTAACACTTTGTTAGGATTGTGTATTTACTTTATGCTTATATTTTATTAATAAATCTATATTTACTTAAAACAGTAACTGTCTGCTTCTTTGTTTGTTATAATTCTTTGGGTGCGTTATGGAAATGGCAAGCGTGAATTTTAACGATGCGCGCACACTATGCAACGAAATATTTAAGGGTTAAATGAAAGGTTACACACAAATGAAAAAATTGTATTTTAAATCTTAAATTAATATTAAATACATTATCCATATACATAAAACATTTATTTTATTTGAGTATTAGTGATATAAAAAGTGTTTTTAAACATTTCAAGTTTGTTTATTTAAGTGATGTAATGTTCCCGTATGTAAAATGTTTTGACATTATAAAATATTAATCTTTTATTGAATAATAAATAAATAAATAAAACAACATATTAGAATAAACATAAATTATATTTGATGATTTTGTTTATTTATATAAATCTTAATATGTTTACTAAATTAAATTATTAATTTTATACACATGGTTATATTAACTAAAGGCCAATCAGTGTTCGAAATTTAACCAGAAATTTGTTTTAACAACAGAAGTATATTAGCAAGCTTATTTCACTTATATATAAAGTAAAAAAAAAACAATGTTTACAAATATTACAAAGTAAACAACAGTGTGACTGTTGACCACAGACATGCAATGTAAACACTGAATGCGTTCCATTTCAAGAGAAATATTTGCGTTTATATTGTCATTGCATGTTTGTTTAAATTGTCCACCAAATCTATACTTGATGGTAGTATCAATATCATAAAAATTTAATTGTGCATAACATGGTGAGCGACTATTTCCTGCAGTCATCGTACCTGATCTGCTATTTAAAAATGTTATGTGTTTTGAAATGATAAACTCCATTCGTAAGAGTTTCTAAAATTTTAGCTTCTGAGCTAACCATAGCAAATGATGAATTGTATTTACGAATGCATTAAAATATTCTTTTTTACCTTCTCTTTATTGAAGGTTGATTTGAAGTAAGACCGTCATACAACGATTTAAAATATTAATTTTGAGTTAAAGCCGGTAATATAGCTTTACCATTATGACAACATGAAGTGAATGCAGTCCGGTCACCTAAAAAGACTTCATATTTAAAATGTTTTACAATGCAAAACCTGCATTCTAAATCCATAAATCCACAATCAAAATTATTAAAAATTCTTGGAATGACATTCAGTGCGCATTTAATTGTAACTCTCTAAATATTTCCACCATAAGCATTTGCATTATTTGCATTTGGCCTATTAAGAAAATATGTATCCCTTCTCTTTTGTCTCTCACACCGACTTGTCAATAATCTATGTCGAGACATATGGAAGTAGGTGCGAATACTTTGAAGTAAAAAAACTGTAATTTAATTAGTTAAACAAAGATAGACAGGGTTGAATATACTAAATGTTTAATGTCCTGTGTCGAGACAAAATTGAAGTAGGTGCGAATAAATGAATTAATAAAATAACAGGTAGAAAGTTCTTTAAATTTACTTACTTTTTTGACTCAAACAAGCGAGAGTCAATTCACAATGCTGCTACAAAAAATGTCTAGTGAGCAAGCTGTATTTCATATTTAATGAAATAATGAATATACGAGAGTAAATTGAAATTGATGCTACACATTTTTATACACATTTTTATTTTTAAAATAGATGTATATTAAGCAATCTGCATTTCACTAATATATAAAGCACAAATGTTACAAAATAAACCACAGTGTGACTGACATGGAATGTTAACATAAAATTCCATCAATAAATAAATAAATAATCCGGACAAACTTTATTATGTGAAAATGTTTTTAAAAAATTATGTTTCCATGCACACGAATAAATCAGCTACAATGGAAATACATGTATATGTATTATTTGTATTTGTAAGACATTTGATAAAAAAATTTTATCATTCTGCACTCATTCTCCTTATGATCTTGTAGCCTCTCGTGTTAAACACACGAGGGGAACAAGGAGTAGGAAGGGAAACAGAGTGTGGCGAAAAGTCATCCAAAACTATTACAACTGAATACATTTATTACTGATTATACAAGAAATTATTCATTACAACATTAACGACGAAAACGTAAACAGTTCCTATTTGCGGCCTGGCTCTGATTCGAAAGTCTGCGAACAGAAACATTTAACAATTATGAGACACGTGAATGCAGCTTAACACATCAACTTTACAATTGCCCGTGCTCTCATACTTGGCACGCCGCTTGGCGCTGGGTACACCGTCAAAGAAAAGCTAAGTTACAACGTACATAAATTCCCAGACTTTAAAAGAAAATATATTGTTGACAAGTTACCAAACATCAGTAACTAAAATAATACTATTTGTACACAAGATGACTAATACATATAGCATGTATTTGCGTAGGTACGCAGACCTCTAATAATTACTCTAACACCTCGTCGACTCTTGTCGACACGTATTTCTGCGGGCAACTCGATGCATGGATTACCAGTGACTATCTGCGCAAACTATCTTAGCGCCAGAAATGCTCGTCGGTGTGGGCACTGGGATTATTCTTCGGGTGTCACTGCCGGGTTTCGCACCTAAGTGCTGTATGTCCAGTCGGTAGTCAAGTCTTTCCTCGGGACTCACAGCTCACACCGCCGTCTCCAAGCCTTGCCTCCGTCACCACTGCCCCTCTTCTCAGTCTAAGTTTTCTACCCACTCGGTCTATAGGTGTCTACGACGAAACAGTACATTACCAAGTGGTAGCTTCTTCCAACGGGCAGCGTGACGGCAGGCCAGCGAGACGTGTTGACAGTGTAGCTTCCTTCTGCAGGCAAGACCAGCAGGGCCTCCGGCTAGCGTCGCTGACGGTCACGACGAGTCTCCTCCTTCACCGCAATATGGGCCCCCTTTTATACTCTGCGAACTGCTCGTATCAAACATGGCAGATTGTTCTCGGTCGGGGCAACCGGAACCGGCGCCTTCGGCGATGTCCGGTTGGCAGCCCGCCAAAACGAGCCTCCCCGAGGACTCCCGAGCGGCTCCGAACGTCATGCGCGCAGCGCGCGAACACTTGCCTTGTGCTGGTTGCATCGGCGCGCGGTTAGGCGCCGCGCGACACATCTTGATGTGCGTATGCGGAGCACACGCAACAATCTTTAACAATCTCACACTCCTCCGTGCGCTCAATTTGCTTGAAACGAGGCACAATGTTATTCCTTAACATATTAATATAAATATGTTCAATACTGAGTATGTATTTTAATTTCTTAATTTTATTTAATTAATACTTTACAACCGTATTTATAAATTCACTCAATTCATTTAATATTTTATTTGCATTAATTATTTGCATGCAAATAATTATCACGCTAAGTAAGTATAACTTCTAACGCGCGTACATTAGGGCACGCATTCACTTTTTATTAATTAATGAATTATATTTATTTTATTTTTCTTGATGCTAGGCGTTGTTAACAAGTTCTCTACCACTATGTTAATAAAATAACATCTTACTCAGACCAAGAATTTTTCTCATACCTTATCCGACAGGAAATACAAATGACACACATATGTGACAGCGGTTTATAAGCAAAACTGGGTATTGATCGTGTTAAATTTAAAATTAATTAAATATAGAACTTTTTTAAACAAATATTTACAGGTCAGCTTTATTTCGATTGTTTACTCGCTGTGCTAACAAATGATACCCACTTTAAAGCATTAGTTATTATTTACTTACGGTTATATAATAATTTAAAGCCGGTTTGTTTGCATTTAGTTTATATTTAATTGTGCATCTAATATTATTTTTATGTTATTACAATGAAACAGTTATTGTATTAAAGAAATTTATTGCATTATTTAATCCAAAAAATATATTTAAATGAACTTTTTCATTGTATGTTCAATAGCCTGCTAAAAATTAAATTATGGTTTTAACTTTGACTTGGCTAATGTCTTCAAATTACTATACTCACTACAAGTGTTGAAAAAAAAAAAAGCTAGCAAATTTTGATCGGTAATAATCAAAGTGACCACCAGAGGAGCAATTAAATAAAATTATTTTGTAAACAGTAGAAAACAATTTTTAGGGGATATTATTCTTGATAAAAAATTTTAACAAATTCATGTTTTTTCAAGGTAGTTGTTATTCAAAATGGTGTGTTATATTGTCTTTTTGTATAATGTTTGTATCGTGATTATTATGATTTGTTAATATGTCGTATTTGTTTTTATTAATTTGTAATCTTTGTTATAATTTATATGTGCAATATTGACGTTCTCTATACCCCAATTGTATTACATACATGTATAGGGGTCAACAGAGAGATGCAATTAAATAATATAAATAAAATTTACATGATTTTAAAAATGTATATTATAACAAAAATTAGTTGTTTATATAGATTTATCTTCTAAGCATAACATTATTTAATGTTCTTTATGAACTCAAAGGCAATTTTATATGTCTAGCATATCATGCACTGGAAGCATTAATTCATGTGGTATAGAGTTTTGAATTATCGGTTCGTATGTAGTCTCTAAATTCAAATTATATATATTTTAGATTATAGTTAATAAGCCAACTAACATTAGGTTTTATTGAAACCTTAAAAAACCATGGTTTTTATGGATGTTTGGTTTACTTCACTTTAGAGTCTCAAATTAATGACCCCGCTGTCGACGGGATATAAAGCGGAATGGAAAATAAAAGCATACAAAATCACACGTTTCTCTGTATGTGTCAGCTGCAGAATGCTTCAAATTTACTTAACTTAAAAAAACATAGAAACAAAATTATTTTTATTATTACATAATATTTAAGATTTTTAATAATACTCTCAACTAGAAATATTTATATGAAATGATGTCTATATTTTAATAGTCAAGTTAAATTTTGCTGCATTTCGGCGTCATGCTGTGTATTGTCTTCCATTTCGCTTTTATTTGTTTTATCGCTGTTCACCATATAATATTGCCCCTAAATATGCGATTTGGGGATACGACCAGACTGCCCGTCCCACCGCAGGCCGAGGAAAGCAGGTTCAACTCGGCCACGACGCTCTGTCCGGAGACATCACATCTGTCTCTTGGCCCCTGAGGAGCAGGCAGCCCGCAACAGTTCGCCCCTGACTGCCAGGCAACCCGGCGTGCACGCGCCCTGACAGATTGCAGCGCGCGGGGGCGTCTCTTAGACCGCGCCGCAGTTCCATTGGCGTCGCGGCGACAAGCGACGCTCGTCGGAATTTCAATAACCCCCCTTTTCCCTCTTCTTCCACCTCACCGACCCCTGCGCAGTCTCATCCTACCAGAACGTACTTCCTGTTGCAGCCATTTCCGGTTACAGCGTCGACATCGCTCGGTGAGACCGCAACCGCCGTTGTTTGGGAAATTGAAATTTTCCCCCATTTCGATTTCTATCTCCAGTAACATTAAATTGTCGAGTCGAGTTCTCCAGCTTCCATGGCCATGTCTTCCTTCGTCTGCGTTCCTGCCCCTTAACGTCTTCTTCAAACGATTCATGCAATGGTGAATTTTTATTTCAAACAAGATTTTTGGACAAACACCATTGCAGTTTTGCACTGTTTTCCATTGGAAAAATTCATAAATGCAAAATATGAAACAAAAATGAAAAAAAAAAAACTCTCCGAAAACAAGCCTAAATAAGATGAAGTCAAACAGATAAACCCAATGACGAACCTATGTTCTTATTATTTTTTACATGACTAAATTTCTTATACTGAATTCTTGCACCGTCTGATTTTTTTAACGGGTTCTTCTGTGATGTCATTGTTGCGTTATCCATAATATCTGTTTACGTTCATCGTTGGGTTTTTTATCTGTTTGAGATCAGTTTATTTTAGCTTGTTTTCTTAGGTTTTATGGTTTAATTAGAATTTATTATTTTGAATTTGAGAATTTTTTCCATGACAAACAGTGAAATACTGCAATTTTATAAGTCCAAGAAATTGTTGTAAACCCATAACGTCTCTCCGCCAAATTATATTATTTTTTCTGTTCTCCACCACGCATGACGGCTTAATGCAATAGGTAAAATATTTCCTGAGAATTTGAGCGTCTTCTATCTTTAATCGCAATGACACCGTACAGATTTCTGTAATTTAATTAACTGCCACAAACTGTTATATTTTTATCTGCTGGCTATTAGAAAATGGCAAAGTGCAGAGAGAGTTTGTTCAAACCGTTTTGTTGATCGATACCTTAAAAAGCAAAAATACAATTTTACACATGCTATTTTAGTTGTTTCAGAACGTTTCTTATTTTAACAATACTTTCCAATTTTACCAATAAAAGTAAGATGTTTGAAGAATAAGCGTGTAAGAAAAATTGGTTACAGCAATTTTATTTATTTGGTATTATAATTTAAAGATGATTTAACTTAGTGTTACGTTTATGAATATTTATTTCATTAAATGTACAGATCTCTGTAATATAAATACGATTAAGTGTGGCCCCTAAAATTATTAAAAGACATAATTGTCTAGATTATATGCAATTTTTCAAATTAAACAAATATTCAGGTTGAAATTTTTATTGATTTTTTTCTAAAATTTAATAACTTATTTCTATTGTATTTTATTGAGCTATTAGTCAGCATAAAATATCAATTATACGTCTTAGTAAAACCTCATTTCACTGATTGAAATAATTTATTCAGATTTTAAGTATGCCTGAAAAATCTATTTATGTTACAATACTAGATAAATTATCAAAATTTAGTGGAAACTTATAAATAACGACTAACTTTAAATCTGAATTATTACATACCCAATATTTTGCGACATTTCATAAGAATCAGGTTAACAATTATTCAGAAAATACAATATGGCATGTATTTCTAACATAATAAAGCCAATAAAAAGCCACATTTTGAAGCAGCGTTATTTACTTTCACTCGTGACTCAATTATATATGCGGTGTGTTCAGAACATTTTCTTGCAGATCGACTACTGCCAGAGCAATAACGGGAGAAAGCAGTTGTTAATTCTCACCGAAGATTTGCGGTGCTCGGGTCATGCAAATGAGGCAAACGTTGTCAGTTCCGACGGACCGAATATCCATTGCCGAAGCAGCCTGTACTTCCGTCAGCCATTTAGCCATTCATGACTTGTTGGAATTTCAATAACCTCTCCGGCCTGCTTCGATCCAGCCAGCCACCTCCTCTTCTCCCCGAATAACCCTTAAATACTTTCTTCCCCCCCCCCCCTCCTCGGTCTAACGTCGTTGCCAGCCCCGGCGCCGCTGCCCACGCGAGCGGATGAAAGGGAACACTCTCGCTGACGATTGTGGGGAGGCGCAGGGGGGCGTCCAGGCGGAAGGAAGTGCCGCCTGGCATATTGGCGGGAAAATTGAAACGCCTCTCACGCGACTGGCATTCCAGTCGGCGGCACGGCAGGTGCGTCGTGCTGGAATGCGGCCGCCACTGCTCGCAGCGCCGGTCCACTGATTCACACTACGCTCGAGCAAGATGAGGAGTTGCTTGGAATGAAGATAACAATAAGCGTGGAACGTGTGTCAACTTTTTTACTGAAATCTTCACGAGCTTTAAATAATTTTTTTTCCGTCACATAAAATTTTATGTGTATTAGTTTTGTATTTCCGTGTTATGAGAAAATGTTTCAACCTCTCTAAGTACAAATCTATAATGGTGCTAGATGTTTGTATGTCTAACGTGTTGAGAAAAAATTCAGATATTTGTTATTTTATTTTAAAGTAATAACTTCGGGATTGACATTGTCCTTGATACAGTTTATATAGCACTTTTTATATCCTGTCTTGATTATTTTTGCGTCCATTTTTAAACCGCTCTTTGCTCACTCTGAAATGGGCATTTATATTTTCTGCACACTGAAATATTACCTTAAGTGTCTTATTTTTTTGTGCAGCACAGGGAAACAAGGCTGCTTCGACCTGTTGTCTAAGAAGGCTCTTTTCAAAATGCTTAACTCATCATCAAATGTAAGTAAAGGAATAGTTAAATTTTAACAAATTTTACTTTAACTGAATTACATTTATAATGCATTATGTTGTATCCAACGATTTACCCGTGTGCAGCAAATTAAAAAATCCAAGAGGCCATAATTCAGTTCATTAATACTTTTAAAATGAAATATACCAAGTTTAAAATTGCAAATAAATAGCAATAACAGTAACTTTTTAAATTTATTTTTATTGGTGAAAACCTAGTGACGGTTGAATAAATTTTGTATTCAAATAAAGCTGCGATTTTATTCAAATGATTTAATATATATTTAGTAATTTAATGCATTACCTACTTAAAAGTACTAGACACGAAAGTTTTGTAATGAAAGTCGTACTTAAAAAGCAATCACATGTACAAGGAGTTGATTGCCACCGCCCTTGCGCGATGTTTGACAGTTGTACTAGTGGCTCGGTGGGTGGGCGGTTTGACGGGGGGGAGTGATATAGTCATGTTCCCACCGGCGTGGGCTGGTGAGTGGCCAGGTGGCTGGTAGGTGGGTTTCACCTCGTTCGCGTCGCCCTTGGATCGATCGCTCGTGCCCACCCGCACTCTTGCGGAGGTTATTTTCCTATCCCCGGGGAGCAGGCGAGCCATGAACCCTTCGGCGGAGCCGTGAAGTTCCGGTGGCCAACGTAAAGTTTTCCCACCTGCAGCCTCGTGTGTCAGGCGAGTGGGGTTGGCAGCCCTGCGACGCTGCCTGGGATGCCGGTCGCAAATATTTATAATGACTATCACCCGATATTCAGCTAATACAAAGCGTATTCAACAATTTTAGAGTGTTCCTTTTAATTAATATCTTTGATAATTTTGGCACACAAATAGTACTAAGATACTAAGTTTCAAAGTGTTTGTATATAGTTCTGTGACATGTTACAAGTGAAATAATTTTCTTTTTGCGTTTATATGATAAAAGGATTAATTAAACAATTTAATGTGGTATCAAAACCTATTAATAAATATTTTATTGTTACGTCGTTAAAACAAATGCTAGAAAGTTATTAGTTACTGCAAAATTAATCACTTTTCGTGATAAATTTTTTATGTTTATTCCAGAAAATCAATTACAGCATTTAAAATTTTCAAATTGAAGTCAGTATTTCAAAGTGAACAGGAGATGTAAATGGTTATTAGCTTGTAAATAACTGATTAATAAAGCATAAAAATGAGTGAAGAACAAAGGTTATGAATAAATAATAATAAATCAATATAGAGTTTTAATTTTTATTAATAGTACATGGTTACCATTTATACATATATCAATAGCCATTTTATGTATTGGCCACATGGCTAAAAGTAGTGTTGAAGATAAATTAAAATATTTTAGTATTATCTGTCTTAGGTCAACTGGATGTTTTCTAAAGCCCTGCTTTCAAAATCTATTTTTTGGCAGTTACATATCCTTCCACTACATTTCACATAAATACTGATTGTGCATTCTGTGAATGTTAAAGTTTTCATGTGATTTATGTATATTTTAGTTTTCCCGTGTGAAATTGATGTTTGTACAGGAAAAAAAAAGAATAATAAAAGAAGATATTAGCACATTTTTAAAATTAAAAATGCTTTATTTGAACTAAAGTGTGAATTTACATGTTTTTTCTTAGTTAATAATAAGTACTTTGATGAAATTAATTGTGTTTTTATTTTCAAAATGTATTGTTTCACATTATTCTCAGAAAATTTGAATTTAAAAAAAATATAAGTTACAGTTTTGTTTTGTCAAAAATCAGAAACAAAGTGTTTATAAAACTATTTATAATGTTACAAACGCGAGAGACCAGACCACGATGCGCGCCAGGTTCGGAGCTGGCTGGCGGCAATGTAGGGTTATTGACGTCACACGCCGTGTCACGTGCCGTCCACTGATGTAAGGCATACCACGCGTGCCAACAAGGGTAGTTGTTACGCCCTCAGCCCCCAGCACCCCACGCATCGTCTTGCTTCGGCGCTGTTATCTATCGCAGAGTGGCCTTGGGAATTCCGTGGACCGCCACGCGGAGTGGCGAGAATAAACAACGCCTTTCCCGATGTTTAGGCAGACTCGTCACAGCTGCTCTCGTCGGTTCGAGAAGGGCGCCCTAGTATTTAAGCAGCGACGCCAGCCTCCAGGTGAGTCCCGCGACAGTTCCGGAGTTCCGTGAGTTCCGCGAGTGAAGGGAAGTGCGACATCGGCGAAGAGGGTGAGAGACCCCCTCGAGAGTGGCGGGTCGCGGAGTTCTACTGGATCGAGAAAGTGGCGAGTGTGTGTGTGTGTGTGTGGAGGTGCGCGAGGTAAGGGGCGAACCACTGTTGAGCCTAGCTCCAGTGAGGAGTGCGAACTGCGGATCTAGACAGACATTGAGTGACTCGAGAATAATCATTTTTAAGTGCCAGTGACTTGTGATCGGGCATTTTAAGTTAAGTTATTTATTAGTAGTCTAAATATTATTATCAATAAAACTGTAATAAACTTAATTGGGCTATCCTTTAAGAACCAAATGTCTCCACATTATAAGTCGTAACAATATTTATATAGGCTTTTTTAAAAAGGTTAAAAATACTAACTACGTACGTTTACCAATTAAACGTTATGTTATACCTTCCTAACAGCACAAAAAATAAAATTCCCTACTATTCACACAGTCTCCTTTTATGGTCACATAAAAATTTGCCATGGTTGTTACAAGCACACGGACTTAGTAAACTGTATTAAAATCATCTTTAACAAATTAACTTCCCATAAAAACGAAACACTTATAATTACAAGTAAGAAATATAATGGGCTTTTATTAAAATTAAATGAAAGTCCATTTCAAACTGCGTTTTCTTATATTTGGTAAAATCACAATACATGAAAGTGTGTAACTTAATAGAAAGAAATATTAAAGCAAGACCTATCATATAAATAATTGTACATGGATGCCAGAATATAAGCGTTTCTGGTTACCCAAATGGTTAAAACATGTTTGGTTTAACCCATACATACTTCTAAAAAAAAGGTTGGCGTGTCTTTCAGTACTCGCGAGAGAGATGTATTATCTTACCTCAGTAACGAGAAAATTCATAATTATGTTCTCATGTTGCAAATACACATATAATTCGAAACACGGACATGAAATTTAATACATTATTCTTAAATAAAAAATATACTATAAAATTGTGGAGTCAACTAGATTTCTTGGTGCAAACCACACGTGTTTCCCGCACCCGCCACTAGAATTCTTTGCGGCAGCATCTACGTCGACTATCGTTCTTTCGATTAACAGAGCGAAATTTAAAATTATATAACGAAACGGCTTTGATTAAAGCAAAAAATACCTGAACCAATATTAAACTTCAGCCTTTTAACTGATTTTCGACAAAGATTTTTATTAAAATGCTGCCCATTTTGTAAAAGTTAATTTAAAATTTTAATCTTTTAAAGTTTCCCTTTGAATTAGTAACCTTTTGTTTGCGCCATACATCATAGATAGCAGCACCGTAGTGGTTACGCATTTCCGTTTCTTGACTTTCGTCGCATTCACGAAATTATGCCCCCAAATACCATATACCGAGAGCTAGAAAGTTATACATCAAAAATTATACAAGTGAAGTTTCAACAAGTCAGGGAAAACAGAAAAAGGTGGGGGGGGGGGAAGTAAACTTAATCCAACTAGAACATTATTCAAAGAAATCAAAATTTATTCTCCCCCCCCCCCCCCCACTACAAATAATTATATTTGACATGTCCCTTAGTTGTACAAATGTTATAGATTCAAACATTTTGCATATTACTAATTTAAAAAAATTAAATTATGTGTTATAATTAAACATTTTCATGTACAAAAAAGGTGAAGATTTACTTAGGTACCTACACATCTTTAAAATTATACATCTATTGCTAAAATAGTAACCTGAAATATTTTTAAATAATTATTATAACACTCAGTATATATTTGTTTATTTTTTTCTAAAACAACTAAAAATCAGTATTTAAATACTTCCAAAAAACTACCCCTACCCTTATTAAGCTGATTCAACATTTAAGATTGAACAGTAAAAATTATATCACAAAGTAATTTTAATTTTCATGGCGTCGAATATATGTAGACCAACAATTTGTTGTGTCTCTACAGTATTATGACTGCTGTGCTATCTCTACATTTAAATGTTATCTAAGGTTTGTCAAAACTGTAATTGTATTTTTTGAAATTTTATTATATTTTTACTATATATTTTCATGACTATAAATTATATTATAAAGTATTAACTGATTGTTTAAATATTTTATTAAGTTTTATTTTTAGTTCTTACACGCGGTGTAAAAATTATGCGATGTTTGCAAAATAAAAATATATAGAAAAATCAAGTGAATCCGCAATATTTTCAAGATTTCAAATAATTTCACGGATGGTAGCACCGTCTTTCCACATTTCCGTTCCAATCGAGTTTCGTTGTATTTACGAAATCACGCCTACCAAATGCTTTATCGTGAGCTAATATTTTGAACAATAAAAAAATTATTTGATATTAAATGTATTGGAGAAAAGTTAAAATACGATTAAATTTGTATACATATGGAAAATAAAATTATATTTAAAAATAAACACACTTTCTATTGTGCATAAATTAAAAAGAAAAAATTTCTTTAAATGTAAGTTATTTGTTAAAAAGCTAAAGAATGAACTACAACTCTGTGTAACGTACTTTTTAAATAAGAATCAACTAATTAACAACACAATTAATGTTAGTGAAAAAAGGGGCGGGGTGCTTTTTTCATTCATTTTAATAGTGACTCTATCCTAACGAATAGTCATTTGTGGTAGAAAGTTTAAGACATCTGATATGAAGTGTACGTTGCTCTCTTCTTTCATTTGCTGAATGACACTATCCTAACGAAAAGACATTAGTGTTAAAAAATATAAGACAACTGATATCAATGCACCCCACGATATTTTTTCATAAAAATTAATTGTTTTATTTATCACTTGATTCTTATTCTAAACTGTTTAAGAATTAACGTTACGCAGAGTTGTAATTAATTATTTTGCTTTTAAACAAATTCCGTAAATTTAAATATTCTTTCTTACTTTTTAGTTATTCGACATAGAAAGCGTAATTTTTAGTGTTATAAAATATAATTTAATTTTTTACTTTTTAGTTAATATTTAATAAAATTTTTTATAAAGTCCTTGAAATGCACCACACGATCAATATGTCATCAAAAGCATGGATGTAACTATAAATTACAAAGAGCATGCTGATACTTATAGAACAATCATTATTCTATGAAAAACAATATTACTCTATGATAATATTGAAAATCAATATTATATCAATTTTCTGACATGTTTCTCTAAAAGTGGCCCAGTTTTGAGAAAAGAATATTTCGTTGCAAAGAGCATGGTCCTATTCCTCTGAAAGAGGGGAGGGGGTGGGTTGGCCTACCGACGTCCCACTTCATAATACTCCTCGAAACGCACTACATTTATCAGAGTCCCAAAATTAGCGGATGAAATTCATCCCCCCCCCCCCCGGAGGGGGTGGAAGCTCAACCGAGGGGTTCCGATGGTGCCTGAAAACTTCGGGAGCACGTCAGAATCAAAGGATTTCATTTTTCCTGAATTTTGAAAAACCGGGGGCAAATGACCACCCATCAAGGGAGGTGGGGCATTCGAACCCCAGGGCACATTTTACACCATGATCTGGCCTCTTGGATCTGAAAAAAAATCCAAATCTAAAAGGAATCGATTTTTGAAATTTTGGAAATTTCGAGGTTTGTCCTACTGGAACGGGGGGGTAGGAAGCAAGGCAGCCTACCCCCGGGCAAATTTGCCACCATTCCCTGGCCTCATGGATACACGAAAAGCATGGTTATTACCCAAAGCACGAAATAAGTGATTTTTTGCCCCTATGACCTCCACCTTATCTCTTCAGGTTACAGTCATGAAATTATTGTATTATCATCCGGATTTCAAATACTTGAAAAGTTTCAGATTGATACGACAATTAGAAGTAGGTTAAAATCGACTTACAACATTTGAATACATAGTTAGTTACAAGTGAAGCTAGTAAAAACGTGTTAATACGTTAATGATTCGAATTCATTAACAATGAAGTAGTAAATATAAAGCTTACACACTACATCAACACATCAGGCAGAGTTGGTGTGCATGTGACAATTGTAAATAAATGAATCAGTTCTACATGCAAGAAAATAATTATAACTGATTTGAAAATCATAATCTTTAGTGATAGAAAAAATGAAAAAACAAATTTTAATAACAATTTTCGATAAAGAATATAAAAACCTTTATTTAATTTACAACATCACGTGTAATTTTCTTACAATTTTAAATTTATAGTAATTTTAAAGCAAATGTACTCAATCCGTGGCCAGTTATATATGCTCCAAATTAATAATACTTTTCTTTTTTTAATACGACGATATTTTAATTATTGAGCAATAATATATATTATAACTTTTCTTCAAATTTCAATTATAAAATAAAGTATATGAATGATATTTACCGTCTATTAAAAATTATAATATTTAGCTTGAGAATTTTCCTAAAACATAATTTTAAAGAGAAATTTCAAAACATGGTTTTATGGACCATGGACGAACACCCTGGCAAATATTATTTTGCATAGAGTTGATATCGGCATTTCCGCAAATCTTTTAAAAAATTTACATTTTTTATGTATATCCTCTAGTAGTAAATTAATAACAAATTTTTTTTATTACAATTACTTAATATTTGGATTTTAGTAAGAAGTGGGTTTCAGTTTGGTGCTCTAACTTGAACTCAAAGTTAAAAAAAAATGTTAATTTACTTTAATTTAAGATAATCTGAATAATGCTCAAACATAAACAAGTTACTCATAACTTGTATTGTGCTGCTAACCCATTATTAGGAACCACACTTTTATGAACACAATTCCTACAACAACCTAAAGCAAAGGAACACAAACAATGAGTCCGACAATTTTATCTACGTGATGGCGACATAATAAGCGTAATTGTATAATCTGTAAATAAAATTGTTTTTAACCTTTTATTACTTAAAAGTAAAAAATCCAGATAATACCGTTTGCATCATTACCTCACTTATCTGTTTTCAGCAGTAAAAAAATATTTTTTCATATTAAATAAAGTAAATTATCCCTCTGCCAAATTGACTTCCAGCTAGGCGGTCAGGGTGTAGCCTATTAAAATCATTACATAATTATAGCTTATATATTTTAAATGATTATTTTAAAAGATTCCAGATAAGTAGTAATGTCCTTAGATTTAGTAAATTCATGATGCATATTGGTTTAAGAGTTTTAAAATTTATATCTGATATCCTGTCATCGTTATTCGGCTTATTAAATGTGCGAATAATTTAGGTAGAGAAAAACTGGAGGTTTTTAACTTGAAATTATTGAAATGTAATTATATCTATTAAGGTTTATTTATTAACACAACATATGATGTGTGTGACATAATAATGTTTTTCATTAAAAACTTTTATTGGAAAAAACGATAGGTGCTGAGATTATAATATTCAATGCTTAGTCTCCGGCAATAATTCACGCTCTGAAACGACACAAATCGTCCTCCCTCGTGTACCGTCGACGGAAGAAAGGCAGGGAAACATGGCACGAAAGCGTAAGCAAAAAAAAAAAAAATGTAAAATTTCATCTGAGAGTTTCTGAGGGGGTGTGAGAGATTCTTTCCCTGCCTCTTTTCCGCTTCCTCCGCTTTCCCCTCCTTCAACCCTTTACCCGAAACCACCCTCCTCTCCCTTCCCCTGTTCGCCTGTGAAACACGAGGCCGCGTGGCGAAACCGGCCACCTCAAACTGAAATGTGACTTTGCACCTTCCAGTAAATTTGCTCGCTGAAATTTACAAGTTTAGCTGGTAAGTAATTTTCCTTCCCTCCCGACAGCGGGCGCAGCTTTCACTTCTAAGTGCGGCGTTCTGAATAATAAATGGATTAATTCGTGCGGTGCGTAAACTTGAATGTTGCGGGTGGGGGGGGGGGGGGCGGACCGAGAACTCCTGAAATGCTGGTGAATGCCTGGTTCTCGCAAGAACCGCCCCGTTGTGCCCGCCCAAGGTCACCGAACCCCGCCGACACGTGGCGTCTGCGCTCCCCCTCGACCTAGCAACACGCTCGTGTGCATGGCACCTACACGAGCATTTCTTTTTTTTTTTTTTTTGCTTTGCGTCCGTCTCATTCATAGACACGGAGTCAGCTTGTAGTTCTATCGTTCATTAATTCATTCAAGCCATAAACCATTTTGGACCCAATCGTCGACCGAGCTAAGCAAGTTCTCTGCGACAACTAGAGCGATGAGCTCTTGTATGAAAGATTTTGTTGTGACTTTGACCGACGATAACTTCCGAACCGTTGATTGGAATTTCGAAAAATTTTGGAGGGCACGCAGGTGTGGCCAGTGGAATTTTGAAGGGTTCACGAAAATAGGGATCCAACAAGAGTGTGAATTGTTTTACGAAAATGAAAAAAATAATAATTTATAAACATTATATGGATAAAGTTTTATTACCTAAAAAGTTGCCTTTTTAGATTTTAACATTTGTGTGCTTAGGGAGGGGGGGAGGGGGTAATTTTACCATGTCTTCATGGTTACTACCTGAATCTTAATTATTGCAGCTTTATAGGTTTTACTGCCCCCATAGCTCCACTTTATTTCTTAAAAATATTGTGTTGTTTTAAAATATAATTTTAAGTTCTCATAAACCATACATATATTGTTTTACATTGTCATGTACATTATATACTTGTAAACTTCTTCGGTGTGTTGGGCCCCACGTTGTGGTAGCCACTCTCTCTACTGCTGCTTACTGCTACTCTTGTTGGTGTATGCTTACTGCTGGCGCCAGTACCATTAATAGTACTCGTTGATTTATAAATAGACCCTTTTGTTGTGTGTGTGTGTGTTGTCGGGACGATATACACTGTCACTATTTTTCAATATATAAGTATATATATACATATATACATGTGTCAATGGTACTGTTATGCTCTTGTACTGTGACCCTTAGAAACATGCATAAAATGTTATTTATCATAAAACACACACTATTGGACACAGGTAGCTTATTAACATATATCAACACATAGGGATAGAATTCAGGTTTTTATTATTAAGAATAAAATGGCTATTCATCAGGGACAACTAACATATGTGTAGAGATAGAATCAATATTAATATAATTAGATAAAAATCACAGAAAAACAATCCTAACGATACTGAACATGACTCGTGGATATGCGCTTATGTAAATTAAACATCAGGATTATACGCAGCACACATGAATCGTTCACAAAAGTTCGTTAGTGTAAGTTCAGAAAATCAATCAAATAATGTTTTTACGGACGCATTCTTACATAAAAGAAAGATGTTTGAAATCTTAGCACAATTTATTAGTTAGTATGATTACTTGTAACGTTTATATTTGGGTCGTATTTGCCTTGGCTTAACTCTGTTTATATGGTAGAGACACGAAACTAGTACTCCCGTTTCACCTCTGGGTATCGAAAAATAAAATAATAACTTAAATCTTGGAAATAACAATTCATGACGTAGTTCATGATAATTGACAACTTTTACGTGAAAACTAATCAGTTTGTAGTCATATCGGAGTGATTTACGACGAAATTACATACAGCTGGGTATGTCTATGGGCGATACGAAATGCAAGATCTTTACTTACAGATTTTCACTCCTAATAACATATACGTCAGAATATGCCCTTATAATCTTACACATTATTTATTTATACGTCGATTAAGCTCATCCTGAGTGTCGGATGGCATAATTATTTAGCTAGCTATCTTTCAAATTTAAAATAGGCCTCGCGCCTTTGCGTTGGCATCAGACGCCTTCATACATCCATTCTTTCTTATTAATTAAGACGTTCTAGACGCCTCACCTTTAAAACACGGCCTCTCATTGGCCGAAACCAAAATCGGTTAGCGTAATTTACAGTATAAATACCGTAAATAACACTTATTAATACAATTGAAAACACAGAAATGCGGTAAATTTAAAACGAAAATTTCCAACAATGAAAATTTCTTAAAGTAATGCCCCGAATAAAATCATCGTTCATTCGTTAAGTTCATTAGTCCTTAGAGGGGTATACTCAATTGACTGTCCATATAAGTCCATTTCAGGTCATAGAGCATAGCTCTCGTAGATATATATAATTAATAAAAATATATTTAAATAACTTTTGCGGGCGAACAATATACAAATTAAATAATAAAATTTCATAATAATAATAACAACAATCAAAATAATAAGTTTTATAAATAGTAATATCATTAAAATAAATCATTATTTTCTGTGCATTCTGAAAATGGTAACAGCACAACATGTAAATGTAAAAGTTATCATTTTATCATAGATTATTACAAAGTATTTTAAACCAAATGCATTTAGACCATCTGGCAGATTATCTTAAAATATCTTACAACACATTTGAAATTTACTTTGGGTATTATTTATACGTCCCTATTAAAACAAAAGTAGTATATAAAAGTATTTTCAGCGAACGGTTCACGGCTCGGAAGACGGTAGATGATGTCCGCAATCTGGGAATCTGACGTCACACTGGTCATATTGGTTGAACTTCACCTTTTACCTTGAACTTTAACCTTAACCTAGAACTTGACTTTAACATTGACCTTTAAACTTGGCTGCCATTTTGAATTCCACCATCTTGTAATCGAGTTTCCTACTCACGATCGTTGCACTTTTTGATACTGTAGAACCTTTCAACCATTTTGATTCTGACATCACGTTCGCCACATCTTGTTTTCGTCTGATGGAGGCTGCCATTTTGGATAACTTCACGTACACTACTATTTTTTCGTCTCCCTGAGGCCGCCATCTAAGATCTAAAATCGCAGCCACTTTTTTTTCTTGTTTTCGTCTTTTAGAGGGCGCCATCTTAGGTGATGTCATCGCCACCATCTTGTCTTATTTTGTTGTGTTGGAAGTCATCATCATGGGTGATCTAATGTCCACTTTTTTTGTATCTACTGTTTTTCCTACCATGGTCATATAGAAAGGTCTGGCAAGTTACATTTATTCTCCGTCCGCTCAGTGAAACTCGCGACAGTCTTCGAACTAACGGCGCTAGTGGCAGTTCAGCCCATTATTAACATTAGGTTAATGTTAAGAATTAGCATAATTTTTATAACTCTGTTTCGTTTCAAATTGTGGGTAAAGTTTAGGATTTTAAATTTATTTGGGAGCTTTGTAGGGTTTTGTGTTTAGCAACAAATATTAACTTTGCCGAAATTTTTCATTTAAAAGTTGGAGTGTTCAGAAAGCGGATCCCAAACAAATTGGGATCTCCTATAAGAAAGCACGTTTGAAATATTAAGTGCGTATTTAGATCAAAAATATTTGTTCGCTATAATTTTTATCTTGAAAGGAGTGTAATTCTTTCAAATTAAATTTTAATCCAGTTATTATTTTCAATGTTACAAGGTTTTATTGAGCTACAATCAGCTTTAATTCCTCATCCACCAGCCACAAGATAACCGCAGATGCCATCTTGGTCACCATGTCGAAAATGTGTTATTATTAACCTAAATAATTTGAAAATTTCCAAAAATCGTTTAAACGTTCGCCCATTAATAATATATGTGCATTCGATCGGGTTAAGTTCTTAGTTCGATCCCTCGAGTACGCAAAATAATTTTTTCGTTAGGCAAAAAAAAAATTGGTTGTCTGTAAAGTCGGTTTACGGAAGATAGTTTAACGTGACAACGTCATAACAAAACATTGATGAAATGATTGATCCAGAAGAAAAGGAAATATCATATTTGGCCTGAGACTGAGCCGTAATAGGTTTTTGCAACCAAACCATTTAGGCATAAAAAATATTATATTCTTTGAGGAAGAATTTTTTTTTAATTTTTCAATTTTTGCATTATAAAATCTACCTCTGCATACTTTTATGAATAAAATTGACTCATTTTTATTGAATTATCACTATTTTGTATGGATACAAAGGAGTGAAATGAAATGTGCAATTGAATTAATTAATTTACTTTTATTTGCATTCATTAATTCAAATATATTTATTTCCTTTGAAATTTTGCCGGTGCCATATTTATTTTTACAAGTACAAAAAAAAGTTTCGCAGCTGCCGGGTTTCGAACCGAAAACATTTAGTTTTTGAGCTCGGTACGCTAACCACACGCCCATGAGACCATACTATAGTAATGTAGTTTCAAATGTTATATATATATAAACTTTGTTCACGGTAGGGGTAGAATATTAACACGATTTTATAACAAATACGCATCCCACATACACCAAACTTATTTATAATGTGTTACAATATTTTTTTAAACATTGTGCAAAAGATCCCGTGTGTAATTTGAATTATTATGTGTAACTGTAAAACACCATTGTTGGTTCAAAACGTATTTGAATTTTCAACATTACTTTTAAATAACCGTACCGATTGTGCTGAAAATCGGTGGACGATCGTTAAATTACATAATATTATTAATTCAAACGACGAAAATATGATTGAAAAGTCAAATCGATGGTTGTTCCAATCGAGTGGAAGAGAGATGCCACGCATGCGTACAATGAGCAAACAGAACACATCCGTAGTGGAACATCCGTAGTGGGACACTTTTTCGTGCGTGCAGCCGGCGTTCATCGATTTATTAGACGTTGTCACGTCAAAAATTTTTTTATTTAAAATATTACCTCAACTTACCATAAACGTGATAAGTTTAAAAATAACATAATAAATATTAAACAAATAAATATTAATACATAAATTATACACCACTACAAGTACAAATAAGCATATTAATAAATTCCTTAGCGTTTCTCGAAAACTACAGGTTTCCTTGAGTGTTAAGCGAGTCCTTTACATGTCTTGACGTGTAAATTCAGGGCATTTCCACACGACAGTAGAACAGCACCTATATCACAAAGCTTTGATATTTCAGTTTCGTTCAAAGAACAGTGATATATTTCATTATGCTTTGCACTGAAAATGCCGACTATCATTACAACAGAAGCAACATCTTGACCTAGTGAACGCACAACCAGTTGGTCACAATTTGTGATGGCAAATGGGGTCAAGGTCATCTAAAACGGCAGTCAAAGGTAAAATATCAAGGTCATCCAAAATGGCCGCCATGAAATCGGAATCCAAGATGGCGAATCCACGGTTATACAACCATAAACCAGGTGCCTCAGCGCCATTTACACACCACTCGCGGTATTTGTGATTTAGGAAATAGTGACAACTTCCCTCAGGGCCTATCCTCCCCTTAACAATGCTGCAGCTTTGTACCGTCGCATCTCATTTGTGCGCAAAACCAAATGATAACTAAAACAAATTTGTGAATTAAATATCAAATTATACATTTATTATTTCACACGAAAGTAAAATGTCTTCTCAGAACCTAAAAAGTAATGGATAAAGTTTCGAATATATTTTCACACGCATTATCGTGTTAAATTTATATTCTGAGAATAATAATATTAACTTTTCTACTAATACTTAGAATAACGTTATTTAAGTGAAACGACTTTGCTGAGAGGGTAATAATTTTCGAGCGTTACGAAAATTCCGATCGCATGTGGGGAAATAGCTAGGTCTGTGATGGGGGAACCGGAAGAGCAGAGAAAAATTGGGTATTGATGGGAGAACCAGGAGAAGAAGGGAAACAGTTAAGTACGTCGTGGGGAACCAGAA
Organism: Bacillus rossius redtenbacheri; assembly: GCF_032445375.1. NCBI lineage: Eukaryota > Metazoa > Arthropoda > Insecta > Phasmatodea > Bacillidae > Bacillus > Bacillus rossius. The sequence goes on from NC_086332.1 coordinate 89,751,532, forward strand.
GAGAAAGAGACGGCACGGCTCAGAATTAACACATACTTAAACACATACATTTACACAGCCATTAACATATACTTTTAAAAACACTTTTACTCACACTTTTGCACGGCCTTTAATAGCCGTTCACTCAAACTTTTACACGCAACTAAACACAAATTTTTAAACACACTTTTACCCACACTTTTAAACACACTCTTACACAGCCTTTAACACCTACTTTTACACACACTTGTACACACACTTTTAACTCAAACATTTACCCACACTCTTGCACTCTTTACACTTACACTATTACGCATAATTTTACTTACACTTTTACACAGTCTTTAACACACACTTATACATTCAAACTTACACACACTTTAACCCACTCAGCATTTAAAGCACAGTTTTAGAGTCAATTTAAACACATGTTTACATACATTTTACACATACTTCTGCACACACTTTTACACACATGTTTTTTCACACTTTTACACTTTCTTACACACGTTTACACACTTTTATACACTTTGTACACATAAATACACTTTTGCACACTTTTGCAGATATTTGCACACTTTTGGATACTTTTGAATTGTTTTGCACACTTGCACACTCGTACACTTGCACACTCGCGTACTTGCCATCTTGTGCTCTCGGGCACTTTAATGTGCGCGGTTGTTTCTTGGAGGTGGACTTTGCGCTATCCACACTCCGAGACTGTTGGTGCGGTCGGTGATCGCTGGAGCAGCCTTGAGCAAGCTCCACGTGGCGGCGTGCGGCTCAGGTTGAACCCCGCCATGCTGCAGGGATAGGAGGGTCGCGGCGGTAGGGACCCGCCTGCGCCTGACGTTAGCCGACTTTAGGGAGTATTTGAGCAGAGTGCAACACAACGCGGTTTGAGCTTATTGTTGTGCATCACGCCACCGGTCATCTTCGCAAGAAAATATTGTTTTGTAATGTACGTATTATTATTATTTTAATTACTTGTGTAAACAAGTATTGTTAGAAAGTGTTATATGAGTATTTTTTATTATTTGAGATCATACCCGCATTATTACTATTCTCAATTAATATTTTTTGTTTGAATAAAATTATACTAATTATTTAAATAATTTATCTCTATACATACCTAATAAGCAAGACGTTCCACTTCAGTTGCAAATCTCGTAAATACATCATTTCCTTTTCATCCCAAAAATGATGTATTTCATGCACAATTTTAACATTTTCATAGCTCTTCAGGCCATTTCTTTATATTGTTGTATTTGTTGTATCCAATTAAATTCTATAATATACAACTTTAAATATCACCTTATTTTGTTTAACGACTTTATGATAATGTATGTTTATTAGAAATATTTAAAAATGTAGTTTCAATGGAGGAACAAATACGTGTCCAACATATCGAAACGGGCAAACAATAAATTGTATTTAAGGGAACCATTTTAATAAATTTAAAAAAAATCATTTCAACGTATTAAAACTTTTACTAGTATTAATAACATCACTCCAAAATATATACAAAATATACATTTTAAAGTAAGTGCGCATTATTACAAATAATTATTTGTACTACATGTCATTACGCAATGAAGTTTAATTGTAAATACGTTTTTATATTTTTTTATATTGTATATAAAACGATAAAAAGTTTTTTGGACGGTACAAATGCTAAATTGATAATTACTGATTATGATTTTTCATTGATGCTCAAACAGAAAAGTGTTTTGAAGTGAAGTTACATACATTTTTCTCTATGGCTATAAATATCGAGTAAAAGAGTTTCCAGCTATTTTGCTTCTTTCTTCTTTGGTCTACCGTATTATATTTTTATGGCGATGTGAAAATTACCAGTTTATATTATCGGCTCTTTTTGTGTTTTTTGTAGTTCTTTTCGTTTCGTTTTTTTCCCGAGTTCGCGATCTTTATTCGTCAGTCTAAATTTGCAGAGTTATTCCGGTAACAAATTGTTTTTGTATCATTTCATTCAACATTTAAGGTAAGCTCGTTTACAAGTCATTTGTGATAGTGCCTTTGCGTGCTTTGTATGCCTTCCGAATATATATGGAAATTTTCATATGTTCATTACGTGATGTTAAAGGTAGTACAATACGTGTCACTCCATCACCTACGTGATTATAACAATTACCTAATACAGTTTTGTAAATATTCTATGTATACAGCAATTAATATGCTACTATTTGTTGATATAACATTTTTTGTTTATTTTGAAATAACCTATAAAATGACCGTTCCTGTTTTAAGATACGTCGCTTTGTTAAACTTTTTACTCTAGTTTATGTATTAATATATTTTCCACAAAGTAACTGTAAACGTTAATTTTCACCTATCATGTATTCTTATTATATTTCATTTGTTCACCAGACACAGGATTACGTGCGTTATTTTACATTCTAGTCTACCTGCTATGAAGTTTCCTTATCGTTAACAGTAAAAAAATATTAATTTTAAAATGTGTCTTTAAAAATATATTAATTTAATTCATATATAATATTGCTATTAATGCACGCTTATTTCCAGAGCAATTTTTTTTTACCTTTTTCAAACAAATCAGACTAATTATATGTTTGTAATACTACAAAAAACGTTTCCTGAAATTTATTTTGTTCGTCGGTTACCACTATTACTTAGTAGGATTTGTTTTACAAATGTGTCAAAGGCAATTCTTAAAATTACACGGTATTTTCCTTTTGAAATTTTTGTTGCGAGACGCTCTTGTGTTCAAATATCGATGAAATCTCCTACAAAATTTGTGGCTAAAATCAAATTTGTTTGCTGGTGTAGACAGAAAAAAAAATTAATTTAAAAAAAGTGATCATTTTCAATACATTTAATAACATAGTATAATACAAAATAAAAAGTTTGTTTAAAATTATTTAGTAACTGTAGTATGATCGCGGATAACCTTCTCGTTCAAATACTAACAATTTATTGCAACAGTAATCAAAGTATATGGTCATGGTTCTGTGCTACCGTAGTCGTTTCATGGCCATAAAAACTCCATTTGCACTAAATGATTGTTCATATTTTACAATAAAATGTTATAACTCATATAGTAGTATTATTTTATAAACTTATTCTAAAGCACTTCACAAATATTTTCACACCAGTAAATTTACTATGCTAGAATTAGGATTCCGAATGCTTAACTTTAAAGTAATTAGTAAAGCAATTCATTTTATTAATTTGAAGTCATTTGTAGTCACTATTTAATTACTTCAAATTAATCATATTAATATAGTGTTTAAATATGTTTTGTAGTAATATTTGTTTTTAAAGGTATGAATGCGTGTATGTTTTTGAGTTTTCCTGCGCGATGTTATGAACATGTGCATATTTACGAATTTTTTGATTGGTTTTTCAAAAACCTTTATTCCTATGAGAAAAGGTTATAATAGCAGGTAGATACATAATAATGTAAGGTTATATACACTGTATTCATAAAAAATATACTTTCTTTTTTCAAATAATATTGGTTATAGTAAATATTGAGTCCTATCACAATATTTGTTTACTGTTTTAAATATATATTCCTGTCAGTTTAACAGCGTAAATAATGTACAAATCCAACAACTTAGTTTGTAAACACGTTCCTCTGTGACCATAGTTATCATAGTAAAATGTTGCTTGTAACATCTTGTAACAGCCATAGAGGTATAATAGGTAGAGGGAGCGTTCACTATACCATGACATGTATAACTGTGTGGTCAACACCTATCACGTGACTTAAGGATAATTTGAGCGGGAATTCAAAGTTTGTTTCAGATTCGTAATTACAAAAGCATGAACGTAACGATTCTGTAGGCGTTAGCTGATCATCAAATAACTGTATTTATAACTTTGGGAGTGTAAGATGTGCTATTCAGAGAAAATAATTTACCAAACATGGTTTTTATCTAAATAAGGCTGGAAAAGACTTGAGTGAAAAATTCAGCAAAGTAGTTAAACAGTTACTTAAGAAGGAAGATGATGTTCCTCTTTATTTTAATGATAATTTAATTATTGTTCCAAAAAACTTTTAAACGTACATGTGTTCTTTGTTTTTAAATTGTAATACATACTATACAAAAAATACTATAACTTTTAAATAGGTTAGTGAGTAGCTGGGTTGACTCTACAAAAAAAAAATTCAAATAGAAACCACTTTTGATTATAATTTTGAAATTATGAGTAAAATAAATAGTTCCTAAGATAAGTTAAATAATATTACTCTTAATTTAATTAATCAAAATGTTAGAGTTGATGTCACCCACCTCTCTGTGAGGGATAGCAGGGAACACCTAGCAGGGTTACTGGCAAATAGATGTAATATTTTTTTTTCTTTTCAGTTAACTTTGATTTTATTTTGTGAGGTGATTTAATTTGAATTATATGGTGGAAAGTACTCACAAAAAATTGCTAAATTTTCTTTTCTTAGCGTACAGTATGATCAATGTGGTAGATTTTCCAAATAGAATAACATTCTCAACAGCAACAGCTATTGGTAATATATTTAAGAATAACTAAAAATTATCATTCATTTAGTACAGGAGCTATTTTAAATTGTCAGTCTGAACATGATCCACAGGTTTTGAGCATTAATTATAATTTAAGTACGTAATGTAAATAAGTCTATAACAAAAGTTAGATGTAAACAAATATATGACAGCTCTCTTAAACTACTATAATTTTCTTTAGTCAACATCTTGGGAGCCTTTAATGTTTGAATCTGATTCTTACACACTTTATAACAATTTTAAAAAGATTGTATTATTTCATTTCAATGCTTGTTGCCCCATAAAATACTGTAGTACTCCCAAAAAACCTATATATCAAAATGCATGGCAGGGCTGTAGCCAGAATTTTGTGAAGAGAGGGGTCCAGTTTTGTGAAATGGGAGGGGGGTACAATTTTTCATGAAAAGGGGGGGGGGGGGTTGGTGGGTTAAGTTTTGTTGACATATTTTTCATTGAGTTAAATAAAACTCTGTCACACTAACATCTTAGGAAACACTTCACTTATAGAAGTCCATTACTTACACACATAAATTAAAGTAGTGATTTTGCTAGAGAAAAGACAGCTAAACATTTTAAATTTTGGATTTGTGTTGGGAGAGGGGGGAGGGATGCATTATTGTAGGCCACTATGAGGATTTTTTCAGCAGCAATCGTCCTTAAGTCACGTGTTTTCCGAGCCAACCATGTTGAACACGCATTTGTGACGTCACGCTCTCTCTACCCATATTACCTCTATGGTAACAGCCTCATATTATTATATGCATAGAGTAAGGAATTTAGAAGATTCGGCATTCTGTGACGTAGTTGATTTACATATTTTTACTTTGCCATCGTCATATTTTCATGTCCAAAACAATGCGGAAATGTTACTTGAAACTATCTGATGAAAATTAGTTCGTGTGATTTAGAATCTACATAATTAAAAAAGTCACTTCCGTTAAATACAGTCATTTAAAACTGTTTTCACAAAGCAAACACTGCACTTCAGCACTTGGGCGTCTAACCAAAATGGCGTAGACCATGAGCTGAAAAATAAAAGGATCCATCCAGTTAACATGTAATCATACGACGTGGACATCGCCGGATTATATTTCGTTCAAGTGTAACGCAAATAATATTATAATAATTTTTTTCCCTCTGCAATATTTTCTGTAATCTAGTTACACCGTTTCTCATAGTGAAAACGAAGCGAACACATTAGTTATCACTTAGGTGAATAGAATACCAGTAGCAAATATATATATCCCCTCCCCTGAAATTTTGAAATAAACTATGATATGCAACCTCTAAAATTTTAAACAAAAAAAGTAATAACGAAGTACACAATACATAACATTATTTCTAAATATCATTCTTTAAATTGCACATCATAATATAGTGAAAATATTTTTTTAATGATCTTCCACAAGTTTGAGATATTTAAAGTAAGCATTTTGTTATTGATGGACGATGATAATTATAATGATAAGCCCTAATGCTCCTCCCTAAGCGTACTGGTTCCCCACAATGCCGAGGTGTGCCAACCACGACGCATCTGAGGCTGCCATTGCAGGGCTTACCAATGCCATTTGCAAGGAGAAGTGAAGAAAAAAAGCACACGCTGTCCTAAAACCTGAAGGAAAAAAAATAAAACAAGTTTTAAATCCCCGATTTGGTGGAGAATCAATTCAAGGACCTTTCCCAGTGCCGAGGACAGTCGTTCCAGCCATCGAGGCAGCGGCCAGGACTTCTGTCGCGATAGCCATGGAGTTACTGAATGTCAGGAGACGCCATTCTGTGACATATTTGAAGTCACTTTTTGATCGCACCATTTATAGCGAACGATGCCGTAAAGGTTGATGAAAAAAATTAGCTGTGCGTGCGCAAAGCAGCCGAGGTTTTTGGAGAAGGAAGTCGCCAAGGAAGGTGGTGTGGAAGAGAGATGGGTTCTTGGACAAGCGCGCGTTCACTCGCTGGGCTTGGGATTATAATAAATGTGTTTACAAGCCAATTAAACTTCCACCCACCCTGTCAATACTATTACAGGAGCATCCTTTCCGTTTCACTCCTTGCCTCTTAGAAATAAGTCACTAGATTAAAATGTAATTTTTTGTACGTCTGGCAAAAAGTGCAAGACAGGTCCTTTAACATATCTTGAACAAAAATTATTTTCTCAATTTTAAAATTTTAACAATACTTCTTTAAGTTCCAGGTTAAACATGTATATAAGTTTGACCTCTTCATCTTCAAGTTTGTCGGCCAGACACACAGCTCAATCGATTCAATTTAATTTCCACTGTAGAGTGTGCGCGCCAAACTGTATAATAATCAACATTAAAGCCTCGCTTTACACCAATATACACTAAACTAGACTTCATAACTTTATGTAGTGCAATAACTATTATTTTTCTTTACTGATTTGTGTGTTTTGATTTTGTCACCACCATTTCTGGTAAATTATCTAGTAAATGTTCTGTTAACCTGCATAATAAAATGAGTTTTATTTTTAAAACTATCTGGAAAAAAACCACTTGATTTATTTCTTCTAACAGCGCAGCCGGAAAAATAGCGTTTTTATTTTGAAAGTCGTTTCAAAATGACGTATCAATGGATTAAAAAAATAATAATTATAAATGTATAACAATGCAATTTTGGTCTTAATTTTTACTTCACGAGTCAAAGATAATACAGCAATTTGTATGGTTGTTTTGCAAATATTTATTCCTTAAAAATATTTAACCTTTAATTAAGGAAGAATAATACTTATTTATTCATTTATTCCCGGTTGAAATGACTTACTTCAAATTTGAACCATGAGCTAATCATATTACGGTGTTAACCAAAACTTCTAAAACTCGTTAAGTCTCCACGAAGCACACTCTTTACTTCCACATGCACTTCACCCTGGTCACAACAAAGCGGTCTCCGGTCGGGGCCTGGCGTGGTTACAACAATGATTCGTTTTTTTGAAACTACAAAGACAGCTCTATATGAAGCACACTCTTCGTACAAAACTCCGTAAATAAGTTTTTTTTTCCAACATTTTACATACCGTAGGCAACAGTACTATAATCAAGTTTACGTGAAGAGATAATCGTATTTAATGTTTACAGAAATATGTTTAACTAGACGTGTGCCCGATGGTATTTCACAACCTCAGTTTTGACGAATTCCTTAAAACACTGATACAACTGAATTTTATTTGTAAACAGAAGCCTAAACATCAAATTTCCATATTTCCAACTTAAAGAAATTACACACATCTTACCAAATTGTAGTAAGTAGGCACACAAATCACATAGCAAACTCGGCAAGAAATCAAGTATAAATAAAACCTATCGAAAATGCAAAGCAATATCGTTATGTTTTTAATATCCAAAACACAAAGCGTACATATCCTAGCCCAGTAAATTCAATTTTAGTTTTGTATTAGTAAAATTTGTCTTGTAGTATTGGAGATTAGCGTGTTCGAACAAAGAGACAGACAGACAAAGTTTTAAAATATATTCGTATTGTATTCTGTTACACTCCCTACATCACCCGCAATGAGTTTTTGCAAAATATTTTGAGTGTACAAACACGACAGTTGTACAGTTTTATTACAGCATTAGCAGAACCTGGCAGACTTTGTCCTGTCTGGGTATATTAGTTTTATTTTTTATATATAAAAAGAAATGGTTTTTATTTTACCTAGAATCTATAATGCGTTATTTTGCTGAGGATCTTTAAGGTTTCACAATGTTATTAGAAATGAACAGAAACAAGGTGTGATTCCGTCTGAATATAATCACGTCAAATTTATTTAAGGAAAATTTATAACAGATATTAGAGAAATGTATTAATATACAATATCAATTACGTACTTAAACAGCTCTCAGGTATATTCAGAAAGAAAAAAAAAAAAAAAATCTGGGTCGACCCGAAATTCAATTATAAAAAGGTTCCATTTAAAAAAAACATAAATCAATAAAAAAAAAAATACAAATATATTTAAACCATCCCAGTATATATATTCTTAACGTCCAGAAATGATGTTTATCTGATGAACTGCGTCTGACGGCGTAATTTATGAAAGTTCAGAAAAAGGTTAATAGATACAGAAGCACCGGAGGTCGGGGCTTCGTTTCCCGGAGATCACGCGGGAACATGATGCCAGGGCGCCTGTGTGGTTGATGAAAATGCCAATTCGGCGTCCGGCTCTCGGACCCTGTCTGCGAACAGTCCGAATCAATACTGCTCAGAACTTGTACACAGACAGTATAGACTGGGCAGAGAATGCCCGCAAAGTTAAGGGGAGGTTGGGGAAAGTCGCGGATCGTCACTCACCAGACAGGGAAGTTGGCTTCTATTTACCGATGCATCGCCAGCCAGAAACTGTAAACCGCAAATACGCGGCTGGGCGCGGATGTTTTCATCATTTCAAAAGAAATAAAAAAAGATTTAAAAGAAAATAACTATTACTCTTTATACTGTGCAGACGGACTAAACTACTTGAAGAAGATTACAGGGATAGCATCCCTTATTTAATGGACTACATCGTCGGTTGCGGCCGGATGGAAGTCTTGCAGTGTATCGTCGACTCGCCGATAATCGCAAATGGTCCGTCTGCAGTCGCGACGCGAAGCGAAGTGTCCCTCGAAGAAGCGCGTCTCATAATTTAAAGTAAATGTTCAACCAAAAGTGGGGGGGAGGGGACTGGGACGCCCGGACCGAAAGGTTCGAAGTTCCCCGATTGGGCATCATAAAAAACCTCTGACTTTGATGTCTCGAAGTTGGTAGCACTGGCCGACTTTAGCGCTACCTGTTGAGGGGTGTCTGAAATAAAAAAGAATCGACTCGCCCAAGACGTCTGCTTAAACAAGGGGATAAGGGCGAAGTCTAGTGCTGCACTCTGGCTGCCAAGATAAGAAGTTACTGTTTCTGATGCTAGAAGTCGTGGGGTTGTCCATCTTTGAACACACATTTTTTATGCAAGTCGTCCTTGACGCCGGCCAACGCTTGGCGGGGTTAACGGCAGGGCAATGCTCCGGAGCTGAATTCTCAGAACTGAAGGGAGGGTGGGGGGGGGGGGGCAAAAGCGCAACGAAACCACGTTCAACAAGTAATAAAAAATGAAAGACTTATTATTGTCTAAGATTTCATTATATTTACTAGTATATATCTACTATATAGATTACCAAACAATAATTCACTTGAATGAACAATTTTTTTATACTATACTATTTGCTATGTAATTGAACTAATATAAATAATGTAAACTAGTACTTACATCTAGCATATCGCAAATTGCTAGCAATATTTGTGGTTTTCTGATTTGGTGTATAGATGTATAGAGTTTTGGGAGTTCCTGCCCTGGATCAAGCAACATATAGTTGACCATGCGAAAAACACGGATTTGTTAAATTTAAACCGGCAACGCATATTGACTACCCTTGAGCTTTGTTTATTGTCATCGCGAACGCAAGATGCAAGGGAAACTGCAAATGCTTGAAAGTAAAGGGAAAATCAGTGGGAATAATTAGAATGTGCAGAATCAGCATATATTCTCCTTTACATTTGCCGTTAATCATTTTTGCTTCAATAACATTTGGCATCAGGTTTTTTCACGGAAAGTATGGTTTGGTTGCGCATTTTTCACATGTTCAGATTCCGAAGGAGCAGTATTGAAGTGCCATTTTTAACGTCAGTATGTGCGGTAGGATTCCACGTTGGTCCAATTAATTGAGAAATTTGACAGGATAATTAACAGATTGATCCTTTTCTATAATTATGTAAATATATTTGTAATGTGTAACTGCACCAGGAATTTCCAATTAAATCTTGATATTGATTCGATTGACATCATCATTCTTTGTAGCTAAGATAGCGCGCTCGCAAAGCCAATCATGATTCCTGAAGTTGTTGGTGATGTTCGGTAAAACTTTCTTTCCATGATATTCTATTTATGACTGAAGCTGACAGAAGTTCGATGGTAACTTTATCTCCTGTGTTGTAACATCAACCTGTAGTTTGCCGTCACCCATATCCAAAAGTTGTTTCGCCAATCTTTGTGCACAATCATCTCCAAGTAAATGCACACGCACACTGGTCGACAGTGTATTTTTATTCACGTGTCTCCAGAGAGTCGATTTCTTCAGGCAGGCGTTCAACTCGTCGGCTGATGTTGATATTGGAATGATGGGAAAAGTTTGACGGAAATCACCAGTATCAGCAGTATTACAGCTCCACCTATTTGATGTTGATATTTTCGGAAATCTCGCAGAGTACGATCAAGTGCCTCGAGTCCTTTCTTATGGGTCAGGTACATTCATCCCAAATAATGAGTTGGCATGATTTCAATACAGTTGCATTCCAGAGGTTTTTCCAATGTTGCAAAGGGGATGTGAAGATAGATTTCAATTCAATGGCAGCTTGAGAGCTTATGTGCCGTGAGTCCTCCATCGAGTAGCGTTGCTTCAATACCCGATGATGCCACGGCCAAAGCATTTTTAGAATTTCTGCAAAAATCAAATTAGGTACTAATTATTTTCCGGTTCCTCCTGGTGCATCAAGAAAATGAAAGCTACCATTTCCACCCCATATATCATACACCATTACTGAGATGTACGCGTGTCGTTTACCGTTTGTCAGGAGTCTTTTCTGAACCTCAACATAAATTTGTAGTGCATCGATGTCGTATTCTTTTTATCGCACTAAGTCTATATCGACTACATCATTTGTGTAAAATCCCCGTGAATGTATTCCCAGCTGATTTAGGTTTAATCTCAATCGATATACACATATCTTCAAGTGGTATTTGCTTCATTGAAAATGTCTTCTTATTACTGTACGTTCAGGCTGGGTTATCTCTGCATGCTCGAAGATATATGTCTTCGCTCAAACTATATTAGTGTTTTCCCATTGATCTTTCGGATCAGAAGGCGCTCAGTTGTTCAAATTATTGCGAACACAGTGCGTGTTCGATGAGCATCATGTGTTTCAGATGCTACTGCAAATGCATTGTTCCAATGTTTATCATTTTCAAGTAGACCAAGTTTCAAATATACTTCTTTGTATGTCCAAAACTATTGACCATCTAAGATTTTGATTGCTTGAAACGATGTTGTTCCTTTGACAAACGTCTTCTTCTAAAACATTTCTTAGTTTATTGATTACATGTGTAATACTGCGGGACTTCGTGATATAGCAATGTTTTTGAAAATTCGTCAGTTGCACACAATTCGATGAATGTTGTTAATGTTATGTTTTATGATTCTGCAGTTCTCTGGAGTGTGTTCTTTTTCATGAAGTAGACTCGTCAGTTTTCTGAAAAAATACAAATGGAGATGAAATACATCCACATATACCGAAATTAATTGGAAACCTTATATAAAAAACAAAATCACTTGATACAATACAAATGAAATGATTTGCACACAAATGCAATTGAATAAATAATATGAAGTAATTTACATGAAAAAGCATTAAAGGAACCAATTTGTAATGAAATAAAGTATTTTAATTGAATCGAACTTTAATGATTAAATGCTTGAATTGTAACGAAATAAATAAAAGGAAAGAACTGAAATGTGTGGAAATGTTACCTACCTGTACATATTAATGTGAGATAACCGACATAATCTGAAACGATAAAAATGGAAATTAAGTGCATCCAAATATACTGAAATGAATCGGATACCTAATATAACAAACCAAATCACTATAATTATTACAAATATTTACAGAAAAGTGTTCATGAATGTCAAAATCAAAAATTAGCATTATAGCTTCATTACTGATAATATAACATCCCATTTGAAATTGTTGAACTTCATTTATGGGTGCATTGGGCTTCACAAATCTGAAAACTACCATATCACTGCCTTTATTTACGTATTCATATATGTATTTGATCGATTTAAGTGAATTTCAGGACTATATTTGGTATACGTGCATTAAATTGTTTCGAAAGTATAAGAGAGTAGGGCACAATTGACCGATATTAGTAGTATAGGATAGCCGGGCCGAGCGCAGGCTTCAGGCTGTGGATTGTGATTGTCGGTCCGCCATCTTGGATTGTGACGTCACGGCGGCCATTTTTGACTCCAAAATTCCTCAAAATTCCTCAAAAATGACTCAAAATGACTCAAAAATTCCCGTTTTAAGAAAAAAAATTCCCGTTTTCGAGAGAAAAATTCCCATTTCGAGGGAAAATTTCCCGTTTTAGTACTTAAAAATCCCAGCAGCTAGAAATGTCCATATGTAGGCTTAAGCATCCATGTCTACAGCCTCCGATAAGCCTCTGACGTCATCATGGATGACGTCACCGTTGCAGTTTCCGTTACACCCGCCATCTTTAAATTTATTATCCGATTTTAATGAAAAAAATATTAAAATTTATAACAAAATTCAATTAATAAAAATTTAATAAAAATATTTTATAAACAAACTTTTATGGCGCGGAGCTTGGAGTCCACGGTTTGAACCCGGCGAGGGCAAAAAAAAATATAAATGGCGAACGATCCTTCCTCCACAGAAGCCACCTACAGACTAACCTACCACCAATAACAAGGTATATATCATCAACTAGTATGATGTCATGTCCGCCATCTTGTCTTCGTCTGCTGGAAGACACCATCTTGTTATCGCCTGCTAGAGTGCGCTGACAACATGTTAGTTGAATTCTTACCCGCTAGAGTGCAGTAATTATTTATTATTACGGAGGCAACCGCCATCTTGGAATTTGGACGCCAACTTTGAATCGTGTAATTATTTAGCTAGAGATTCGGGAAAAATTCCAAAATTCACCAAAAAATTGGCAATCATTTTACAGAATGATTCGATCAGTTCCAGTCCTTGGTTCGATACTTGATCATTGTAATAATGTTTAATTTTATTTAAAAAATAATAATTTCAATAAACCATTTTAAAATTTCTTATAGAGACTTTTAATCCTCTACTACCATAATCCTATAAGCCATCAAGACCACCATCTTGGAAATTCGTAATAATTAACCTAGAAGTTCAGGAAAAAGTTCAGAATTCATTAAATAAATTTCCAATCAATATACTGATTAATTAGATCGACTAAGGTCCTTGGTACGATCTTGGATGATGCAAAAAGATATAACATCAATTTAACATAATAGTGACAGGTTCGAGGAATTAAACACTGCAAGTTCTTTTTGAAACATAATATTTATTACATAATTTCTATTTTACTACAGGAACACTTACGAATGCTAGCAATCTTATAATCATTCATTTATTTCCGCATCGGTGTGAAATGACGAATTCTTAACTCCAATCGGTTTATACTAGACAGAGACCAACCAGAACCTTTACTGACAAAGTTCTCCTCTTCTTGACAGAGTTTCTGGATACCGTTTTTAACAGTTTGCTTCACATCTTCAGAACTGTAAATTACTGCAGCCGAAGTCTTGAATGCACATTTCTTCACTTTGTCATCTAATGGATATGGCTTTCAATATATACAGTCCAACCACAAGTTATATTTCAAAGGGCCGTTTGCAGCTACGTCATCAGTAAGCTGATTGATTATGTCCTGTCTGATATCATCAAGAAAAGTACAAATGTCCTTCGTCTCACCTAACTTATTTAAATAATAGTAGTCTTTCAACGTTCCACGAAATGCAGATTGCGCCAAGTAGAAGCCATTATCATTCACTTGTAATGCACCGAACACAGTCTTAGGATTAGTTCCATGTTCAGACGTCATAGCAATCGGTTGCTGTGAATCCGTTTTTTTGCTTGTACGCTTCCGTGCCTCCAATCTTAAGCGAGGAGTCGAAATGACGGCAGGTAGTTCAGAAGTAGGTGCACAGACTCCACCTTTATAGTTTTTCGGATGTCGGCGCAAATTATCAATTCGAGTAAAGGCACTCATCAAAGCGAAACTTCATGCGAGAAGGATTCTTCATGCATTTGCTCCGCTCATGTCTTCGTGCATCATGGGAAAATGCGAACGACGTACCACAGTAGCTGCAAGGATGCCTAGTTGAAGACAAACCCGAACCAGATGACGATGTAACTGTGGTTGTACCATTTCCAGGCATACTCTTATGCACATCGATGTATCGTTGTTGCACTGATACCTTTTATTTCTGCCGCTCTGCAGGACCGTTACATGTATCCAAGTGTTGCTTCAAATTAGCATTTCTTGTAAATTGCTTGCGACATTTAATACAGCCAAATATTTTACGATAAGGGTTCTTAGCACATTCTCTCTTCTCATGTCGGCGAGCATTGCTGATGTTTGACAAAATCTTGTCACAGTAACGACATCGATGTTCATTAGTTGTTGAGGATTCGTCATCCATTGAAGTCTCCATCGAGGGTGAAACAGCGTTCGTTGAGGTTTCCTGTACAGCCAGCACTACCGGTATTGAAGTCTCTTCTGCTGATGGTATAAGGTCTGTCGAAGTCTCCTCCAGTGTTGCCGTCACCGTTTCCAACGGGATCTGCACCTTCAACTTCGTCGCTGACGTCAAGGTTCCCGTAGACGATGGTACAACGTCCATCGAATTCGTCGTTAAAGTCGGTAAAGATGCCATCGAGTTCGCAAGAACAGGTAATTACGCGATTTATGCAACAGATTAAAGAAACTAGTCCGGCAGAACTGAGGTATGGGTTGGAAAAGTGGTCTATAGTTCTGTTTTTGGTCTTAAATGAAAGATTATTATGTCTAGTAACAGGAAATGCTGGGTGACATCGGCTATATGTTGAGCATTTTAAGATATTCAAGATGGCGGCCAATATGGTGTTATATTTTCAAAAAATTGCAATACAAACATATTATGGTAATTTTTGGAAACAAAATACATGTTTTCAATGGTGCTGAATCAACATATGTGTTTAGATATCGTGTAAAATTTTATTTAATTACATATTCAATATGTATGCCGGATTATTTTAAATTTATGCCTAATGACATGTGAATATTAGTATAAAATGTAACTCTTCCAGTTGCTGTGGCAAGACTTATTGAAAATGGTGATAAAAGAATTCAGACTATTATAAAACGCAGTAAAGTATACAACGATAATCTCTACAATGTGCTAGAAGAAAAAATAGCTGTAACAAGTGAACTGACTGTGAAGTGCCACAAGAGTTGCATATCAACATACTGTTCATTGACACAGCTGGAACGACATCGCAAGAGGAAGCGCCAAGAAGAAGTGTCCTTGAGATCTCCAAAAAGAACAAGGAAAAATGAAAACACTATTCTCATTTAAAGAACATTGCATTTTTTTGCGCTGAAGAATGCAAAGTCTCGAGGGATGAAAAAAAATCCATCACGTTGGAGACCAGCCTATATATGTAAAGAGGCTAATGTGGGTGGCTTAAAAATGTCATTCAAAGATTCTATTCTTCAAGTGTGTGAAATACGAAAAGATGAATGGGCGTATAGTGTACGCATACGTGTTTTGGGATCACTGAGTGACCTTCATGCTGCAGATCAAACTTTATGTCACCAAAATCTATTAAATTGGCTACAAGGACAGAAAACAGTGAAGGTGAAAATGATACGGCATTAGAATTGTTCATCAATGAAGTGACTAGTAACAGATCAACAATTTGGACATATGCAGAACTTTATGAAATATACCAGCAAAATGGAGGGAGTGAACTCTCAAGAAAACATCTAATAAAGCAATATCAGCGAAAGTTGGAAGTGATATTGTTGTCCTCAGTTCTCTGGGTGTTGCCAACATTATTATTTTTAAAAGTGCAGCAAGACAAGTTCTAAAATTTGTGGACAGCGAAGAAGATGATATTGAAAATGCCATTTCAATGGTAAGCAAAACAATAACAGAAATACAATCACTTCCAAAGAAAAGCACGAATTACAGAAGTACCAACAATATAGACATTTCTTCAGAGCAAGTCAGTAACACTCTAATGAAGTTGCTATGTAGTACCTATTTCTGAAAAACTGAACAATTCACTGCTTTCAGTTTTGATTGGTAATATTGTTACAAGTACAAAAATAAAACTTCCCAACTAATCTGAAAATAGCCTTAGGCATAGTCCTTCGTGACTCGAAGTCTCTTATACAGTTGATGCACAAGTTTGGAATCACATGTTCTTATGATGAAGTGTTGAGGTTCAAGAAATCAGTAGCCACAGCAGTTGTAGAAGATGCCAAGAAGTCTGGACTTTGCGATGCAGTAGATGGCATGGTGCAAGTTGTCGCAGATAATTTTGATGCTGAAATTTCATCACAAAATGGTAAAAGTACTACACACTCACTTACTTCACTTACAGTACTTCTAGCCCAAGAAGAATCAGCGGAATCTTATAATAAGAATTCTACAGAGGCTTTTAAGCGCATATCGAAAACTGATATGGTAAAAAAAGTAAAGTACGATGTTTCAATTTACCGATTATATGCCCCCCCCCAAAAAAAAAACAATCATGCCTCAGAAGGAAGCACAGACATCAGTGTTACCTTTAAAACTTCTTTGTCACAAGACAATAGCCTGTGTAAGAGTTGGGGCGCTTGATTTTCAGTTTATGAAAGAGGTAACTACTAACCCAGAGTGTCCTGAATTCAATGGATAAAACACATCTTTATGCCGGAAAAAAGGTCACAAAGTTAAAAATAGAACTAGACGAATATATCTCCCCCTTATTGACATGATACCTTCCGATCCGGATACCATCTTCACTGCTTTGAATCGATGCCAAGAGCTTGTGCATCAAACTGGTCAGAAGTTTGTTGTTTGTATATTTGACTTACAGCTGTATCGTGTTGTGGTACATATAAAGTGGGCATTACCAGAGCATTTTCAGAATTTAATTCTTCGACTTGGTGGTATGCACACTTTGATGTCCTTATGTGGCTCAATAGGTACTTTGATGGAAGGAAGTGGGCTTTTAGAAATTTTAAGTGATGTTTTCGCTGGTGTACCAAAAATGATGTTGGGGAAAACGTTCCCACAGAATGTCCGAGCTCTTCGCCTACTAGCTGAAGATATTTTAAGATATACAGTTATAGTGAATAATGTCACAAGCAAAAATAAGCTCTTTAATGTTCTCAGTGAACTGGCATAAAAAAGCAGAACGAGTAAACTATGGGTTGATATCCTAATCAAACCAGTGTTCATTATGATGAAGTTTGTAAGAGCTGAAAGAGGAGTGGATGTTGCATCTTGAAGCATTAAGAGAAATGCTACCTTTTTTTTCTGCTGGCCATGTACACTATGCAACGTATGCTACATATTACTTTCGGTCAATGATTGAACTGCCTGCAGAAGTTCGTCAATACTTTATGGAAGGCTAGCATGTAATAAGACACAACCCCGGTGCATGGAACGGTATTTGGAGTGACATGTATATAGAGACTACTTTTATGAAGTATGGGCATAGTAAAGGAGGAATCATTGGGATTTTCTTAAAGCCAGAAACTCTAAAAACCAGGGCTTTAAGTCTACATTTATATCATGTCAGTTAGAAAATTCCTTGTTTGATATGGTTGAAGGTACTAAGGATGTTGAGTGATAAAACAGATCGAGAAGGTATTCGACAGAAAATAGAGTTGTGCATCAATCCTCTTAATGCAACACAACATGCGGATGGACTGTTAAATATAGTGAGTGGGAAAGTGGCTTGAGCAGAGGTGAATGTAGATTATTCTCTAGAAATTGGACTTGCATAGATGAAAGAGTTAGAAAAAGGTTTACCTGAAAATTTTCACAAGACAATTGCAAAGAAAGTGGTTTCCATGGCTGATAAAAAAAATGTGTTGTGAAAAATTCAAAAGGCATACCAGATCCTAACGTTATATATTCAAGGATTATTGGAATACAGGCATGTTCTCGTGAATTAGATATTGGCAGAAGAAGCACTAAGGTATAATTATTTGAATTTTAGCATAACACGAAAAGAATCCGCGAAATTCACGGGTCTCTACCGATGATATATATAAGTTATTTAACTCTTGTTCAATAATTCAATATCCTATTCCTTAATGTAATATCTGAAAGACATAACATGTTTGTAAGAATATTATTAAGTATATCACTAATGTTTATTTTTTTGAGCTTAAGAATTTATGAATCACACTTTTTCAAGTTTCTTCCCCTTTCTGACATACGCCTGAAATATGATATACAGCCAAGTTTCAAGTATGGAGCCACTAAACATGTTTATTTAAACAAAAAAAATTAACAACACAAATATAAATTGAGGAATTACGAAATTGTACACATTTATTTTCGCAAATATGTTGCTTATCTGCTAGTTTTTTTTTATTTTTCCACAGTGTATAGGCTAGTATTTCGATTCAGTGCCCCTAAACCATATATTTTGATACCAAATTTGACATACATATAACTTGATTACAAGTTCTGAACATATTACACCCTATTGGCCACCATTTTGAATATCTTAAAATGCTCAACAGATAGCGGATGTCACCCAGAATTTTCTGTTACAAGACGCTTATATCTTTCATTTGACACCTAAAACAAAACTATAGACTCCAAATTTCACTTTATGCAAAAAACGGCCAATTTCTGCCGGACTAAACTAGATGATCCTTACACCGTCGACGTCAGTAAAAAACTGAGCGTCCTGCTGTCTAGGACTCACTTATATACATGGACTGGATGGAATAATACACTAGTCAAATCAAGAACAATTTACTATAATACTAGAGTCAAAACAACATTAAAAATAGAAGCACCATCAACAAAAAGGCAGCACATTTGGAAGAACCGCCAACGAAAAGGAAACACATTTGGAAGCACCGACAACGAAAAAGCAGCACCATCATCGAAAAGGCAGCACATTTGGAAGCACCGACAACGAAAAGGCAGCACATTTGGAAGCATCGACAACGAAAAGGCAGCACATTTGGAAGCACCGACAACGAAAACGCGGAACATTTGGAAGCACCGACAACGAAAAGGCAGCACATTTGGAAGCACCGACAACGAAAAAGCAGCACCATCATCGAAAAGGCAGCACATTTGGAAGCACCGACAACAAAAAGGCAGCACATTTGGAAGCATCGACAACGGAAAGGCAGCACATTTGGAAGCACAACCAACGAAAAGGCAGCACATTTGGATGCACCGCCATCGTAAAGGCAGCACATTTGGAAGCACCGCCAACGAAAAGGCAGCACATTTGGAAGCACCGACAACAAAAAGGCAGCACATTTGGAAGCACCGACAACGAAAAGGCAGCACCGCCAACGAAAAGGCAGCACATTCGGAAGCACCGATAACGAAAAGGCAGCACCGCCAACGAAAAGGCAGCACATTTGGAAGCACCGACAACGAAAAGGCAGCACCTTCAACGAAAAGGTAGCTCATTTGGAAGCACCGACAATGAAAAGGCAGCACATTTGGAAGCACCGACAACGAAAAGGCAGCACCACCAACGAAAAGGCAGCTCATTTGGAAGCACCGACAACGAAAAGGCAGCACCATCAAAGAAAAGGCAGAACATTTGTCATTGACTCCAATATTCATTGGCTCCAATATTTATTGGCTCCATATATTCGCTCGCTCGAATATTCAATCACTCCAATATTCATGGGCTCCAATATCAATTGGCTCCAATTTATCCAAATGCTCCAACAGGCTCCAAAAGGCTCCATCAGTATTTTGGCTCCATCAGTCTTTTGGCTCCTATAGTCATTGGCTCCAATAGTTATTGGCTACAATATTCATTGGCTCCAATATCCATTGGCTCCAATATCCATTGGCTCCAATATTAATTGGCTCCAATATTCATCGGCTCTAATATACATCGGCTCCAATATTAATTGGCTCCATCTGTCATTGACACCAACAGTCTTTTGGTTCCAAAAGTCTTTTGGCTCCAAATATATTTGGCTAGAATTCTTCGAGTCTTAGAGACTATGAGGCCACATGGCTACGAGTCTAAAATGATCTAGCTGGTTACGAGTTATACGTGGCTTGCGAGGCTACAGAGCTACGAAACTTCTAGTACACAAGTTTACGTGACTGCGAGGATACAGGACTACAAGTCTGCATGAGTACTTGACTACGAACCTACACGTCTACAAGGCTCCAGTTGCCGCATCTGTCTTCGTCAGAATTTTCTTTTTTGCTCCAACTGCACCACCAGCATTATGTTATAATATCACATGGCTACTTGCTTACGTAGCTTCAAGTCTACGAGGCTACTTGGATACGTAGCTACAATTCTACGAGGTCCCAAGACTTAATGACTATGCGACTTCGAGCTATGAGGTTACGATATTACGTGACTACGAAGCTTCCAGAACGCATGGTTACGAGACTACATGACTAATTGGCCTCGTGGCTACGAAACTTCATGTTTCTAACCGACTACAATAGCACTATTCAGTGGTGAGAGTTAATTTATCTCATGCAAAGGTACTTGCGACATTAGTAATAATTTGCATCAGGGAGAGCAGGCAAGGGATGCAATGACTGCTGGCACATCAAGCTCTTCAGTTTGTTGGCAAATAACTTCTATAGCCCCATGAGAATTTTCTCCAATTCCAACACTCAAGAAAAGTAAGGGCATAGCAGCTGTCTTTACGTCTTCGCCTTTCAAAATGCAGATGGAAGAATCCTTAAAAAAAATTCTGGAAAGAGCTTAAAAGCAAAGCATAGATCAAAAACTACGCTTAGGCCTACACCTAGTATGAAACAGAAGCCGACAAAGAGCACCACTAGAAAGTCTATGTACACATTTTCTTTTTCTGATGATGACGCATCATCATATAACACAGGTGGAGATATGAGTGTTAGGGATGATTCGTCCGATCTCAGTATTCCTGATGCGTCAGATCCAGAAAATGGAGATGCAGAATGCCTTTTCTGCAGTGGAAATTCTCTGATCATGTGCGCGGAGAAGCGTGGATCATGTATGTGAAGATGGACATTATGTTTGTGACAATTGCAAGTAATTTTTAAGCAGCAAAACTTTGATTTTTAGTAGAGACTATGTAAATTACTTCTATAATAAGTTTGATGTTTGTCATATTGTAGTAGATACATTTATAGCTCTGTAACGTTATTGGCAAGACAGTGAAATGTTTCTTCTATATAAATTTAATTTAAATTGATTCAGTGGTATTCCATATTAGTAACCTTTTTTTTTGGGAAGACAAAAAAGTCATTTTTCACAAAAAAAAAATTATTATAAAATTGTGATATCATGTGATGTTAAAGTTTTCCAAATGTTTGCGTAATTGTTTCAGGTTCATGCTGTATTTTCTTGTTGTTATACTACAATAGAGATATCACTTATAACCAAAAACTAAATGGTATTCCATATTTGTATCCTTTCCTCTATATACCTTTATCTCACTATATATCCAAATCTCTCTGTATCTATTTATGTACCTTCATATTCTCTATATCTATATACATCTTTCTATCTCTATATTAATTAAGCAGTATAATTATTTATATTTCTACATCTCTAACCCATTATTTTTATTTCTCTATATCTATCTCCTCTATGTATATATATATTTAAATTTCTATAAATCTAGATATCCATATATCTTTATCCCTATACCTCTCTGTATACTTATCGATATCTCTTCATCACTCTCCCTATCTCTATACCTCTCTCTCACTACATCCCTCTCTGTTTCTTTATCTTTCTATTTATCTCTATCGCTGTGTAATTCTCTCTCTATCTCTCTATTTCTCTATATCTTCCTCTCGACTCGCATGTCCCATTATTATTAGGACCATAGAAATAGCAACTGGCATAAAATAATCACTGGTAATTATCCGATACTACTTGCGCGACACCTTAATTTATGTTTTAAGGGTTGGTTTTATTGAATTCTCACGTAAATAGTGACCTTCCTCCTATTAAAACATGGGGGTAAGAAGTAAAAGAGTTGGTGTATACAATCTTTGCCATCTTAATACTTGAAGTAACAATGAGAACGACCTCTAACCCCCCTTTTTTTCTTTTGCATAGAAAAACAATTTTGGGTTATAAGATAGTTTAACCGTTATTTCTTGCAGATGTGTTGGTATTATGTTTGTTTAGCAATATTCATTATTTCATGGCATCTTCACGACTTTCCCAGCGAGTTCTTTTCAAGCTATTAAACCAATTTATAGCTCAGAAGCCATTATACAGCTCTGATTTGTTTGGCTACCCAGTTACCAACCGGTTGACTTCAACTTCAGAACAGTCAACCACTCCACAGACTATGATTTCAAAGGTCAAGCGTGCAAAATTTCATAGAGATCCGATAAACGATGATTCAAAGCAATGGCGAAATTTTATCATGAAAAATTTAATTCTATTATAAGGATTAGTTTTATCAGAACCTCACATAGACAGTGACCTTTCCCGTGTTTCGAAGGTCAAGTGTGCAAAGTTTCAACTCAATCGGATGAACAATGCGCGAACGCATATAAGACGTACACACACGACCACACACACAAACATTCATTTTTATATATAAGATTATCTGTTTCCAATTGTTATTTGGTCATAGATAAGAGAAACATACAAAAAACTTTACTGGTGAATATTTGATAAGACTTGCACGTCAAAGAGGAACTGTTACAAAATAATCAATGGTAATTATTCGATACGACTCACGCGGCACCTATTGTACACTGATGGAACTATGTCAGACAAATACTAACTGGTAATTATATGATACGTCTCGTGCGCCAACATTATTATTTGGACCATAGAAAAGAGGAAACGTCATGAAATATTTTCCGTGTTTTATTGCATAATCATCGCACTCGCATTTTCGCCCCGGTGTTATTTGGAGGAAAAAACTCATACAAAAATCGCATGATGTTTTTGGCCCCGCTGTTAGATACAGAGCCCTTTGTGTAGGTATTAAACATGACAGGATTAAGCATCAGGCAACAGCAATCGATTTTCAAGTTTTCGTCAGGCAGTTTGGTAGTTCTGATGGAAAAGTAAGGTAATTACCATTACAACGATTTTCCGTCCAATGCGGTCAAATGTAACGTTCCCGCCAATATTTAATATACGTTTTTTTTTCCAGTGTAATATGTTGCCATAAACGTCTTTTCCTTGTATTCCTATGTATTTTAAAGATGAAAACCATTATTTGTTAGGATATCATGAAATGTAACAAATTTATAATACTTACTCTCTTAAAGATAGACTTTATGCCCTCGATGCGAACTTTACTATAAAGAGTTTTTTTCAATATACGACTATAAAGAGGTACCTAAAAGAGCATACGTCCCTAAAGTTCCAGCCTACAGTCACAGGAACAATTAAATATTTACCTCACCACGGTCATATAAATTGCTTATGCGTTGTGTGGCTATTACTTAAAACTGTAGTAAAGCGTTTGATCCTGTTATAATTCCTCATAAAGTTAATATTATTGACTTAATAATACAGTAGCATGTAAAATAATATTGTAATTTAATTGCAGTATATAAATCATTCATTTCCACAGATAATATTTTATGAATACAAGTATTGTGTTTGTGAATTTTATAGTGAATTCCTAAATGTGAATTTTTTTAGTAATAGTATCTTCAAACTGTTGTGTGTGATTTCTTGGAAATCTGCGTCTATATTTCACATTTTTTCCCCTTTCCCCCCCCTTTTTCCTTTTTTTCCCCATGTTATTTTGTTTCTATTTGTATCTTTTTTATATTTGTATAGCGCCAGCCTATTTTTGGACTACGTCTGTTGACCGTAACTTAATAAATTATAAATAAATATTACCAGTTACTTACTTAATTATCAGAAATAAGAAGTTGACGAAGTGTAAAGTTCTTTCAAAGACGTTTTCAATCTTACAGTCTTTATCTAAAGGGCATTCACGTTTGGTTAAGTTGATTACTATATAGAGTGCGCTCGCATAGTCCAGTATCGATATCAAAAGCTCGCCGATTGCATAAAACGCGTACGCTCATTCTCATGCCGAGTGAACACCATTTAATAGCCTACTATTTCGTGGTTAGTCTGTACTACGACGATGGAATGATGAAATTTCACTATGAATAATTAAATTCTACTTGAAGGTTTTGTTTTATCAAAATCTCACCTAGACAGTTACCTTCCCCTTGTTTCTAAGGTCAAGTGTGCAAAGTTTCAACTCAATCGGATGAACGATGCGTGAGCGTATAGAAGGCGAAAACAAAAAAAAAATATTTTTTATATATAAGAAAGATAACAAGATAACTAGTAGCTGACCTCAGTTGTCATGTAAGTTTGTATTACAATCCAACTACCGTGCGACTGGGCTAAAACAATAGTGAAGGTATGACTAAGTATTTGCGTTTTTAAATGCAAACAATATAAACTTCAGTTTAATATCCATCCCTTATATTCTTTTTTGTCTCGTTTAACTTATAGGTTTCAATGTCAATAAAAAGTTTTTTATTTAATGATAAATTAAATAAAACAGTATGGTTTTTATGGCCTTGAATAAACCTTTAAGCGATTTTTTTTTAATTGAAACTTCTTTGGATGTGATGGGAGTAAAATTTTAAGGGCCGAATTTTAATGCAACGTTTTAGTGAAACACGGTTGTTTCTGATGCCAAATGGACGTAGATTAGGTTGCGGACGGCGCAGAGAACTTGTCGGGTCCCGATGCCTTGAGCAGGCTCTACGTGTTGGCGTAGAGACCACTGCAGGGATAGGCGTGTCGCGGCGGCAAGGACCCGCCTGCGCCTGACGCCAGCCGACTTGCTGGCATCTAATAAGGGAGTATTTGGGTAGATGACAAAACAACGGGATTTGAGATTATTTTTTAGTGAGTAATCATTATGTTAGTTCATGTTTATTTAGAAAGTTGTATTATTTATCTCGTTCTTTCTCTCTGCCGTTTTATCACTTACGATGTACTTACGAGTCGAGGTTTGAAATGCCGAATAATTTTTGCTTTTATCACGTGTACCTCAGTGCACGTGATATTTTATTTTTAATTAAATTAAATCATCACATACCACTACCATGTGAAGTGGTTTCCAAACATGTCCTGTGCGAATCCACCGCTCGGCGACGAAGAGACACAGCTGCACACGGCTGTGTCTGCGCGCGGGAACTCGGGGGAGCAATTACAATCAGCCGCAAATATTTGTCTGTTAGCTGTTAATTAAAGCCTCGGGACTGTGAAAGGGAGCGGCTGACGGGTGAACCTCGTTCGAGCGTCCACGGCCCCCCCCCCCCCCCCTCCTGCAGCGGGGAAGCACGCCCACGCGCCGATGGTAGTTCCGCGAGGGCTCAGAGTCGCGACGCGCAGATCAACGGCTCAACCACGGACCCGGCTGGGTGGCGGTGTGACGCTACACGCCGGCGGTCGCGACTCCAACCACCGACCTACCTTTGACGCGGCAGCCTTCGACCCGCTACGTCCGGGACTCTTGCTGCTGGCTGCGTGTACCATAAGCCTTCCACTTGATCATAGTATAATCTCAGTACTAAGAAATGTTTTAGGACGAATGAATAAATAATAATACAACGTGTCCATAAAATAATGTGCACAACACGGGCTGTGCACAACTTTAACCATAAAAAAAAACTAACCAAAAAACATGAAAACGTGAAAAGATGACGTCAGAGGGTTCTGCAAACCTGGACCAAAAATACAACATAAATCTTTTCAGCAGATAGACATTTATTGAATGCTGTACAATAGTTATAGAGCACCCGGTAAATCCAGCCATGTAGCATTGGTAAACAGACTCATATCCATTAACTATAAGTAATCACGCATAATATAGCTGCCATATTAGCAAACAGAATTCCAAAGAATTATTATTAAATAAGTTTACAAGTAGATAATATCAAAGTGTTTAGTGTGCATAGCAATAAACACGAAATTACAGAAATGCTTTTAATACTTAACAACACGCCCTTCTCTTAACACTCTTTGATTTTTCTCAGTGTGCCTACTCAACTATTTGTACAAACCAAAGTATGTTTCTTCACATTGAATATAGCATTCCACAATTCTGACGTGTCCATTATCAATTTATAACCAAAAATTTAGATTTAACATTTTTTTTTTAGTTCCCTACGAATACACGTATAATTATTATCGAATAATTAGTTTACAAAAAAAACTATAAATATTGCATAGGCTTTAATTAATTACGCGTTACAGCTGCAGAGAACCACTTAAATAATTAAATATTCATAAAACATCTATTTAAGGATATTGAAACCTCTTTCATATTTTTTTCATGGAACAGCGCCGTGTGTTGTCGCACGTCCACGTACGAAACCCCGCGTCCTCAGTCTGACCAGCGTACACTCGTACGCTTTTGCTACGTTCTGACTTCGAATACAATTTACCTCAATTAACAAACTTTTCCTTGCATGGCCGTAGATAACCCTATTAACCAAAAATAATACTGGAAAATAATGACACATAACGTCATCGTAAACAAACTATGCCAACATTTGTATCCCTCAGATTATTGTAAAAGGCAACGAAATCTGCTGGGTGTACAAGCCTACCGACCCAGTACAAGTTAAAACATTCACACGACATACGTGTCATACGCAAATAAAGAACACTGACACACCGTCAAACAAATTGCGACGATTACGGACTACCATTAAAAGTTTTGTTTCCATTTAGCATTAATGCCAATCCATAAAAATTCCAACATTACATAACGAGACGTGTTCAGCATACAAAAACCAACCCATTCAATTATTTAAACGGCCGTGAGATTAATGAACCATGCTATCATGTGATATTTTGTGAAAACCTGACTTGAGCCGTGAACGAGAACATGATTCATTCTCTATTAAATCACAGTCGGTAATATCTGCAACATTTTGAAAATACTAATAAAAATCCCAAACGATAATTTCGGAAGGCAAGCCATAGCAAGTATTAGAAAAATCTATTCAAAATTTATTTCATAAGGATTGTAACTTGCGTTAGTGCTGCCCAAACATACCCGAAGGTTCCACACTAATAGATGTTATAAGTTTACACACGTAGACTCGTTCACCGCTAGAAGAACGATACATCGTCAAAAGGTATCAACATAACAGACGAGCACGGCGCATGCGCGGAGGGGTAGGAACAGCTAAAGGGATATGATGGAAGGGGGAAAGGGAACAATGGCCATTTTTAAGGGGAAAAGAGAAGCCTCTGACCATAAGGTGAGGTCACGGCGCGGCGGGAATTTCAAGTCCCTGTACCTCCCTTTGATGCCAGCACAGACTATTAACAACAAATCATTAAACAAATTGAAGGTGAACTTACCTATTTGTTTTTACAAATGTTTTACATGTACACCTTTATTTATACGACAAACATACAAACTAATGTCCAAATCTTGTCATACTTTGTTTAAAACGTTCGGAGTAATGGAAGCAATAGCCTCTTCAATTCTTTGTCTCAACTCTGGCAAATCATTAGGTAGAAGCGGAATGTAGACACGCTCTTTTATAAAGCCCCAAAGGAAAAAATCGCACGGCGTTATGTCAGATGAACGTGAAGGCCTGTAAGAAAGAGCTCCATCCTGTTCCCAAATAAAATTTACATGTTCACCCTCTACTAATTGGGGAAAGAGCTATTATTTCGCGCTGCAAGCGAGAAAACAACAAAGCAGTATTCGTGCATGCGCTTTTCCTAAAACTGTTTGAGTTACTGTTTAATTGTGACCTTTAACTAACACACTACAACGCTTAAAATTGATAATATTAAAAATTATAATTGGGACAATATGTAGAGTTTATGATTTTTTTAGATCGTCGATTTTGATGATAAGTTATTATTTTTTTAATTAACATATAATTTTACTTTTTAAATCAAAATATTATATTATTAAAATGTTATAGAATACGTTTTATCGTAGTGACTTTCAAATTATTATGTTTTGCTACTGATGATTGGTTTTATGAAATTCCATATTGATAATACTAAAGATTTAACTTTTTATTTATTATACTTAAGTTAATAAATCTAAATAGTTTAATAGCGCTGGTTGTAAAGAGTGATAAATTGTAGCTAGTCTACAGTTAAAATGAATTTTAAAAAGCTTTTTCTAGCATTTCAGGTTACCTTTTACTGCATATCACGAGGCTTCATGTTCAAAAATCGGACAAACACCATAGATATTTACTTTTAGAAGTAAATGTTTCATTTTTAAATTTGTAACGCTCATAATATTCACTTTTTTTTCTTTGTAAACCACCCAGCACAAACGGGTTGTTAGATGATACCATGTAGGAAATACTATTTTTTTTACAATTGCATCCTTCGGGATTTTAACCAGCTACTCCAAATTCTGAGACGTTAGTGTATTGCATATTCAATTTTATATATTATTCAATATGTGTTTTATATTTTAATTTTATTTGTTAATTAACTATTAAATCGTGAAGTTTTACGAATAGAACTGTGAAATCTGAACTCTTTGACGTAAGCACATTTTAATTTCAATAAATCTTTAAACTTTAAAAAAAAAATTTTTTTGCTAATGAGTTCAAGGTAGAATCATAACTTCAACTTTAGATGGAACTTTTTGTGGGCAATTGAGGCCCCTACAATGAACATTGAGCCATTTTGCCCGTACATTAGTATCGTAGATCTAACGATAATGCTTGAAGACCTGTTGCCTCGTAACTACTCTAAGTAAACTCTAAAGACGTAGAAAAATATATTTACAATTTTTATAGGTCTTTCTTCGTCTGTACTTTGACAGACCTTTTCAAACAAAATTATTATAATTTAAACTGCTATTCAAATAGTAAACTTTTACTATTAAAAACATTTATAAGAAAATCTATTACAAAAAAAAAAACATAAAAACTTTGAAAAGTGAATTAATTTATGAAAATACTCAGTGGATGTTCGACGACTTTTGGAGCACTTCTTTGCAGTAGGTATAACTCATAATATGTAATATTTGTCTTTCAGTTTTCTAGTAGTAATCAACTCTTCATGGAAAATATAAAGTGCGTGCTTGAAGTGTGAAGTGTGTAGAATAACACTAATATTGCACGTGCATTTGCAATAACGTAGCCAGCTCCGAAAGATTTTAAGTTTTTAATTTCTTGCACGATGCCATCTGCATCTCTTGTTGAGACGCTCCTCCCAAACTTGCAGTTAAAACACAAAGCCCCCTGTATTTTAACGAGTTCCTTTGAGAACTCTAAACGGACTGACAGTGGTAAGTATTCTTTTTTTTTTTTTTTTTTTTTTCATCCCTTGATTTCTGTTTCGCCGCACACAATCCCGCCCACCCACCTCCCAGCCATCACCATCTTTCATTTTTCCTCTGCTCGCGTCTCCTTTCATGTTCCCTTCTTGTCCCACTTCACCTTGAAGCCGGGTAAATCCAATTAACCTAGGCTTTTCTGGAAAACAGCGGAGAAAGTGGGTTTGCGCGTTGAGGAGCCCTAGAGAAGTGGTCGCGGGGGGGGGGGGGGGGGGGTTGCGGAGAGTTGCGAAAGTCTATTTTCTCGGTTTGTCTCCTCGAGTTTCTTTGTTCTAGGCGGGAACTCTTAGCTCCCCCTCCTCGCCGGTTCTCCGGAGATGTAAAGAGACTTGCTCCGCCCCGCTCCCCCCGCTACAGTGTCTCTCGCCGGCGCCAGGGACTGAGACCGAGTGGCTACTGCCCTCTGGCGCCTGCAGGCTCACGAGAGCGCCCTTCGCAGTTCAGTCGCAAGGACGGAACACTGGGAACATTGCTCAGTAAAAGGAGCAAATGGGTTAAGTAGGAAAATATCTGTTAACCTTCATCCATCACAAAAGAAAGAAATAAAAATATTACTGCGGAGCCGCCGTAAGAATTGGAAGTGAAACTTCACAGACAGAGGAATGGGAAATACGTACACTTACATTTTTTTTTTAATGAAACTTCTTTGGGTGCGATGGGAGTAAAATTTGGAGGCCTACTTTCAATGCAGCGTTTTTGTGAAACATTGTTTTGAAACGTTTTTGACGCCAAAGAGATTTAAAGAGAGCACTTACGTGTCAAGGTTTGAATTGCCAAAGAAGTTTCCTTTCTGTAACGTGTATAGAGTTACACGCGCTCTTTTTTTCCCCTTAACCTAATTTAAACTAAGTGTATTTGGGAGGGGTCTAGGTAGGCATCTCAGGCCGAAGCCTATACGCCTTATCATGCAGAGTTTTAGACGCGCTAGGAGGGGACTGACCAGCCATGGCAGCGATTGGCGCCATGACTGACTACCCTCACTTCTTAACTCTAGACTAAAACTAGACGAGTTGAACACAGGTAAAAGCTGTGTATGCACAGGGAAAACCCTGGGCTCCTTCATGCGGGGTGCAATTGTAATGCATTATGCAGGCAGGTCGGTTACGGTAAACAGGAGGATGGCTCACGGAGAATTATTGGTCGGGGTAGAAAGTTCGCGAACTTGGAGATTTCTGTCCGCGTTGAGCCCGAGCGCGCCTTGATCGTGACCGGCGGCACATGCGCCCCTGGCGGCGGGCAACTGTACTCGTCAGCCGCCGGGCTGACAGTCGGCGCTCGTTCACACGGCACTCTGAAACATGTGGACGAGTGCGCAATCACTTGATCGTTCAGTCGAGTGCACAGGTATGCGAGGGTGTAGCAATATGGGTGGCGAGTATCCGAGTGCGGAAGCACCCGAATGAGAAAGTATGCGAGTAACGAAGTACGCACCTGAGCAAGTATTCAAGTGACGAAGTATGCTAGTGAGCTAATATGCAAGTGTTCTCAAACGCAATAATGTCATCTGGCGCTGCTGCTGCCTTACGTGTTTCTGACAAGTAATTTGATAGCCTTTGACGTATTAGTAGAGACCGGAAAAATTCGCGCTTTCGATGACCTCAAGGATAGACTCCACAACCCCCCCCCCCCCCCCCCACATACTCAGGCAAATGCCACCTGCTCATTGGCTATTGACTAGTGACACCTGTCAACTGGTACGCTTGCGATTCGATACTTTTTTTGGTTGAAGGTTTTCTATTGGCTCAAAGTCCTTCATATAAACTGTGAGCCAATCAGAGAAGCACTATAAAGGTACAGTTGTTTGTATTCTAGCATATCGTGAAATGAATACGCTAATTTTTCCGGTCTCTACGTATTATGTTCAAATCTGTTAAGAGACTCACAGTAGTTATTTTAACCTCTACTTTGTTCACTCTGAAAGATTCATTTTTTCTTAATAACCCTTTTTTCTTTTTTGTGATTTGATGACGTCATCATCTCGACTTACCCTACCAGCTGTAAAAATTGTTTCACTTAAACATTTTCTCAAATGCGCAGCCAATCAGGTGTAGGCTCACTTAGTCATTAGCTATGACAGATTAGGAGGTAAGAACCTTATCTTATAAACCCAATTTTTCTAGCACCTGATATCATTGTGTTGTTTGCCTGATGAGAGAACTGATCGCATTTTGCGAAAATTCACACCTGTTTCGCTGTAAGAATAAGCTACCTTGTGAGCTGTGTCCGCTGTAATGTTCTTACCTGCGTGGATGTTGAGACTTCTCGTTTTTGTGTTAGTCTGCTGTCTATGTTGTGCCATATGAAACTGTTTTGCCTGATGTCAGTAGAGTCGTCTTCGTTTAGTCAGTTTAGAATATATTTTCAGTTAATTATTTAACTAGAATGACTCCTTTCCAGAATGGCAGTGCCTTTTCTGTGTGACAATAGCTTATGTTGGAAAGTTTTCTGTATTTCGTACATATTTACGTAGTTCATTTGTCAGGGGTAGGTTTTTGCCGTCCGATGTATGTTCTTAAATGCCGTATGTTCATTTATTTTACTAAATTTTCTCAACCAAGCTTCAACAAACTTTCAAGAACCTTTTCTCTTTTTCATTTGTTTGCTTAGTATCGCAAATATATTTACCTGAAAGAATGGTTACATAGACATGATTAAAATATTTCAATTAATTTACATATGAATTAATGCAAATAAATAAGCAATATATTAACATTAAATAATCATACATATTGATATGTAAATAATCATAAATCAGAGTGCTGACGTAAACCGTTGCGTATTAATTGTCTTTCTACAATTATGAATAGTAAACTTAATTATTTTAGTGGCACTGACATGATAGTCGGACGTGCAATCCTTTCTTACTTGTCACTGCCGCGATGGAAACCGTGGGACATGAGACGCTAGTGTCCGCGAGTATTCTGCGTGTTCTAGGTTCAAACAGCGAGAGGAAAGGCGCAAAGATTAAGGGAGAATGGAAGCCTGCCAGCCTTTATGTTGAAGAACAAAGCATTGCCCGAGGGCGTCTATCGGCGTGGCTGAGCGCGGACAACAGGAGCGCGCCTTCTCTCTCCTCTTTCTCTCTTTCTCTCTCTGACTGCCAGTTGCTTCATCTCTCTTCCTCCTGGCTCCTCTTCGCGGCAACCGCAGGTTTAAAAAAGAAACCAAATCACAGACGATTTAATTAAATATTCTGCAGTGAAATGTTTATCCCTTCAGAGTCCTGCTTCCCTCAACATTTTAATTTCACCTTTTTTTTTTGGCCCACGACCGTATTCAAAATTGCGAAAAGGAATAAAATAGCGTGGTTCTTGTAGTTTTTTAATTCTTCAAATTTTTTTATTTGTTTGGATGGTGGCATGTTAGAATGGTGCGAAGCCTGTCTTTCCTGGATACCAGAGATTTTTGCTTCATAAAAAACAATATTTCACATATTTAAGGCCTGAGTTTTAATTACCATTCTTGGCTGTCTCTTTCTGTTTTCAGTTGAATCCGTTCTTCCCGGCGTGCTGTTAGTTCTTCATTGCAACACCGTTTCCCTTATCGGTCCTGCGCTCTTCGCTTCACTATCGTCTTCTGTCTGCTTCCTGGAGTTGCCCGTTTCCGTAACCAAATATAAGGTAAGATTCAGCTATCTTGCTTTTTGTATTTGAATATTTGCTTTAATGGAAGACAATGTTTGGCTTTTTGTTATGTTTTTTTTTTTAAATATTGTTTAGTAATGTAATTCATCGAATAACATCGTTTGGAATTTATCGGTTATTCACGAGCACACAATTAATCAAGGTTTCAGAGTTTTTTTATGCTGTATCCAAAAGCTTTGATAAATACCGGGTTTAAATGTATATCTCACTTACTTTTATTTTTAAACATTTAAGTCCTTTACAGATACAATTTTCTGCAAACAATAAATTGCATTTCTTACCTGTCAGTTCTGTGTTTGAATTAAATTACGATTACTTGATCAAAAGAGTATTTTAATATTTAACGATTTTACAGATTGTCGAAAATAGTAGTACCGTTTCCTTGAAAAAGAGGAATGTTTAAAAATATACGTAACGAGTACAACGTTGTAATTATACAATTCTTGGAGACAATTGCAAAAATTTTAGTGTCAACGATTTTTACTTGACCAATATAAAAGGCGATAAAAAATTATCTAAAATCAATCAATTATAATTCATAAAACATTGTTACTAAATATTTTTATTAAAAGTTAATTCGTTTTCTCTCTTTAACACATATTGCTTAGAAAGTGTGGGGACTTTTAATGGACCTCCTAATGAAGAGCCTTTAATGAAGCAAAAGTTTCGGGTGGACTAACAACAGGTGACGTGGCAGTCTCTAATAGAAGAGAGTGTGGCAGATGGGGTGTGAGTGGCAATGAGGTAATCTGATTGGCATTTGCTAGAGTGCTGTTAGCTGAAATAACAGTTTGGTCGATGTAAGTTTTTTTTTTGGGAGCTGCATTAATAAACACACTCTAGAGCAACTGATATATATATATATATATTTAGTCAAATTACTGGATAATCGAGCTTTATTTTTATATCGCGTTCTCACTTACTGGTAGCCAAATTGAAAAACCTTACGTTAAAATCAGCCGTATACCGAAAGAGATCTGGTTTTTTTTGTCGACATACAAACTCATTCTAATGACAATCGTGCGAGAGGAACATGAATCACGCTTTAGAGCAAGAAGTAGTGATACCCAACGATGTTTATGGGAACTAATTAGTCCTTATCACTGAGAACCACTGTGGTTCAGTAGTAATCACTGTAATATTAGTTAAATTCTTCCTCAAATATTATTTGAATGATTAGAGAAATTTCCTTACAGTGTTTTTTTTGCCTTATGTCTCATTATTTCTGGTTTATAAGTACCAAAGGACGTGTACAACGCAGTCTATTAGTGTGGAATAATCGCTCTTTCAGGACCTGTTCCTGTACAGCGGCAATATGTTGTGCCGAGAGCTTCAGAAATCCGTCACTTCCAGAGAAATACTGAACACAGAGGTTATCTCAATTTTATTATTAGATGCACGAATCTTGTTTGCATAATCAACGCCGAGGACGAAGATGCGCACGACAAAACTCACGAAGAGACATTAATTGCAGCTAATTATGATTTATTTTACTACTTCCCTCTTTAGAACCCAGCAAAATCTACGAGGTCAAAATAATATAACGCTTTATTCGACCAACATAATTATGTACATATTAATATACTTGCTACCAAAAAAATTGAAAGTAAAATTCTAATGCAAATACTTGGAACTTTATTTGATTTTCTTTTTCATTTATGGTACTGCGAGTTAAAATTTCCATTTACATACGAAGAAGCTATATAGAAAAGGTACATTTTCTATCAATGCCAGCCGATCCAAAAGTATACATTTGCGTTTATTTAATAACAACGTAACAAAAACGTATTTTTTAAATTGTTATTTACGTTCCATAGAGTTCATTATTCAAATGCAAAACATACACGTTATACATGGAAACCCACAGGATCGGCAACGCGATTTAATTACAACATGTTGACGGCCACTTCACTGCATAGGCTATCTAATGTGACCTATAAACGGTAATTTCTCCGAAACCAGTAAGAATTTATAAAAGGTATTTTCAACGTAAGTAGAGGAACGCCTGTAGTATAAAAAAGAAGTATGTTAGAAATTGTATTATTTTACTGCGGAAAAAGCACTAAGTAAGAATTTCACCCATATTAAGTTTGTGTACACACTACAATAATGTATTAGTGCAGAATAGAGTTATATTTATCTTAACATTAAACGTACAACGTTTCTGCAAGTTGGGTGTTAATAACCCACATATTTAGTGTGGTCCAAATCTGCTGCATAAACAGCATGCCATCTTGAATGACGGTTACTACAATGACGCCTTACAGATTTAAAGTGCTTTTCAAGTAATAATCTTTGTGAGACTTAATTTCAAAGTTGCTATAAACATTAGAGCACTAAATAGTATATTTGTTTAATGAATATTTCGGCTCAGTCCATACCAACAGTACTTTCAAATACAAGCCCGTATATATGACCAGGTCTAAAGGTCCTGGTACGGTGACGATTGTATTTACTGACCTGGGTTTAGCTTGTTTATTTAATAAATTATTCCTGAGACTGTTCTTGATTACAACTGTCATAATAATTTCCAATATTGAAGAGTAATTAGCAGCGTCTTTAGACATTAGCTACCTACAGCTGTGTCCTACATATTGGCATTGCTAACTAGACAGTTTAATATTATTTTATTTAGTTTTGGCTGTATGTTCTTAGCTGCTTAATTTTTTTATGCCTGTCTTAGCCTATACAAACCAAACAATTTGCGTTTTTTTTATTTTTAAGTTATTGTACATGTTTAAATGTTTGTTGTTATATTTGCATACCAGTTCCACTGAACTCTGCGTCGCATTTATTTATTATAATTATTTTATGGATGGAGCTTATAACACAATGTTAATTAACTAACTGTAAAAACACACATTTAACTGTGAGAACTTTTTAATCCGAAAAGTACAGAGATCCTCTGCTTTAAAGAAATTATTTTCCTTAACAAGTATTATTCCATTATTTTTTGTATGTATTCTACAGCGCTGTTGAAACATAGATACTATTACGATCTACTGTTCTGTATACATTACAGAAAGCGTTCGCCAACTGCAAGACTACAATTCACCCATAGCTGTGTGTGTAAAATCATAGAAGATGTCTGTATAAAAGCATAATCCCGCCATTTCTGCCTTCTTAATTTCCAGGACAAGCTATCAGAGAGTGCAAGGGTCAGCTCTCTTTAATGTCAGGATCGTCTGCTAGAGAGATAGTGTCGATCTACCCCCACTTATTGAACCCAGTAACCCGCTTTTGTGGATGGAGACGTGTAGGAATGATGCACATAACGAATTGTTCCGTATCGTGCATAGAGTGCACAAGGAATCTTTCAATGTGCTACATCTTTGATTTTGTACTCCACCAACTTGAATGGATTACTTTAGATTCGTCCACAGTCACAAAGGAAGATTCCTAGCTTATTTCTTGATTATAGTTATTTGCCCTTTTTAGTTATTATTTAAAGTTTTTGTGAAATCTCTCATTTTGTAAAACTTTATTAATAATACTTAGTTCCATCTTTCTTTTTTCTTCTTTTGCTATACCGTGTTTATTTAATAATGTACACTATAATAGTGTTGTGTAGTTCTCTTTTTTCTCGAATTTCTGGAATACGTCTTGCAGGAAGTGTAAAAACTCTGTAGTACAATTATGATGAAACCTGTTTGTTATTAATCTAACTTACTTAATTTAGGCTGACAAACCAGCAACATCGACGATCTAGGTTTCATAATGTCATGAAGCAATAATAAAAATAAAATAGGGTTCTCTAATAATAATGTTTGTAAAAAAAATTAAACTTGTAACAAATCATATTTTATTCCACACACACACTAACCACACACCACACAACCACCACCACAAAACTCACACCACAACAGTGCACAAACCATACACAACAAAACACACTCACACTTCTGGTGACATAAAGCGAATACCAAAAGAATATCGCCCCTAAGCCAACTGACCATGTTTTAACTTAGATGGCAGTAAAATATTTTTTGTATAAGATTTTTAGCATAACAAGCGGTATTAAAATTTATTATTTTTATTTTCTTTAAGTTTTCAATTTTCGTCTTAATCAAACTTGACAGTTATGTAGCGTAAATAAAATATACATACTATTTTGATATCAATTATTTTTTATAAATGCACTTTAAGAATAAATATCACTCAATTTAACTGCACAGTTCTTCAATAGCTTTAATCAGTCTGAAATTTGGGACTCTTTCGAGTCAACAGCCTGGCACAGGCAGCTAGCTGGTAAATGGAATGAGATAAAAAAATTCAAATTTTTAATTTTTATTTATAATAATTTAAAAAAAACTGTCGAAACCTGATTGTTAAAACTGTTTATATCATTTAATTGACAGTCTGTCGCTTGCTTCAGCTTGCTAGTTACTAACCACCATTTCATACCCGGGTATTCGGAACCATAACCGATTTTTAGAACCGGGAATTTCGGTTCTAGTCTTCACTGGAATTGAGAATTCCAGGTACTTCGGTACTAGGTAATTTATTTTTATTAATGGTGCAGCAGTCGGTAATTGAAATAGTAATGTTTTTGAACAATTAAACAATTTTTAGTGGTCAAAAGTAAAAAAAGGCAAACATTTGTGTAACAATATGTTTTTGAAAATAGTATCCATTAACGTGAACAAATAACTTTATTCTCAGCCTTACTCTCAATCTATAACTTTGGAAATAAAACATTTAAATAAATACTTTTTCTTATGCATACAATATCACAGAATTATTAAATTAAAATAAAATTTCTTTTTTGCGTAACAATCTTAAAAGAAACGAATATCGTTATTTAAAGAATATTGGCAATTACAATTCACAGTTTCGTATCAACCTATTTTAGAGAAAACAAAATTATTCAAAACTAGCTGACCCGGCGAACTTCGTACCGCATTAGCGTAGCAATGATGCACTACTTTATTTTGTATAGCTGACCTATCTTAGGTATGAGTACCTATAGTCCAGTCAAATTAGGCGTAAAAATGGACATTTAAAATAACAAACCGGGACCACTGGGAAAATGTCGAGGACACCTTCCTTTGCGTCCATACAAAAATCCCAAAAATTCCGGTTGCGGGTTTTCCGCCATTTTGAAAAATACTGTCTCCATTTTGAATTTTCACATATATTTACTAAAAAAATCGTAGCAACTAAACGGTTTCACTTTTCGGAATGTTTTTTTTCCTACATACTTCCTATAAATTTATCTTTCCATAAATGTTACTATACACATAATTTCTTTACATGATGTTTGCGTTTCGTTGTTTAAAGTATTGCCGTTAATCGTTGTTTTTACTTTAGGCTGAAAAACTTAAGAATTTACACCAAAACGGTAGATCTAATTCAAAAACGTTTCAAACAAAAGTTGTAGAGCATAAAAAAACCTATCGAAAACAATTTTAACATATAACATACGCAAATAATTAGCCTTGTAGAAAGTTTTTCTCTGCGCGGTGGCGTTAGCTTACAAGGGAAGTAAATACACAACATATTGCAGCAGAATTTTTATCCTAAATTTAAAACATTAAAGCGTTTTTCTTTATAAAATTTTATCGTAATCCCCATCAACTATTATTATGAAACTTGTTTGTGGCACTCTGAATGTAATTTTTTAACACGAACTATTTGTTTTGCCTTATACCTGGATAGAGATAGATCTGACATTCATTCATTCATAAATTGGCTTCATGAACACAATCCCTTTCAAAGACTCTCAGATGACCTAACTTCTCTTTCCAGTGGGCTGATTGGAGACAAATCTTTAAACTGTGACAAAGCTTGGGAAGTTGGCCAATCAAATCTTAAGAACACTGTAGGCAAATGTTTTTCTGAAGTTCACTACCGACGCACAGACAAGGTGAAGTGTTTAGACAATGCAAGTAAAGCTGTAAGAGTACACAATGAAGAAATTGTAATCAACCCAAACCAACTTTTCCACAGAAAGCTGTGCCTTGTAAGAAGTGATGAAGAGCTGGCATCCTTCTTAGCATACGAACTGGCTGCTCATCCACCATTGCTGTTTGATGATTTATCTATTCGTAAGGGCACGAAGTCGTCTCTTGTACATTTCCTTGATGAATTGTCGTCAAATCAGTTGTCTCTTTCAGATAATGCAGTATATACAATTGATGGTGGCCATTTACTGCACAAAGTTGTTTGGCTTCGTCCAGCAACATTCAAGCAGATATGTCAGCAGTATGTTAAATATGTTGAGGACCATTATGTTCACTGTTACATCGTATTCGACGGATATCAAGCAGGGCCCAGCACAAAAGATGTTGAGCATCTACGCAGACAAAAAAAATTGAAATTCAGTAAAAGTAAGTGTTGAAGACAATATTCATGTGCAGTGTTCACAACAAGACTTTCTGTCAAACAAGACTAACAAAGATGGATTCATCAAACTTACGAAAAAATATCTCCAAAAAAGCTGGGTGCAATGTTTACGAAGCAGATGGAGATGCAGATACGGCTATTGCTACCAAAGCCACAGAGTTAGCATTGCCAGGTCCATCTGTGCTTGTTGGAGAAGATACTGATCTGCTAGTCTTGTTAATCACGCATGCAACAGCTGACACACATATGTTGATACATGGTACGAAAACAAAACCAGATCGCATATATAGCAGTCAGAAGCTGCAAGCCAGTTTAGGGAACATGAAGAAATACATGTTGTTCCTTCATGCATTTACAGGGTGCGATACCACTTCTGCTCCTTTCAACAAAGGGAAAAAGAATGTATACAAACTGCTTTTTGATAATGATTTGCTTCAAAGTCAAATTTAAGTCTTTAATAGTTCATCATCATCCAAAGATTAAGTTGCAGATGCCGGAGAGAAATTTTTTCTAGCAATGTATGGTGCTAAGGGACAATCTGATCTCGACACAGCAAGACATCACCTTTACCTTAAGACTGTGGGCAAGCAGCAAGTCAGTGGTAGCTTTAACTTAGCAAAACTCCCGCCCACAACGGCAGCAGCACACCAGCATTCCCTACGCGTTTATTTACAAGTGCAGCAGAGGAAACACGTGGATCTGTCGCCCACAGAATGGGACTGGATGCTTAACAACAATAGGCTCCTTCCAGTTACAACACTACAAAAACCTGCTCCAGACAACCTCATGAAACTTTTAATGTGCAACTGCAAAATTTAATGTGGAAAAAACTGTGAGTGCAAACGAAGTGGACTTGAATGTTCTGGTATGTGTGATCAATGTTCTGGATATGGCTGTAGCAATAGTCCTTTTATAAGCACCAACTGTGAATTTGGTGAAGAAGAAGAAAAAGTAGCTGACATTGATGTGCAAAGTGCATTAAATTAATAATTTCCTTTCTGTTGATTCAAATTTGATAGGACAAAATTGAGTGTCTGAATTTTCTTTGTTTTCATATGTTTAATTTCAAGTTCTTCGATTCTGAAAATAAGGAATCATGTTTACCATTCAGTATATAATTGTTTGTTAATTCCTTAATATTTATATGAAATTTAATTCCGACGAAACACCTGCAAAAAACATTTATATAAACCACAAAATATGTCAGTCTTGAAGGATGCAATGACTTTTAAACAATTGTGACAATTTCAATATTTTGTACAAAGTGACTTTCATAAAATTGTTTGGTGACCATTTGCATTTACACATAATTAACATGTACACGGCATTCATTAACATTTTGTTTTAATGCTTAATAGTATTTACTATTTATTAATAAGACTTGCAGTGTATTTATGTAAATAACAGAAAACATGCTGACCAGTAAAATATATGTTTTACAGATGGAACTGGAGAAATTATATTGACATTAAAACTGTACTTTCTGTGGTACATTGGAAATAAATAAAAATTATAGATTTTGAAATAGATTAAAAAAAATTCAGTTTAAGTTTTATATCTCATAACATAAAAATTTATTTCCGAGAATATTATTGGTTATTAAAAAAAGAGAGGGCAGACTTCGACAATAGTAATTGTTGAGGGTTGCTGTGTACTTTTTTTATTTGTGCGACTTGGTGCCTTCTTGCACCACACGTTGGACCTTGGGACAGTGCTGCGATCTGTGGACTAAACGGACAGTTACGCATCATCATGGCGTCGGTTCGAATGTTGATGTATGTGCTCGAACAGTAATTTTATACTATTTTATTGACGAGACTTAGGATAACATTGCATGAAGAAATACACTTTAATGTTTCAAATTTAGGATAAAAATTCTGCTGCAATATGTTGTGTATTTACTTCCCTTGTAAGCTAACGCCACCGCGCAGAGAAAAACTTTCTACAAGGCTAATTATTTGCGTATGTTATATGTTAAAATTGTTTTCGATAGGTTTTTTTATGCTCTACAACTTTTGTTTGAAACGTTTTTGAATTAGATCTACCGTTTTGGTGTAAATTCTTAAGTTTTTCAGCCTAAAGTAAAAACAACGATTAACGGCAATACTTTAAACAACGAAACGCAAACATCATGTAAAGAAATTATGTGTATAGTAACATTTATGGAAAGATAAATTTATAGGAAGTATGTAGAAAAAAAAAACATTCCGAAAAGTGAAACCGTTTAGTTGCTACGATTTTTTTAGTAAATATATGTGAAAATTCAAAATGGCGACAGTATTTTTCAAAATGGCGGAAAACCCGCAACCGGATTTTTTGGGATTTTCGTATGGACGCAGCGGAAAGTGTCCTCGACATTTTCCCAGTGGTCCCGGTTTGTTATTTTTAATGTCCGGGTTTGCCTTCATTTTTGCCTAATATGATTGGACTACTATTCAATTTGAACTGGAATCTATAATATCCTCCATATAAAAATGAATCCATAATTCCCTGGTATCACTATTACTGAAAAGGATCTTACTAATTTAATTAAATAAAAAACAAAATATATATTGTCAAAATAGTGTTTATTCCATAGGATTCAATAATTCCACTAATGTTTTTACAAATTGCTATTGAACAACTTGGCATTTTTAAGTAAACAATGAGCTCAATACCACGCGCGCTCTATAAATCAACTTATAGTCTCTGTACCCCTCACTGCTTCTCTCTACTCTAATGCTTTTTGATAAACTATATTTTTAGTTTTATGTTCTGGCGCGTAAATAAATAATGTTGATGGTTTTCCGACACGGGAACAGGCGACATATAATTGGCCATGTGAAAAACATGGATTTTCTAGGTTGATGCCACATACACTTAGCGACTGCCCTTGCGATTTATTTATTGACAATGCAAATGCAAGCCGCACTGGAAACTGTAAACGCTTAAAGCTGAATGTCATAAGGTTACTTTAAAAATATTTATATTGTACAAAGTGTTGGGTTAGTTTGGAAAAAATTTTATATATGGTGGTTCAGTATTCTAAAATTTTCTAATTTTCCGTTAAATTTTTTCTTTCATAAGAACCTTCTCGTGACAATAACAAACACAACAAAAAAAGAATTAGTGAAATCGGTTCAGTCATTTACGCGTGATGGCGTGACCAAAGGAAATAGGAATTCATTATTCTTAAATTTTCTAATTTTCCGCACAATTTTCTTAATTTTTTCTTTCATAAGAACCTTCTCCTGACCATAGCAAACACAACAAAAAAAATTAGTGAAATCGGTCCAGCCGTTCACGCGTGATGCCGTGACCAAGGAAAACGGGTTTCATTTTTATATATATAGATTTAAATATAGTCAGCCTTTTAAGCTTGACTAACTACAACTTTCATTCCATTTTCTGAATAAACATTAACAATTGAGGTGCCATCCAGTAAACAAGTCATGTCGATGTAGAGTCCCGGAAGTACCGAAATAACCTGGAATCGATTTTAAATTCCAGTTTCTTTTACTGTATCAGAAGTGGCGCGAATTCCCGGTATTTTCGGGACCGGGGAAATCCCGGTTCTGAACCCCAATTCAGACACATGTGCCTGAGGTGCGAAGTGTGAAGCGGTGGTCTGGGCGGGGGGGGGGGGGGTCGCTGGTATCGAGCGTGGTCCCTGGTCACCCGCGAGGGGCCGCCGACCCTGCGTAGAGGCTGCGAGGGCCCGCTGACCCTGCGTAGAGGCTGCGAGGGGCCGCTGACCCTGCGTAGAGGCTGCGAGGGGCCGCTGACCCTGCGTAGAGGCTGCGAGGGATCGCTGACCCTGCGTAGAGGCTGCGAGGGATCGCTGACCCTGCGTAGAGGCTGCGAGGGGCCGCTGACCCTGCGTAGAGGCTGCGAGGGGTCGCTGACCCTGCGTAGAGGCTGCGAGGGCCCGCTGACCCTGCGTAGAGGCTGCGAGGGCCCGCTGACCCTGCGTAGAGGCTGCGAGGGCCCGCTGACCCTGCGTAGAGGCTGCGAGGGCCCGCTGACCCTGCGTAGAGGCTGCGAGGGGCCGCTGACCCTGCGTAGAGGCTGCGAGGGGTCGCTGACCCTGCGTAGAGGCTGCGAGGCCTCGGAGCTTCGCGAGCTGCGAAGTGTTGCCGTGAGGTATATCACCTGTGAATAGGCCACTGTGCACCGCGCCCGTTCGCCCACCGGACGGCCCAGCCAGCCGGCTGCAATGCAGCTGCACATTAATATGGCAATTAACATAATTTATGACACCCAGGTCCACGTCTCGGCGCCAGCATGCACCTCTCCTAAATAGAGCATAACATTGTAGTGCATATCATGTTACAAGCATTTAATGCTTCCGGGAAAGATTCATATTAAAATATTGCCATAAAATGCCACACCATAGAGACTTATTATTCACTTAAAATAAACCAAATTAAATTTTTTATATAAGTTTTTAATTATTTATTTTATCTCTTCATTTCCCTAACTGAAAAAAGACATATTGGTAAAATTTCTTTTAAAAAATTATAACATCGAAATTATACAGTTTTAATTGTCATTTGAACTAAAATAAACAATTTATATTGGTTATTTATAGATTTATTTTAACCCTTTGATAACTCTTACTAAAACAGTACTGTTTGAGATTTTTCTGAAATATTATTTTAACCAGTGATAGCCTATATTTTA
Organism: Bacillus rossius redtenbacheri; assembly: GCF_032445375.1. Classification (NCBI taxonomy): domain Eukaryota; kingdom Metazoa; phylum Arthropoda; class Insecta; order Phasmatodea; family Bacillidae; genus Bacillus; species Bacillus rossius. The sequence continues at coordinate 89,795,838 of NC_086332.1, forward strand.
CAAATTATATATCTGCCTATTAAAGAAAAGTTTTCAACTTTTTTCAAAATAACGCAAGGCATGTGGTAATGCAATACAAGTGTTCTTCTTTAAGCTTCAAAAAGTAGCAAAATGAAGATGAATAAATGATTTGTTGAACTTTTTGAAATGCAGTCCATGATGCCAGAATTACGTGTCTCTCTGTGTACTTATAGAGGTTTGTGTAGGTGTTTAATGTAATTATATTTTTAACTCTCATGCGATTTCGATAAAATTTAATATTTAGTAGTCTTTTTGTACTCTATATTTTACGAATGTTATTTGGTAAAAATTTTTTGCAAACTATATCACTTTATTTAGACTCTAAATTAGAAATTCGGCAATATATTATAAACTATACTTAAATAAATAGAATCTAACATTTTTTATATTCCGATTTGAAATCAGATTAATGTTCAGTTATTTTCAGAGAATTGATTAATTTATTACATTTTAAAAAATCGTTTGAACATTTTTAGGAAGAAATTCCAATTATATTTTTTATTTAAAAAATTTAGTTAAAAATTATACTTTGTTAAGTTTTAAACAGCAAATAGATATTAAAGGCCAATTTGCATAATTTAAATATCCCGAAATATATTGATCAAAAAATCTATGGATACTATAAAATATATAAATATTCTGTATTATATAAAATTAAAATAAATATTTTATCTCGAATTATAAAAAGTTTTACCAGTTATACTAAATGTTTCATAGCACAAAATAAATTTATACTTTGGTGTTTCACCATACATTATTGAAACACAGCATATGTTTCCCCTTGAAGCGCTACAGAATATTTCAACAGAAACGTCGGTGAAGCTGTGTGCTGTTAATTCTTACAAATAGCGACATTACATTTGTGATACTTTTACACACCGAAAAGTACCAACCAGTAATCAGATTAAATGTTTTGTGTATTTTTAAATTTTTGGACCTAATTTATACAAGAAATGTTGTAGGCCTACTTTACGCATAATATCTTCCATTTTTCCTTTTTAATTAACTGCAAATTTTTCAAATTATTTCTGCGCTTTTTTAAAAAGTAAATATTTTGTATTTTTTTAAATTTTAATGAAATTCTGAGATTTTGTTTCCACTTATTTTGATTATTAATGGATTTTTTACAACTATGAAACTTCAAATATTACTATTAAGGGAGAGTAACTACCAAACAAAGAATCATACATTGTGTTAATCAATTTTGAAACGTAAAATTTTACAATAGTTGTGGGGGAAATGCTGATTAACACTTCTAAAATTCAGTAGTTATCACAAAATTTACCACTTTAAAATGGCTGCCTTCCTGAGTCACAAAATGGTAAGCAAAGCTTCAGAGAAGATTCATTGTGAAAAGTAATCAAAAATTATTCGATGGCCTGTATTCTTATTAGAATTCCATTTCCACACAATTTTTTACTGTTTGTATAGGTAGCTAAAACATTCAGTTTCTTTTTTATGGGGGAGGGGTAGAAGTATTGTATACCGTATTTAGTGCGATTCCCTCCCCCCATTTTTTTTATCATCAACCTACATTTCAAATATATAAACTTGTGGGATAACATAAAACATACTCCAGTCCACACCTGACCTATGATAGGTTAAATTTTATTTTGTTAAAATTGAATATTTTACCATTTTAGCACCATTTTAATGTGTTTATTTCTTTTAAAACTTTTGTTCCTCATCTTAAAAATCATAGAAAAATATAATTTTTGAAAATTACTTTTTAAAACATATGAATGCACTTTAATAGAATATTACTTTTAATGTGTAAAATATTAGTTCAAGGTCGTAATATCACAGTATTACAGAGTACTGAAACTGTACGGATAAAGTTTGTTTACGTTTTGCATTACCGTTGCCTAGCGACAACAACGTCATAGGTGCTCTATTTACATTCTCGGGATGTTTGTTTACAAACTGTGTTTAGTTTTAAACCGTATTTAATCCTTTTGAGAGACGTTGACACTAAATATTTTATTTAAATTATTATTTTATGAACATTTTCAGTGGTAAAATTCAGTTTCCTTTTGATTTCTCGGACGGTGCTTCGTGATTGGCTGAGGCTTGCCGGCGCTGTAACAAAGTGCCTAGCACCGTGAATTATGGAAAATCGAACGTTTCCACCGCTTGGTCCAGTGAGACTGCCCGTCAGGAGGTCTTGGCGGCAGGGATCTTTTAAAGAGAAATTCGCGTGTGCGGGTGCGACGCGGAATTATGTTGAACCACGACACTCCCACGAACATTTTGTGGTAAAAATTGTAGCGAAATTCCACAGAAAACGCATACAGTGAACTGATCTGTAACTTTCAAGAGACAGCACCAGGTACGCCAGGTTGGAATGTTCCGTTTTCGTAAATACTAGTGACACCAACGCATTTTAGGCCCTATTGCACTACAGTAACAATGTGGATTTGTGGTTCATTACATAGCCAAAGGGGCAAGTAATTAAATGTTAACATTGTTTTATACACCGTGGTTTTATTACTAATGATATCAACATATATACATAGGCAGACAAATCTGAACTTCCAAGGCCAGAAGTCGAGAGTGAACTGTTTTGTGTAATACCGATTTTGAACTAGTCTGGAACTTCTAAAGATACCCTGAAATTGAAAACTGTGAGATTTAAAGCCAATAATGAACGTTTGGTAGCTAACTGTGCCCAACCTCATTGGAAAATTTTCAATTTGTGCCTATATTTTTTATTTGCCTTAACTATTTAATTTTCTGTTATTTTTGAATTAACAGTAATTAAAAATCTGGCATTTATTTTCCAACATATTTTTTGTTGTCATTGTGTTTTGCACTCACTATTCCGAATCACTGTGTTATTGTTTTACTATCCACAGTTTATTGCATTTTACTTATTACACGTATTAAAGTGTTTTCAGATTGATGAAAAGAGGTCACGTTAAAGCCACACAGATACCACCTTATCAGAGTGGCACAGTGGCCTATATATATATATATATATATATATATATATATATATATATATACATATATATATATATATATATACATATATATATAAGTAGTATATAATAGGGCATCCGGAAACTGGGTTCTGGGTGTGGTGCTTGGTGCCGGCTCCGCCATCTTGGATTTGTGACGTCACGGCGGCAAAAATTCCTCAAAATTCCTCAAAAATGACTCAAAATGACTCAAAATTTCCCGTTTTAAGAAAAAAATTCCCGTTTTCGAGGGAAAAATTCCCGTTTCGAGGGAAAATTTCCCGATTTAGTCCTTAAAATTCCCAGCGGCTGAAAATTCCTAAAACTGGCTTAAGCATCCTTAACTCAAGCCAACGTTAAGCCATTTATAGGATTATGACGTCACCGCTGCAGTTTCCGTTACGCCCGCCATCTTTAAAATTAGTATCCAATTTTAATGAAATAGAAAAATTTTTAAAATTTATAAAAAAATTCAATTAATAAAATTTTAATAAAAAATATTTAAAAAACATACGTTAACGACACGGAGCTCGGAGTCCTCGGTTCGAACCCGGTGAGGGCGAAAAAAAATAAAAATGGCGACCGATCCTTCCACCACGGAAGTCATCTACAGACTAACCTACCACCACCAATAACAAGGTCATCTAGTATGACGTCATGACCGCCATCTTGTCTTCGATGCTGGAAGCCATCATCATTGTATTGTCGGCTAGAGTGCGCCTCATGACATGTTAGTTTAATTCGTATCCGCTAGAGTGCAGTAATCATTTATTACTGTGACACCCGCCATCTTGTCATTGGCCGCCATCTTGAAAATACGTAATTATTTAGCTAGAAATTCGGGAAAAGTTCCAAAATTCATTAAATAAATCACTCATTAATTTACATATTGATTCGATCGGTTCCCGTCCTCGGTTCGATACCCGATCGTTGCAGTAATGTTTAATCTTATGTAAAAAAAATTTAAATAAACCATGTTCAACATTCGTAAAGAGACTCTAAATTCTCTACGACCACCATCCTATCAGACATCAAACCATCATATTGGAAATGCGTAATTTTAATGCTAGAGACCGGGAAAAGTTCAGAAATCATTAAATAAATTTCCGATCAATATACTGATTAATTAGATCGACTAAGGTCCTTGGTACGATTCTGGACGATGAAAAAAAATAACAATTTAACATAATAGTAACTGGTTCGAGAAAAAAACAAAAACAACACAAGTTCTTTCACAAACATAATATTTATTACATAATATATATTCTACTACAGGATCACTTACGAAAGCCAGCAATCTTATAATCATTTAGTTCCGCAGCGGTGTGAAATGACTAATTCTTAGCTCCAATCGGTTTATACTAGACAGAGTCCAGACAGAACCTTTACAGACATAGTCCACCTCTTCTTGACAAGAGTTTCTGGATACCGTTTTTAACAGTTTGCTTCACATCGTTAGAACTGTAAATTACTGCAGCCGATGTCTTGAATGCGCACTTCTCCACTTTGTCATCGAACGGATATGGCTTTCCATATATACAGTCCAACCACAAGTTATATTTCAAAGGTCCGTTTGTTGCTACATCATCAGTAAGCTGATTGATTATCTTCGGTCTGATATCGTCAAGAAAATTACAAATGTCCTTCGACTCACCGAACGTATTTAGATAATAGTAGTCTTTCAACGTTCCACGAAATGCAGACTGCGCCAAGTAGAAGCCATTATCGTTCACTTGTAATGCTCCGAACACAGTCTTAGGTTTAGTTCCATGTTCAGACGTCATACCAATCGGTTGCTGCACATCGGTTTTTTTGGTTGTACGCTTTCGTGTCTCCAATCTAAAGCGAGGAGTCGAAATGTCGGCAGGTAGTTCAGCAGTAGGAGCACAGACTCCACCTTTACATTTTTTCGCATGATGTCGCAAACTGTCAATTCGAGTAAACCATTTAAGGCACTCATCACATCGAAACTTCATGCGAGAAGGATTCTTCGTGCATTTGCTCCGCTCATGTCTTCATGCATCATAGGAAAATGCGAACGACGTATCACAGTAGCTGCAAGGATACCGTGGTGATGAAGACGATCCTTTCAGACCCGATCCAGATACAGGCGTTGCAACAGTAGTACCATTTCCAGGCATTCTCTTATGCACATCGATGCATCGTTGTTGCGCCGAAACCTTTACTTTCTGCCGCACAGCAGGACCTTTGCATGCCTTCATGTGCGTTTTCATATTATCTTTTCTGGCAAACTGCTTATGACATTTCTCACAAACAAACATTTTACGATATAGGTTCTTGGCACATTCGCTCCTCTCGTGTCGCCGAGCATTGCTGTTGTTTGAGAAAACCTTGTCGCAGTAACAGCACCGATGTTCGCTAGTTGTCAAATCAGCATCCATTGAAGTCTCCATCGAGGTCGTATCGTCGATCGTCGTGGTTTCCCGCACATCCAGCTCTGTAGTCATTAAGCTATCTTCTGCTGGTGGTATCACATCTGTTGAAATCTCCTCCAATGCTGACGTCGTCGTCGTTGCCAACGGGATCTGCTCCACCATTGTCGTCGCTGACGTCAAGGTTCCCGTAGACGATGATACAACGTCCATCGAGTTCGGCGTTAAAGTCGGTAAAGATGCCATCGAGTTCTCAAGGACAGGTAATTACGCGACTTATGCACCAGATGAAATAATCTAGGTGATCCTTACACCGTCGACGACAGTAACAAACTGAGCGACCTGCTGTCTAGGACTCGCTTATATACATGCACCGGATGGAATAATACGCAAGTCAAATCAAGAACCATTTACTATAATACTAGAGTCAAAACAACATTAAAAATAGTAGGACCATCAACGAAAAGGCAGCACATTTGGAAGCACCGACAACGAAAAAGCAGCACCGACAACGAAAAGGCAGCACATTTGGAAGCACCGACAACGAAAAAGCAGCACCGACAACGAAAAGGCAGCACATTTGGAAGCACCGACAACGAAAAGGCAGCACGTTTGGAAGCACCGACAACGAAAAGGCAGCACATTTGGAAGCACCGACAATGTAAAGGCAGCACATTTGGAAGCACCGACAACGTAAAGGCAGCACATTTGGAAGCACTGACAAAGAAAAGGCAGCACATTTGGAAGCACCGACAACGAAAAGGCAGCACATTTGGAAGCACCGACGATGAAAAGGCAGCACATTTGGAAGCACCGACGACGAAAAGGCAGCACATTTGGAAGCACCGACAACGAAAAGGCAGCACATTTGGAAGCACCGACAACGAAAAGGCAGCACATTTGGAAGCACCGACAACGTAAAGGCAGCACATTTGGAAGCACCGACAACGAAACGGCAGCACATTTGGAAGCACCGACAACGAAAAGGCAGCACATTTGGAAGCACCGACAACGAAAAGGCAGCACATTTGGAAGCACCGACAAAGAAAAGGCAGCATCGTCAACGAAAAGGCAGCACATTTGGAAGCACCGACAAAGAAAAGGCAGCACCGCCAACGAAAAGGATGCACATTTTGAAGCACCGACAACGAAAATGCAGCACCGCCAACGAAAAGGCAGCACATTTGGAAGCACCGACAACGAAAAGGAAGCACCATCAACGAAAAGGTCGCACCGCCAACGAAAAGGAAGCACATTTGGAAGCACCGACAAAGAAAAGGCAGCACCGCCAACGAAAAGGAAGCACATTTGGAAGCACCGACAAAGAAAAGGCAGCACCGCCAACGAAAAGGAAGCACATTTGGAAGCACCGACAAAGAAAAGGCAGCACCGCCAACGAAAAGGAAGCACATTTGGAAGCACCGACAAAGAAAAGGCAGCACCGCCAACGAAAAGGAAGCACATTTGGAAGCACCGACAACGAAAAGGCAGCACCATCGACGAAAGGAAGCACATTAATTTGTCATTGACTCCAATATTCATTGGCTCCAATATTCATTGGCTCCAATATTCATTGGCTCCAATATTCATTGGCTCCAATATTCATTGACTCCAATATCTATGAGCTCCAATATCAATTGACTGCAATATTCATTGGTTCCAATATTCATTGGCTCCAATATTCAATGGCTCCAATATTCATTGACTCCAATATTCATTGGCTCCATCAGTCATTGACAACTACAGTCTTTTGGTCCCAAAAGTCTTTTGGCTCCAAATATATTAGGCTAGAATTCTTCGAGTCTAAGAGACTATGAGACCACATGGCTACGAGTCTAAAATGATCTAGCTGGTTACGAGTTATACATGGCTTGCGAGGCTACAGAGCTACGAAGTTTCTAGTACACAGGTTTACATGACTGCGAGGATACAGGACTACAAGTCTGCAAGAGTACTTGACTACGAAGGTACTCGTCTACATGACTCCAGTTACTGCATCTGTCTTCGATGGAATTTTCTCTTTTGCTACATCTACACCATCAGCATTATGTTATAAGATTACAAAGCTACTTGCTTACGTAGCTTCAAGTCTACGAGGCTCCAATACATCATGACTACGAGACTACGAGCCATGAGGTTACGAGACTATGCGATTGCAAGTCTTCAAGGTTACGTCATCGCAAAGCTATAGGACTACGAAGCTTCCAGAACGCAGGGTTACGAGAATGCATGACTTATTGTTCGCATGGTTACGAAACTTTTTGTCTCTGACTACAATAGCACTATTCAGTGGTGAGAGTTAATTTATTTCATGCAAAGGTACTTGCTGCAAGCAGTTCCGCTTTTCAACATCAGATGGCGTCACGTTTTGCTTGCAGGTAAAATAATATTAATTTATTTTATGCGGGATGCGGGTTGTTCACTATCGATCGCATAAGAAGAATGGCATCGATATTCTTCAAGGAGAAGGAAGTTCGTCCTTCCTGCTAGTGCTTCTCAGATTTCTCACGGTCCGCCATCTTGGATTGCGACGTCACGGCTGCCATCTTGGATGGGTGTGACTTTGACCTTTGACCGAAACCGCAGGAATGATCGCAAACACACGGATTAACCATCATAATAATGGCTAGAATAATCAGGAGCACACGGAGAAAAACGCCACATGGTTTCTTTGATATCATAAAATTACAGAAAAAAAATATTTAAAAATAAAAATAAATTAATAAAAAAATTTAAAATAAAAACAAAAAATACATAAAATTCTGGCTTGTACTAGAACTCTATCTTTGCTCAACAATGATAAGTTTACAAGCTAGCAGAATCTGAATGTGCTTCCTATTCGTTGGCGGTGCTGCCTTTTCTTTGTCGGTGCTTCGAAATGTGCTTCCTTTTCGTTGGCGGTGCTGCCTTTTCTTTGTCGGTGCTTCCAAATGTGCTTCCTTTTCGTTGGCGGTGCTGCCTTTTCTTTGTCGGTGCTTCCAAATGTGCTTCCTTTTCGTTGGCGGTGCGACCTTTTCGTTGATGGTGCTTCCTTTTCGTTGTCGGTGCTTCCAAATGTGCTGCCTTTTCGTTGGCGGTGCTGCATTTTCGTTGTCGGTGCTTCCAAATGTGCATCCTTTTCGTTGGCGGTGCTGCCTTTTCTTTGTCGGTGCTTCCAAATGTGCTGCCTTTCCGTTGACGGTGCTGCATTTTCTTTGTCGGTGCTTCCAAATGTGCTGCCTTTTCGTTGTCGGTGCTTCCAAATGTGCTGCCTTTTCGTTGTCGGTGCTTCCAAATGTGCTGCCTTTTCGTTGTCGGTGCTTCCAAATGTGCTGCCTTTTCGTTGTCGGTGCTGCCTTTTCGTTGTCGGTGCTTCCAAATGTGCTGCCTTTACGTTGTCGGTGCTTCCAAATGTGCTGCCTTTACGTTGTCGGTGCTTCCAAATGTGCTGCCTTTTCGTTGTCGGTGCTTCCAAATGTGCTGCCTTTTCGTTGTCGGTGCTTCCAAATGTGCTGCCGTTTCGTTGTCGGTGCTTCCAAATGTGCTGCCTTTACGTTGTCGGTGCTTCCAAATGTGCTGCCTTTTCGTTGTCGGTGCTTCCAAATGTGCTGCCTTTTCGTCGTCGGTGCTTACAAATGTGCTGCCTTTTCGTCGTCGGTGCTTCCAAATGTGCTGCCTTTTCATCGTCGGTGCTTCCAAATGTGCTGCCTTTTCGTTGTCGGTGCTTCCAAATGTGCTGCCTTTTCGTTGTCAGTGCTTCCAAATGTGCTGCCTTTACATTGTCGGTGCTTCCAAATGTGCTGCCTTTACATTGTCGGTGCTTCCAAATGTGCTGCCTTTTCGTTGTCGGTGCTTCCAAATGTGCTGCCTTTTCGTTGTCGGTGCTGCTTTTTTTTTGTCGGTGCTTCCAAATGTGCTGCCTTTTCGTTGTCGGTGCTGCTTTTTCGTTGTCGGTGCTTCCAAATGTGCTGCCTTTTCGTTGATGGTCCTTCTATTTTTAATGTTGTTTTGACTCTAGTATTATAGTAAATGGTTCTTGATTTGACTTGCGTATTATTCCATCCGGTGCATGTATATAAGCGAGTCCTAGACAGCAGGTCGCTCAGTTTGTTACTGTCGTCGACGGTGTAAGGATCACCTAGATTATTTCATCTGGTGCATAAGTCGCGTAATTACCTGTCCTTGAGAACTCGATGGCATCTTTACCGACTTTAACGCCGAACTCGATGGACGTTGTATCATCGTCTACGGGAACCTTGACGTCAGCGACGACAATGTTGGAGCAGATCCCGTTGGCAACGACGACGACGTCAACATTGGAGGAGATTTCAACAGATGTGATACCACCAGCAGAAGATAGCTTAATGACTACAGAGCTGGATGTGCAGGAAACCACGACGATGGACGATACGACCTCGATGGAGACTTCAATGGATGCTGATTTGACAACTAGCGAACATCGGTGCTGTTACTGCTACAAGGTTTTCTCAAACAACAGCAATGCTCGGCGACACGAGAGGAGCGAATGTGCCAAGAACCTATATCGTAAAATGTTTGTTTGTGAGAAATGTCATAAGCAGTTTGCCAGAAAAGATAATATGAAAACGCACATGAAGGCATGCAAAGGTCCTGCTGTGCGGCAGAAAGTAAAGGTTTCGGCGCAACAACGATGCATCGATGTGCATAAGAGAATGATTGGAAATGGTACTACTGTTGCAACGCCTGTATCTGGATCGGGTCTGAAAGGATCGTCTTCATCACCACGTTATCCTTGCAGCTACTGTGATACGTCGTTCGCATTTTCCCATGATGCATGAAGACATGAGCGGAGCAAATGCACGAAGAATCCTTCTCGCATGAAGTTTCGATGTGATGAGTGCCTTAAATGGTTTACTCGAATTGACAGTTTGCGACATCATGCGAAAAAATGTAAAGGTGGAGTCTGTGCTCCTACTGCTGAACTACCTGCCGACATTTCGACTCCTCGCTTTAGATCGGAGACACGAAAGCGTACAACCAAAAAAACCGATGTGCAGCAACCGATTGGTATGACGTCTGAACATGGAACTAAACCTAAGACTGTGTTCGGAGCATTACAAGTGAACGATAATGGCTTCTACTTGGCGCAGTCTGCATTTCGTGGAACGTTGAAAGACTACTATTATCTAAATACGTTCGGTGAGTCGAAGGACATTTGTAATTTTCTTGACGATATCAGACAGAAGATAATCAATCAGCTTACTGATGATGTAGCAACAAACGGACCTTTGAAATATAACTTGTGGTTGGACTGTATATATGGAAAGCCATATCCGTTCGATGACAAAGTGGAGAAGTGCGCATTCAAGACATCGGCTGCAGTAATTTACAGTTCTAACGATGTGAAGCAAACTGTTAAAAACGGTATCCAGAAACTCTTGTCAAGAAGAGGTGGACTATGTCTGTAAAGGTTCTGTCTGGACTCTGTCTAGTATAAACCGATTGGAGCTAAGAATTAGTCATTTCACACCGCTGCGGAACTAAATGATTATAAGATTGCTGGCTTTCGTAAGTGATCCTGTAGTAGAATATATATTATGTAATAAATATTATGTTTGTGAAAGAACTTGTGTTGTTTTTGTTTTTTTCTCGAACCAGTTACTATTATGTTAAATTGTTATTTTTTTTCATCGTCCAGAATCGTACCAAGGACCTTAGTCGATCTAATTAATCAGTATATTGATCGGAAATTTATTTAATGATTTCTGAACTTTTCCCGGATCTCTAGCATTAAAATTACGCATTTCCAATATGGTTGTTTAATGTCTGATAGGATGGTGGTCGTAGAGAATTTAGAGTCTCTTTACGAATGTTGAACATGGTTTATTTAAATTTTTTTTACATAAGATTAAACATTACTGCAACGATCGGGTATCGAACCGAGGACGGGAACCGATCGAATCAATATGTAAATTAATGAGTGATTTATTTAATGAATTTTGGAACTTTTCCCGAATTTCTAGCTAAATAATTACGGATTTTCAAGATGGCGGCCAAATGACAAGATGGCGGGTGTCACAGTAATAAATGATTACTGCACTCTAGCGGATACGAATTAAACTAACATGTCATGAGGCGCACTCTAGCCGACAATACAATGATGATGGCTTCCAGCATCGAAGACAAGATGGCGGTCATGACGTCATACTAGATGACCTTGTTATTGGTGGTGGTAGGTTAGTCTGTAGGTGACTTCCGTGGTGGAAGGATCGGTCGCCATTTTTATTTTTTTTCGCCCTCACCGGGTTCGAACCGAGGACTCCGAGCTCCGTGTCGTTAACGTATGTTTTTTAAATATTTTTTATTAAAATTTTATTAATTGAATTTTTTTATAAATTTTAAAAAATTTTCTATTTCATTAAAATTGGATACTAATTTTAAAGATGGCGGGCGTAACGGAAACTGCAGCGGTGACGTCATAATCCTATAAATGGCTTAACGTTGGCTTGAGTTAAGGATGCTTAAGGGGGCTGCTCGCAAAATATTTTTTCGTTTTTCTTTGTAACATTTATTCATCCTGCGAAGAGCATCGATTGTACCAAATTTAATATTATTTAGGCAAATAGTTTTTTAAATAAATCGCTTTCAATGTTTGGTTTTTTTCAATTTTGCATTATACAAATCTTGAAAACAAGATAAGATATGTCAATGAAATTTGGTATAACTGAAGTATGTTAAGTAATCTATTGAAGGGATTAAATGAAATTACTCATAAATTGTTACGAAAAAAGTGTGCAGGCATGTAAATAAGTCATTTTTCATTAGACTATATAAACGTCATGGTAATACTTATAAGAAAATGAGAACATGCGCGAAATGCGTTTGGATTTCATTTTATTATTCATGTTTCACAATGCTGGATTGTAATAAAATTGCAGCAGATTTGTAGGATGCAAGCAGTGCATGTATTTTTTGCGCCTGGCATTCTGAGAATATATCGGATGCAGCCCGCAGCACTGGAGGCGCCGCGGTGTCTGGTGTTATCGCGTCTGGAGCCAGCGCAGCTCGGCACGGCCTGGTCTCGTGGCGCGCGCTGTTGCCGCGCTGCCAGCCGGGCAGCAGCCCGTAGCTCCACTCGTGCGGCTAGCATCGCTCAGTGTGCAACACAAACTAGTGGGTTTTTTCCGCGTTTGAGTAGATTTTATTTTATTTTGTTTCCAAATGGCCCTACAAAAATTTGTGGTTGGGCGGCCTTATAAGAAAACAAAAAACAACAAGAAAGCGAGGATTAAAAAGAAATTTCACGCAGAGCGAAAATTAAAAAATTATATTTCACAACAATGTGAAGGTTCCGATTCAAAATTGTGCGCACCTACCGCATCTACTTCCGAATGCGTGCAATTAACTGTTTCTACAGCATCTAATTCCGGTGAATGTTAAATGTACCAAGAATGTGCCGATGAGCGGTAAGTTATTACACAAAATAATGTAAAATGGTTTGTCAGTTACTTTCTTTAAATTTTATCTTAGGGTGAATTAAAAAATATATGCTTCATTTAAAATAGAGTTGGTTGTAATTACTAATTTTACATGGTGCTACAGTGTTTCTAAGGCCCGTTCCACAATATTTTCTGAAATAACTCCAGGCAAACGCCGGGATGGTTCCTTACTATAGACCAGGGGCGGAACCAGGAATTCCTTCTTTTTTTTTGGGGGGGGGGGGGACGGGCATAGGAATGACCTTTGGGGGGGCCCAAGCGGAATGACCTTTGGGTGACGGGAGGGGGGGGGGGGTGCACGGGTAGTCTGTATCTAGTATAATACCTGTGTATTACTGCATAAGTCATATTATCCAGTGCCTATTTTACCCTTCTAGGGTACACCCCATAAATCCGCCTATGATATAGACCATAAAAAACTGTGCCTCCATAGTAGTGGGCACCAGCGTCGTTAGGAAAAATTAATTAGGGGGACGAACCTAATCTAGGGAGTGGGAGAATATGGAATACTGCGCACAGGAGGGTCCGGGGGCACAAATTTTAAAATATTAGAGGAGGGGGGGGGGGGCAATTCCTGCCCCTCGCTAACGGCGCCCATGGTAGTGGGTCATATTAAAAAAAACTAGGTTTATTCATGAGCCCAGAAGCATTTTTACATTAGAAGTACGTGTTAAGTTGTTTTAACTAATTAAATTAATGTAATTTGTTTTCATTTTTATGTGGACAGGCATTTTCATAGATTTTAAAATTTCATAAATACAATATTACAGGACAATCTGTGTGGAGTTAGGAATCTGGATGGGGTTATAAATCTGTATGAGACTAGGATAAATTATTTTATACTTTTTAGTCCGTTTTAAAAACGTTGTATATTGATATTTTTATTTAAATAATATTCTCTCTTATGTCTTAAGTTATCATATATGTGTGTATATTTCCCACTCGTTTTTAATTTTGTATGACTGTTGAGAACACAAGTTTATTTTAGGTGCCAGCCATCCATTTTTTAATGTAAGATAAAAATATTGATGCGTTTTTCCATGTTTTGTTTTATGTATGTGTATTATAAAAAATTGTGGCAGCAGTAAATACACACACACACACCATATATATATACATACACGTTTGTTAGTAACGAATGTATCCATTTAAATAATATAGTCTATTTTGTATATGCTATAATTGATATATTTACGCCAAATAAATTATTACATTTATTTTGTGAATAGTGTAGTGAAATGTTTTTCTAAGCATCTGCCATGTAATTCTGTATGTTGTCATGTTTTTTTGCAATAACAAGTTTTATTGGTAGGCAATACAAGATATGTATGTCATCAAAAATTATTAGGAAGCTTAAATAATCACTATACCTACATTGTAAATGCTAAATAACGTGATATTATTTTTAAAGTATTTTTACTATCGGCATTTGTTTTCTCTGTTAGGTATTTGACATTTTTTGTGAGTTAATATGTTTTTGTTATTATTAGTTTTATTAGTAGCCAATATAAAATGTATATAAATGTTACCGGGATTAATTCTGATACCTTGATTAGTCACTTCTTTGTGTAAACATTTTCCCTTCTTATTATTTGACTTAATATTCGGGTTGTTTTATGTAAATTGTATTGAATATTAACTTCAGAGTTTTGTGTACATTGTATTAAACTAACTTATCATCCACCGATTCGGTCTTGTAATTTGGTGTTTTGTTGGTAGACAATATAGGCCAGTAAAATAAAGGTTTTGGTGACGAATAATTAGAGGAAAGCTGGAATCTGTTTAAATCGACGGAGTTCATTCGTAGTAAGAGTATCCTACGTTTGCCCCGATTTACGAGTGGAGCGTTGGCCGCCATTTTTAAAAAACTGTATATTTTTTCATTTTTTTCCTGATTTTTCTCAATATTCGAAAACGAATTTTCCAATCAAAGAAATTGTTCCGAAGATAAATGTAGCTTATTAAATTACGATTCGTAAGAGTACAAAATACATTGAAATGAGTTATTTTTTAACTTAATTAACACTTTTTGAAAACCACCTTTTAAAAAGTATTTTCTAAATATTTAATTTTTTAGTTTAATTACTAGCAATATATCCGAAATAGCCCATCCTAACCGAAAAATTAATGTAATAAAAGTTGAAGAACATTTTATTATGCTTTTTACGAACACTGAGTTTTATTTAGTACACATACATTTGTATATATAAATTAATAATTTGAGCCACTATTGTAAAACGGTTATGTTGTGAGAAATCTTTCTTTCGATGAATTTTTTTTTGATAAGCAGATATTTATTTGGTCAAACATAACATTTACCATCTAATTTGATTTGGTAGGAAACGCAAACTTTATACAACATAGGATTAAAAACACTTTAAAAAGGATCACACATGCTAAACCACTTAAGTGATATAAACTTTTCTTTTACTTCATCTGTTGTATTGAGAATAAGAAATGGTTTTGTGACTTAATAAATATATTGAAAATAAGGTAATCAAAATCAATGGAAGGCTGGGTGCCGACAAAGGTAAAAAATAAAATAAATGTTTCCTAATCCGAAATAATTTTGACAATCGAAAAAGTTCTATTGTTACTGAAAATGAAGGAATAATATACATACTTATTCGTTTACACACTATACATACAATCCATTGAAAGTTTTAGCACTTAAGAATTATCATATATGATGGATTTATTGGATACTCGTAACATACATACTACCGAAAATATAGAAACACAGTGATTAAAAACAGCATTAAAATGTTTTACCAGTATCTTTATAGATAAATACAAAATAGTGATTATCAAATATAACATTATAATAAAACAAAAAAACTAGAAACTTGTTCTATCAAATATATTCAATATAATGTACTATGGCTTTATCAGTCTCATGACAACATTATCAGAAACTTGTTAATATCAATTAGCACTGTGCATTCGTGGAGAATTAAACAGTTTCTCTTTAAATAATAACGATTCAAAATAAAATATTTATAACACAGAGAATACAATAAACACATATGATAATGATTTAAAGACTGGCCAGTTAACTCGACACTGAGAATATGACATATTATTGCTTACATAACCACACATGTGATTAAAACAAAACACAAATGATATGTTAACATATTTTCAAAATAATATCACATCAGACAGTTATTCGTAATACATGGTGCCTCTAACTCTGTAGATTTACCAATCTCCCTTCTCATCTTAAACCAAATCATTCAGCAGTGCATCTATGATAATCAAGAGACATTTCATTATCATTTATATTGTACAGTTATAACAAACAATTTTTACAAACAAAACAGTACATAACATGTGAGCTAATAAATCACTTTTTAAGTACATAATACACACACTTATGTTTTCTTTCTTTTAGAACAAAGTAATTCAGGTGGCTGCTCTAAGATCTCATTCTCATAGTCTGATAAACACTTGTCTTCTTGGAGGTCTATATGCTCTTCGTTGCAGACGAAGTTTGGTTGAACAATGTCGTCTACTGGGGAATTGGCACACGATAGGCCTTTGCAATTCTTGCAGATCGTTGTACATTTCAAATTACTTTTTCGGCAAGAGCAGACTCCATGACAGCCTTTGGCACACCTGCAAGACACAGTTTTGAGGAGCTCTTCGGGTGCTGCAACTCTTTGTTGTAGCAGGGACTAGACCATGTTTGGAAATCTTCCAGCCCCATAGCAGTGGATCGGTGTGGTTGTTGCTCCACAGTTGCACTTGCAAATATGTTCTCAAGGAATGCTGGCGAGCAGCTGCTGGAGTTGGAGGCAAAGAAGCGAGGTTAAATTCATTTCTTTGTAGCGATTTCTGAAAAATCTTGTAGCGTATTTCATCTAGTGGTATATCACTACGTCCAGAGTAGATTGCCGCAATGAATTTCAGTCCTGCCACATCAACCTCATCTGCAGTAGTTTCGGCTTTGTTAAACACCCTTACAGCTTCTTGCAACTGACTCTATTTCTCCAGCATCTTAACGAATTTCAGTTTTCCTTTTCTGAAAAAAGCTGATATAATGTCGCAACCACTGAATGCATGAATGAATAGGATATTATCCTTAGCAGGTTTGGATGAATTGAAATTGCGTGGACTGTAAAGTGCATTGCTATGTTGACCCTTTCCT